>NC_136244.1:26857500-27457500 GCF_053564925.1 Oryzias latipes
GAAAGTCCAAACTCTGACACGGGGGGGGGTCGGGCCAAACATTGAAAACATGGAAGACGGGTGTGAGGCCGACAAGACAGGAGGAAACGCAAACAAATATCTGAGAAAAAGTCAACATTTTCAAGAAAAAACAGTCGTATAATTATGAATTTGTGCTTTTCCAGAAACAAAATGTTACATTTAGCTTTTAAATTGTTCTGCACTAAAATAATCAAACATAATTTTTTTATATTATGTTGCAAACATTCAAGAAACACGCTGAAGCTTTATTAGTTTGTAAATGAATAAATCAAAAAAAATTTCTTTGTAAAATTACACTTTTCCAATTTTAAAATTGTAACTTTTCTCAAACAACTTTATTATTTTAAAATGTGCCTTTGTCATAATAACTACTGTATTCTTGGTACAATTTTGCCTTTTTTTCTCATAAGTCTACAACTTTATTCTCATAAACCTTTGACCCATTTCTTTTTTTTAGGACAATTTTCTTGTAAAATTTTGAATTTTTGAAAAGAAAATTCTTTACTGTAATCTCAATTTTTTTAAACATGTCTTTTTTTTGAAATGCAACATTTTTTATTGACTTTTTTTCATAGTTTTACAACTTTATTATGACAAAATTTGGACTAGTTTCTCATTTTTTTAAAGGCTATTTTCTTGTGAAATTGTTCATTTTTTCAAAAACAATTATTCTATCGTATTCTGGTAAATTTTTTACTTTTTCTAATAACTTTAAAACTTTATTCTCATATATATATAGAAATATATATATATATATATATATACATACACACACATATATATATATATATATATATATATATATATATATATATACATACATACATACATACATACATACATACATACATACATACATACATACATACATATATATATATGTATATGTTTTAGTAAGTTTTATGTTGGCCCTAATACCTGACTTGAGGATGTTTGTGTTGATGGTGCCTCTAGCACCTGTAGCAGTAGCCAGTGTCCTCTTAAAGGTCTCGGAAAGAACTTCACCTCAGACTGTTAATAATTTCATCGTATCCGCTGACAATCAGTTGGGTTTAAAGAGCTCAACGTGGGACAGACGTGCTTTTTTGCTCTAAAAGAAACTGTTAGTTTGTACAGACAAGACAGTTAATCTGTATTCATGTGTTTATTGGGGCATCTGAAGCCTTTGACAGAGTAAATCACACCAAACGTACAATGAAAACGAAAAATCGTGTGTATTATCAGATTACTGACCTTCTGGTAAACCCATCAGAAAAGGATGGTCGGGGGGGGGGGGGGGGGGGGGGGGGGGTGGTAAGACAAGGAGGAACTTTATCTCCACTTCTTTTTAACTCCTACATATATGAGCCGTCTAAGGCTTGAATCATTTCATCTAAATCATCTTAACTCTCAGCCATATGAGGTACTTTTAGATGGCAGGCCCCTATTTGGAGGTTTTGGTACGGTCACCTTTTTTAAAAACTTTTACATTTTTTAGTCAGCAATAGCTTAAGTCTTTTTTTTTGTGGTCATTTTATGTCACTGCTTTTCTACTCGTACTATCATGAATGCTTTTTCTGTTGAAGGCTTTTATTTGCTTTGTGTGTTTTGTGGCAAAGGGACCTTGAGTCGGTAATAATAAACCTTCTTCATTCTTTCTTTTGTTCCTCCTGTTTCCATCGCTGGCGGAGAAAACCGTAGAGCTTCCAGCTCCGCCTGTTCTAACGTGGCTTTTCCTGCAGATGTCAAAGGCTCCAGAATCCATTAGGGATATTTCCCTAAGACAAAACTGCTACCTGAACTAATTCGTCCTGTTAAACGGCACATGAACTGCAATTTTTGCAAGTTTTATCACACAGCTTGTTATCACGTTTAATGGGGCTGTTGTTTTACTTTTGTTGCACTCCCCATTTTAATTCTGGCGCCTGCGAGGAGGCAGAGGCGACAGCGGAACGCGCTCCTCAAATTCATTTTGTCTTAAGATACGACTGCAGCCGCGTGACTTTCGGAGCAAAATGGGAACGGCACTCGCTGTTCGACACGAACGTTGTTGTCGCAGTGAGTCTGGAAATGCAGATTTGAGTGAACTGCTCTTTTGTTTGTCGGCTTAAGTGAGCCACTGCAACTGCAAAGATGGATTTCCACAGAGGAAGAGTCATTCAGCTTTTCAGTCCCGTTTTGTGGCGTTCAGGAGCTGCTGCTGCTGCCAGGCTGGTGACCAAACAAGGTCAGGTTTTACTCTAACCCTGTGTCATGGCCTCACAGCACCTCAAGGGGGCGCCGAAGCGACTGAATTGTGTAAATCCATGCTGAGTAAATATTGTACATTTACCAACATAAATTACCCTTTAACACCTGAGACGTCGCCGGAGACGCCTAAACAGCAACTTTCCGACTGTTTACGATCGAAGTGAGTCTGACTCTGTCGCAGAGCTTTTCATGTCGGCTTTGCTAACACTTATTGCGTAAGCGGTTGAAGAGTTGTGCTAGTCCAAAGAGCATCAGCACTGGGCGATTTGGTGAACCGCACCGAAGTCGGTTTGCGGAGAGTCTGAATACGGTTGAGTGCTGTGATGTCATCACAGAAATGGTGTCAAACATGTAACGCCTGTCCCTTGTCATTTCTAATGACCCTTCATCCTCATCGTGGATGGTAGAAGAAGGTGTACTGCCACCTGCTGGATGTTTCAGGCATGCAGTGTTTTGGTTGCGAGCTCTGGGCAGGTTTGACTTGGTGAGGATCATCATCCAGTGCAGTTCGGGCGGCGAGACCCTGATTCGACCAAAAATACGGGATTTCTATCTAACTTGAGACCGTGACCAAAACTATCTCAACAGAATGTTTTGCGGTGGGGATCAAACCTAAAAGTTCTAGCTAAAACGCTTTTTTTTTTGTCTTTGAGGATCTGAGGGTGTTTGATGTGGGTAAACCTCAGTGGTTCTGTAGAACCCAAACAACCAGAGGAACCTTGGCAGAGGCAGAACAAACGGATTCCTGCAGGTGAAGTAGGAGAACCGCCTGAAGAAGACCATGCTTGGAAACCTCTGCTGCGTGTCGACATGGTGGCGTTCCCGCTGAGGCCATCAGACCCCCCCCCCCCCAGCAGAACAGAACCCCCCTCTGTGCGACAAACAGCACAGTAGAGGCTCAGCAGACCCGTCCCTCCACCGTGTGGACCAGGGGTCTGTCCTGCAGGGTCGGGGACCGTCGGAGCATTTCTGTCCTTCCTTTCTCAGCGTTTGACAGTCGATTGATGGAAACGGAACAACAGCACGCCGCTGTTGGCGGCGTCCTGCAGACGTCTGCCTCTCTGTTGATGCCGCCGGGAGGTTTTCTGTTTCTACTGCAAACTAAAGCCAAGGGGCCAAATGCAGCTCAAGATGTGCTTAAAAGGCCCTCAGTACTTTTAAAACAGAATCAAATGTGGCTCACATAGTTGTTAAAGTTATGATTTCTTGGACTAATTTTGCATTTCTGTTTTGATTTAAATGATTTATTTCAGTCATTTATTTACTTCCCATTTTTCAACTAATTAATGCTTTGTATTTAATTAACTGTTGTTGCTTTTGTTCAACATTGTCGAGCATCTTTTTGTGTTGTTTAAACTTGCTTTTCATTAATTTCATTTACTGACCGTTTTCATATTAAGCTGATATTCCATTTTTCTTCACTCATTTATTATCATGCTTTCATTTAACAGAGTTCATTGATTTTACATTATAATTTTTTGGTTATTGTTTGATTGATTGATCCTTACTTTAAAATAAAGCATATTAAAAAAATAAATAGAATAAATCAATAATAATTATTGTATCTTCTGGAGTAGAAGTATCAAAAAGCATAATAATCAGGGAAAAAAACATTACATAAGTCGATCCAGAGTATGATCAAAAATGTGTCAATCAAGGCGCCGTACATTAAAAGCTGTAAAGACAATAAAAACGATTAAAGATAAAAAGTGTAAAAAAGCCAGGATGGGGGTGAACTGGTCCGTGTTACGCGCTCAAACCAGAACCTGCATGGAAACATGGACTTTGTGTCGCGTTTCAAATGCACCACAGTCACGGATGATGTCGAGACATCGGTTGATTTATTTCAAAGAGCTCTAGAAAAGCCTCGGGGATCTCGTCTCTTTCAGCGGTACTTCCGTCTCTGTGCCACACAGTTTGCTGGTCCAGGAATCATGAAAACAATAAAATGATCTGGATGCAAATATGTTTAGGAGGAAAACGATCAGATTCCATGTTTGTTCTGGACGGCGCTTCTGTCAATAGCAGATACTGAGACACCTACAGCGCCATCTAGTGGTTGTTAGTGGCAAATAATGAATCTTTGAGCTAATTACGTTTTCAAAAATCACAGATAAGTCACTCCTGAGTATAAGTTGCACCCCTGGATAAATTATGAAAAAACACAACCTTTACTCTGGAAATTACAGCAATAAAATGCTAAAAACCATAAAAACCCAACGAGAATTCTTTAGAGTCTGTAAAAAGATCATACCTGAAAAAGAGTGAGCTGCACAGATTTGAACATTTATTCTTTTTTCTCTTTATGTTTTGTCAGGTTTTCAGCAGCAGATCTCTTTAAGACGTCGGAATTTGTGTCACAGAGTCCTAAATAAAGCTTTAGGACACTGAAACCGAGCTGCAGGTCTTCATAGAAGCAGAATGTCTGAAAATGTCGGATCCTCACATCCTGTTTGCTCTTCCTGATGAAGACATCAGGTGTTGGTTTATAGTTTTGGCCGCCGCTGCCGTGCGGGCGACACCTTCATTAAAGGGTTTCTGAGCCAGACTCTCAGACAGCTGTCAGACGGATGTCCTCTACTGCAAACCCCCCCACTCAGTCACTCACCTCCGACATGTACACGTCAATCAAAACACATGACACTTGCAGTTTTTCCCTGTTTTCATAACAGCTTGATTATGAAACGCTGTGCTTTTCTTTCTTTCTTCAGTGGGATTTCTTTTCATCAGTTGTTATCGTCTCATCGTTGTTTTTGTAAAGTGCGTTAGAGCGACCTAATTATCTCTTTAAAGTCATTTCTATGGCCACATGGTGAATTGGAGTCTTTGTGACTGTTGAGAGTCTCTACTTTAGCCTTTCATCTTTGTAGATGAGCTGAAATCTGCTCCTGCTGCTTCATGCTGAACAGGAAGAACAATGGTGTGTTTATCGGAGTTTCCCCGCTAGCGCGTGTGTTAAGCTGTTGTGGAAGACACGTCAACTGTCAGAAATTTAAATGTATACCGGAGAAACAAATATGACGGCTTTACCTGAAGGTCTTTGCCAGGTTTGAACACACTGTAGCTTTTCTCTTTTGGTCCATTCCTCCATGCAGATCTTCTCAAGAGCTGCAATGTTTTGGGGCTGTTGCTAGGCAACGACGACTTTCAACTCCCTCCACAGATTATTTTTTTTTGGATTGAGGTCCAAAAACTGGTTGGGAACCTTCCAGAACATTGAAATGTTTGGTTTTTTTTCGCAGCCACTCCTAGGTTGCCACGGCGATGTGTTTAGCATCACTATCCAGCTGGAAGATCCAGCCATGTTTCCTCCTCTGTGCTCTCACAGATGGCAGGTTTTTGGCCAAAAACTCTCCATAGATGAATCCATTCATCCTTTCCTGCAGTCGTTTTGTCCCCTTTGTAGAAAAAAGGCCCCAATTCATGATGTTTCCTCCCCCATGCTTTACAGTGGGGCTCTTGGATGAAACTCGGCGTTCTTCCTCCTCTAAACTCTGCGAAGAGTTCCATTTAGGGGTCATCTGACCTAATCCTCCTCTGCATCGTCCAGATGAAGAACTTTAGACGGTCCTGGACATGTGCTGGTTCAAGCGGACCTTTGGAGCTCTGCAGGGTTTGAATCCACGACAGCATTGTGTGTTACCATAGTAACCGTTGTTACTGTGGTTCCAGCTCTCTTCAGATCATTGACCAGTTACCCCGTGTAATTCTGGGCTGTTTCCTCGCCCTGTGGTGCGGCGCGCCTATCGTGTTGTTGTGTAGGAATGGACAGCATGAGAACGGTAAGGAGGGAAGTGAGGACATGAGAGAAGACACCCCCCAAATAGTAGAAAAGAGCAGGCATGTGCATTATGCAGAACGTCATCGTTTTGGCGACCCTGAAAATGAAAAGGGAATCAGAGAACAGCAGGGAGAGGCGTCTGTACGGTCACCATTCCACCGAAGGCAGGAACGCTTGCAGAGGAAATGAAAAGTGAACATTTTTAAGGAGGTCCATCTTGGTGCTTCCATTTTATGAAACGGGGCCATCTTTCCATCCAGGCAAGGAATACAGTGGCCCAGAAACTTCCAGCAGATGACAATGAAAAGCTGTCCGTCCTCCGCTCCTTTCTTTAGACTGGGAGGCGGCGAGTTACGCCACAGTTTGTGACTAGATTGTAGATGCTTGGGCTGGATCGTCTGCTTCCTCTGTTCTTGGAGCTTTCGCAAAAGCCGACATCATTCATGAGGAGCTGCACGCCAACGAGACGGACTCGGACGATGACGAAAGGGAACCTGGCGTGTTTGATAGAAACTTAGCCCAGCTGTTCATGTCAGATCCAGAGGATGAGGACTTGGATGGATTTTTTTTGGGATAAAAATCACAACCAACTTAGTTTGCTCCCGCTGCCTTTTTAAAACACACACTAGCATGCATGTCGTACCGGTATGTTTAAACGTGCCCATAAGTTAAGTACAGAAAAAGCTCCCCTAACTAAAACGGCTCCCTATGGTCGTGAAAATACGGTACCAGCAGCTCTTTATCACATGATGTTTACCCTGCATCACTCTACAACACGTTGGAGATATTTTCCTTCGCTGTCACACCAGAGTTCATCTGCAAGTGAGCAGGAAGTCCAGATGTGGGTCCAAACCAGAGTCCGGGTGAACTTCCACGCCTGCAGAATCCCCAGCATGTGTTCTGGTGGAAATCTGAGGTTAACATCCAAGCGTCATACCTGAAGTGTTTGTGGTCCAAACGTAGAAGACGCAGCTGGAGATCAGGCTTATTCTGGTCCATCAGCCAGAGGCGCCGTTACAGAACGTGGATGGGTCAGCGCCCCGACGCCCCCTCGGACAGCGGGCCTCAGAGTTAGCGACTCTGGAGGAGCGGATGCAGCTCGGCCCCTCCCGCCTTGCTAGCTGGCTGTGGTCGCAGGCGTGACGCGACACGACTGAGGCCAGAGCAGCTACAATCCATTACTTTTACCTGCGGAGGAGGAGGAGGAGGAGAGATTGAGTTAAGGGCCGGAGCACCTTTCAGCTCTCCCCTCTGCATGCTAATTCCGCCGGCGCTTTGAGAGGGATCAGAATCTGCTGGCTGCAAAATGTAGCTTCTCAACCGACTCAATGATGGAAAAATCCTCCCTCCTCTTCCTCCTCCTCCTCATCCTCCTCCTCCAGCGCATGCATAACAACAGCCAGCTGCACACTGGGTGGAAATGAGTGTTTTTGTGTGCAGCTCTGGGGTTTCCACAGCTTCAGCTTGGAGTACACTCACTCCAGCCAATGAATTATGTTGTTAATTAATTGGAATTCAAGTTAAATGTGGAAAAAAATACCACTTAATGAGAAATTTAGAACGGCTGCCAAACATGATGTATAACTAGCTGTCACACGCCACATGTCTCTCCCCCTCCTCCAGATTTATCACGCGCTCCGCGTTGTCACAACATCCACCCAAACACAAATCACCGCCGAAAACTTGCCATGCACGGCAGACGGAACGCGGCGAGCATTTGTGCAGAGAGCATGAAGCGGAGGGTGATTTCTGAGGCGCAGAGTGGAAAGTACACATGACAACTGGTTTGCAGGTTCCAAATGAGAAACCATCACAAACCGTGGCGGTGAGGGCCGGGGGAGGAGGAGGAGGAGGGGGGGGGGCAATGACAGTGATAAATTCCACCAATCGTCCGGTGTGAAGATCCGTCTAATCTTTGCGGTGGCTCACAGCGGGGTAGGACCCCATCGCTCTCCCATTATTTGACAACAAAACATCCGCGGAGAGCGGTGAGCCAGGTTCAGTTAGCTACAATATACTCCCTGCATACACAAATCCCAGGCGGGGGGGGGGGATTATAAAGTGGCTCGGTAGCCGGCCGTTAAAGGGGCAGGCCATTAAAATGCAGCCGCCACCACCTATCCGCACTCTCAGTGCTGGAGTGGTTTAGAGAGAACAAAACAAAGCCGTCTGTCAATAGCCTTTAATTTTGAATGGAGAGCAAGGAAAATCCAATGCCTGTAATGGCCTTCATTTTCCTCCAGACCCTTGAAATTGATTCGATGGCTTAATTTGGCGGTGGCCGGTGGGACGCATGCGACCACATGCATCCCAGATGACACAGTAAACAGCAGTTTAGCAGCAAAACGCCCCCCCCCCCTCCAGCATCCATATGCATCCATCACAGCCGCGTTGGCAGCTAGCAGCTCGCCGTTTACACCCAAAATGTTATTGTGATTTCACTGACACAGAGATAATGTTTAATAACACACAGTCAATCAGGAATTAGCCCATCTGTCTGTTTGAGCTTCCCGGCGCTCTGCGTGTCTTTGTTTCTGAGCGTGTGTTTGACCACAGAGGCTCAGCCCGCTCCCCGCCAGGATCCGCTGACGGCTGTCAGATCCTCCACCCACTCCTCCGCGCTTTGTGTCCGGGCCAAAAGTCCCGACCCGCCGTCTCGCTGCCCCTGTCGCGCCCTGGCTGTTCCGGCACGTCGACGCGCATGTGCCGACGCGTTCGCACGTGTGCAGTACAGGCCTGTACTGCAGTCTAGAGTTTGTTGGATTTTGACAATCATGTGATCCCAGACGTACTCGGTGGTGTTGAGATCAGGTCTCTGTGGGGGCCCCGCCATCTGCTGCAGGACTGCGTGTTCTCCTTATGGCTCATGGTAGTCCTTCATGACTCAGGCTTTGTTGGACGGCCTGCTGTGCAGCCAATGTGGAACAGCTTCACAGTCAAATACACTGTTTGGGGAATAAGCACATATTTTTAAACATGTACTGTCAATATGAAACTGATGTTTATATGTTTATATTTTCATTTTGAAGAGTTACACAGAAGCCAGTGACTGTATATGAGAAGTATAGATGTCTATAGAGAAATAAACAGCTGTTATCAGTCATTCTATTGGTCAGAACAACCATTCTGACCCCTTTTTTGTTTTTATATAACGTCTTCTCCATAATCCTCTTTTTCCATTATATTCTTTCTGTAGTTTGATTCTGTCAAGCTATAAAGCGACCAGTCAGATGCCTCAATAAAAGTGGGTGGAGCCTGCTGGCTCCAACGTTCATACCATTTGTCAGATTTCGTGTTGCCCACTTTAAAGTGGTAGGGGTGTGGCCTTCCAACAAGCCCACTCCTGATTGGTGAGAGTGTTTCTGTGCAACCAACTCAACCGTGGAGTTCGTATCGCAACTAATCTGACATCATTTGATTGGAGCAGGAAATAAACCATCTTGGATGATGCCACTCAGTCCAGGTCTGCGATACAGTCGATGGTATTGGGTTGTTATTGGCTAAGACTAATACAAATAATTTTCAAATATTGCTAAAGTGATTTGGCGTTAGCGTACTGCAAGACCTTCACCTGGAGGAGTCTATGTTCCAGAAACAGATGGCAAACTTTCTCAGCAATGAAACCTTTGCTTTAAAAAGCCAAATAATTTCATAATAGTTCATGCCTAAAGCTAATAACATGTCCTTAGCTGTACTTTATAAACTCTACATTTTGCTGAAATCTTTGATGGTTTTCTGTCTTTTTCTCTAGAAAAACATAAACGGGTGAAGTTTTTGGTTGGACTGTTGGCTCCTTTCATTGGTTTCTCCTTGCAGATGTTGTAGAAACTTTTAGACTTTGGTAACACGGTGGCTGTAGCTCAGCGGGTCGAGCAGCTGTCCAATCAGTGGTTTGAATCCCAGGCAGCAGATATGGACATTGTTTCTTTAATTGCTGAGTGTCTGATCTGTGACTTCCCATTCTGCAGTTTCCAACCCTTTGCTGCAACATTTTGGTTTTGAAAATAAGCCAGTGATCGCTTTGATCGATTTCTTCAATCAAAGCGATCCAGGAAACTCTGTTTTAGACTTAAGCTTCATCATTTAGACCAAAACAAGCGGTAAATGCGAAAACCTTCCCTCTAGAATGAAGACGTTTAGCATAAAAACCCTTTTTCCTTCGCTGGTTAGTCCTCATATACCAGCTAAAGCAGAGCAAAAGGCAGGTTCTTTATCCGTTACCATGACAACAGCGTGTATCAAAAAGTCAGTTCCTTGTGAAAAATAATTTAAACCTTAGAAAAAACAAAATAAATGTACTAATATTTGATTTTGTTTTTCTTTCATAAGTGACTATTGTATCAGCGGGATGATGACCTTTGCAGCGTCCATGATCAGAACATTTTGGAACAAACCATTCCCCGCTTCACCCTCTATGGCATCCATTCATTTCTGACCATGGACGCCTCGTCGGGCATCATCATCTGCCCATGGGGGCTGAAATTGGTTCCCTCTGTCCGTCCATGTTTATGATCACAGCCGATCTTTGGAGTCCGTTTAACCGTGGTCGGAACCACCTCTGCAGGCGGCCTGAGGGGTGGAGCAACGCGGCGTTCACAGCAGCCAAACAAACTGACATGTCCTCGGCGCGGTACGCATCGCCTCAACATGCTGAGAAAAGCTAAATATGTTGATCTGCTGTTTTCTGCCCTGTGAACACACTGCGAGTGCGAGCAGGTCGCGGGTCCGTCAGACAATGTCACGTGGAGGACGGGGGCTCGCGCTCGCCGTTCTGCGCTGTCAGCAGGCGTCTGGTGTATCAGCAGGAGTCTCTACTTTACCATGAACCAGAGTCTGTATGGAAAATACCCAAAATAGACTGTTCCGGTTCTGCAGACAGAAGGTGGCCCGCCTATCCGGGTTCAGCGCCCCCAGGTCAGGAGTGCACCGACGAACATGTTGCCTTCTCCTCACAGGGCTCTCCCAGCTCAAACGCTGCTTCTGCTGCTTTTTAGTCATTAGAATTCAAGTTTTTATGTGAATTTAAGGTTTCTGCGAATCAAACTTCTGGCGGTTTGTGTGAGAACCCTGGGGGTTTTCCGGTTTTTAGTGGGTTCAGGAGGGGCTGCACACCCCTGCGTTGGTTATTCATGCCTGACATCATAAACATCGCAGTTCGCACGGCTTCCAAGCTGCCGGATCGGTTGATGTCGGCTTCAAACCTTCAGGAATTCTGCTGGAATTATCTTCAGCGTTTGGATGATGCTTTTCACTGTGAGGAATTCTGTCAGGGATTCCACAGAGAGAGGTTGAACCGCCGCCGCATCGGCGATGGCGGTGGGAACATTACTGCCATATTTCCTGTCGCTGAAGCGCCGCTGCTCTTCCTTCTGTACACAATCAGCGCCCTGGGATTTTCATTTTTCTCTAATTAAACACTTCCTCAAAAGAAAAAAAAGGAGCACCTTCTTTAATCTTTAATACGGTCCAGTTTTTCTGCACCTTTGTCTCTCTTTGCCCCACTTACTTGAAAGCATCTTCAGTGAAACTCTGCTGCACATTATGCTGCAGCGCCGTGGCTGCTGGGCTGTGAACAAAGCTGCTCCCTCCGTCTCATCAGACTCCTCCTCGCCATCAAAGGATCGGCAGAAAGCCTCGGCGCCTCAAGACTCCTCTTGCTGAACAATTTTGATCACGGCATAAATTTTTAAATTTGAGTCCAACAGGAAAAATGAGTTCAGTTGTGAATAAGGAATCAGAGCTTATCTGAGCATTTTTTAAGATCCTGAACCTTGTCAAACAATTCTTTTGTCTCCCCCCCCACGCCCTCACCCATCGCCCCCACACGCCGTTTTCTCAAGAAGAGGCGGCGGATTGAGAACCGCTGCGATTTACATTACTGATTAGAGCGCCGTTTCACACTTATTTGCATGGACGTCCTCAACACGCTCGCCGGGTTCGTCTGCGGCCCGGTCCGTGGAAACGAGGACGAGACGGAGCGAAGGAAGGCGGAGCGGCGAGAGTTAAAGTTCAAGCTCCTTTGTCTTCATGGCCGTTTATCACAGCCAGCACTCTGTGGACTTTAAACAGGCAGGAATGGGAGAAAGAAATCTAATTACATCCAACTAATTTAGCAACCAGCCACAAAACAAAGTGAGACGGCATCGACGGCACACGGCCGCGCGCCGGACCTTCTAATCAGGCGGGAAAAAAGATGTGCCGATGCTTTATTAAGCTCCGGAGAGTCCGTTCAATAAAACGGCTCCTCTTCTGGGTCACTTTACTTCATTAATACACAGTAACAGATTGTTCGCCTACCTTCAGCTGCGAGGCAACACGCCGCGCGTCTTCCAGACATGCCAAGGCGTGGAAAAAAAAAACAACACGGCGAGAAGCGTGTGGGCCGACTCACAAAGACGCCATGTGGAAGGAACTTTCTCCACCAAAGAATCCATTACTTCATGAGAAACCCCCAGCAATGTGAGGCCCAAGTCATTACAAAAGTAATCCATTACTTTTGTAGTAAATTTGTGTGTTACAATGGAATTATCACATAAAATGTAATTATCGATTATTAACTTCCTGTTGGACTTTTTTTAAAACAGGATTTGGTTCGTTTGCTGCATGGTGGTGCAGTGGTTAGCGCTCTTGCCTCATAGCAAGTAGATCCCCGGTTCAAGTCCCAGAACACTAGTGGGGGGGCCTTTCTGTGTGTTTGCATGTTCTCCCCGTACACGGGTGGGTTTTTTCCTTTCGTCCAAAGACATGTTTCATAGGTTAATGGGTTGCTCTAAATTGTCCCTAGGTGTGAATGTGAGAGTGCATGAGTGTGTGAGTGTGCGACAGTCAGGGAACCTGTCCAGGATGTCGCCAGGATAGGCTCCAGCAGCCCCGTGACCCCGAAAGGGACAAAAACTTGTTTCAGGGTGGATGGGCGAATGCTTTAGTTTAGGCAATCAAGACAAAAACATCTAAAGGACAAGTAAACAAATACACATGTCTATATTTAGATGACCTAAATATAATGTCTAATCGTTTATTGTGGGAATCAGCAAAGCAGAATTCTAGACGTTTTAAAACTTTATCTGCTTTTCTCTCACAGACGTGAAGATTTTCGCCCTTTTCTGTTCTTTAAACTCCAGACCTGTGAGGCTGCTTTGGCCTCATGTCTCACAGCGAACAACAACGTTTTATTCCACGTTCCTTTTACTCGTGTTTTTAGCTGGTAAATTTGGCAAATGCTTTTAAATAATCTAAACCTAAACTATTTTACTGCTGCACTTTTAAATCTGGTCTTTATTAATACTATAAAGGTTTGTGAAAATATGAAATGATAAATGTCTCTGTTATTTTGTATTATATCTTATCTTAATGTGTTTACTTTTTAATTATAGTCATTTGGTGTCTTTTCTATGACATATCTACGTGGTTTAAATCTGTGATTTGGCCTTTTAATGGAGTTTTGCCTGATGGCAAAAACAAATAAATAATAAGACTCAAACCTTTATAGCTAAATAAACGAAGATCTAACGGGACGGTCGAGGATTTATCTAAATTCAAAAAGGATTCTGTACGTTATACACAGAGGAGATTGACCGACAAGGTCTACAGCCAATCAGCAAAATTAAAGTTAAACAAATCTGCAAAACAGCAAGACCACAAAAATGAACTAAGATGATTAGGCAGGTATTATTTGGAAAAGTAAAAAAGGGTAAGGAAATACACACACAAATACATACATATATATATACCTACATGTATACATAAACACCTCTAAATCTACATACACACATGCAATACATGCACAAAGACACATAAATGATGCCATTGAACATAAACAGACTGTTGCACTTATACACACAGTACATGATACACAAAGTACATAAAGTTAATTCCTTGAAATGAAGTGGGAGGAGTTTATGTAATCCCAAACCTATTATGCTTACCTTTTTATGTTTTTTTGTAACCTTTATCCCGTTCTTAATTTCTATGTTGAAGTATTTATAGTTTACTAGTCCAAGTGGAGATTTTTGACTGAACCAGGAGTATTAATATAATTTAAAAACTGTAAATAGTGGGCGGTTGTTCCCTGCCTGCTGCCGTGTGGCGTTGGGGGGTTCCGGCTGCCGCGGCTGCTGCGGCGGGGGTCTGGGTGTGGGGATGGCTGGACACTCTCCTTCCTTCTTCATTTTAGAAGAACATAAACACTCACCTGAGCACAGGTGTTAGCTCACCTTTGCACTAACAGTTTGCATGATTGAATGAAATATTTCACACTAGTTGGTTTGTTCTGTTGTTTTGTTTTTTATGAACTAAACTGACCAAAGTTGAGGACTTTTCCTCCTCATTTAGCCAAAGGTTAACCAAATGATTTGTTATTGCACCAAACTACAGCTCCTCTAGATCCCAGTGCGTAGACAGTAGTACTGTATCTGTGATGTACTTGAGTTTGAAAGTACTTCACTCAGCACTGACAGTAAACTGTGGAGCACGTTTACAGGAAGGAATGGAAAGAACGTTAACATATTTGATCTTTCTGTGCTTTCATCATTAACTGAGATGCTATAATTACTGAATTATTACACGCTGTACATCCCTGATGTATGGAGCCTGATCAGAGTGGCTTCAAAGACCTCTTCAGCGTGGAGACGTTCACCCGTCGTCATGGCAGTAAAGGAAAAAATCCTTTGTATGGATGGAAGTTTTTCTGTGCTGAGCAAAGTTTCAGAAATACTGTTATGTACAGATCCACCAGAGGCTCAGATTGACCAATAGCAGCATCAAGCCCCCCCCCCAGAAAGAGACCCAGACCTTCTTTTCAATGTTTCATCTTTAAAAATCTCCCATGTCTTCCTCATCAAAAACGAGGCCCAGACATCTGAAAGACCGCCGCTCCTGTGTGGAGGAAGCCCCTCCCCTAGGATGTTTCTGATCAGCCACAAATGGTGACCAAAGGTCGGAGGTGAACATGGCTGTCGCTCTGCTGATCCCCGTTAGTGAGCTCCGGGGGCTTTTGTGCAGACACCACACCTGCACGTCCGTGGATAATTAATGCCCTTTGCTGCGAAAGCGCCAAGGAAGTGTTAAATCATGGACGTTCTCGCCGTCTGGACAGGAGCCTGTTTGCGGGGGGGGGGTTCCTCAATAACAGCAGTCTATCCTGAAAAATAAATCTTCATCGATATCCTCTGGCCGGTCCGGCTTCCACTTCCTGTGGTCTTTGTTCAATATTGATTGGTGAAAGAATAGCTTTGACTTTGTTCGGCCTTTCTTGGTATCAAACTACACTGACCTTCCAACAAATGTCTTTCTTCTGGATGCAGGTCTGGGAAGATGTTGGGCACGGCGTGTTGTTTGGATTCCTGTTCCTTAGATGTTCTCCTTCTGTCCAACTCCAGGGGAAAAACATGAGAAGCTTGAGCTAAAACTATACTAGCCTTCAGAAATTCCTGCTTGTTAGATTTTCTCCCCAAAAGTTCACAAAAGTTTGAGGTCATTTAGATTATGTGTCGAACACTGAGCCATTTCTAAAGACAAATCTTCAACAGAACTGCAGAAGAAGAAAACAAAACCTCCCAAACGCCCACTTGGAAGTAGCAGCTGCTGCACGGCTCAGGTCCATCTGTCAAAGTTTAGACCTGCCTTCAGAAAACCCCACAAACAGACTCTTCTCTGGATTAACACCGGGGCAAAGTCCTTCTGCCGGAATACAAGAAGGAGACTTAATTGCACAAATCCGAGTTTCCTCAGAGACCGAGGAATGAGAGGTTTGGGGTCGTGTTGGGTCACGAAGGCGACCTGCTTTAGTAAACAGTGGCTGCAGAGATGTTTAACGTACAGAAGCATCAAACCGCGTCTGCGTGCGCTCGGAGGCCGCAGAAGGCGTCCGCCACATCGGCTCCTGAGCAGACGCCAGCTCGGGTTCTGTCTGTCGAAGCCATGGCTGCCCTTTACGAGGGCTTGGCTGCGTTTGATGCCGCGTTTATGAGCCCCGTTACTTTTTACGAGGAGCCTTCAGCGGAAATGTTGATGATGCTGGATTTTAGAGGATGGGGGGATGGGGGGGGGGTCCAGCGGCACATGCAAACCCAAGTTTCATCTTCCGTGCATGCATGTCTAATGTGAGGAATCTAACTTTTAGTTTGCTGACTACAATGGAAATGATTTCTGCAGTCCACGCAGCTATGTGCTCTTAAAGAAAAAAAATCTTCTGAGTCTTTAATTTTCAGCAACAAGTCATTAATTTCCTCTTGTTGTCGTTAGTTGAAGCAGTAAGAAGGGAATTATGGTCAGCTCCATGCAAATAGTGATTAATTGTCTATGGCTTTAGTGCATTTGTTCTCATAGAGGCTGAGCAGGCCAGCTCCCCGGTGATTCAGCTCCTCCACCTTTTTTTTTTGCTTCATTATTGTTTCCTTTCACTTTCATCTCAAGCCGCATGCTAATGCGGCGAGCAGGCGCGGCGCAGGCTGGGGTACATCGCCGTCTGATTACTCTGAATGAATGGATTTGGTGTCACGGTGACAATACGGATGAAAAGCTAACTTTTTTAGCGCAGGTAGAGCCGCGGCGGCCTGTCAGAGCGGCCGTCTGCTCTGCAGCCGCTCTGCTGAGGGAATTACCGGACGTCAAAGGAGACACCATTTGAATATTTGTGATGGATCTCAGACTCCCGCCCCCCCCCCCTTTTTTTTTCTAGCTATCTTATGCATAAATGGTACAATTCAGACGGCTGCTTAAGCCCTCTGCAGAGGTGCTTAAGTCTGACATTGAACTGAAGAGCAAAGCTCCCAGCAAGATGCTCAGAATGGTCATTTGCATTATTTAAAGCCAGTCTTCCTGACAGGTTCACTCCCAGCCGCACTTTTAGTTATCGAGTCTGACTGAAGTCCGGTCCGTTTGACAACTCATCACCTGCAGAAAAGTAATTATAATACAAGTTATGAAAATCAATAGTAGGAAAATTTGTAATCTAAATTTATTATTCAGGAAATGATCCCCTTGATTGAACTTTTACTTCTAATCTGTTCACCTCAGAAAAATGTAGAAGATGTAAAAGCTGTTGATGGTTGAGACAGGAGCGCCACCATGTGAAGGGGCGGGGGGGTCTTAGGCGCGACAAGTTTATTTGAGTAGTACATCTGTGTATAAAGTGCATAACATAAAACACTAAAATAAACATTTAATAGAAATGATAAAGCAGTGATCAATGAAAAACCAAATTAAATAAATTTAAAAAGAATTGAATTGAAGGTAAAGAAGCAGATTTAGACTTTTCAAATGTCTTCAACCTGGTTTTCAATAATCTAAGGCTTTCTGGACGTCTGTTCCAGATCTGTGGAGCATAGAAGCTGAATGCAGCTTCTCTAGTTTGGTTTGGACTCTGGGAACTGGCTAAAGACTGCATCCAGGTCTGGCTGGTACATACAGGGTCGGGAGGTCGTGTTTTTTATTGTTGGACCATTCAAAGCTTTATGATAAACCAGCAGCAGATCTTTAAAGTCAGTCCTCCGGCAGACAGGCAGCCAGTGGACAGACCTCACAACTGAGAATCCGAGATGGATTCCTGATAGATTTGTTTGGTCGTCCTCTAAGACATCGTAACGGTCGTCAAGTCGACTAAAGATAAACGCATGAACTACTTTTTGCAGTTTTTTTTTTTACATCACATTTTCAACCCGTGAAACATTTTGTAGATGGTTGTAGGCTGATTTTGTGACTGCTTTAATGTGTGTCTACGTCTAAAACTACACCCAAGTTTCCGGCCTGGTTGGTAGTGTTTAGATGAATAGATTGAAACTCCTCTCCCTTTTGCCCCAGAGACAACCTCCCAGATTTGATTTTGACTGAAGTAAGTTTTAGCACATCCAGACAGTAATGTCTTTAATGCATTTACCAAAGCTGGTACACAGCCTCTGTCTCGTGGTGTCATTGTAAAATAAACCAGTGTGTCATCTGCGTAGCTATGGTCACAAATGTTCTTTTAAACCAAGGCCAGTGGGATCATCTAGATGTTAAATAGAAGTGGCCCCAGGATGGAGCCTTGGGGAACTCCACGTGTAAATTCTGTTGGCTCAGATGTGAAATCAGCCTTCATACTTAAAAAATGTTTGCCTCTGAAGTTTACGGTGTTCAAGACTGATAGAGGAAAGATGAAAGAAAACCTTTTCTAAATTAGTCAAATATTTTCTGAAGGAAATGGACATAAAAGAAAATTATAAATATTCTTAATAATGTCAACTGTTGGTTTATTTTAGGCCTGGATAAAACCTGTGATCCACTCAGAAAGCTCAAACTGACCTCCTAATGGTCAGATCTAAGATCCAGAATCTAAATAAAAATTTACACAAAAACACAGTTTTTTGTTCTCTTTCTGCAACTGGAAAGACTCAATTACAGGTTTACTCTAAAAAGTAGTGCCAATACAAGTAGGTGTTCTGAAATAAAATAAAAAAAGGTTAAAAAATAAAATAGACATTATTGAGACGTAATTGTCAACAATAAAACTTTGTAATTAACTACATGAATATGCAAGCCCCCTTTTTATTTGGTTAGGGGCTTCACTCCCCCACCTCGTTTTTCAGAATAATGAAAAAAATAAATTTAATTTTGAAGCCACAGAGGACAGATTGAGGCTTCATTAATCTCAACTGATGGCTGCAAAACAAGAGAAATTAGGATTGTAAACATGCAGCGTGAAGCAAACGCTCTTCATCTCCGTCGTACCGACATCCTCATCATGAAGCAGCTTTGGTGGCTGCAGCTCTAAAGGCCCCATTTATTTTACTGTTAGGGTCCCATTTTATTCTGAAATGCTTTTCGCTCAAAAAAACGTTACAAAATTAGCGCCAACTTCAGGCTGCGTACGTTTGAATTCAGATGTAATCTCCCAACGTGATGTCTCCATGGCAACCACAAAAACCTGCATAACCTTTAAAGCATTAAGAATTTTTCAAATTTCCCAAAAAAATCAAAGAAGTGGATTTAATGAAGAAAGTTCTGTCCTGCAAGCAGGAAGACAATAGCTTCTGACTGTGCATTTCAACTGGCAGTCCATTGATATGACCATTGGCCCCGCCCCAATGGCGTTCCAAACAGGAAGTGCTCACAAAATCTCATAGACTTCTATAAAAGGCCCAAAGCACTTTACCGTCACAGTCCCGTTCACACACTGATGGCGGCTCCGCTGCTGGACACTGGCGGCAAACTTCCACCAGAGGCAACGTGGGGTTCAGTGTCTTGCCCCAAGGACACTCCCACGTATGGGCAGGCAAGGCGGGAACTAAACCTGTAATCTTCCCATCAGAGGTTGATACCTCTTTATTATTATGTTAAACATTATTTTATTTCAGGTTTTTTTCTGTGGTTCAAGGTCTAAACTGACCAATCAGATGCCTCTATAAAAGTAGGTGGAGCCTGCTGACCCCCACGGCCCGTGTTCAAAACATTTGACAGATTTTGTGTAGCTCACATTCAAGTGGAAGGAGTGTGGCCAAGCTCACTCCTGATTGGACAGAGTAGTTGTCATGGAAACGTTGTGACCAACTTGGACCGATCTCTCCTTACGACGACATCTGGTTCCAACACGGCCATGTCCATATCGCAAAAAGTGGAAGGAAATCCTTTCATAAGGATGACGCCACGCTCACATCAACAATGAATGGTACAGACGCTCTCCCACCGCGCCACTGAGCTACCAACAACACAGGCGACCACCTCTGAACGTGTGCAGACTGATCTTGGAGGATAAGTGATGGTTTTTCGGAAAACGTTTGCTGCAAAAGTGAGATAAAAATCTATGCTGGTCCTGATCCAACAGACTCCTCCCACTCCTGGAGGCTGCTATGTCGCCTACGGGAAATATTTCACTGTAATAAACTTCAAGCAGCTGGGAAACAAACCCCGCCCCCTCAAAGTTGCGCTGAGTCACCGGCAGGCCCGGCCCAACGCCTCCCCGAGCCCTTCGGACAGAACGCCGGTCCGGTCTGCGCCCAAACCTCCACACTTCCGCCCCCTCCTGGCTGTGCAGCGCCTTCCCCTTCATCTTCTTTTTCTCCCCCCTCCTCCTCCTCCTCCTCCTCATCACGGAGGGGCTCTGCCAGGGGCTTGTGATCGGATTTAGCGCCACGTTCTCACTCTGCTTCGCGGAGATGAGTGACAGATGGTGGCCATTAGTGTATATTCCATGCATCTGTTGCAAGGCGCTAATTTATCTCATTAGGGGAACGTGTGGAAGTGGGAGGTGGGGTGGGGGGTGGGTGTTGCAGGAGCAGGATGGAGCATTTTATTATGAGTGTAGAACACAGAGAAAGATGCACTGATGGAGGCAGAGGAAGGGGGCGGAGCATCCTGTGCGGATTTCTGCAGGAGGTTTCCATTTAAATGGGTCACTCTGGTGGGGTGACTCATGCGAACCCCCTCGTATCCTCCCACACACCCCTGGCATTCTGCATATTTACATTAACAAAGGTCTAAATAATTTGCCTCGCCGCTGATACCTCATCTGGGCTCAGCGTGAGCGTGTGACAGCTTTGACAAACTTCTATTTTTCCAGCGTGGCGCCGTTTTTTCTTTCTTTTTTTTTTTTTTGTACTCTGATGATTTATCTGTTTCATGTCAGAGCCAAGAGAAACCTCCATCCACGATTGGTTGGCAGCCGACCATGTGGGATAAATTGCGGGTAACCATGGCAACAACACTTAATGCAGCATCACTAAAGAATAAGTGACACAAATCTAAGCGTGACACCATGACAGAGAGGGATCAATACCCCGACCGCTGTCATGTCATGGCGTGTTTGACTTCAAAGGAGCCGCTCTGAGCTGGGGGAGTCCTCCCCAATCAGAGAACAGAGGAGCTCCTGTCAAAGCTGCGGGTTGAGACGCTGACAGGACCAGTTGACCTTCGCTGCCGCGGACGACACCAATGGATTTTTCTCTTTCCGCGTTGCAGCACATGTTGGTCTGCAGTGTAGAAACGTTGTGGATGTTTCCGTGGTGGTCCATCCCAGACCCCTCAGAGCTCAGGTTCTCCACCAACGCTGATGTTTGGGAAATGGGAGTTCGTCCTTGGAAGTGGACAGATAGTTCTGACTGAACTTGTGACGCTACGTCCAGAAAAGGAAAGAGTTTCCTATGCAGCTTAAAGTCCCTCCACAATCCTCTTTCAAAGCCTACCCCAGTGGTCTTATTGTTAGTATTTTGCTGTTTTCAGCCAAAATCTTAAAAACCTGTCTTCTAGAACATAGTTGTTGGTGCTGAAGGAAGTCTGCCCTCATTTGCCATCATCCCTCTCTCCTGCTAGCTTACAGCGCCGCACACGCTCAATCTAAAATTAGCGGATCAATCCAGCCGTCCAGTTCTGATCCAGATTCCAGCTCAAATGAGGAAAACAGAGACGATCGTGGATCTGCTTGTCTGACAACGGATGATCAGAAAGGGGCGGAGCAGGGAGCTTTTGGCCCCGCCCATTTCAGTTTTTACATCACTGCTGCAAGCATTTTCAGACGGCGTTTTTTCATCTGCTCCTGATTCACAATGATTTGAATGAAGAAATACTCAGACATGCAGTTTTAAGCTTATAAATAAGTATGTTTGTGTCCTCCATCTTTAGAAAAATGCAACAAAGATGAGTTAAAAACACCATTTTTATCGTGAAGGAAAGGGGGGGTCAGGAGGAACTAGAGCTGCTGCTCCTCCACATCAGAGGCAGATGATGGGATTTGAACACCTTCTTAGTGAGACACCCAAGGTGTTTCCCATGTGCAGGAGACCGAGGACGCACTGGAGATGTGAAGTTTCTCTGTATTCTCCCGGTAAACCTGAAAGAGGGGGTTCAGAAGGTTCCAGAGACCCCAGCACCACCCAAATCTCTGATGAGGAACAGAAACCTCCGACCACGCTTTGAAAGAGCAGGGCTCCTTCTTCCACCCTCATATCTTCTACAATCCTGCGTTTTTAGTTCTCATTAAGCTTTTATTTTCAGTGTGGGGATTTTTTTGGGACCGACGCACCTCCACCTCTGATCACAGCAGAGCCAGCAGCGCCTCTAACTAGACAATGCTGTAAACGAGATGTTGACAAAGGGTAGCGGCGAGATCGCGCTGCTGCATCAGCTGCCGGCCCCCCCTGTGCGCAGAGAAATTCTTTAAACTGTTTAGTTTTTATGAAGCACAGAGGGAGAAATATGCAAACTCCCTGCAGCGCCTCTCCGCTGAAATCTGTTTTCCAGCAGTTGGAGTGTTTTTTTTTCTGAAACGCAGTGATGGATGGGTCTGTATTACCAAATGAAGGGAAGCTGATGAGGCAGAACGTCAAATTTCTTGACTTTATGATGTCTGTTATGAAGCTGAGAGCTGGAATGATGTTGTTGTGATGAAATCCACGCTGGGATCATCCCAATCCCACATCTTCAGGTGGTTTTTCTTATTTTTTTTTGAGGCCGGGCTCAGAGCAGACGTAGGACGGACGGGCAAACATGAACTCTTCACCTCCGCGACCTAATTCCAGAACGGCGGACAGCCTCAGCATCGATTGCTGGGATTTAACGGCACTTAAAGTTCTTTAATGAAAAAAAAATCGTCGAGAAAAATTCTTCTTTGAGGCTTTTTGTTCTTAAGTCAGTAAAAAAAATAAAGCAGCAGAAGGTTACGCATGCTCTGTTTTGACATACATACTCATTAGTACATGGATTTTGACACACTGGTGTAATTAAACAAAGGCAAAAACAAGGAAATTGCAAAGAGGGTTGACATCCTCCTCTGCATAATGAAGAGAAGCTGTTTTCCGTAGCTTTTCCTGCTCAAGATGTTGGTTAAGAAAACGGCAAAGAATCAATAGTAACCTAATAGCAGCAAACTTGACCGGTCAGGATGTTTTGTAAAAGACAGAAATAATCAGCAACTCTTCTTCAGCCTAAAAGCCCACATCTTTTCCACTTTGTTTTTGTTCTGTTAGAGCTGCAATGGATGATTACTTTACATGTGACCACAAAACAGACATTGGAGGGATCAGGTGGTCCTGGAGGTGGTCTGAGGGGAGCGCGGTGATGAAAAAGCTCCTTTTTTAATTACACTTATACTTTATTACACAAAGTATTGATGGGATTTCCCTCATTTATCCGTGGTCGCCAACCCTTTTCAGGCCACGGACCAGTTTAGTGTCATCTCCATCCTCTGGTTTAAACTTTATTTGTGCAAACCGTTAAAATGGGGTCTACTGGTATTTTCCAATTATAATAACTAACATGAAACCACAGTTTGAACAACTTTATTAGCTGCATCCTTCTAACATTAGTCAGCCGGTTGCCAGATATTCTGCATTATTATTATGGTCTGTGAGAACAACTGTCACAATAAATTCACATTTGGAGTAAAGACTCCAGCTCTTTGTCTGCTAAATGCAGATTTCTTTTATTTTGAAGGCTATTCTTCAGTTTCCTCTCTTGTCTCTCCAAATGTTGTTTTTTTCTTACTTTGTTAGCTTGGAGGTGTCATTGGCACAGCCGCTTTATGACACGTGACCGAGCCACTGGACATGCGTTGAAAATGAGTCGGATGTGGAGGAGTTTTTCAGAATAAAACTTCCTTCACAGTCAGATTCTAAATACAGGGGCCAATGCCTTCATCCTTCCCACCGCCTAAACCTCGGCGTGAAACACTGATCATTTCTGGCTACTTTTTGCTACTTTGGCTTTTTCATTTTTAATTTTATTTCATAACTCTTCATTTCCAAGGATGATATCATAATTCATTACAGCGGTTTTTGTTTACTTCCTAGTTTCTTTCCATCTTTAGTCTGTTTTCTGTCCTTTTGAGTCGATCCCAAACCCAGACGAAGGCTCTCCATCTGGAACACGTTAGAAAACTCTTTGGTTGATGGAACATGGACTTTGTTTCATGAGATTCAGTGAGATTAGAAACTGTGTTGAAAGGATAAAATGGGCGGAGCTAAACAAAACCAACAAGAGACTATAGACTGTGGATATGACCAGCCTCGAACCATAACCTTATTTGGTGTTTTTGAACATTTTTGGTTAAATTACTGTAAAAATATTTTTCAATATTTCTTTGGCTGCTGTTTCTGCATTAGTCTGGGTCCTGCACCAGTTTTTTGTTTGTTTCGCGCCCAAAAGGCTCCATGAATTCTCAGTTTCACGTGTTTGTTTCTGGGAGACCTTCCTCTGAACAACGTCCTCCTAAAAAAGGGAAACACCTGACTTTCTGGATTAAAGCCGCTCCGATAATCCCAACGTGCCGACACTTTGCTCTGTCTCTGTGACGAAGGGAAATTCAAATTCTGGTCAAATGCTGAGGCTGGATTTAGCAGCAGATCCAGAATCAGCCGGTCCTTTAAGACTGCCTTTATTAAAGAAGAAAAACAAAAACACTGTTTGAAATTAATACTTGTAATCAAAGCCTGGATTAGGGGTATAGTTTTGAATTATTCAGAGAAGCAGAAGAAGGTTTAAGCCAAACGTGTTGAGAATAAAACAGCTGAAAGGAGGCGGCGGCGCCGCCCTCCATGTTGATTTGTTTACCATAATAACAGCAGCAGAAAGATGGCGGTCAGAACCAGCAAACCCGGCCGGCGCTGCGCTCGTCCTGCTCTGCATTTATGGAGATGTTTCCCTTTCATCCGAGTGGAGTCCTGTCCACATGCAGACAGAGATTGTTTCTCACATCCTCATGAATAAAGAGAGACTTTAAGGAGATTTGGCATTGGGGCCGTATTGACCCATCTCCGGTGTTGGGCTTTGCAGAGGCTATCAGGGAGCCCAGGGGAGGGATTTAGCTTGGCCTGGAAAAATCTAATATTTCTCCACATTAAAGTCAAATAAAAGCCACCTGGCAGCCCAGTGCGTGGAGCTGAGATGATATAGCGGTGACCTACAGCCATTCACTGCAACCCGAGTTAAACGGCGTGGTCGGGCCTCCTGCTATCTGCTCGCAGAGCCACGAGAGGTGACACATTCTCATAAGCGAGCGTGGCGCGGCGGTGGGTGTCGGTGCTGTTGTGTGTGCGTTATATTTAGCCTGTGAGCCCGTGGTGTGAGCAGACACTGTGGCCTTTTCCTCACACGGCTTGTTTTTCCCGAGCAGAACGTATGTTTTTGTGAGGCGCCGCCGTGCGCTCCTCAGGATCTTTTTCCAGCGTGGGTTATCTTTTTGTTTGTTTGCCTCAGGAATCAGGTGTGTTTAATTTGATTAAGTCTGGGAGAAAAAGAAAAAAAGCTGGCACGCCGCATGCTCCCCATCATAATTTAATTTATTCATCAAAAGTGCTGTAACAGCAGTCTTGACGAAAGCCCCGGGGGGGTGGGGGGGGATGTTACCGCGATCAATAAATTGTGATGCTGAGAAACAGGAGCCACTTTTTTTCCCTTTAAGACTAAGCAGCAGAGACAGTTCCTGCTAAAACATCCAATGTATTTTAAGGTGAAATAACTGAAAAAATCCCAGAAAATGTCTGTATTTAAAGCCTCAGACGTGTGTGACGCCGCCTGTCACGTCTGACACAAAGAGAGGAGTGAGTTCTTTTCGTTTTCAGGTCCATGCACGGCTTTTTCTTCTGAAAAAATAAAAAATCCAAGCGTCAGGATGAAGTTTACCTTGACGTGTTGCAGCCGCTGGCGTGCAGACATAAGACTCAGAGTTCACCCAAAGGACACGGCGCCACGCCAACGTCGTTTGTGACGCCCACAAGGACGCACGTTTGGAAAAACGAACGCCAGGGGAAAACGGGAAGAAAATGTTAGCCGCAACCACGCCGCCGACCCACAAACACAAAGTTCAAGGGTTCGGATCAAAGAAAGAAACACACACATCACCTCACAGGGGGAGGGCGTGGCCATGATAGTGACATCATGATGGGCGTTGCGGGTTGGCAGCAGAAACGCGTTGCTTAACGTTGCAAACGTTCAAACGTCATTAACGGGAATACGGTTGGAACGTTTATCCGAATATTCCGATCTGTTCCCGAAATATTTGTGACATCCGAGATCACCAACTGACGATCTTTGCAAACATCGCAGAGCGAAGTCATTTTATCCTTCAGACGATGTAATCATCACTCCAACCAACCCAATCTGCTCCTTTCACAGGAAGTCAATATACCTTCAAAGTAAAGTGTCGGAAAAGGGTCTCATTTTCAAAATAAAATATCATGAGTTTTTCCTTAATTAAAAAAAAAACTAGGCTGAAGTTCAGTTTAATAAAATGGATTTTGTTTAAATAGTTGACACTTCAGATAAACAATATAATATGAAGTTAAAAAGATTTACAGTTAAGTCATTATGGATGATGTGACGTCTGCTGGTGGAAAAGTCCTACTGGAACGAGCCTGTTAAAATAAGTTAACCAGGAAGTTGACAGAAAAAACCTGCAGGGAGTGTGACCCCCCCTCAATAAAATGTTGATGGTTTATTAAAAAAAATACATTTAAGCACGTTTTTTTATTTTCACAAAGATCATTCAAACGCAATGCATTGTGGTCTATATTGGCCGATCCTAGTGAGCATCGATGCACACTGGTTTTTCGCAGAGACTTCTGGGAAATTTCTTGGACACTCGAGTTTGAAATTGTCCATTTGGACAGCAGTGCAAAATGCTGAAGACACTATTTAGTGATTAGTGAAGGAATTCAGACAGTCTGTGACATTTCAAGGGACAAAAACCATTTTTTTGAGTTTCATCTGTTTGTTGATTCTGATCTCCTGCTCTAAATCAAAGTTAAACAATAGAGATTAAATACAGATTATCTTTACTTTCATACATCCATCAAAAAGACAAACACATTTAAACATGATATATTAAATAGTAAATAATTGATCATCCCTGAAGTACGCATCCAGATGATTCCACATGTTTGGATAACTAGACGGATGACCTGCTGATGGAAATTTAAGACAAAATCCGATGCAGTTCTTTGTTTATTTATGTCTTCTATCATGGGATTAATGCTAGAATATGTTAAAAACACCATAAACATCATTTTAGTCCCAGTGAGTCTCTAATACAACAATGTTTATGGTGATATTTAGCCTCTTATTCTAATTTGAGCTTCCCATACAAAATGATTTTGTGATTGTTTATTATTTAGTAAAGAAGAGATGGCCTTTATTTAAGGGTATTAATGTTATGATTTTATATTTTACATGTTTATTCTATCAGTTTATTAAATAGGAACATTTCACATCAAAAAGCATATCTGCAAATTCATCAGAGTTCGCCCAAAAAGCCATTTTTCACTTTGAATTTAAATAAGCGTGGAGTCAAATTTTAAAAGGGTAAAAATATAAATAAGCAATAGAAATGTTTATATATATATAACAGAAGTGGGTAAAAACAAAATAACAGCAGAACAACGTTAATAATTATTGGTTTGAAAATGGATCTGTTTGTCCGTATTCTGAGGGTTCAGACCATGATTTGATTTATGATTTTCAGATTACCTGACATAGAAATACTAAACTAATAATAATATTAGTAGTGTTTCTCTGGTCGTCATGGTGGAGGAGCGGCTCATGATGATATCAGTGTAGAGCATCGTCTCTGCATGCCGAGCTTCATCATTGCTCATGTGGGGAAAATGCGGTGAAGACGGATCTTAAGTCCTCTGGACTTCCTTTGGTGGTGGAGGGGGGGCCGGTTGTGAGGAGATCTGCTGCAGCGTAGCAGGATCTTCATCAGAGGTGATGCGTTCAGCTCGGCGCGGCACGTCTCTGTGAAGCCGCTGCATTGTTTGTTCCTCGCCGCCTGCAGCCATGCCGGATGAAGGCGCGGCGTCGGTGGTGGATGAGGCGCACATGCAGGCGGCCTGCAGTGACTCTGTGAGCGGGGGCCAGGTCACTGGGAGGTCTCTTCTCATAGTGACTTGGTGTGACTCTGTGGTTTGTCATGAAAGCCCTCCTCTTTTTCCCCTTCCTGTCTTTTCGTTTTTTGCTCTGATCAAATCAGACTTTCTCAGGGAGGAGAATGTTCATTTAAATGTCAGCACTCATATTAGCAGGCCTCCAGTGAAATATGGAGGAATGGCTGGAATCATTTAGATGTCAGCCTTGGTTTTATATCTTCACTCATGTGAAGAATGGCACCAGCTCGCGTCTGCAGAGCAGATGTGGAGGACGGTCTGCAGGTGCAAAAACCCAATATATTCAGAATAAAAACACCCTGAAACTCTGAAGATCCGACATCCACAAACATTTGACCTCCTTTAGAAATGGTGTCATTTAAAGCTTTGATAGGATTGACACCCAAAAACAGTCAGAACCTGAACACATCAGGAGTTTTTAAATGTGTTAAAGCTGCACAACAGTCATATAAAGGGTCTAAACCCTGCTTTTCTTTAACATTTCAGAGTAAACTATATCCTTACATGATCATACATTACCTTTGGCCCACTAAAGACCTGTGACGTGTGATGCAGCAAAAGCTGACCAGTCCATCATTTCAGTCCAATGTGTGAACTGTGGTTATTTCCTGTCGTCAGACATTTCCTTCCAATGGAGATAGGTGGGTTATGCCGATTGTTGATCCAATCGTGGTGCATAGAAGCAGTTTATTTGGATCGTGGGTCACTACTGCTCTGGTTTGCACAGTCCTGAGAAACCGTGTAAACAATCATGTGAATTCATGTTTCCAGTGGTGTCCAGAAAAAATAAAGGCGGATGTTTTTCCCACATATTAACGTTCAGCAAAGATGCAGATTTCAGCATCACCTGCATGGATTTTAAGTTCTAAATGTTTAGCACCTATTAGCCTAATCCTAACTCTGCTTCCGGGTTCGTTCGGCCAAGAATGAAGCACCGGCCGCACAGATTAAAAAAATGATTAGCTCTGTGCTTAAAATGTAATTTGGAGAGAGAAACATATTTTCACTATTTTTGGGAATGTAGGAACATTTCTAGATTCTGGATGCGTCTTTCATCTGTGATCAGTGAGATCTTCAAATTAAAAATCCAGAAGGATCCAGGTGTCTCCCTGCTGGGCCTTCCCTCCAGGAAATTTCAGATTGCTACTGCACATGATGAGCTTCTGGAGAAACGGCTTTTAATCGCTCGGAAATGTTGATACATTGGATAAAGGAGACCCCTCCCACTGTCACTCTCTGGTACAGAGGTGTTCAGTCTTCTTCCTCATGAGGTTACATGCAGTTATGGAAGGAGGGGGGGGGAGATATGTTTTACAACATGGTCTCCATTTTTAAACCATCTGCCTGCCGACTTAAAGGGTCTACCTTTACGGGTACAAAACCTTCATTAAAGCAATCTTCTTTAATGCCTTGCTCATAAGCAAACTGCTCAGTGGACTAAAACACCTGTGGAATTATTTTATTTTAACCCGGAGGGAAAAGAAACAAACGTTCACGTTCTTGTATTGATTGCCTGTATACCTTATATTTAAGTTTTTAAATACTTTTACTTGGATGGCTGTCTTAAATTGAAGGGGGAGTGTGTGTGTTTGGGGGGGGGGGGGGGGGGTTGACATCGTTTTTCTACTTGATGCTTAAATTGTTCGAATGTTTTTGTGTTCGAGTTGTTCAAATGTTGAAAAAAAAAAGAATTATGAGCAAACAGGCACTTAATAATCATCACAGCAGTAGTTGTTGTTGTTTCTCTTTCGGCTTTTCCCATCAGGGGTCGCCACAGCGAACGAGTCGCATGGTAAACTTGGCAATGTTTTACGTCGGATGCCCTTCCTGACTCAACCTTCTCAAAGCAACCGGGCTTGGGACCGGCACAGAGGTAGAGAAGGGAACAGGGAGCAGCCCGGAGTCGAACCCTGGTTTCACGGACGGAAGGCGCCGCAAACCAGCACGAGCTAAACCGGCTCCCAATCATCACAGCAGTAGTAAAAGCACATTTAGATCATCTCTATGCTGCAGCTTCGTTTGTTTACAACAGAACTCAATATTTCTTCTTCTTTTCTGGAATTTTAGAGACTTCTGCGCATGTCTGAGTGATTTATTCCGACTGAAAGTGTGGCGTTTGTAAACGTTTGTTATAATCGGTTTTTCTGAGACCGTGAACACTATCCAATTCTAATACGATCATAGATATTTTGCACATAGAACCGCAGGGTTTAATTTAAGTGTTTATAAAATAAAACTTATTACATTGCAGCAGCTCATGTTTACATTTTTGTTTGAGATTATTTCACTTTTTTCTCATGTAAATATTCATTTTGGTCTTTTTGTCCCCCATGATGGAGCAGATTGAGACATTTTTTACCGGATTATCATCTAGCGGTTTGTTTGCACGCTGACATTTGAAGCTAGGATGGTTAGTGTTGTTGGGTATTTTAGTCTGCGGATGACGTCATTGTGTTGTTGCTGCTGATCGAACACATGATCAGGTTTGTAGGTGATTTTGCTTGAACCCAAACACACGACCTGAGGACGACACCAAAGGTCGGGTCGATGCGTCTCACGGCAGCAGGTGAGACCATACTTTACCCCATCAGTACCCCGTCATAAAACTAACAGAACCTTTGAGCCCCCCTGCCTTACGGATAGTTAAAGTCCCGCTCTGATCTACATTCAAAGCATTTCCATTGTAGACATTCTGTTTTTAGCCAAAATCAAAAAACGGGTCGTTTTCTAGGACATAGTTTCTGCAGAGCGGCAGGAGTTCATGGGAATATCCCTTCCTTCGTCAGAAAACTGCTTCAGGAACATGTGAAAAACACGGCAGCAGGACTCTCAGCTGTGTGCGTCTGACGGGATTAAAGCCTCATCCGATTGTTTTGACGGAATAAAAGCCCAGCGGAGAAAATCAGCTGCATGTCTGCCCCTAAGATATTCGCTTTTCTTTTTACAAATAAAAGCAATTAAGTTCAAAAAGAAGTGCTGATAGTAGCGCTGAGAGAGTCGTGCTGTTGGTGTCGGAGCGAATGAGGCTGCAGAGACGGATAAGTCTATGAGGGGATGCATTGCAATTTGCTTTTCACCAACTTCCTTCTGCACTTCTTGTAAAAGTTTGAGTGAGCCCTGAAGCAAATCTGCAGCGTATTAAAGCTGCATCCCGCCGAGAGCCAAACTAACACCCTGAATAATTCACTCTGCTCCATCAACCAGTTCTTTTTTTTCTTTTTTTTGGGGTGGAGGAAGAAAAAAAAAGCTCCAGCTCCCTTTTTGTTTCATTATAAATCACACCAGCTCTCCTCTTTGGTGTCTGGGGCTCTGTTCTAATGCTGAGCATGAAGCTAACAAAGCTGAGAGGCAGACAGGCACCTGTCTGCCTGCCTTTGTGTTGCCCTCCTAATGGGGAACAATTAGCCGGAAGCTTGTTTTACATGGCGGGACGCCACAGACTCCACTTCCTCTATTGTTGCTGCTTTTCTGATGGCTTGTCTTCCTCCTGACGAGGCGTTACATTTCCTCGGTGAAGGCGGCTGAAGTCGGGACGGTCCTCACTGTTTTAAGGATCTGATGATGTGGGCCGACCTTTGCTACGGGGGGGGCTTTCATCATTAATGAGCCTCTCGTTTCAATCAGCAATTGTTCAGAGGAAATAAGAGGCTGTCACCCGACCGAGCCATTGCAATACGATAATAAGTGGTGATGGATCCTCGTAATGACTCTGCCGGCGTTTTCTGCTCCAAACATATCATCACCTTTCCCTCCCACGCTCATTGGAGAGCTCGCCGAGGCCAACATGGCCTGCTGGTCGCCAAATGGAGCCAACCCGAAGCCAGCCAGCCGGCCGGCCGGTGCTGAGTCTCCTGTCTCCTGCAGCTCTGGAGGGGAAGCCATCTTCTGAGGCCAAGGCTGCGTCTCCTCCACAGATCCTGCTCCTCCGTCAGTTTGGATCAGCAGGGCCTCAAAGCCGGCCCTCGGATGCGGCGCGTGTGGAGGGGCTCCTTAATGGTCAAATGGCTTTTTAATTGCTTTGCCCGCCGGCACAAGTTCATTAATAACTTTCATTTATTTTCCATGTTTGCTGGGAGTTTTAGTGCGCTTTCACTGAAACACCTGAGATTCCTGTTTCCTCCTCTAATCCAGATGAGCTCCTCTTCAGCCTCTGCCGTTTGTGGGATGGAGCTGCAGCAGAGAGGGATCCCTGTGGGAGTTTAACGTCACCACCTTCAGTTTCAAAATAAAAGCTCGCTAAAGACCCACCCCATGAAAATTGTGGGAAATTTTTGGTTCTTCTGGCATTTTTCTGATCATGCAGGACAATTATATACAAAAAACTAAGCTTGAAATTTGAAAATATTCATATTTGTGATGTTGAAAATACGCAGGGCGGGGCCACAGGCTCCGCCCCCTTTCTGATCATCCACCTGCAGACAAACAGATCCATGAATGTCTTCGTTTTCCTGGTCTGAGCTGGAATCTGGATCAGAACTGGACGGATGGACAGATCTGATGTTAGGCTGCGGGTGTGAGGGGCTGTAAGCTAACGGGAGAGGAAGGGGGTCCCGCCCACAACCTCCTGCCGCTCTGCAGAAACTTTGTCATAGAAAAACGACACCTTTTTAGATTTTGGCTAAAAACGGCATCATCACAATGAAAAGACCACCAGAAACGCTTTGAAAATAGATCAGAAGTTGATCAGAGTGGGACCTTGAAGTTATTTTAATTTCTCAATACTCTTTTAAAATTATTTTCTTAAAATTCTTTTGTTTGTTTTTTTCTTTAAGAATCTGCTGCTGCAGCAAAAGATAACGGTTAAGAAATCTACAAACACAATGATGTCACATTCAGCAGCTCACAATGAGATTTTAAAAGCTCAAACAGACTTTTCCTGTAGACGTTTTCCAGCATGTAGGGCAGTTTGGGTTTTGGTCTGACCTTTCAGAAAGTCGTCATTTTCAGTTAGAATCTGTTTTTTTTAAGGGTTTATATCCTTCTTAAGCCTGTCAGAGTAAACTACATTCATATAAATGATCATATATTATTGTTGGCACACTAAGGACACACTTTACGATGAAATATGAGTTATTTTCACAGCTCCTTTTAATACCTTGAAGTTAGACGACTAGATCTGGGAGGCTCCGCCTTTCGCTCCTTGTGGGTGTCGCCCATTTCATGACGTCAACCTATAGTCGGCCTCAGCAGCGAAAACAAACAACATTCGAACGTTTGCAGAGGAAAGCGTTTAGCCGATCACCACGGAGAAAGTGTGTGTGTTAGCCTGGGGGGCGGAGCTTGCAGCGCAGACTCTTCCTGGAAGGGGCGGTTCTTCACTTAGTGATGTCACAGTGTAAAAAAACCCACTTAAGAGAAAGTTTTGAGAGGAATCCTCAGAAATGTGTGAATGAGGCAAAACACCTCTTTGGGTTTGTTTATAATGCTATAAAACTTTAAAGCTCAGTTAAGTGGATTTTCTATGATATCAGCCCTTTATACTTTTGTTAACTGCAGATAAAAGACGCAGGCCTGATTTTAGGCTCTTTAGAGCCCCCTCCCCCCCTCAATCGTGTTACCTGCAAAAAAAGCCTGTTAGTGCTGTTCACATGTGCACTCCCTGCTGCAGCCTGATGGTGAGCAACGAAGAAATGAGACATTCAGTGTAGTGTACACGCCCTGTACGAGCAGCATTTGCGCGGGGAATAAGGAACCAGTACACACACCTTAAAGGCCCGTACACACTGGGACGAATATTCGCCTGCCGTTATTCGCCAGCGTTTATTTTGTGTTCACAGCCAGGCGATTTTCGCTGACGATGAGCCGAGTGAACATTGATGGCACTTAATGTAAAACAGAAATACTCCTGTACACAAGGTGGCGCTGCGCAACTTTACGCTTCTTAAAGTCGCTTTTCACTCAGAAGAAAAGAGCAAGTATTTACGCGCTTGTCAGAATCATACAAAGAAAACATGAATATTTCAAGCACCAGTAGCTCCAACTCCAGTTCCAGCGATGAAGAAATTGTTCTGTTGAATGATGAAAGACGCCGGAAAAGACGCCGATTTTGGGTACGTCTCATAGTTACGAGAAGAGAAGAACATGGGGAGTTTTATCGACTGGTACAAGAGCTGAAATGTATCATGAGCGTTTTCGGGGATATTTTAGAATGTCCGTCATTATTTCTTCGTGGCAGTGTAGGTGCTACTTGGCGTCTATCTTCTCCGCCGTTACGTATGTGTGCTCACCAAGTCAGTTTTGTGTTTGAACGCCCCCAAGTTGTGTTTTAGAGTAACTTCAGAAGCTCCAGACACGTGTGCAAAAGCGCCATTCTCATTGGTCGTATAGTTTTTGACGCGGCGCGTCAAACCAAAAAAACGAACCCGAGGCATTTTTAAAAAAATGACGCTTTGACGCGTGGCAGTTTTCCCGTCGGTGTGCACACTCACATTGGTGCCCTTTATTTAGTCACGAGGCGTTAAACGTCGGCGGATATCGCACGCAAAATTCGTCCCGGTGTGTACGGGCCTTAAGGCCGTGTCACAACGGCATCACGTACAGTTTACCCGTAATGTTAAACCACAGAGGTAGGAATATACCACGCAAAGAACACGTAAATCAACGTAGAAGTCACACATGCGATTCGTACACGAACTGTGCATGATTATTGTGCTGTTTATATGCAGTTCATTAGTGATCTGTGGGACGTATTTGCGATATAACAGTCATACATCGGTGGTTCGGTCGTGAAAAGACGATTTTGCATCTCGCAAAAATCTTGCATAATTACATAAGACCCGCCGGACAAAAGCCTTGACCGTCATCTGGACACATCGAGGAACGCAACAACACACGAGTGACGTAAATCACGAAATGTGTATCACCAAATAGGTGCCATGTGACTGAAAGGCTTTGGATTGGCCCCCCTTCAGAGCTCACGTCATTCATCTCAGCAAAGGTTTCACGGTTTCACAGAGACCCGTCCCGGGGCTCCATCGATCCGGAGCAGATGCTTTCATTCCTGCAGTTCTCCTATAGGTTTTTTTTTTTTTGGGGGGGGGGGGGGGTTGCACTGCAATCTGGAGTTTGGGGTTTAAAAAAAAGTTCCTCAGTGTTTGAATCTTCTTTTCCTTTAACTCCATTTCTCATCTCTGCTCTCCTGCGGGGAAAGTCCTTCTTCTCAGAAGCCGTGTTTGACTTTCTCTGCCGGCCGGCGGTGCAGCGCTGAGGGTGGTGTGGGTTTATCAAAACACTCGAGCCGTCTCTGTTCTGTCAGTTCTGTGAGCCCAGAAGGCTGAAGCCGCTCAGAAGAGGCTCTGTCTTTCTGACCTTGCTTCTGTAGAGCGCCCATGTGGACGCTGGAATCCTGAGGATTCTGGTTCCAGCTCTGGAATTATTAAGGAAGGTTTTTTTTTTTTTTAGGTCCAAACTTGTGTTTCTGCAGCTTCTGTGTGCTGAGGGGAAGTCCGTGAGCGGCAGTGGGGGGACTGCATGTTTTCATTGGCAGACCTGGGCCCCCGCTCCCTCCTTTCTTCAGAGTTGGCTGTTGTTACCGGAAGTAGCAGCAGGAGGGAGGCAGAGAGCTGCAGTCTGTTTTTCTTCTGTTTGTCGTCTAAACCCAGCAAAGGCAGCAGCATGTGTGCGTGCTGATGCGAGACAACCCCAACTAAACGCGGGCATCCGCGTGAACACGCCGCGCGCCAGCAGGGGCAGCTTGCAGCTCAGTGTGCGCGAGGCCTCACCTGGGGCCGAGGAATGTCCTCTACCTGCAGCCCACGCCATCCGCGGGGCGGCGGCCTCCTCCGCACAGGCGGGGCTCTTACCTGGACCCGGACATGGCTGGCGGGGTCAGGAAGTTCTGGGAAGAGAACATATGTAGCGCGCGCGTGACCGGGGGGGTGGGAGGGGACCGTTTATGTGCCCGACCTTCTCCTGTTCCGGTTTTCAGGAGCTCCACAGATCCAAGGATCCGCTGTTTCTGCAAGAACTCAATGATCAGGAGGTTCCAGTGAAACACAACTGAACTCACGCGAGGTCAGCTAGGCGCGTGCGTCTTCCATGCGTGTGTATAGCTCTGTCTTTGTTTAGGGGGGGAGCAGGGTACTGGGGGGTCTTCGTGGTGCTCGAAGCAGACGAAGATACGCGGAGGAACCCGGGACCACTTCTGTTGTCACCCGGCTTTTTCTTATCACCCCCTCCCCGTGCACGCCCCCCTCCCCGCAGGGTAACTGCGGCATGTGACGCACCTGTCCGTGCGTAAAATGGATGAGTCGTCGCGGATGTCCCGTTCACCCGCCTCCCCCGGAGCGTGCCTGAGCTCCTGGGTTTGACTCCCGGGATATTTCCAAGACCTTCATCCCCCCCCCTCCCCCTTGTTACCCTCACTTTTATCACCGTCGTTAAACTGGACCTCCTCGCCCCCCGACAGCGGTTTTTATAGTCCTTGAAGTTATTAAACATGTATAATTACTTTTCCTGCCCTGGGGAGTTGAGGTGTGTGCGCGCGCGGGGTGGAGGGGTGTTGGAGACAAACGCGCGTGTGTGTGATGCGTGCGCACACGCGGTGTAGATGCTTGTCCTTCCTACTCATGTCTGTCATTACTTTTTTTTTGGGGGGGGGGGGGGGGGCTGCAGGTGTAGCCTTTGAGGGTGTCCCGATTCGAAAGGGGGGGGGGTCATGTTGGGCCTCCTTTGTCCTCTTTATCACTCCTTGCTCCTACTGCTTCCTCCACTTGGGTTCTTGGATTTTGGAGGCGCGGGGGTGGTGGTGGGGGGCATGAGCGTTAAGGTTGCGCTCCGGCAGGGGGGCGCGCTCACCCCGCCGCGTGCGCTGACAGCTGACTCGGGTCATCCTGTGAAGGGCGTACAGGCGGAGGCGTCGTGACATTTCGGCCTGCTCCTTCTCAGAGCTCCGCTTGGGCGGGAGGCGGTGCAGCTCCTCAGGGGGGTTAACTCCCTTTTAACCGGGAGAATCTGTCTCCTCGGTGGGACGGCGCTGCTCCGGGTGGAGGTGCACGTGCGGGGGGGGGGGGTTAGATGAGGGGTTAGATGAGGACAGAGGGGCTGCTCTGTTTGCATTTCTGTCCGCAGGGGGACATCTGCTGGTCAAAGAGGGGAACTACAGCATCCCTCCCTAAACGGATTTCTCCTTTTTTATTTCAATCTTTTCTCGTTGACACATTTATTAAATTATAAATAGATCCTGGCAAATGTTTATTTGGGGCAAAGTGATTCGAATATTGGAGTTTTTTGTTTTATTGTTGTGGCTGATCTTGTGTAACGCTGCTGACCTGATGCGCATCTTGGCCAGTAGATGGCAGCAGTGCTCTGGGTTTGGTTCTCCAGGACCTCTTGGACCTGAACATGCCTTCACATGAAGCACTTCTGAAAGAATCCACTCTGAAGAATGGAAACAGGAAGTCACTTTCAGCTGTTGACATTTTTATTTCTCCGTTGCTCATTGAAAAGCTGCTTTTTCCAGGAAAAAACAAACAAACATGTATCTGATACTTTAATTTCCTCATTTGACGTAATTGTTCGCCTTTAACTTGGTGAGCAAACAGGCGGTAAAACAGACTTATGTGGGTTTTTTACGGCTCTTTTTGTCCTCGAACAGGAAGCAGAACGTCTTCATCTCAGAGGAGCTGCAGCAGCTTTAGATACAATGAAGCAGGAAAAGCTCAGACTCCTTTCATGTGTAATTATCAGGTGTGTTGTGATGTCAGGTGTGTTGTGATGTCAGGTGTGCGGCACAGCCGCTCCCAGAATAACCCGGGAAAGCCTCTCTGTGAACGGATCAGCAGCTCTGCCAACCGCCAAACAAACAAACATACAGGCTTGTTTGTGGTAAAAAAGCGGAATCCAACTCTCTTATTATTAAAACAGCTCTGCTAATCTTTTGCCGAGCACACGCTGGTCTGAGATAAAGAGCACCAAATTAATTACCGGTTAATTATCACTTCTCACTCTGCTCGTTCCAAAGAGGACAATGGAGTCCTTTCCCTCCTTTTTCCTGTCTCGCTCCTCCCCCCGACATGGGTTTCCCGCTCCTCCATCAAGTCTTTATTTCCTCCTCCAGTTCGTTTTGGCACACAACCTTCCCAGCTACCTCTGGAGCGTCTGCACTTGAGCATGCTGGGAGGAAATATGATTTGAATGCAAATGAGGATGTAAACACAGACGAGCAACAACATGTTTTTTTGATTATGGAATAATATTCAAATGGAGAATATTCAAGAGTAGGGGGGGGGGGGGGGGGAAGCAGGGCTGAATAATCGCTTCAGAGAAATTGTCAACGAGTAAAAAAGGGAGGAGGCAGGTTTACAGCAAACAGGGAAATGCCTGCACTTATCCACTTGTCCTCTCACAAGGCGGCATCATTAAAAGCTAATGTTTAAATTATGGAAATGTTAGTGAGGCTGCTGCTGCAGGTTCCACAGGAAGTCAGGGGTTCAACCCGGAAGTTTTTCTGAAGCATGTAGTGACAGAAAAACAAGCCTTTTTACTCAACTGAACTGAGATTTCCACTCAATACAAAGAGGGGGGGGGGGGGGGGGGGGTCATCACTTATCGTCATGCATGGAGCCTGAAGATTGGGGGGGGTATCTTCTGGAAAAAAATTATCATGACGTTTGTCAGCTGGATTTTCAGGCGCCATGTCTTCGGTTCTTGTGTTTGTTCACGGGGAGGAATGCGTCCGTTTCTCTTTGGATTTCAAAATAAAGATGTTGCAAAAAAGTTCAGCAGCAGCAGCGACCAGAGTGGAGAGGATTTGAGTCAGAAATGAAAACGAGACCTGAGTGAATCTGCTGCTCTCTGTGTTTGTTATTCTTAAAGCGACGACAAAAGACAATTATTGAAAAGTGAATTCCTCATGCGTCATGTGGTGTCAGCTGTTTTCTCTCTGGTTTGTCACTGATTCTTTAAACAGAATCTTTTTTTTTAACTTCAAATATTTCAAATTTTCTAAGAATTGTATGTTTTTGCCATAAAATGAAACTAAAAGGAACATAAATGAATAATTAAACATATAGAAGCAACATAGGGACATAACATTTGTTTCAAATATTAAAATCCTCGACTGTATCACAGAACTGGACTGTGTGTGATGTAAATCGTAGAAAATTATTTACTTCCAGCTCCGACCAAATAAAGTCCATTCAGTCCCCTTTTTTTTTTTGTCCTCGTTTCTACGGCAACCACTCTCACCAATCAGCAGTGAGCTTGTAGGAAGGCCTCACCCCTACCAGTTGAAAGCTGGCGTCACGAAATCTGTCAAACGTTTTCAATGCTGGACATGGGGGCCAGCAGGCTCCGCCTACTTTTATGGAGGCATCTGATTGGTCAGTTTATAATTGAACTACAGAAAAAATATCCTAAAAAATAAGAGGAATATCAAGAACATGTGCCAAAAAAACAAAACAGTTTATCCGAGTGACTGACTATCACCTGATTGTAGAAGTCTATGGGATTTTGGCTTTTTGGAGCCATTTCCTGTTTGGAACACAAGGGGGCGGGGCCAGTCAGTCCAGTTGTCACATTTAATGGTAAAAATAAGATTAAAAAAATGTTTAAACGGATCTTTTAACTATGATATATTTCAAAAACCCGCACTTACTTCTAAAACAGATGTGGCAGAAGTTGTGAGCATTTCCACCAGAGATGGCGACGGTTCAAATCCCGCAGTGGGTTCTTTTTGTGTGGGAGTTTCTCCAGTTTCCTCCCAAAATCCAGATTCATCCGTATGATTCTGAATCGTCCTCAGGTGTGAATGTGTGAGAGTGGCCCTGCGACAGACCTTCGCCCAAAGGGGGCAGAGATTAGCCCCAATGACCCCAATAGCCATTCAGTGGAGTCAGAAAACGGTGGGATGGTCCCACTTTTCACAAAGGCGTGTACTTAAATATGGCTTTACTGCCTTGCTTTAAGGCCCAAAGCGCTTAGAAGTCACAGTCCCATTCACCCACAAACACGCGCCGATGGTGGCGCCGCTGCCGAACACTGACGCCAACCTATAAACACCAAGACCTGTGTGGGGTTCAGTGTGGGAATCGAACCTGCGATCTTTCAATAATCTCTGCATCTCTTAAGGATAATTGATTTAAAAAAAAAATTAAACTTTTTGTTACCAGAATGGGAATAAGAGCTAAAATGTGCATCTATAAATGCTTTTATTTTGAAATCTCTGTATAATAATGGTTAAGGAGTATTTCACTTTTTTGTGTACAAAGGCTAATTTACTTACAATTAAGACATTTTTCAAATGAAGAATTAATTCGATGGATTTTATGTTTCTGTAGAATGTGTGGCAGAAAAAACCTCTTCCTGTTTCTTCTGAACGCCACTTTTTGACCAACACCGCTATTGATCACGGCCGCCTGTGATGTCGACACACTTAGACCGATCAACATGAAACCGCACAGGAAGGACGGCGGTCGCACACTGAACCCATTGACTTCCCATGCAAGGCTGTCATGTTAACGATGTGGGCGTGGCTTACGGTGGTGGTGTTTCCTGGAGAAAATTAAAGAATTGATTTAGTCGTAAAGACACAAAAATAGCCGCAAGTGTTATTAAGCAGAGAAAATAGTTTGTTTACAAAATAAGAAAAAAACATTTTTGTTGCTTATTTATTTTTAAACTTAAAACGTTTTAAATTAATGTTTAATTAGTGTTTTATGAACTGCTTATTATTATTTGGATTGAGATATGCTGCACATAGAAACATTATACAGAAAACATGAGAATGTGAATAAAGTGATAAATAAAACATCCCAACATGTGTCAGAACACAAAGATGAGAAATATATCAAATTATTTTTATTTGGGCAGTTTTTTTGGGGGGGGGTTGTTTAAGGTTTTGTGTAGAAAATGATGCCAAATGTCATTTTGTTGAGCTCATTTATTATTTGTGGACAGAAAATCCAAAATGTCCACATCTGGATGGACGTCAGAGTTTCAGGAAAACACCTAGAAAGTCCTTAAAGCTCCACTTCAATCCTCCTTTCATCTGCTGTCAAAGCGTTCCTGGTCTCTTCTTCATCATCATGATGCTGATTTTAGCCCAAAGTGGAAATAAAAAGCCTGCGTTGTCTTCAAGGACATATTTTCAGCAGAGCAGCATGAGTTCATTAGAAATTCACCCCCCAGATGAGCTGTTGCTGCTGAGCAACCCCGTCCCCCCTTCCCCTCCCCCTATTGCAGGGAGCAGAGAGCTTGTGGCTCCGCCCAGCGTATTTTCTTCCATCTTTTTCAATCACCATCATTTTCGGTAGAAATCGGCCTCCATCATCAGAAGAACACGTTAAAAACTCCACTTTCGCCAGCGTGCGGCTTTCAAATATGAACGGAATTCTATGTGAAAGAAACAAAATTCTGAAGCTTTTAAGCCTTTTTAGAGTCAACGATGTTGACAGCAAGGTGAGCTTTTACACCTGCAACACTGAAGGCGAGAACTGAGCATGCTCAGAGCATCTGTGAGTGTGGTTTCAAAGCCGCCGTCCTCCTTGGAGGCTGAACGGCGCTTTTGTAGTTTCTGCTAAACAAGAAAATGAGTCTGAAGGAAACAAAGGGCCGCCTGCATCCCGGCGGCGTGGACCCGTGATAATATTAACGACAATGTTATTCATAATAATGAGTATAACTGCAGCTACTGCATCCCAGAAGCTTGTCTCCCTGAACTTGGGTGATTAAAAACGTTAAATGCATCTTCATTCCTCAGAGCTCAGTCCAGTCAGGATCTTCCATCAGTTTTTGTTTTTATTTCCACATTTTTACTTCTTCCTAACATTCTGGTGATTTTCTCTTTTTTGATTTGATGTGAAGATAGAAACCTTCCTGAGTATTTTCTGGCTTTGACGTTCCCCTCTGGGGTAGATGTTCATTTGCCCCTCCTCCCCCCGTCTTTTGCCCCTCCCCGCTCGCCGTCCTATAGGGCAGGTCTGCAGCAGAGCAGGTGGGGGCAACGCCGCGGCGTCCGCTCTGTTCTCGGAGCACGTGGAGGATTTCTTTTCCTCGCTCTAACAGTTAATGACAAATCAGCGAGGAGGTCGGAGGTCACATCAAACACGACTGGGTTTGAGCGGCAGCTAATTGGCTTGATTTCAGAGTCCTCAGGCGGCGCCGCTGCAGTCTGCCTCCGCTCTTAATTAAGATAATCAGAGTCAGATCAGGTGGGGGGGCAAGCCGGGCCACTGTCTGGATCTACTCTGCAGGTTATTCTCATGACCCGGCCGGCCTCCATTCTTATCCGGTTCTGCTCTGAGCATCGAGATGCTGCAGATGTTTGTGTTAAGAATCAGAATCCAGATGTTGACGGTCAGATTTTTAGTCGCGTTTTTGCTCGCTAAAAATGAAATCCTAATGATTATTGAACATGACCGACGTAAAGACGTCTGGTGGCTGATCTTTAAAAGTTTGTCTGTAACAGTTTTTTGCATCATTATATTTATACATATAAATGTTTATAGTTTTAAAAAAAAGATTCCTGTTCTGTAAAACATGATAATGATGGATTTCCTGCTTTAAGAAACATGTTTCTGCTTCTTTTCATCCTAAACATCAAACCTCAAAAAGATCTTCTTAACTTCCTCATTGAAGCTCATTTAGAAGCCAAAGGAATCCTCCTCTTGTCACCTCTAGGTGGCCGGCTCTGCAAAGTATTCCTATCTAAGTTTAAAACCGTCTCACCCCGATAAAGTTCACTCCAGGTTTGGTTAAAATCCATTAGGATGTTTAAATCATTTCATTCTTTTAGGCGACATCCAAACGTGTATTTTGATGACCAAAAACTGTCCATCTTCCAGAAGCTGCCTGTCTCAAATTGACGCCGACCTCCAATAAGCACAGAGAGCAGCAAGTGCTTGTTGCTTTAGACGCCGGCCTCTAACAGCCGCTGGGCTCCTTTAAGAACGGCTGATACTGAGAAAACGGCGGCAGAAACGAGCAAAGCGATTTCCTGGTGAACTGACTTGAACGTGGATTACTGAGCGAAGACGGAGAGGTGGGCGTGTCTCCGGGAAAACGATCCGCGTGTGAGCGGAGAGGATTTTTGATGCTTCAGAAAGAAAAGAAACGTTCACAGCCAGTGAACTAATCAGGACGTAAAACAAAGTTCTCATCATTTCAAAAAGTCCTGAAATGTTCATCTGGTGTCGTCTCTTTCTGTGACCCAATTTCACCACAAAATGAACCCGTTAGCGACCGCCGGTCTGTCTGTGACGGAACGAAGGCCGGTTTCCAATAGACGCCTGTCTCTATTGGAAGATTTACGTGTCGTCATTCCTCGTGAGAAAAGTGGCTTTCTGTGCGTTTACTCAGAAAATTGGAGAGAAGAGCTGCAGCCACAGTGTAGCTCTTTTGGGGAGGGGAGGGATTTCAGAAGGAGCCACCTAGTGAGCACCTGCTGAACTGCACTGGCTCCACTTCTGCGTAAGAACAGGAAGTGAATAGAATGTAACGAGGACGCAGGATTTATGTCTTTCCATAAACCACCATGGAGAAACTCCTGTTTGTTGACGGTTTTGTGTTTATTTTTAAAATTCACGCCAAGCAGTTTTCACTTAAATGGTTAAGGGATAAGTTAAGGGAAAACCTATTTCATGGTTGAATGTGACGCAACATGAAATCTAGTTTCCACAGGAAGTTTAAACTGGTTTCAGATGTTTCACATAGTCCAAAGATGCAAAAAAATGAAGACTGTGGTTTGTGGAAACTTTAAGATTTTATTCTCTGTGAAGCCAAATACAAAATCTTTAGCGTAAATAATCCTCCTCTGGGTTAAAGATAAATACACAATAGGTCAAGATTAAAAATCATAACAAACTAGGATTAATACTGTGATTAATCTACACCTGAATGCAGTTGTTGAAGTGGTCAAATGGAATTCTATTTGCCCTCAATGAAATCTCTGAAACCAAAAGCAACTTTTGCAAAACTTTTGTTTGATTGAATCTTCATCGTCTTAAAAACCCTACAGACGTGTTCAACACGTTCTTTTTAGCACTAAACTGACTGTTGGAGCATTTTATGAGATGGATTTTCTGGTAAAGAGGTTGACGTTTAACCGGTTCAGGCCCAGCCAGCCCCGTATGGGTTAAAAGGGGTCAGAAAATGTGGCCCAGTTTCCGGGGTGACCCTACCTGTGTTTGCCCACATTGGCTTAAGTGGGCACTCAGCGGGTTATCTCGCTACGCTGGCCAGCTGCCTGGTGGACGGCGTGGCGAGCGCCGCTGCACGGGGGCCGGCATAGCGAACGAGCTGTGTCATTGGATCATCATGGATGGATCAGGAATGATGTCCTTTCCTCTTGATAACAAATACTTACAGCGTTTTGTGCAGCAAAGGTGATGGAGATCAGCATCATTCTGGCGCTTTCCATTGGGGGAGGAGTCATGCGTTTTACTCCAACAGGAGTTTGGTTCTCAGGAACGTCGGCTGTTGCCAAAGCAGCCCCATCAGACGCCTGATTTGTCTTTGGAAATATTGGGACCAATAATGGCACAACAGTCCAGAACGGATGGCTGGGAAGTTTGGCTTCCAGCTTTTTGCTGTTTTCCAGGCAGCAGAAGTCTTCAGAAATCACAGGGAAATAAATAAAAGATCGTAACGCCATTTCCCCCCCAGAGTTCTGCAGACCTAATTTCTTTGTTTTCCTGCTTTCCAAATACCTCATTAAACGAAATGGCGGTAATTACAGAACGAAAGCTGCTCCGAAAAAAAGAATAAATAAAGCAAACTCTGCCTGAACACACTGTAATCTTATTATAGATGATCCTGGGTGGAGCATCCATACCCCCCCCCCCCTCCCCCCATGGATGGACGCTGTTTGTTCCTCTGCTGCACGTCTGCAAACACCTTCAACAAAGCTTCTCTGTGCAAACTGTGGGAAAGTCGACGGCTGCAGAGCAGGTGCCTGATGCAGCCGGGGGGGGGGCACAAATAAAAAAAAGGCTAAGTGAGGCGGGCGAGCGGGCGATCTTGTCATCGCATTAGGCCGGCCTGGGTGTAATTGCGAGGCTGCTGCTGCTGTCAGCCCCGCTGCAGCACAAGGCTTCAGCCCGGATAAAGTGCTCCGCCGGCTGGAGATAATTGAAAATCCAAAAAGACTCGGGCTAATTTGATTACAGCAGGCAGTCGCTGAATTGTCCCCATTATTAAAGGGATTTGATTATGACATGAAGTCAAGTAATTATTGGTGCCAAATCTGCAGGAGCTGTCCGCCGTGATGAGGGCCGCTGCTGCAGGGAAACGGGATTTATGACCAGCCGGAGCTCCCAGGTGTTTTATATGCACAGGAAACCAAGAAAATCACAACCATTCTTCATCTGAGCTGCAGAGAAACCAGGGTTGGTGGTTCAAAAGCCCGTGTGCATCCTGGTGAGGGGAAGCTGCCACGCCGCTGATGTATGTTGCATCGGCGGCGGCGGCGGCGGCAGCAGAAGGCTCTGCAGGCTGCTGCCCTAATGGATTCCTGAGAAACAATGAGCAGACCTGCAGTGGAACAGACTGCACGGCGCAGACTTCTCGCAGGTCTTAATGGCAGTTTCTGCCTTTCACTTTTAATTCATCACTTCCAGAGGATGTGCGACAGCGGAGCATAATTTGGGCAAATGGAGTGAAACTGCATCATCTCACTTAGGGGGACGGCGGAGGGGCTCCCCTGCTCCTGCCTCTCCTAAGTGATTCAGCCTGATGGGACTTGTGTGTGTGTGTGTTTGCATGCTGCAGCGTTTGGCTCGATGGCAGCCTATCAGAGTCGAACCGTTCGGCGTGCACGTGCCTCCCCCCCCCCCCCCGGTTCAGTGGTCACTGCATTCAAAGGAAGGAGCTAAAATTGCCGTTTGAATGAGCTGCAGCCGCTGCCTGTGGCCAGTAGGCCGCCTGTGTGTGTGTGTGTGTGTGTGTGTGTGTGTGCGCGTGTGTGTGTGCAGTTCATCCACACACACACACACACAGATGGGAGCATGGAAGTATCAAAGAGCGCGTTCCTTAGTTCTGCATGGATGAAAGTATGAAGAGTCACAGTGGGTGAGAAAAGGCCACAGCTCTTTTTAAGGCAGGCTTTACCCACTCGAGTGTCCCCATTTGAGACACAGTGCCCGGCTAATCCCCCCCCCCCCCCCATCTCACAACACCTTTGCTAGCCTGCCTTTGCCCCCCCCTCCCTTAAAAATGGAGAAAGGGCTCTTCCCAGCCGCTTGGCTCCTGCAGGGGAAGAGTGGGCAAAGCCGCATGGCCGCGATGACTCACCCCCCCGCTTGAATAAAGCCCCCCGTATCCAGAATGAGCTTCATGTCGTGTAGATGTGATGGCCGTTCGTGCTCCGTAGCAGCAACAGAGCACAAATGGTTGGAGTTTTTATTTATTCATGCCTCTCAGGCTCTCTTTTCCTCTTCATTTTGGGGCTAAGAAACAGCAAGAAAGTGGCGCTGAGGCTGCGCGGATTAGGTTAGCATTGATCGCTTTATCGGTGTGGTTGGATTGTTCGGTATCTGGGAACGTTTGATGTAAGCACAGACATTTGTCTTGTCTTGGGCTGTCTCGGTCTTGTCGAAAGATCATTTATTTCTCTCAGAGCGTGGGATTTATTGGTAATATCGGAATGGGGGGTGGGGGGGTGGGGGTCCTCTTTATTCCGGCCTTTTGCTTCACAATTATCACTCTTATCTGAGAAAATTAGGAGTAATGCTGCAATTTTAATCAACAGCGAATCCGGCGCTGAAGCCAATCAGGCTGAGAAGAATGGATCCAGTTTGCTTCCTGGGAGTTCTGCTGCCGCGGACGCTCGGATGTGCTGCGGCATTGATCATAAAATCCAATCATGACACACATTATAGTAACTTTTTTATGAGAACTCTGCAACCGTATGCAATCCCTCCCCATCAGTTTGATGCCCCCTTCCTTTATTTATTGTGCTGAGCTGGTGCTATCCCCTCCAGACCTCATTGTGGATATCTTGGAGCGCATCAATACCATACTCTTTTGGCATCAACCATCAATAGTCCGCCCATTAAAATGTGGAATTGCTTAACGTAACACAGTAAGATGCATTTCTCCGTATGGAGACGCGTATTTGCAAATAGTCCGCAGATCAATGGTCTTTTACTGCCTCCTGAAACCTGCAAAACAATTGGAAATCTTTGGGAGAGCGGAGGGGGTGCAGCGCGAGAGGGGCTGCAGGAGACGAGGCGTCCCAAGCGCAGCGGCAAATTAATTAGCCTTTTTGAAGAATGAAGCTCGGTGAGATCTGCTTTTTTTGGGCCAAGCGATGAAGATTGTCCCTCTTAGGTCCATGTAGCCCCATTGACTGTATCTAAAGTGATTGACGTCCACAGAAAAGGGTTTTGCTTTTACTGACCAAATGAGGTCAATTCAGTTGCCATTTTTCCCAAGATATGGACGCCGCCATGTTGGAACCAGACATCGTCAGGGAGCTGGAATTGGTCCGAGTCAACTCAGGCATTAGCCTGCATTAGCCCCCTATGAATTGGAAGCAGGTTACACGAAATGTGTCAAACGTTTTGAACATTTGGGACCGCCCACTTTTTTTGAGGCATCTGATTGGTCAGTTTATGACTTGAATAACTTAAACTACAGAAAAAATATCATAAAAAACAATGAGGAGTTGTTAAAAAATACAAAGAATGAGTATCCTGGCCAATAGAATGAGCGAGTTACAGCTGTTTATTTCTCTATAGAAGTCTTTGGGATTGTGTGGGTACGTCCTGTGTGGAGTGCCAGGGGGCGGGGCCATTTAGTCCAGTTCTCACATACAGTCAATGTGCAGTCTGACCCTCCTGAGGACCATTAGCGGCTTGCTGTTGGGACTGGTGAAGTCTCCCTTCCAGGGTTGAGTTGATGGCTTTGGCTGGTTTGCAGGAGCGAATCCCAGCGAGCAAAAACATCCATTCGTGGAGCTCATGAAGTCACCGGGGAGACCAAACGATGCCTTCAGGTCCAAACAGTAAATCCAAAACTCCGTCTTAGTGTGGGGGTTTTGCTGTTTTATCAGGAGGAGGAATGGAAGCAGATTTGCCAGCCTCACATTTACATCCGTCACGCTTGTGATTCAGATAAATGACAGTATAGTTCTTTATGATCCTTTTGTCTTCTAACCTTCGTTTTGACTTTGATTTCCCTTCAGATGAAGAAATAAAACATCTCTGTCTGCTTATTCAGAGCCCTGCTAATTAGCAGCCTCACTGCTAGTTTTCCTAACTGGGTCAAAAGTGTTTTGTTGAGCTGGAAAAAGAAAAAGAAAGAGGAAGCGTCTAGAAATAGGCTGTTCTAGAAAGCCAGGTCTGCTTCCGTCACGCGTTGTTGGTCCTTGAGTTGCAGAAACGTCTAGTCACAGAAATGTCAACATATTTAACGTACTCTGTGTTACTCATAGCTGGATTAAGTCCAACTGTTTTCTGGAAGGACATGTTTCAAACAGATTCATTGAGTAGAGAACAGTTCATCCTCTGTCAGCGGGAAAGGTTTGATCCCCTGAACCGATTCTGCTCACAAAGCTGAGTTTAATGCCGCACAAAGATAACCAATGTTCCAAAAGTACATTCCAGATCAGCAGCAGAACTGTCCAATCAGGAAATCTTTTTCCGCAGAAGCTAAAACTGAAACTGCATTTCCACATTTTAGTTATCTGCTCTGAAACAGCTGTGCCCACAAGCCTTTGGTGGTTGAACCCCCAACCCAGTTCCTGGGTCCCGTTTTCCGTTGATCCAGAGTTTCTGCTCCAGCGGTCAGAAAGAGACGTTGAAACAAACAGAGCAACATCTGGATAATCCACAAAGCTCCTGGACTGATGTTCAGATGAGACACAGGAGGAACCTTCTGGACTCAGAACTGCACAGAAGAACAGCCAAACACGGAGGTGGTAGTGTGATCATGTGGGGAGAGGGTGACATTATGCTGACAGAAGCAGGTTTCTAAAACTATTTGGGTAATCTACATTTTTTTAATATCTTAATCCATTAGAACTGGCAAATACAGAAAAAAACATTAAAGTCTTAAAATCTTTATTTTAAATCTCTCTCGTCTTTATTTTCTGTCTTCGTCGTAGAGATGCATGGATCCTCCCGTCTTAGCAGATTTGAAACTTGGGTCAGAAATATGAAAAAGGTGCTTGTGAACAAATGGAAAAGTGTCAACACACAGATGTTCTGTTGACTCGGGTCTTGAAGCAACATCTGGAAACCAACAGCTCCCAGGAGCCAGACGTCCTTTTTACAAAACTCAAGCTTTCATTATTCATACTGGAAAGATGCTGCTGTCCTGGTCCGGCAGTTGTTGCTTTTTACATTTAACTCACAAGCTGGAAGCTTTTCTCTGAGATCTGAGAAAACGCGTCATATGAAAGACCATTAAAAAAATGGAGAGAAAAAATGTTTTATTAGAAGAAAGAGGAAGCGATTCTGCAGTCGTTGATTTATGCTGATTATTCCAAAGTTTGCCATGACCAGATGTTCAGAGTTTACCCAGATTTATGTTTGAGTCTCTGTGCTGATGGTTCATGTTTACGGGAAAAGAAAGGAGGCCTACACTTGAACCCTGTGGTACACCGCATGTTACACCTCCAGACCTTCCAGCTTCTGCTCCGGTCTTAAGATTGTTAAAAGGAGGTAAGAAATGGGATGAAAATCTGCACTGAAGGTTTTTCCTTTTTTTTCTTCTGCTCACTGATTAAAAATGCCACCAGTGCTTCAAAGGTTGAATTGATTTGAAGGAATTCGAACCGGGACAAACATTTTTCAAAAGGAAGGATCAGGCGGGTCGAGTTTCTCTGCAACAGTTTGTGTTTAAAAGCTTGGAGGACAAAGGATTTCAGCTCAGAAATGTTCAATATCAGGAGAAAAAACGGAGGAAACGTTTTCAGGACGGCGTGAAGTGATGTCAAGGCTGCGCGAGGATGCCTTCAGCTCCAGCAGGCTTCAAACATTTTTACATATGGATGGGTCTCATATAAAATCCATCCATTACGATTCTAAGTGATGAAATGGATTTGGCTAAATGAAATGTATGCATGAAAATCCTAAACAGCGGGAATTGGATAACAAAGGTCCTAAAAAGTGATTAAGAAAAGATGGATTAAAATGTAAGTTTCTTTTTTTGAAAATAGTCTTTATGTGAAAAATTGAAATTATAGCCTAAAAAAATGCAGCAATTAAAAGTTTATTTAATATTCTGAATCCATTTTTGTAATCAATATCAAGAAATGGAGACTTATAGATTTTAAAGTTTTAGATTTTGTCAAATCAATTTGTTGAATGACACAATTTACCAACTAATATTCCCTTTTACTAAAAACAAACCCAAAAAATTCACTTCTACTTGTTTCAAACACCCATTTTTGTCTTTCATAGTGTTTATCTCTGTTTTCTGCAAATGTAAAAAAATTCAATGATATTTAAATGTTTTGCCAAAAAGTTTCTTTTTGTTTTAATCAATAAAATCGTTGTGTTGTTTATGACGCTTCATAGATGAATTTGACTAAACTTGTCGGTGAGTTTGAGTCAAACACTGAAACTTTTGTTTCTTGCTTTTGAAATCCAACTTTTCTAAACCTTTTCCAGTTTTCCTGCTGCCAGACGTTTGCTCGCTGTGCGGTTTGAGCCGCGCAAAAACAAACCAACTAATGAAATAAAAACATGGGGTAAAGCAGTTTACCTTGAACCTTTGCTCCAATTTGTTTGTCTGCGCTGACACATAATTTAATTCCACTGCATGTTCTCAGTGCCTGGCCAGAGAAACGCATTTCCCCCCAGTGAAATTGAAAAGAGGAAATTGGCATGGTGCTGATGGATTTTATGTACAGAGGATGCATAATGCCCCGTGTCAAAAAAGCCAAGTGAAATTCCTGTTAAATATGCAAAATCCCGCCTGTCTATTGAATGATAATGGCTCGGCACCTTGTCGCCGGGTTGCTGACTCCGTTGGCTGCGCTTCAAAGGCCTGTTGACTAACTTTGAAAAGACCTTGTGTTTCCTGACTCTGGGCTTTCTCAGATTGGACAAATGCAGCAGAAAGGGGGCTGTGCGGGTGCCAGTCACGGGGAGGGGGGGGGGGGGGGGGGGGGTCGGCCTTTGAAGTGATAAAGTTCCACTGTGTTTCAAGACGCCTGTCTCCATGCGGCCGAGCGCTGTGATGCTCTGGTGTTTTGGTTTTTTTCCCCTAAAGTGGCCGTGTTGCTTTGGTGCGTGCGGGGGGGGGGGGCTGCCACAGTCAAAGCTACGCCCGCTTTGGGTGAAGGGTTTTGTCTTCAGACAATACCCTCTGAGGATGCTCCGGTGGACACCACCAGCTCCTTTCCCCACACGTGTGGAGGAATTTCTTTAAGCCCAAAGCACACATGGCTTCTCCTCCAGGGCCCCGCGGCAAACGTTGAGGCCCCACCCGCACGCCAAACCCTCACTTTGAAGCTTTTTACGTGCTGATCTTCATGGAAACTCCTCACAGGTGTCAAACTCCAGGCCTTGACACCTAATAAGAGGTTTCCCACCACTTCCGGGTCCGGTGCATTGCTTGTTCGATCAATGAATAAATAAAAAAGCGACGGGACATGGCTGTTATAATCTGAGCTATAGCATCACGATAATTTGTATTCCAGGGGATCAATAGCATTCTAAAAAGTTTAATTCTAAACAGCAACAGCTGCTTCTATTCTAGAGTTTACTAAAAGAGGCCCAAAGCGCACGCTCACTCAGTTGAATCGATGTTTCGGTATCTCGATGTTTATCTCTGTGACGGATTTTTGACAGTTTGTCAATCGGGGAAATTTCAGATTCAAAACATTCATGTCAAACATTAAAAAAAAAAAAGTTATATTATTTTTTATTTTATTTAAAGTTGTGGACAAAGTATTAACTTGTGGACAACTTTGGTTTTATGCATACGTTTCCTCTTTGACAGTTGTGGGAAATGGTGGTTGGTGATTTTCCAGAGGAGCTGTGGATCCAACAATTCCACATGACTTTTGATGAGCTGCGATTCTGTGGGACCTCTGGTGGCGCCCGCTGTGGCGCCTGCTGTGGCGCCAGTTCCTACCAAGAAGCGCATCACCATCCGGTTGTTGGTCACATGAATTTTCAAAAAAGTGTTTCCATTGCATTTTTGTAAAACATGTCAATTTGAAAACACCACCACTTAATTTTGTGCAATTTCATAGTCAATGGAAATGCAGCTTCTATGTGAGACCTGGATTTAGTGACCACGCCCGTAGGCGGAGCCTGCTGGCCCCCATGTACAACGTTCAAAGCGTTTGACAGATTTGGTTATGTCTGAATTCCGTTCCTTATCACTATTATCGCCATTTTCTAGTGCTGTCTGAATCTATAATACCTAAAGTGAGAGGCCTAAAAATTTCCCAGAAGTCTCTAAAAAAACAGTTTGCATCGACGCTCACTAAATGGGCGAATATAGAACACAATGCATTGCGTTGGACCAATTTTTGCCCAAATGATGTATTTAAATGTATTTTTTTTAAGGAATGATCAACATTTCTATCTTCAGAACACAGTGGACTCACAAATAATCATCTCAAAACGCTCATATCAATTAGATTTTAACGTTGTGTCATCAATGACGTAAATACAGTAGTGAGCATGATGTCCTAGTTGCTTTTCAAGTTCAGGGCACTACATAGTGCTGCACTTTATAGTGTTTTAGTAGTTAGGGTGGGAATTCAGACACAGCCTTTGTGTAGCCCGCTTTCAGGTTGTAGGGGTGTGGCCTTCCAACAAGCTCACTCCTGATTGGCCAGAGGGGTTGCCATAGAAGCGTTGACTGATCTGGTTCCAACATGGCAGCGTCGGAATTGACTTCATTTGGTTGGAGCCGGAAGTAAACCGTTTTCCGTGGTTGACGTCACCCTCGCTGGGTCCAGTTTTCTGATACAGTCAGTGGATTTTTTGAAGGCACTTGGAATCCAGCTTTCGTTCCGCTCACCTGAAACAGAGCTCCGGTTTCAGACCCGTCTGAAATGGACTGATGTCAGTCAAACGATGAGCTGCTGCCAGTAGATGTACCACAGGGGGAGAGCTTTGATGAAACGCTTCAGATCATCCACTTCCTGGACCACTTCCTGAAGTTAGCTCTGCTCACCACCATTGGATCAGGGGTTTCCCCGCTCAGTCCTCAGGGCCAAAGTCCCGCCTCCTGTCTTTCTTTCACCTCCCACTGCTTCTCACTGGCGAACACCCCAGCATTAGAGGCAAAGGCAATCAGAAGATTGTCTTTGGTTTCGTCTGCATGTTTGCATGTATGGGGGGGGGTGTTTTTCTGCCATGAAAAGCACTTTAGGCTGAATTTTACTGCATAGAAAGTAGTTTATAAATAAATAATTGATTGATAGTTACTGCATCAGCATAATGAAGCCCAAAACTAGCATTGGGATGCTGCCAACACAAAATACTGAAGGCACTTTAGTATTGATTGGTTTATTTTTGTCAGGATGTTCCGAACAATTTGTGATTTCAAAAAGTAAGTAAACAAGTTAGCACCAATGCTGCACGACGTGCAAACAACCAAACCAAAGTTTGTTGACCTTTGGTTCACATCAGTTTGCTGGTTTCTCCTCCGTCTTGTGAAGCAGCAGAGATGCAGTTTTGTTTCCTGGAAGAGCCGTGAGCAGCAGCTCACCTGCAGCCGTCGGTTCCATGCTGTGGTCGGGTCCGAGTGTCGGTGGTTCTGTGGGTCTGTTAGCAAAAAGCTCACATCTCTAGCGAGAAGGAGAAGCTACTGTTGTTTTCCCGCTTCTCTCTAAACTTTATTCATCCACTATTGACACCAAGAGTTCGTTAAAAGGTCAGATTTGTTTCATTAATTCATCCTTTTTAATATTGTATACGAGATAAAGGTTTCTGTTTGTGTTTAAGTTTTTATTTGAGAACAGCGGGAAAGAAAAAAATGAATGTAATTGATGTTTTAATCCCAGCTGTGGATAATAATAAATTCTTTTGTTGAATTGTTGCTTTAACTCCATCTCAGGAGCATCAGGAGAGTGTTAAATCCAGGCCAGAGTGAAACTTTAAAACCACAAAAAAGCCAGAAAGAGTTCCAGCATCTCCTCTCCCCCCGTCCGGAGGGAAAACTCCAACAATCACGCAGGATTCTGCCGCAAACTTCCGGCCGAGCCGCTTGTTTAGCTGGGAGTTATTTGTCACCGTCATCGACGGGCCTGGGCTGTTCGCGGCCCGACGATCCGCCGCTTGTTATGTCACGTGTGCGAGGGCTTAATAAATGATTTGTGGAGCTCCAATTCATGAAAAATGGACCGCTGCTGCTAATCAATGCAGGAGCAACCTGAATCCGGCCGGCCATTATTTCGTCGGCCTAATCATTTGAAGAACCAGAGACAAACTACCAGCTGTGCTGCGAGCATTGATCATGTGCAGGTATTCCATTAAATCTAATAATACACTTTCTTTTGGCTAAATCGCTGCGCACATTTCAATACCAAATGACTTCTGTTCATTCTATTAAAGTGGAACTACTCTCAATTATGTTTCATACTCCTATTGTCTGATACTAATGAAGATGAAACACTTTCATTTTTCCACTTAATTAGTTCATATTTAACAAAGGTGCTGTGCCATCAGACTCCAAGGAATTGCTCCCCCCCCCCCCCCATTATGTTTCTTTTTCCTGCTGTGGCATTGAAAATAATCCCTTTGCTTTCATCCTTTCTGCAGGGAAACGTGTTTGTTTGGGGTTTTTTTTTGTTGGGTCGTTTTAGCCTCTGTTTTAATTGAATTCTTCAAAAGCGCGAGCGCCATTTTTCCTTTCAGTGAGCTTACGTGTTCCCGTGGTCGGGGTCCCGTTGGCGGGCGGTGCCAAGGACGGCTAATTGAAGGTGAATTGATAATGCCGGAGCTGTCAGAGTGTGGCAGACTTAGCCGGTCTGCTGTGTGCCTGTTGATAAGTAATTCATCTGTTTGGCCTGGCAGCGGTGCCTTATTGCTTTCATGTCACCCCCTCTTTGTGTGTGCACACACATGCGACTGCGTGGATGCCCCCTCCTCCCCCAGGCGATGTGTCTGTAGTCATGGTCAACAGGGGGCGAGTCCTCTGCCGTCTCTGGCTGGCATTGGAGCACTTCATCTCTGCCTCCCAAGCTCCCTTCTAATTGGATTCACTCCCGAGTCGCCAAAAAATGTCTCTGGGAGTCGCCCACCTTTCCGAGGCGGCGTCGCAGCTTGAAGTGGGGTGAAAACGCCGACTGATGCAACGCTGAGAGCTGCAGCTCAGCAGGGGGGGCAGCTGCTCTCCTGTTGCTCCCACTCCTCTCATCTGACTCCCGCCTTTTCTTCACACTCAGACGTACTTCACCTCCTCGCGTCTCCCCCTGCCTTTCTTTTTTTTTTTTTTGCGGAGCAGCATCTGAATCAATGCCCTTGTCTCCCAATCTGCCCTTTATCATGTTAATATGATTTCCATTGATAGAACGCTTTTTCAAAATGGCATCCCTCTATGGTTTTACATATTGACTTTTTAATTCATGGCCCTCAGTGCTGCATCACTCTTGTTGTGCCGGCGCTGCGAGAACGCTCCCAGATCAGAGACGGATGTTCCTCCAGTGAGGAATTGACCTCAGGGCAGTGTTTTTCTTTTCTTTTCTCCTCTGTTCAATCCTTCCCTCTTACTTTGTGACGCTGAAGTGGGCGCATGTGTGTCTGGCCCCGCCCCCTTAACCCCCCCACTCAAACCTTCCTGACTGTACATGCATATTCGGGCTGGTCACATAGGAAAAACGGCGGCGTTTCATTTCACCCGGGCGATGAGTAAGTTGCCTCTTTGCTAATGTTCTCGCCAAAACACAATCTGGCCTCAATAGTAATAATGTTTACAGCTCCTGCCAATAGCCAGTGGAGAATTGCCTCAACCTGTAAGACTGCTATAACAGGAAATGAGAGTTTAATGCCCCGTAGAGTTACATTCTACCAGCAGTAAAACATGTATTTTATTATATATTATGAAGACAGAACGATGTCTGTCTGATCGCAGCTCTTTAGGTTTTACATTCCCCCTTTCTTGGATGCTTTTAGTGTTTTTCTTACATTTTTAATTCTCGTTCTGGGCCTGGAAGGATCTAAAAGTTCTTTAAATCACTTCTTTATTAAAAGAATAAGTTTGAGCTTAAAGAACACGTAGACAACAATTAATGACTTTTTTTAAGCCCACTAACAGTTTTTAGCCAATAAAGAAAATTCCCACAGAGATGCCGTGAAAAATATCCTTTCACTGAGATTTCCCATTAACTGCATTTGAAAGCAGCTGGTTTCAGAGCGTGGAACAATTAAATTCATTTAAATTAAGTTTAGTTATGAAGCAACAACTCATACAACAACTCATAACCGAGGTAGCCTTCAGGGCTACCTCGGTTATGAGTTGTTCTACTCCGAGAATGCAAGATTCCTTTTAAACGTTCTAAGGTTGTTTTAGTTGAGTTCGGATCAAACTGCAGTTCAGTGCAGCTTTTATGACGCAGAAGCTTTAAAACATGAAACCGGGCGACTGTGTGGTGCAGGGGGGGTCAGGACCGGTGTCCTATATGTTTTCCATCACTGAAGCTCCTTATTGGCTAAAAACACACCTGATGCAGGTAACCAGCAGCAGATAAGGAGGAATTCCTGGAGGAGCAGCAGGAGGCCGGCCCTCAGAGCTGGTAGTTTGTTCTCTACTTCTGTAGAGAACAAGAGGAAGAAACCTCCAGCAGAAGCAGAGAAACACAAGAACACCAGAACATCTGTTAAAAACAAAACCAAAGCTGCGTTCAAGCCAAACGCCAATTGTCTTCCAGGGACGTCCAATTTCAATGTTAAGTCAAAGTACAGGTCTGAGGTCACGTGGCGTGATTTGTTTCAGCTGTTGCCTGATTTGAGCGTCCAGAGTTCAAAAGTCTGTTAAAGAAGAGGCGTGGCATAAACCAATCAGAGGATGGAGTCCCAACATGCAGGAGAGTCTGATCGTTCTCCTGAACTTCATTCATTTTTTTCTATTTTTTCCCTCCTTGGACTAATGCAGGACAGCAAGTGGTCAAACTGGGTTACCCTGAGTTGATAAAACGTCTGTGCATGTTTTTCCACGGTCTGCTGTGGGTGACAGGTCCTGATGAAGGCCTAGACAACACGTAAAGGTGACGCAGGCCTGACCGTAGGAAATGAGGAACTTAGGCAATCAGAGTGTAGTTTGTGTACGTCCTACAAGTGTCCTACTGTCACTTATGTATCACGTGCACACGTGCACCGTTTTCCCAGAACTCGCACCTTACGAATGACTAGAGGAAGGACGCCGTACGGCAGCGTCGCGCTTGGGAATACTTCATGACATCTCCCAACACACTACGACCCTCCACGGCCCTGACCCAAAACCTCACAGCACCTGTAGGGGTCAACCCCCCCATATGGATGCATGCACCGGGGGTTCAGTACGTGCAACAGTGACATGTACACCCATGGATGAGTTCCAAGTCCAGTCTCACAGGCAGAAGTGGTTATTCTGGGAACAACAGGTCTGGAACACATGGATGTACCACCTCTTTCAGAAAACGCTCCACTGCTCGATTCAAAGCTTTATTTATTTTTTCTCTAAATGAAATCCACCTTCAAAGTGATGGCGATGGGCCAAAGCAGCCAGAGATGCTCCCTGATGAATACACTTTATTGCATGAAAGTAATATAGCGTTTAGGCTTTTCCGGTGACGCTCATGCAGACGTGGAACATCTGAATGGCTGTGGTTCAGCGTCAGGCAGTTCTGAAACCACGAACAACAGAAACCCAACAATTGAGTTTTAGAAAATGCTGACCAAGGACACGGCTGTGGTTGTTATCCTTCTGAGATGAATTTGCAAAAGTCCCAACATTTTTCCAGCTCCACAAACCTCAGGTCTGGGAAGTTGCCATGGCTGCACTTAGCCAGGAGCGACGTATCGATTTAAGCATAAAACATTTTTCAGCCGGCCCAACAGGTGCGCCGATTCTGAAGCCCTTTTTCCTCATTAACGTGGTCAGATGTTCGGTTGGTTTCAGTTACATAAAACGTTTAAAAAGAAACAAAAAAGACGCTTATTCAGGCTCACCTTTCAGTGGATCCACGCCGCTGAGGTGCAGAAACGCTGATCTTCTGGGAAAAGATCATAGCATGGATTTTAAAGAGCCACTCTGATCAAAATGGTGTCTTTAACATGTTCTTGGAGCATTCCTCTGATGATGGAGGACATATATACAGAAAATTAAGATTAAAACTGCATTTCTGAGTATTTCTTTATTCAAATCATCATGATCTGACCTGGATGGAAGGACAGCTGTGATATTGATCACCATTTCTGTTGCATTGCTAGTGTTAGGTTGGTGGTGTGAGAGGCTGTAAGCTAGCAGGAGAGCAGGTGAACGCAGGGATGATGGGAAATCATCCCACTCCAACAGTCCTCCCCACAATTCAGAGGTGAATTTCAACACAGGTATTTGAATTTTAGGTAGAAATGGCAGAATCGTGGTTAAAAGACCAGTGGGAACGCTTTGAAAATCGATCAGAAGACCGACAAGCGGCTGCTTTTGGATGTGAAACAGCGGTTCGGAGAGCTCACCCTGACTCAATGAGGAGAAAAAAACAAACAATCCAAGAGTTTTTGATTCCTGCTTTCCGTCTCTTTCTACTTCATGTTGGGCTGAGAGGCTCCTGGAGGCCTTAAATAATTCCTTTAACTTCCAGTTTTACCAGGTTGACACGCTTTTCACTTTTCCTGGAGCTTATTGAGGAAACGTGGAACGTTCAGGTTCTGTTTGCGGAGAATCCAAAGAACATTCCAACTGTCTAACCTCCTAACGGCACATAAAACATTAAGGAGAGGACTGTTGGGGTATAATTAGCTCATTTCTTCATTAAGGGAACCATTTTCGAGCTGATTACAATTAACAGTTAATAACAGAGGGTAGCATCGCTTCCCAGGTTCGGAGGGGCAGGAAATGTTTTACCCTGTGGGGGGGTTGTTGATAATATGACGTTGAATCTGAATACATAAAAGGTAATTTTAAGGTGTTTTTTTTTTCTTGAAGACGAGCCGATGTAAACACTTTCAGAGTGAGATGCTTTTAGGCAGAAGTCTGTTGCTGGGAGAGAGTGTGTAATGGTACGTGGGAAACGCTGCTGCCCATTAATAATCCCCACAGTTCAATATCTGGCTTTTGCTTTCAACAAGGGCCGAAGACTTAATGAGAGGCTCTGTTTGCAGACTGAGAGGGGGATGTAATCCCCGTGGGCTCGTCCTGAAACTGATCACTGGATCCCAGCGAGCTGATGGTGGAGATGAGTGACCATTACCTGAGATTTCAGCAGCCATTTTCAGGAACTTCGTCCTGTTTTCAACATAATCGATGTCTGCAGTACCAACGTGTCACGTCTCTGTTTCCTAACTATTTAGAAGTTTGTCCAGCTGTAGGATCAAAGACATTTAAAACATCATGAAACAATGATTTAAATCAGATTTAGACTTTATTTTATTAATAACCACTAATAAAAGAACAAAAGGTTTCCATGAACCTTTCTCATGTGTAAATATGACAAGATAAACAAATAACCCTAACCCAACTTATGGGTTAAACGCTATAGATCCTTCATCCCATTGTTTTCCTTTTTCTCTTTCTTTATTCTAGTATCTTCTGCGATATTTGGTGCTTAACTCCTTCTACAATTTTTCAGCTATTTTAACCATTCAACTCTTTAAATGTTCAGCTCTTTAAGCTTTTCCCATCTATGACTTTTGGTCCTTCAAATCCTTGAACTTTTCAAAATATTCCAGGATTTTTGCCTCGATTGAAATACATGGTAATCCTTGATGCAGAAGCTCGCTGGTTCAATTCACTTTATTTATGGTCAACATTGATCATTTCTTTATTTTTATTTTTTATGTTTTGCCAATTATTACCCTTTAAGTTTCATTTTTCATTCATCAATATAGCATTCAACCCTGCGTTTTCTTCTGGAAGTGCTGCTCCTTCTAGTTAAATGTTAGTTTTCAATATTATACAAAATATAACATTTAAACCCTTCAATTCCCTGTTTTTTGCTTAAACTTGTGTGTTAGGGTTAGGGGTTAACCCTTAACCCTGACGCCTAACCCTTAACCCTTAACCTTAACCCCTAACCCTTATCCCTTAACTCTAACCCTTAACCTTAACCCCTAACCCTCAACCCTAACCCTTAACCCCTAACCCTTATCCCTTAACCCTAACCCTTAACCTTAACCCCTAACCCTTAACCCTTAACCCTTATCCCCCTAAAGGTCTATTCTCACCGGCTGTGTTGACTCGCGTTCAACCGACCACCTTCTAGTCTATGCATTCTATGCCAACGCATGTAAACTCTGGTTTCGGGCTTCCACCTCCGGAGATTTTGTGTCAAAGCGTTACAACTTTTAAAGTAGGGTGGCGGGCTATATGTACAAAACGACGTTCATTGACCAAGCACTGCAGCTCAACAGTTTAAACCTCTGACTGCTAAATCAGGAAAACGCTGAACTTTGACCAATCAGGGAGTCAGATTTGGTAGTGACATGTGGGTGTCGTCCTTTCCAAAACACGGAAGTGCCAACCGTTCTAAGCACGATTATGGAGGGAAAATTAATAACTTGTGAATTCTATGACACCAAGTGTTTCATTTATCGGAATAGAGCTGTGAAAGAAGCAGCCTGGTTTGCAATGCTTTGACATTTTGCACCAACACTCTTCCCACTGTAGGCGGCGGACATGCGCTGGTAAAAAGTAAAAAAAAGAGAAGCAGAAGAAGCCCTTCCTGCCTGGTCGGTGTGTGAACACCACTGAATATCCATGAAACGGCACATAGTGAGGAATGTGTGGGTCAAAATCCAAACCAAATGCACAATTCTCAGAGTTACTCTGACATGTGTAAGTCAATACTCTTCTTTTTTTCTATAATCTGCTACCATTAAGTGACTGTAAGATGTTGAGTCATGGAATATAGATCTAGTACAAGTTAGTAATATTTGATCGTAAATCAACTGTCGATGACGGAAACACATTTTTGAGTTTCTCCAAAAGGATTGATGAAGTTTAAGGTTTCTTCAGGTTCTAACAAAGAAGTCGCCTGTTTCCAACCCAAACTTCCAGAAGTCTGCAATGGGAGCAGTTGTTTACAGTAACTTCAATTAGACATTCCCGTCACTGCTTCAGCGCTCCAGCACAAGTAATTAGCAGCTCTGAGGGGAGGTCGGGCCCTCCGCTCTTGTACTGTAGCAGTTTGAGGATGGGGGCTTTGGTGCAGCGGCTGATCGCTCAGCAGCTCTCTGAGACAAGTAAACAGTTAATGTAGTGAGACTGCTGGACTGAGACACATTAGGTGGGTTTTTTTCCCTCTTTATTTTGCAACAGTAAGCCAAATGAAGGCTGCACAAAGACGGGGTTTCACTGCGTGGAAGAGACTCAAACGCAGTCACGCTAAACTTCACTCCAAGTCAAAGCTAAATGGGCACAAAGTACTTTGTTAGTTCTTAACATTAAAACTGCATATGTGGGTCTAATTAGCAAAAACATACAGTAAAACTCATGAACGATGTTAAAGCGGCTCATCTGCTAATCTGGATTTATACAATTATGGACAAACTGAAAACTGCTCACAGTTTGATCAAAACAAGCCTTTGAGGGTTTCAGAAAACATTTAGCTAAATCCTATGAACTGTGAAGGAAGCTGTCCGGGTCCCACCGGGGGGTCCACAAAGAGACAGGTGAACAAAAGCATCAGAGGAACCAAATTCATTATAAAAGGTAAGTTTATGGTTTCTTAGAACAAAAAAAGAATGAAAGGAAGTTTCCAAAATGACCTTTACCCCCACAGGCCTTTTAGAAAAGGAGCTAATGAGCGGGAAAGCCAGGACGACAGGTTTTGGAGTTTGTTTGTTTTTAATGTTTAACACCGTGTCACACTCCACTGCGTTTACATTTAGAGCATTTTATCCTATCATGATACATGCGTGATAAATGTCATTCATACGTGTTTCTTGGGTTTGCCTTTCGTCTGTGTTTCCGCTGAAGGTTTCAGCCGACGGGTCTTTACGTGAATTTGGTTTTGGGCTGTTTTTGGGTGGTAAGAATTACGCAGTTTACGTGTATTTTAAATAGTTTATTTGCAATTATTGTTACCAGTATAAATTGGGCACTTTTTTTGGCAAGAAGCACACGCAAATTTGTGTCTGTCCACGGCCATTTCACGCATGTCTAACAGACCATTAATACTTCAACCACCGATGTTTAACTTTTATATCATGCATACGGCGCACATATGACCTTCAAATAACATAATTGATGCATGAATCACTAACGAATTGCATATGAACAGCACAATAACCACACGGATCAGGTTCTACATCGGTTTACGTGTTCTTTGCGTGGTTTATTCCTACTTCTGTGGTTTTAACGTGGTTCATTTGTGATACATCTGGAAAATTTCACGTAAAGAATCACAACTTTTCTCACTTTTTCCACGTAGATTCACGTCTGAACAATTTACATCTGTAAAGTGTGCGCAGTGGCTGTGTGACACCTTTACACTGAACGATCGACACACAAATATCCAGTTCCGTCTGAGCTGTTTCTTCAGTGGAACTGGATTTTTTAAAAATGAAAATTTTCCTGAAACATGGCAGCTTTGTGGACTTTAGAACTGGAACGTCAAGGGATCGATGCTTCCCCTTGTGACGTTTCTTTCACAAACCAGGCAAAGTGGGAGTAATTTAATTCTTGCAGACTTTAGCAGGCGTCTAATATCAGGGGGAAAAAGCATTAGGATTAGAGCAAGATGAATGCAAAGTTTAATAGCATAATAACCACACAGTTGCTTTTGAGAGGCTTCCAATCCACCAGACAAACTGCCGCGCGCCACCAACTGTGAGCAACAGTTGCTTGCTAAAATGAGCAATTAAATGAAGGTAAAGTTGCTGCCAACGCACCAGCGTTTAAAGCCTTTCCCCCGTCCAATCGCATCGCCATAAAAGCTTCTTCTCCATTACAGCTGCGGCAGAAAACGGCCAATGGCGTCCGCCCGCCCGCGCGCTGGCTGTTGCCTCTGAACTTGCAGCCATGTGCGACTGGGGCTCCTCGGTGGAGAGCGGTGCAGATCTGTGTCAGGCTCAGTGATTACGCAGTGGCTCTTCTCTCCATTTCAAACGACAAGCTGCCAGGGACTTTGGTTTTAAATTGTGCAATTAGTGATCTGGCATGCTTTGCTTGGCTTCAGTCACACTCAAATCCCAGTCCAGGGCCTCGCCGAAGCGCAGTCGACAACACATACTCCAGGAGCATTTGTCAGACAAATTCATCTGAGCCTCCACTTCCTCCCCACCACCTCAAATGTCAGCCAGAGTATTTACCGTCTCATCGCTGGGTAAACAGGGGAGATCCACATGAGGTGATTCCTCTCGATCAGAGCAGATAATAACTGACTGTTTGTTTTTGTTTTTTTTAATACAAATGCACCAAATTATGTTGAGTATGCATGGGCCCCTGCCAAAAATTGAGCTGCTCCTTACATACACTGTATTAAACATGATCTATTCCCCTGCAGTCATAAATCATAAATAAATATATTTACATTTCCAGCTAGAACTGCTGCAATAAATCTGCAGGAACTTGTTGGCTTCACTGCAGCAAATATATGAATTAGGTTACTCAGTTTTGGTTGCAAAACTGCAAAGCAGCCACCGTCTTCTGTTAGCTCAGAATGGGAAAACTGACTTATATAACATGATTATTACCATACCACATAAATAAGCCAGGCTTGGATAATATTGAGAGCAGCTTAGATAATAGCCTTAATATTTAATTTTCTCTTTGAAGCAAGGGCCGGGTACATTAAAAGTTCAAGAAAAATATGGTAAAAACTTGTCATTACCACCAAGATTTATTTGAGCATGTATTTTTAATGGAGTCTTGTAGGAGGGGGATTTCCACAGCTCTGAGAGCTGCTTTCATTTCTGCTGTAGTTTGTTTCATGTCTGAAGCCGAGCATCAGGAGTGGAGAATCTGACCAGCTGGGATTTAATGTGCCTTGCTGAGAGATGAAAACTTGCTAAGTTGCAGGGAAAAAAATAATAATTCTGAATTACAAGTACCTTTCTCGTCCTCCTCCTCTTCCTCCTCTTGGTCGTCGTGAATCCAGAAGTACAGCTGGATGCTAAGGATCAGTTTTCTGGTTGGCGGAAACAACAGTCATCTGCAGAATTGGAATTATGTGCAGTTTATCACTGCTGTGGTAATTAAGCTTTTAATGCTGGGAATTTTGATATTTATTACAAATTGGCGCTGCTTTCTCCTGCTTCTCGTCAGGGAAGCTCCAAATGCTAATTTGCCTCTGCAGATTTCCCTCCTTCGAACGGCGGATCTTCATGCTCGCTAGATCCAAGCCTCGCCGATGAGAAGACATAAAACGACTCAAATCACTGCCTGTAGTATATGTTCCCATTTTTAGCTGGAGCATTCAAATCTATGAGGGTGATTTCACTGGTGATCACTTCTCTCCCCCGGGAACAGGAGCTGTAAATGTTAACAACACAGGCTGATACCCCATCTATCTGCCCATATACGTCTCTGCTGTTTAATATGCTTCTACCTATCATGACGAGCAGGAAGCACTTTCTATTCCTCCGTCTCTCTTCGTGGTACTTTTCAAATTTTCACCACCTTTGCAGTTTTGTTTCCGTCCGATTTGGACCAAACGATGGAAAACCTTCATGAAATTTGCTGCAAAAAACGTTAAAATCTGTGAGAAGTTTAAAAGTGAAAAATGTTTTGGGAGAAAACTCAATCTGACAACAAATAAAAAGTTATCAGTTACCGGTTTGCCAAATAACCAGCAGAGCGCCTGATCGGTCAACGGCCCAACTTCAGAACCAAAAAAGGAATCTGTGTCGGAAAGAAATGATGGACTCTGTCGTGTTTTTCAAGTCCCACTCCGATCATCTCCGGATGGACTACAAAAACATTCCCAGCGGTCTTTTGATTATAAAGATGCTGGTTTTGATAAAAAAAACCTGCAGAGCGGCAGGAGTTCACTAACCCTTGTGCTATCCTATGACCCCCCCCCCCCCCCACATTGACGTGTTCTCCCTACCATGACAAAGGTGGATAAAGGTGGAAAGATTTCATGTAATCCATGGACACCAGTGAAGATCACAAATCATTGAAGAAGAAAGGTTCAGAGCACTGTCTAGTGGGTCTAGATGACCCAACTCCCAATGTTAAAGTAACTAGGATAGACCAAGGGTTAAAAACTCATCTCGGAGTTGTGGGCGGAGCTATCACAAACCGCTTTTTTTTTTGTGCTCCTGATTTAGAATAATTTGAATAAAGAAACGCTCAGAAAGGAAATTTTGAGCTTAATTTTCCTTAAAAATCTCCTTTATCGTCAGAAAAATGATGACCAGAACTACAGTTTTTATTGCAGTGGGTCTTTACGCTAAGACCAACATCGAGGGGAGGGTACTTTTTTTGATTGATTGTGTTTGTCCCTTTTGATGATGTCATATCTGCTCTTGCTTCTAATTGGCTCGATAGAGGTCATAGGACCACACGATGGTGGGTCTGGTACGTACATTACAGGGCTGCCCTTTAGCATCATTTACAAAGATTTAAATAAATTGTCTCTATTGAAATGTTTGGTTTTTTAAAACTGAAATAATTCTTTATATAACAGTAAAAACACACTTATATTATTTTACTTCAGTATTTATCACTACGTCAAATATTCTTTTTAGAGGAACTTGGAGTTTTATAAAATAATATGCCTCATTGGTTTTATTTAGCAACCTTTTTAAAACAGAAAAATCATGTTTCATTTTCATAATGAGATGTCAAAAAATAGTTTGATTTACATCGAACTAAATTCACTTTGAATCCACTTTTTGCTGACTTAGTTCAAGCGGTTTTGTCATAACTCCTGTTGTATAAGTATTTGGTTTCAAATTACTTTTGAAAGATCTGTTGTGGCTGGAGGGGCGAGGAGAAGTATCAGAGTAAACGTTTAGTTCCTCACATTTCGTATCATTCGTTTTATTATTTTAAAACCTGCATTAAACCAAACCGCAGAAACAATCCAGACTACCAGAGAAACAGAAACAGATCAGCAGTTATTCATTCAGTGAGTAAGAAGTTGGGTGAGTTTGCACAATTAGTTCTCCTACTTTTTATCCACTTTTTGCTGATTCCAATCCTCTTTCACTAAACTGCATCTTTAAACAAGGCTTGTGCTTATGTTGCATTTTGACCAAAGGTTTGTTTTTTCCGCTGCACACGTTGCATTCATGCCAAAACGCTCAGCGTTGAACAAAGAAGCCGTCCAAACTCATGTGAAGTGTACAGATGAGATGGGACATAATTAGCTAATTAACTTTTTGAGTAATGAAAACAAGTGGTGGGCATCGGTTACAACACTCTGGGACTACAGCAGGTGTTTTTTTGTCGTGACGCCATCACGCCGATGGAAGTGATCCCTTCCATTAGTCAAGAAGCTAACAGCACTCAAGCATTCAGGCGGGCCGTGTCCATTGTGTATGATAATGTAATATCCAGAGTTGGATTTCAAGGTAATTGAGAAATGGCAGCATGTTCCAAACACGCGGTCCCACCACGGCTGTTTGCTCGTCTCCCAAAGCAAACACGGCAATTACAGGCTCTGTCAGTCACTGTCAGACGTGGCATCGCCGATCCGTCCAGCTCATTGGGCTCAGGACATTAGACAGGAACAAGTGTAAAGGGAGTCCCCCCCCACCACAGCTACTGTTCCTTCAGCTTCCTTGGAGGAAAGCGTGCAGCCTGAGCGGATATTTTCCTCTTTAAAGTGCAGACGCTTTTAAGGTGATTAAAAAAGGAAAACAGTTTGATTCCTCTGCGGTCCTGCATTCACCTTCAGAACAGCTCCGTCTTTTAGCTAGTTAAATACTCAGCAGAGATGAAGCTTATTGGAGAGACTGTTAATGAACGGAAAGCTGGCAAAATGCAGAATCTTTCTACATCTGTGGAAAAAGTTTCTCTGTGAAGTGATTTTCAAATCCTAAAATACCTTTCACCAGAGCTTTAGCTGCAGTGTCTACAGTCTGGCAACTTTATTTCAGTAAAATTATTCCACATTTTAGTTTAGTGAAGTTATGCCCCACTTTACACTAGTGAGGTTAGTAATGTTGTTTTAGTAAAGGTACAGTCAGGACCATAAATATTTGGACAGAGACACATTCTTTCTAATTTTCTTTCTAATCTTTATGCAATCTTTTTGTTCAACCCATGGAATAAAAGCTGAAAGTCTGCACTTCAATGGCATCTGAGTGGTTTTATTTAAAATTCACTGTGGTAATGTACAGAAACTAAATTAGGAAGAATGTGTGTCTGTCCAAATATTTATGGTCCTGACTGAATGTCACCTTTTATATCAGTAAAGTCAGTAGTTATGCCACACCTAACGCTGGTAAAATATTCCACATTTTTGTTAAGTTATTCCCCTTTTAGGCACATGGTGTGTCACTGTGGTACTGTGTTGTATAGTTACATGGTAAACTGACTGACTCTAGTTACTTCCAGTAGTCGAGTAAAGATGTCCAAACATGCCCACATCATCATACTCCCCTCTCCAGGCTGGATATTTGTCCTGAAGCGTTAAAGCAACGCGTGTCGGCTAACTTTCTGTGTTCAGCTCATGTTCTTGTTGATGTGAGACCAAAAAGTCTTTTTATGCTTTGATTTTTTTCTATTTGAACAAAACTGTAAAATAAAGAGTCAGCTAGTTAAAAGAAACGAATCTCCACATGCTAGAGCTTTCAGAATTGCTTATGTAACGAAATGAAGTGCAGGGCAGATTCCTGCAGAAATAACTCTACATTCTCAACGAGTCCCTCTGAACTGTGCCCCCCCCCCAAACAGCCATAACCCCCTCTGATGATCAGCTGTGGACGTGGACCCCCCCTCCCTCCATAGCAAATGAACACCGAGTGCGGCCGAGACTTAGAGGAAGCTAAATGAAAATGGATAAATCAGCTGAGAAGACGCGTTTCAATGGTTAACAGGAGAACAAATGGATTCCAAGAAACACGCCAGCATGCAGAGGTCTGGACTAAAGCACAGCCTTGACAATAAACACAACCTGAAATCCTCTCTGAGCATCAGCCTCACAGCTATGTGCCGCTAATGTGAGCAATCTTCAGATTGACCAGTGTTTTTCAACCTTTTTTGAGCCACGGCACACTTTAACCTTGACAAGAATCCCGCGGCACACCGGCATCCGAGAATTAAAAAAGTAGAAACTCATAGTCTGTAGTGATGTACAGTTCCTACAATCTCATATACATTTTTGTGGTAATTGTGGCAGAAAAAGCTGGAAGTTGCAGCTGTTTTTTCTAAAAGATGTAATAAAAGTTAAGATAGTTTTCAGTTATAATTTTCAACTAAATTATTTGAAATTTTACCCTGGTAGTTGTTTTTTTTCCCTCCAGTTTATTAACAATCATCAAATGATCAATTATTATCTATTTAACAATTATCAAAGATGAAGTCTTTGAAAACTTTAACAAAAATATTTTGTTTCTTTTGAGATGATTGTTTCAGTTTAGTTGAATTGTGTCTGTTGGCCACTTCACCTTAATCCCGTTTCTAAAATGTTGTTTTTACTTCTTCTTAAGTTTGGGAGCCAGTTTAGCTCGTGCTGGTTTGCGGCGCCTTCCGTCCGTGAAACCCGGGTTCGACTCCAGGCTGCTCCCTGTTCCCTTCTCTACCTCTGCCGGTTCCAAGCCCGGTTAGAGAAGGTTGCGTCAGGAAGGGCATCCGGCGTAAAACATTGCCAAATTTACCATGCGACTTGTTTGCTGTGGCGACCCCTGATGGGAGAAGCCGAAAGTGGAAGAAGACTTCTTCTTAAGTTTAACATCTAAAATAATCCAGACAATCTTAGAAAAGTGTTTCAGTTAGAAAGATGACTTGGACCAAACTCTGGGATGTTTGGCTGTTAAGAAACACAAACCTTGAAGGAGAACTAAACTGTTGACCTCTGACCTCTGATGTCATCAAGAAGATTGAAAAACTGTTTGAAGTGTGTTCGTGTGGTTTCAAGACGTTTAACAGGGAAGACTCAGTGTAGCGCACAGATGCTGGCACTTTAACCCAATGCATTATGGGAGATGTAGTGATGTCAGACAGACTCTCTTCTCTGAGCTTCATAGTTTTGTTCACTTGTTCCACAGTCTGACACCGGATTCTGTGGAAAGCTACACCGCTAAAGACGAGCTTTAGCTGGTATTTTTGTTGGAACTGAGAGACTTTATGAGCAGAATCAGAACAAGGAAGTGAAGACTTTAACCACTTCTGATTGGTCAGACTGATGATATATGATTAAGCCTCCAAGAATGATTGGTGGAGACAGTTAAAGGGGCGGGACTTTTCAGAAAACAGAGGTGAAGCTGCGGCTAAATCACGGTACCGTCAGTCTTATCAAAGTGTCTTTAATAGAATCAAATAAACACAAAGAAAAAAGTATTTTATGGTCTTTCATATTCCTAACTACTCAGTGTTTTATCAGGGCCTGTTTGGATGAACACAGAGCAGATTTCCTGGAGATGGTAAATGTTTTTAGATCAGTGAATGGGTCATTTCCCACGGTACACTAGTGTGCCGCGGCACACTGGTTGAAAAACACTGAGATAAAAGTCTTATTTTAAAGGGCATGTATCAGGCAAAATCCAGTTTTTTTGAGCTTTTAAGTGTATTATACTGTTCATTTCTTACACAAAACAACCCCAAAAACCTGCTCACTGAGCATCAGCCCCTCCCGATCCACGAAAACCAGTGGGTTCTCACATTGTGACGTCACAAAGTGATTAACCGCCCCTTTCAGGAAGAGTCTACGCTGCCAGCTCCGCCCCCATGCTAACAGACACGTGACCCGTGCTGCGGGTTTTTGGGTGGTCTGGCCTGTGAAAATGGAACGTACCATTTTGTGAACAGTTTGCAACCCATGCGTGCTGTAGATGCATGCCCGTGGACATAAAAGAACCTTTTCCCTACACGGGTTCACTGAGGGGTCTACCTCATTTATCGTGTGGGTCACCTGTGCCCCGTCAGGGTTTGACCCTTTTTCACCCGCAGACAGTCCAAATCCACCTGTGAGGGGGCTAAGATTCATGACAAACACGTTTGAAGTCATACTTCTGTCATGCAGCAGGCGTTAGAATCTTTTCTAAAGCGTTGGTCGACATTTTCCACTGCAGAAACTGATTCTGCACCTTCATGCATAAATAAAAACCGTACAATTAAGTGAACGATTACCTTTGCTGCTGCTTTGAAATAATGTGGAGATGTTACGGCTAAAAGCTTTTATTCATCTTTCGGGTGATTTTGTATTTAATGAAGCAGATCAACTATTATTAATACTAACATTGTTTGGTTTACTTCTGCTGTTTGGATTGTGTCAACTATTCTAGCATGTGGCTTTTTATTAGCGATTTAGAAAAGTAATTTTTAGCGTTTTGTTACATTCGTTTATTAATTTACTTCAGAATTGGGACATAATTGTGCTTTTCTTCTTTGTTGGGGTTTATTATCCCCACAGGTTTACCAACAACATCTTTAACGGTATTTTGATGTTTAGAAAAAGGTTCCTCTATTGAGCGTCCCCTCTTAACGTAGTCTAACATCAATTCTTTAACTGAATTTTTACTTTGTTCCAGTTCCTCCATCAGACTATTTACTGTCATGTTTGCCAACTACTAATCATTTTTGATTTTTTTTGCAGCAAAAGTTTGAGCATTTTTAATATTTTTATTTCTCAATTTCTCAGCCACTACGTACAATCTGTGCATTTCCAACGTGTAAAGTTCCAGTCTTTCATGATCCAAGCGTGATAAACGTACTTCACACGTCTTTCTGGGTTCGTTGATCTGCACAGATGTCCGTCGTGGGTTTGGGTCGATTTTTACGGTAATTTAGGTTTTAAACTGTTAAACATTTTGGATCAGTGGAGAATTAGGCTGTTTATGCATATTTTGCATAGTTTTTACCCAATTCTTATGTAAATCTGACGCACTTGCGCATGATTTTTGTGAGAGACCGTTCCACGAATGTCTCCCAGATTTTTCATACATGAACCACCAATGTATAACTTCTACATGCCGTATACGGCACACTTATCACGTTTGTGATTTATTTAGACATTTTAGCTTGTAAGGCATTTTTTTAAATGCTGATTTTTAACTCCATGTTTTTCTTCAGTATTTATTATATTTGAGGGCTTTTTGTGTTCACTTCAGAAATGATCCTCAGTATATTTTTCTGTTATAATCATCCCTTTTCCTGCCGTCTTATCAGTCATTTTGCACATTAGATGCCAGTTTTTGTTTGGGAATTCTAGATGAAGATGATAGTTTATGTTGCAGATGGATTTAGACTATTGAGTGTTTGGCGAATGCAGTAACACGTTTCTACTGTCCAGTACGGCAGCAGGGATTTTGGTGGACTAACCAACAAGTCTGAGCAAAGAATCCCCAGTGTCTGATCTGGGTTATGATTCCTCTTTCGGCTGGGTTTGGTCTCCAGTCATCCTCAGTTGTGTCTGTTTTCCGAGCGTCCGGCTGCCCTAAATGAGCGGTTTGTTTGGCCAGTCGGCGTGCACGTGGAGCGCTGCGTGCTGGAGTCTGCACAGGAAGTAAAAAAGCGGTGTGGGGGAGCAGCGAGGGATGAAAGCGCGCTCCACAGCAGCTCCTGGAACAGCGTGAGCTCCACAGATGGATGGATACCAGAGGGTCTGAGTGTAGAGTTTTTCCTCTAAGTGCACAGTTATCACAGTCTCAAACCACACAGGAAAACGGCCGTAATGACCCCATTCTTAACTTTAGCTCATTGTAGCCTCTGTGCCGGCGCATTATTTCCCTCTGCCCTTGTCACGCTCGCCAACAGATACAGATGTATAACTGCGATTGCCAGTCTGGAGGGAACAAAGGGGGGGGAAAGGGCTTTGTTAAGGAGCCGGGCCGGGCCGTGCCGAGCCGGGCCGGGCCTGAGCAGCTGCGCTCCTGCACGGGTAAAGACGCCGCTTCCCGCGCTGACCTCAGAGCTGTTGTTTAATCACCAGGGCATTTTAATGGCTTGTCAGAGTAATGAAATATGGTTGGAGGCTACCTGGAGCAAACATTACGATAAATCCCTCTCACATAAGCCTACGCAGGGCTTAATGGCTATAAATCATCACTTTGGGGGGAGAAAAATGACAGCTATTAAAATAATGAATGGGATGATTAATTTTTCACATTAAAGATTAAAAGCTATGAGAGGTATCATCAGATATTTGAGCCGCCGTAAACGTCTGAAAGTGAGAGCTTATTTTCTGCACTTTACGACGCCCTCCGTTTCTTCATTGTCACCCAGGTTTCTTTATCTTTCTCCTGCCCCCCCTCACACACACACTGGGGGGGGGCAGGGGGTCAAGCCGCAGCTCCTTACGCCTAATTTGTTCTCGTGTACAGAACCTTGAAGAGCAGCGATTGCTTCAGGCAGAGCAGGACCCTCTCAGCCTCTCTGCAGGATGTCAATTCCCACTTCCGGCCCCCAGTCAGCCTCTCAGCGCGAGCTGGGGGGGGGGGTCAGACACTGTTTCATCCTTTGAAAGTTTGTAAGCGAACACAGAGGGTCTACGGGTTATGAAACATTTGACACACGAGGTGTATATTTGAATAAACCCCTTTATTCATTCAGACTAAACTGTTCTCATATTAATTATATTTATAACTGTTTTTGGTTGGAGGGGGTAGGAGGGTGACTATAGAGGGGGGGGGGGGGGTAAAATCATTAAGCATAAAAAGCAACAAGATGCTGGATGTTTATAATCATTACGATCAGGTTTAGATGTATAACGAATCTAAAGGGGCGTGGCCTGTCCTCACACACTCAGATGTTACCAACATACCTGTTGGCTCCAATAATGTTCACATACGGGCATGTAAACATGGACATAAAACAAACAGCACTAGTTAGAGAGCATGCTGGCGATGATTAATGGCGACACGTTCCAGGCTGGACTCTGCGGCCTTCAAACCTGCAACCGCCTTATGGTGCTTCCTTCACCGTAGAGGGGAACCATGGCCGCCAGCTCCTCCTCCTCCAGGTCCTCCTGCTAATGATCCGGGGACGCCGCTGAGACGAAACGGCCACCTCAGCTGCCCGCTCACATCTGCAGCCTCGAATCAATTCTGACATTTCATTCGGCCCTTATAGAAGGCGATGGTGCATTCAGGGGTCGTTACCGTTAGCGTTGAAGCGGTGTCGTCGGGCTTCGGCGCCGTAACCTCTGCTGGGGCGAAGACTCCTTCCTTCCTCCCTCCCCGCTTCCTCTCGGACTCCGGCGCTGCTGTTTACCGACTCAAACGCCTCGTTTTTTTCCAAACAAGCAGGCGAGTCGGGATTGTATTCTTCCTCCCACACTTGTTCACACAACATGAAGTGAAAACAGCCTTTTAAGTCGGCCAGTCAATATGCTGTTTCTAATATATTATTTACCGCCTATGAGCTGTACATCAGAATGCGGCGTGCAACTGTTCGGGCTTTGCAGCCATAATCATGCGGAGGGAAATCACAGAGCCAGATGTCTGGCCCTGGTTTTACAGCATTTATGGTTTCCTCTGAGTTGATGTAAAATTCATCTTCGCCTGTTTTATTTATTCCCCCGTTTTCACCGACTCAACAATTAGTCAATTCCCAATCAACAAGAGAAAAGAAATTGCTTTTAATTACTTTTGATAAATGACAAATTGTGTTGGCACGGCTCCCTGCGAATGCTTAATCAGGTGCAGGGCGGGGTAAGGAGGCGGGAACCGGGAGCAGGGATTTCTGCTGGGATGAAATCAATGCGCTCTCTCTGCAGTTCACCGGCTGGGCTTCTGGGCAACAGCCAACCTGAGGCCCGCGAAGAAACACAAGTCAGCAGAAAAGCTCCTGCTTTATGGGAACAGTCACACAGCCGGGCGAAAACACGCCGTAGCACCCCAGATATATGTGCCTTATATAAGGGCTGTGGAGCTGGCAATTATGGGCTGCGATCTTCTTCCTCTTTCGGCTTCTCCCATCAGGGGTCGCCACGGCGAACAAGTCGCATGGTAAACTTGGCAATGTTTTACGCCGGATGCCCTTCCTGACGCAACCTTCTCAAACCGGGCTTGGAACCGGCACGGAGGTGGAGAAGGGAATAGGGAGCAGCCCGGAGTCGAACCCTGGTTGCACGGACGGAAGGCGCCGCAAACCAGCACGAGCTAAACCGGCTCCCTACAATAAATTATTACATTAAATGTGTTAAAAAAATCTTATGGCAGCTTGAAGTATTTAGCTAATCAAATGAATCCATTCATGCATTTGACCAATCAGATGGAGCCCTTTGATGTTCGGTGCTGACCAGTTTAGACCAGTTTTACTTGGATTATAATTTAAGTTATATTGACTTTTATTCAAATCAAACTGCAGTGAAATGGTCGATGGTCTATACTACTATAGCGCTTTTCTACCTACAAGGCCCAAAGCGTTACAGTCACACACATTCACACACTGCTGGTGGCTCTGCTGCCGAACACTGGTGCCAACCTCCCACCAGAGGCAAGGCCGGGTTCAGTGTCCTGCCCAAGGACACTTCGACTCATGGGGGTGCAAGGCGGGAATCGAACCTGCAATCTTACGACCATTGATTTATATTATTGTCTGGATTGAAGAACAAATTCCATGTCAGACTTCAAGCACTTAAAAAACACTAAAATATGGGCTGCGATGTTAGAGATAAAAACTCAAACCCATTGAATGCACACAAGCAGGCTCATTAATACCAGAGCCTTAAAGGGAACAATGAATTTTTAGAAGCTTAAATGCGAGCTTCTCTTTTAGTTACTCCCTGCTGCAGCTGCTGCAGCGGCGGCGGCACGGCGTCTTTCTGCGCCATGTCGTCATGATTCACCTTAACCAGTAGACGCGTGTTTAGCGGCCGCATCCATGCGGCGCTGCGGCGGGCGCACTCCTGATGGATTTGGACGTTTAAAAAGCCAACTGTCTGCGTTCTCACAACCGCAGCAGAACCAAGACGGCCGCTTTGGCGTTTTTAGGCTCTAAATGGTTTTCATCCGTGATCACGTGATAGAAGATAGCGGAAAACATGCAAGTATTGGTTGTTTGAATGGAAGAAACTGCTTGAATAGATGTTTAAAATGGTGTAAAAAGCTGGAGTCAAATACAAACCCCAGTTTTTCTTAAAGCCCACTGCAACAAAGCATCAACAGAAATGTCCAGTTTGTCATGAACTCCACAAAAATATCATTTTTATGACATATAGATGACTTTAACATGGTTGACTTGTGCAATAATAAAGATCATAAAGAATTTATTATCAACATAATTTGCTTTCTTTCAATACTGAAGGGAGTCATTGAAAAAAATGTAACAATAGATGAGTTATTCTCGTCATAACAAACTTTTCCCGCCAAAATGCCCTTCTACTGCCCCTGGTGGAATGATGATGAACTGCAGGGCAAAGGACATGGACCAAATTTAATCCATTTTAAGGAAAGTTTAGATCATGCTAATGAGATATCAGAAATGTCTTTATGAGTGGTTATACAGGGTTAAAGGTTTTAAACATAGAGCTGTGGGCGGAGCCTAAGCACAGTTTCAGACTATTGGAACTCCGCCTCCATGTTTTCTAAAGCAGCACGTCTGTAAATCCGTCTGCTCCATTTAGGACGGTTCAAACCTCTGAGGCTTCATGAAGCCTCGGCTTTAAACTGCAAAAACGGAATCTGAAGAAAGTAAAAAGACTTTTGTTTCAAGAAAAGACAAAGTCTCAGTTGTTTTTCTGCAAGAAAAATGATCTTATCAAGAACGTTTTCTTAACGTAAAAAGTAAATCTTAATTTCAGATAACGTGTCTTAGTGTCAACATTTTTTTTCTTAAAATAGTAATTCTTGGTAAGAATAGTTTTCTACCACCACAGGCAAATTAATTTGCCAATTTCAAGATATTTTTGTAATTTTAAGAATGTGTGACTTATTTTTAGGAGGCCTGTTTTTGCGGTTGCACCTGGATCCACCAGAACCACCTGCAAACTATTTCACACCTGAAACGCGAAAAAACGGCGAGTGTTTTCCCACCAGGAGGAATTCTGCTTTCAGTGGCGGACTGAGAGAAAAAGGTGTCATTTATACAAAATATAGAAAATCTGTTTAGGGTGTGTTCATGCAAAAATAAACCCATCTAAAAACATTTCAGTCACTATTTTGAATATCTGACCTGAATCATCTGTTAACAGTCTGATGTTTGTGGAGGAAAATTTCTTTTTTGTAATGAGCATAAAGCAAAAATCTCTTTTTATGATTCTGAGACACAGTTATTTTCTTCTTACATTAAGTTGTTTTTTCAGTGTTTAGGTTTTTTAATCGATGCATTTCATCATTTCTGTAACGAGTTTGATATGTCTGTGGGATTTTTTTTATTGTGTGCAATCAGGCCGACCGATCAATCAATCAATCAATCAATCAATGTTACAAAAACCATAAAAATGACTCAAAACACAAGTCTGAGCAGGAATCTCCTGAAAGGAATCGAAGGCTTTGAAGCGTTCAAAGAGTGAATGTGGGCCTGGCTCTTTCTGAATGAGTTGTTTCTGTTTTTTCGTCATTATTCCTCTTAAACCAACATAAAAATTGCTGAGCATGTTTTTTTTAAGTAGATCTGTTGTGTTCCTGTTGTTTTTGTTGCCTTTTTTCCATAGTCATCATGAACATCGTCCTCTTGTGTCATAAAAAAGCGGATTTTTGGACCAGCAGAGCTGAAAGGATGTTTCTGCCCTCCGTGTCTGCAGGGTTCACCTGCAGCAGCGGCGGCGGCGGCGGCGGCAGCGGACGCAGCAGCGAGTCGAGTGACCCAGCTTCAAGCCCACCCGCTTCACCCGTACATGGAGACCCCCAGCTGGGCAGGTAAGCCTCCTTCCCCTCACTCCCCCGCCTCGCCGCGTTGCACCAAACATCAGACGAGCTGTTTGTGAAAGTGCAGCATGTTGGTTTGCTTCTGCCAAACGCAACAGAAATGAACCAGGATGTGAGGATGGAGGCGTTTCTGCTTTACGCTGCTCCAACACCTCTGCGTGGTGAAGGTTTTAGGGGGAGAAGATAGATGTCAGTGTTGCACAGTTTTCAGGGAGGGCGTCCGTCTGCAGCACATGCATGCATGCAGGCGCTTCCCTCCGATCCACGGCGGCTTAGCACACATGGAGGGAAGTCCAGAGGTGGTCAGAGTTGTGCTTTCAGACCAGCTGCACGCGTGTGACCCACTCCTGCACAGCAGCATTGCCTATATGTGGAAGGAAAGAGCCATCTCTGCAAAGGAGTATGAATTTTGCATGAATCCTCTAGTTGTTTGTGGCTGAACGGAGGCGTCCTGTGGCGCCTCTTCACTCTTGAAGGGAACTTTCAGGAATTATACCGTACCCTCTGATCTGGCCTCATTCTTCTCCTGAATGCAAACAAGATGTGTTTGCTTATTGACACTTTGGTGGCTTTTTTTTGCCTTTTTTTGTCACCTGCCCGCCCCCAGAGGGGCTGTGCCTGCAGAGTGTGAGTTAACGGCGTGGAAGAGCTCTCGCTGTGATAAAGGCGGTGTGTTTGCGCGCCTTACTCCCCCCTATCCACCCATATTGTGCTAATGTGTGCTGGTTAAGTATCTGAAGACCAGAAAAAAACTCTTATCCAGATGCCAGAGAGCCGGGGTGTCGCCGTCATCCCTCCCCAGACGGAGGCCTCTGCCTCCCCGCCCATCCTCAGTGGAGCCATAGAGCAGGTGGCAACCAGGATCAATGGGCATCCGCCATTACCTCCTCTGCACGCCACATCCCCTGCCTGGTCTCTGGGGTGGGGGCACACGTGTGTCTCGCTGCAGCACGCTAGGAGAGCGAGAGGCGTTTTCCATTAGTCTAATTGCGCGGTTATAGTTCCATATTACCACCTCGGATTCATAACGGTGGACCTCCTGCGACCCGGAGGATCGCCGGTGGGCGTTATTCGTGTAGGCGGGGAGGAAGACCTGGAATCTCAAAGGTGCAGCATTTTTCTGATTGACGGCGCCAACGTCCCGGCCCAGCTCAGCCGGAACCGTCGACTGTATCGGAGAACTGGAGCGAGTGGCGTCAACCATAGGAAATGAAGTCAATTCAGTCGCCATTATTCATACACGGACGCCGCCATGTTGGAGTCAGACATCATTAGTAAGCAGCGATTGGTTCGAGTCGGTCTGAGTCATTGTTTCTATGGCAACAACTTTCTCTAATCAGGAGTCTTGGAAGGCAACACCCCTACCATTCAAAGCAGAGGACACAAAATCTGTCAATCAAAACAATTTGGACGTTGGCCCAGCAGGCTCCACCTACTTCTAATTGAGGCATCTGATTGGTCACTTTAGAACTTGAATAAATGAAACTACAGAAAAAACTGCAGAGTTTGATGGCATCTGTTTTCCGTTAGGTTGCTCATTTAGCTGCGGCGAATCACCGTTTTCCGTCTTCGACCCGCTGGAATCAGTCAAATGTGGCGGTTGAATTTGGAATTTTTCTGCTTTGATAACCAGCTGGGACACACGCGGACCACGATCGTGAGATTTGGGGCCTGTTTCTGGACTCCAAAACCTCCTTCTTACCCTTCGGATGTATTTAACACAACATGTGGTTGACTCCCAAAACGGTGCACGCGACGTCACTGCGACCTATTTAAACACTTCCTGTTTAGAACGCCAGGGGGGAGGGGTCTGCAGAGGACTGTATACAGTTCTTGTATACAGTCAATTGCTGAACCTGACAGTGAGCGTGGAGCAACGTCATCCAAGGCCAAAGAACAAGGATGTTGTTCGGTTGTCAGACGGGTGAGCTGATCTCGCTCCCGCCCCTCTTGAAGGTCCGGCAGACATCAAAGCTTTGTTCCGAACCGGTAAAAGCCGCTTCCTGTTTTGGGTTTCCTCTCTCAGGCTGCAGCCGTTCCCGACTCCCCGGCTCCTTGGTTTCCCCGCAGAAGGAGAAAATCTTTGATTCCTCCTTTAATTATTATTTTTTTTTACAGGTGTGGGTATTGATCTCCCCTCTTTGCTGCGGGGGAGTGTGTTCACTTAAAAGGCCCACTGATGGTATCAGAGCTTATTAAACAAATAGGGCAGAGAACAAGGCCGCCGCGGCTTTGAATCATGAAGGAGGCCGCCCGTCTTCAAATATGAAACGCTCTGCTAACAAGGTGTGTAATCTATTTCTAATCACATCATATTTTATGGAACAAGGAGAATGTTGAACTGAAGGAAGAGAGAAAGGTGGGGGCTGTATTTTGAAATTGGATGTGACGGCCGGGGACCACGGCTTGATTTTACATGCATGGCTTTCTAATGAAGCCACGCCAAATGGTCAGTAATGGTTAACTTTGGAGCGAGCCGCAGTCTTGGTGTAATGGAGGCTAATTTGGGGCCCGACAGGCTGCAGAGCACAGCTGGAATATGGAGAAGGATGGAGGTCGGAGGCGGCGTTTGTTTGATACCAGCAAGTGTGGCGTGACGTGTTGTGCACAATAGTGTGTGCCACAACGCCAAGACGTACTCCAACACGGAGACGAGTTAAGTGACCGGACCGGACTGGAGAGTCTTCATGTTACCATTCAGGCCGCCGTCCTTTTAGGTATCTTCTTGGGGGGTGGCTCCTCCTCTCCGACGCTTGTGCCATAAAAGTTTCAGATCCTGTGACACAAGACTTGCTTATGAATACATGAATATATTTGCCGTCAGAAGACCTCAGAAGGTCTCACACAAGGTGATGGATGGAGGGACAGGATGATGGCGCCTAATGACTCCACCTTAAATCTCTGTTTTCAAGCAGCATCTGCAGAGTTTCTGCGGATTCCTCATGAAAAAGTCAAAGCCCTCGGCTTTGATGGTGAATATTCAGAGCGAGTTATCATCCTCATCGAGGACGCGGCTCTTGTTAAAAAGTGCAGACCTTAATGATAACGCATTTTTACCAATTTAGCCCCAGCAGAATTCGTTATGCACACAAATTGCCAAAACAACACAATAAAAAAGGCATTAAAAGTAAAAGCAAATAACAATCATGGGTATTTTGTTGCTCGTGCTTCAACACAAAGCGCATTTATTCTCACATTTAACCATTACCATCGCCGAGAAACCACTTCAAGGGATGCGCTTCTTCTCTGTGAACTCCAGCTTTTCTTTCTTAAGGATCTGCGGATCTGAAAATCCAGCTACCGTCTGCGTTTAACCTGAGGTACGGTGGCCCTGAAGGGTAAATCACACCCCTCAACGCAAAAACAGATAGAAAAAAATCACAAACACTATTAAAAAAGCAACAACAACAAAAAGAAATTCCAGAAACCAAAACATAAGAAATCAAATAAAATAAGAAATGGGTAAAGGAAGGGATTTTAGGACATCAGCAATCAAATGATGACGTTTGGTTCAAATTAAAGCAATTTCAGCAATAAAACAAAATAGACAACAAAAGATTAATAAATCAAACCTATTTGAGATATTAACCCCGGCTGCCATATGTCACTAAGTTGCAACGTACAATGTAATCCAGGCTCTTAATTCAACCTCACTTTAAATGGAGAAAACACGGAAAAATACATTTTTACATTCAATTCAGTTCAATTGTATTCCTATAGCCCATTAATACAACAATAGTCGTCTCAATGGGCTTCTTACCACTAAGGAAAAACTCCTAAAAAAAAAACGATTCTGAAAAAAACAAAAAGAAACCTCAGGGGAGTCCACATGAGGGAGGGATCCTCCCCCAGGGCGGACAGGCGATTCACCAGACATAGGATTGTGACTAAATGTAGGCATGAAGGGGTTAATCCATGTATTGATTAGAAAATCAATTTAAGAAAATGATGTCATGTTCTGGTCAGGAGCTCTTTTTTTTATAAATAGACATATTTGCACTTATTTGTATAGCAAACACACACATTACACAATAAATACAACAAATGTAAAATAGTCAAATTAATCAAATAAGAGTTTATTTTGGTAAAATCCAGTTCTTAATATCTATTTGAAGTTATAACGTGTTTTTGTCCAAAAACAGATTATTTATCAAGTAACAGATGAAGCTCTTATTGGTTTTCATTTGAAGCTGAACAGCATAAAAGCTTTTCATCTGAAAATCTGTCTATTTCCTGTTAGCATAGTCTTTTGGGCGACATCTAGTGGTGAAGTTTCAGATAACAACCAACACAACCATGTTTTCTTTTTCTCCACAAATGTTGCATCTGATGAAATCAATAAATCCCCACAAATGTAATCTGAGTAAAAAAACAAACAAAGATGTTAATTCTTCTGTGAGATTCTGTTAATCAAGTTGACAGATAAACATTAAGCGTTACAATATTGTAATAAAACAGTTTCAGGCATTTCTGATACAGTCGGTCCTGTTGTTGTAGGTTGGATGGAGGAGTTGGAACCTAATTCTTTGGGAGACATTTTTGTCGTTTTTCTGAGTCACTCCGGTGTCTCTGTTTGGTCTCTTTACTTTTATAAAAACTTTTAAACCTTTTATTTGTTTTTCATTTCCCTCTTAAACTGAACTTGTGAAAAACTTTGTGGTACTTTTGTCACTTAAGTTTGTTGTTGCATCATAAAGAAACATAAAGAAAGTAACTAAATCCTGGAGTAATGGCACTACTTAAGAGCGTATAGGAATACTTTTTTTTTACTTAAATTTTGTACAAATGTACATGAAATCAAACAAAATTAGTCTTACAAACGAACAAAGAAAAAAGAAAATAAGACATGACAGCAGGCGTTCCAGAAGTGTAAAGAGAAAGATCTTTTAGTGACCAGAGAGTTTTTATAGACAGTCCATCCGTCTCATTTTTCCTTACATTTTCCTTCTTCTCCGTCATCTTTTCCATGACGTAGATCTCCTCCACTATTTCAGTCCAGTCTGTGAGGGTTGGTGGTTCTGGCTTCTTCCTTGCTGCAGTTAACAATGTTTTCACCAGATACTGATCTTAAACTACGACCGTTTCAGACGTCTTACCCAGACGTAACACTAACTGAGTGGAGGGGGGGTTGCATAGCGCTGAATATTTGTTAAAACACCATGGATGGAACGCCAAAACCGTCCTGTTTGCCAACAGCTCCAGAAATTGAAGGTGTAATAAAGAAGCACATGAGATTTTTCCAGGTAAATTGCCTCCATTTCAGTGACGTGGTAGGAGACTGAGTGAACGCACACATTGAGTACCACCCTTCCTCTGAAACAGTGATGGACATTTCTATTTCCCACTTATATTTAACATATAAAGTTGTGTTTTTCTGACATGAAATGAGGCTGTTGTACAGTTTTGAAATAGATGTCTTCTGCTGGTACGCTCCAATTATTGCCTCTCAGACTGGATTTTGTTCACTCTTTTCTTCTGATCTGGAGGTCCACATTCCAGCTTTAAGCCCCTCATCTTGTTCTTGTTTATGATTGTGGCAAATGCTGTAACTCCCTCGTTACTCCACTGCTTCAATGTGGAATCATCTTTTGCTGGTTTCTAATCCTTGTCGAGATAAATCCATGTAAGTATTTTCCTTTCCAGCCGTGCTAGTTTTAGCCAAAGTTCATTAGTAAATGTTGTTATTGGATTTAATAATGTGGTAATGTCCTTTGGTAAATCATCCTCTCCTAAAAGGGTCTGAAGTGACAGTAAGAAGTAAACGGGGAAGTATTGGCCTCTGGAAGTAACAACAGTTTGATGTGTTGAACTTTGGTGGGTTTGGTTTGTTTTTTCGTTTTTTTTTTCCACACTTGGCTCTGGTTACAGTGAGGAGGAGAGAACGGAAGAAAAACACATCAGGTTTCAGCTAAAGAAATCCCAAACTGACCAGGAATGAAGGCTGTGAGTGAAGTCATGAAGAGGTTTGACTGAGCGGTGAAAGCGTCTCCAGGAACCCGAGCAGGACTCATCCAGGTGGTCATGGAGGAAGATCGAAGGCAGGTCAGAGTTCACGGCACAACGGTCAGAGAGAGAAGTTTGGTCAAACCGTTGGAGACACAGCTGAGCAACAACATCTGGACGATCCACTTTCTGGAAGCATCTCCAACCCAGAGCAAATGTCAAACATGGCGGTGGTAGTGTGATAGTGTGGAGGATATTTCATGATTTCTGATCAGAGTTCCTCCCATCTGTTCCTCGGCTGTTCTGGACAAAGTCTGGACGTGGAGCGGACTCTGCTTGATGACCTTAAACGGTGTAAAATCCCCCCGTGTGTCTGAATCCAAACAGTCCTGGAGAGACGAGGTCACCGGAAACTCTCACTTGGAAACAGATGTTGCTGGTTTGGACACATTTGTCCTTCTGATGAACGATTGTGTTTTTGCTCAGGTGGTCTTTGTTTCATGTTGAATGATTGCATAAATCAGTCAGCAGAGAAGGAGGCATCCGTCTGAACACGCACCCAACCTCCGGTTTGTCCCGGTTAGCAGATGGATGAATTCCTGAGAGATCCATGTTTACAGAAAGGCGGCATCAGAAACCTAAAAAGAGCCTCTTAAAGCGGCTGGTCGGACGGTTCGTGGCTCTGCTGAAGCGCCACATTGTTAGGCCCATCACCTCCATGGCGGCGGCAGAGGGGTGATGAAGGAGGAGGAGGGTAAGGATGCCTGCATCTTTAAAAGCTGGATGGAGCGGTGGAGCGGGGTGGACGGGTGGCTGGCAGGATTGTGCTGACGGCAGGGCTTTGGTTCAGAGCATGCCCATTAGAGGGAGCCATAAATCCTGGGCTCTCTGGGCCGGGCTGTGTCAGCAGTCCACTGAATGAATTGATTTTAAACGCCACTGGAAAAAAAAAAGAGGAGTGCAAGAGAGGGAGAGCGAGAAAAAGGAGGGAGAGTGACTATTTAATTCACCCCCCGCCAGAAGCCCACACCCCGTTCCACCCCGCTTCTCATTTCAGGACTGTCGTTGGAGAAAAAGGAAAAAGGGGGGGGGGGTCTAGAAACACTGAAACTGTCACCAGCAACAAGCCCAGGGCTAGGCGGCCCCCACGCCTTTGATTTAAACAGGGGGGGGGGGGACGCACAAGCCAAATACATAATCTCAAATTCCATACAGCATTTGTTCCCCCACCTCTCTAATTTCTGCTGCCTCTCTTTTATATCTCCACGAGAGAAATGAGACATATCGTAAAAAAAAGAGAGGGGAAAAGGCGCAACTGCATTTGAAATTCAAATGTGTTGGATTTTGAAATTGATGTATGTGTTTATTCATTTACGAGCAGCATCCATGTGTGCATGCATTTCTATATGATCAGCAGCAATGAAAGCCATCGTCCCCCCCCCCGTCTTTGGCTCTCCTGCTGCTGCACAGGAAGAGCGTCTGGACGTTTTTATCCCACTTCAGACGTCCACGCTCCCGCCTGCATGCATGCACCGACCTGTTGGAGCGCCGCCGGGGGACCTGGCGGCGGCTGCTGCAGAGCGATGCAAGGGGGGGGGACGTATTGATCAGGGAGCGAAAACCCGATCCATTCTGGGAGAGAAGGCAGCGACATGATAGTGACAAACGTCTGAAGCTGCACTTTTTGGATGCTTCTGCAGAATTTTTGCATTAGGCTGCGAAAACGCTAACCTCTGATATTAGGGTCAGTTGAAAGTTGGACAAACCCGGCCTTCGTAAAGATCAACCCCGATCAAAAGGATGTCTTTAACACGTGGCGTTTTCCTGACGGGGAAGGACAATTATAAAGAAAGTTAGGCTTAAAACTGCATTTTTGAGTATTTCTTTATTCAAATCGTGGTGAATCAGGAAAAAATGACTTTTACAGAAGATGATTATGAACGTCTTTGTTTTCCTCACCTGAGCTGGCATACGTTATCGCTCGCCATTTTTTGTTCCAGCGCTAATGTTGGGTTGGGGCTGTGAGGGGTTTGAACTCCTGCCGCTCTGCAGAAACTAGGTCCCAGAAAACGACACAGGATTTTTTTAAAATTTTGGCTAAAAGCGACGTCACCACAGTTTAAAAAAACACCTGGAACGCTTTGAAAAAAGACCAGGGGATGATCGGAGTGGGGCTTGGCTCCTGAAAATGTCCCTTTTTTCTGCGTTTATAGTCTCACAAGTGGATAAGAAAGAGGCATCCCAAGGATGTGATGGATAAATCCCCAGAAACGCTGTTTTGAGCTGCAGTTTCTTTATATATGTTCAATATACGTGTTACATTTTCATCAGCGTGGCTCTTTGAGCAGCCGCTGACAGATTCAGCTGCAAGAGACTAACGAGGTTTATCAAATATGTGCAGCGACGTTAATAAATCTGCGCATAAATGGCATTTTTGTGACAATCTCCCTCACATTCCTTTGCCGTTGAGCGGGTGGGGGCTCTGGTTTTGGGGTTGGTGGCGTCCTCTCTGGCTCATTACGCTGTTTAAAGAGCCGGCGCCTCCGAATCACCTGCCCGGCTCCGTGCTTCAAACAAGCTCAGCCACCAGGGATCATACATCAACTTCTCCATCAGGCCCCCTCCAGCTCACCTTTTTTTTTTAACCAGCACCCCCCCCACCACCACCACCACCACCACCACCCGACACACGAGCCCCACACCGCCGACGAGGAAAACAGATAGCATCGGCAGCTGAATACTGATGTCACCCCTGCAACAACAGGAATAACAAATGAGTCACAGAGCAGCCTTATGTTGTTATGAATGCGATCATGAAGTTAATTGAATGCTGCTGGAGGACCCGCAGCATCCGGGGCCCGCGCCGTGGCTCCACCGCACCGAATGCATGGCTTCTGTATGTAGAAGCTCCACTCTCTCATGCCTAATTACCCACAGGCTAAGGCGCGAGGAGGGCCCGCTGCGGATTACTATAAAGATTGTGGAGATATTTCACTTTGAAAAATGGTGAAGCACACAGGACTAAGGGTTTGATTACAAGGAGTGGGGCACACAGCCTCTACATCTTCCTTCCCTCATTTCAATTATGGCTGACTGGAGGCGCGGTGCTGCCACCGTCCTCAAATAAAACTAAAATATGATAAAGCTGAAATATCAGGCCCGGGACCGCTCCCCGCCTCCGGCCATGTAAGGCGCAGACACTCGCCGCGTAATTACAACATTTGCCAATATTTTTTTGACGAGAGGTTCGACATGAATGACGGAGGGAGGGGGGGGGGGCACGTGGTAAAAAGTGCATTTCTCAGGAGGTTCTCCTGCAGGAGTTGCATGGAGGCTGAGGCTCCACTGCGTCTCCTCTTTGCACTGTATTTTTATTAATGGAGGACAGAGAATTGTGTTCAACCCCCCCGCCCTGCAATGCTTCTCACCCCCAAGACCCAACCAGGTGGATCTCCTCTGGAGCCCCCCCCCCAGCCTCCCGTGTTAATAACAGTCTGGCCACGTCACCAGCGCCACTCGGGGTCAGAGCTCCAAAGATTCGGGGCTTTGCGAAGAAATCCCAGCCAGCCGGCCCGCCCGCCCGCCCGCCCGCCGCGCCGTCTCCTGACACGCCAGATGCATCACAATGACTGGGAACTTCAAGAGGATTTGCAGAGAATGTAATCTATTTTAGCACGTTTTTAAAATTAAACATTATTTGCTTTGGGGGATAAGTCCTGGTTCAAGAACTGTTTGTAAAGCTGAAGATTACAACGTCAGGAATTTAGCAATTAAAGGGAGCAAAAGCACATGTTTATGATACATGTGATTTGGGAGCTGACATGTTGGCTCTCTGCAGAGTCATGTTGGTTTAATCTCTTTATAAATCCTCTCTTATGGTTACGAGACGCCGCAAATGAAAAACTCCAGCGTGGCTCATAAACAAAGTACGACTTTCCCAGCTTCCTCTTTTCTTCATTTTTTACGACTCAGAACAAGAAAGAAACAGAGGAATTACTGCAAATGCTTGTAATTTACTGCTTCCTTCCCTTCAATGAATTCATCCAAATGTTGTCCTCTAATACATAAACCAATAAATACTATATAAAGAACAAATCTGTGACAGGTGCACACAATTTTAGAATTTAACTTCCGCCAAAGAAATTTGTTTCACATATTTTAGATACAAAGAAAAACCTTTAATGGGCGTGACCTCAGAGCTTCATAAAAGTCTTTGACTGAAGCCAAACCTTAGGGGGAGAAAAAAATCCCTTTTATGAACCAATCTCTAGTAAAAATAAGAGGCAAGCTTCAGTGAGTGCCCCAAACCGAGCTAAGTTATGTTTGATTTGATTATATGAGTCAGAAATGATTTACCAATGGTTGCTAAGGAAAGTTCTCTCATAAAAAAACATAAAAACTTGACACACAAATTGGTCAGCCCCAGACATGCATAAAATGCTATAGACCTTCAGAGAGGCCACCATTTTGAATTCAAATGGGACTCTATTGATTCTTTGAAGAACTGTCAAGGCCTCATATGTAAGAGTGAGTCCAAAACGGGTCAAAGTCATGCAAATGCTCAAGAAAAAGGGGGCGTGTTTCAGTGAGTGCCCAAAACCAAGCTCAGTTTTTTATGGTTGGCTTTGATCAACAATCAATAATAAAAGTAGGATAAGATTTACCAATGGTTGCTAAGGAAATTTCTCTCACATACAAACATAAAAACGTGATACACAAATTCAGCAGCCCCAGATGTACATAAAATGCTATGGTTGCTAAGGACCTTCACCTTCAGAGAGGCCACCATTTTGAATTCAAATGGGACTTTATTGATACTTTGGAGTGTTGGAAAGGCCTCACTCAAACATCAGAATCCTTAAATATCATTGTACACAAGAGGCTTGTTACAACGAAATTTCTGGTGCTCTCCAGCTGCTTGAGCAAAATGAAATAAAGTGACATATATGTTAGAATAAAAATAGATAATAGGAAATATGTGGATATATTCATTTTTATAGCGTACATACATGATTTTTTTTATTGTACCTCCAGACTTTAAAATATTTCACATGATTGGTATACAGACGTTACAGTGCTTTTATTTTTTTGACGTTCACATTTGGTTTCGGACGTTGACAGCTATTTGTAATAAGCCTTGAAAGAAAGAAATAAACGTTTGAGAAATGTAGACGCAAGGGGAATATCTGACATATTTAATATTTTGAGACCATTTTGAAAAATTATGATCAAACGGTTTTCGAATACGGCTTTTCCGAAAAAGGTGGATCAGACTCGTTAGCGCTTTTTTCCGTGAAGACTCCCAACATCTCCGCCTTGATTTTGTCCTGCGGATGTTGAAGTTGCTCCATCACCTGCTTTTTTTTTCCTTTTTTATGAAGTGAAGAAGAAATATTTTGCAGAGGGAAGAGCTTCTACAGCAAAATGGAGAACTATTCCACCCCCCTACCCCCCTCCACTCGTCACAGTGTGGGGGATTCAATCAAAAGTCTGCCCTGTGACCTGTTCTCAGAGAAACAAACAGCCAGCAGAGTCTCCGAAGACCAAAGCCATCAGAGGAGGGCGGCCCGGGCGCCAGCCAAATCGCGGCACCTTTGTGAAAGCCTCCATCACAGAGAAATTGTGAGTTGTCGCAGTGGAGAGTGACTAGCATGGCGGTACGTTGATACATTGATGCAGTGAATGCCTTGGACAGTGCAGTAAAAGTGCTGAGGTTGAAATTAAGCTGTTATCTCTCGCATGTATCACCAGGGAGGCTAGGAGCAGCGGAGCAGAGGCAGTAGCCTGTTTGCTTTACTGTTATTGCCTCCGCGTGTCCATCCTCATCTGGCTCGCCTCGTGTTCGACACTTGAAATGCAACGCTGCATTTGTTCACCTTTTATGTGTAGAAATTATCTGTCCCGTTGCAAAAGAAATCATTTCGCTCCGAATTTATTTTTTCCCCAAACTCCATTAACGGCACCGCATGAAGCATTTTAACATCAATGTAAATTACAGCCTTAATGTCTTAGAAATAATTATAATTACCAGAAGCACACAAGACCATCACTGGGAAAATGGGTAGACTCATCCAAGCTGGGAGCGACATGCATCATTATTTTTTGGTTTTATCTTCCCAACCAGAATTGTGGAGGTTTATCACTGAAATGAGCTTCAAATTGTTTCAAAATATTACATTTGGTGAGATATCGATTTGTTTATTTATTGTTTGTTTGTTGCGTTTAAAGAACACTGCTTTGTCTCTGCTAATTGTGTAATTATGTCTGTTTGTGTCCACGTCTGGATCTTTCATCTTTGTGGAAACCAGAGATGGAAACATTTTCAGTCTTTTTTTTCTTTAGAGAAGCATGAGATGATGAAGAAAGCAAACCACAGTGGAACACTTGAACGGGTTGAGTTTAGGAAGAACCCAAAACTGATTGAGCTGATCTATTGGAAAATGATTGGCGTCGTCGGACCTGAAGCAGAGACTCCGCTGGTTTCACAGTCACGTCAGAAGCTTCAACCTGAAAAACTCGAACCAATTAGCAAAAACCTTTTAAAGTATTTATTTGTCAAAATAAATATCGTCCGTTCTATTGACGAAATGTGACGAACCTTTGGAGCTACGGCGGCTTCGGTTGCTGTTTTGTATTTCTGCTGTTTTTAGAGATTTTTGTCATGAAATTGAGACCTATTTTGATGTAAATTTGTTATAATTCCATTACCCCGTCATAAAACATAATGTTTATTGAGAATCTGAGCCCCCCTTAAAATGTTAACGTGCAGTAACTTGCAGAGTTGTCGAGCTCTACATCCTTCATGTGGAAACTTTCCAGTACTCTTTTTTTTTGTTTGTTTGTTTTTTGGAGTTATTGGATTATCGGTTCCTTATTTACCAATTTCTCCTGTTTGTTCAGGTATGCAGACACTTCCTGCTCTCAGGTCCCGTTTGTTCACCACTGCAGTAAACAGATGTATCACAATTGTGTTGACAATGATGCATTAGCGTTGGAAACGCTGCCCGCAGCACCTTTAAAAGATCCGTTTGAGCGCAAATCATCATAAAGCAGACAGTGAGTAATGTCCGAGTCGCACAACAATCGGTTGATGAGACAAAAAATCAACGGATCGCTCTTTAAGAAGGAAACGCCATCCTTTAAATGCTGCCCCCCTCCCCCCCCTGACCTGGGGCTGTCTCGCCCCATGAAGGGCGTCGCGCTTCCCGGGTCCTGGGAGAAGTTTGACAGCCCAAAAGTTTCTGAGGCTCGTATGTCATATCCTCCGGAGCGCTGAGTGAGGGAACATAGGTGGAGGTGCTGGTTCTGTCACGTCCAACTGACACCCCCATGAGTAATCTGGGGCGTGATAAACAGAGGGTCGAGGTGTCATGGGAACACCTCAGCGTCTGGCACAAGGGTAATTACTCTTCCTGTGTGGGTGCAACTCAAAATTTTTGAACCCTTTCTTTCTCCAATCACAGTTGATGGATTGAGTGGAGGAAGGCGATCATCTGGTTCTTAGCAGGCTCACCGAGCGTGGTGGGTTTCTGTTGATTAATGATATCTGCTGCAAGTCACCAAAAGCGGAAATTAAGTATTTCTGTTTAAATGTAACATTTGTCTCCTTTGCTGGTGTTGAGAAAGGCATTTGTCAAAATCCCCGGGCTTTGGCGAAAGGTGGATTTCCTCTGGGAACAGGCTGGGAATTACTCCCTACTTTCACATTAATGGCATTCACTGTTGCTGTTTTACACCTTGAATCTACTCTTCACCCTTTCACCTCTTCAGACGTCTTTTGAATGTGGAAGCATCGACAGATGTGAGCGAAGGCAGAGGAGGTTGTGGTGGGTTGCGGCTTCTTCCGGCGAGAGGAAGGACGACCTTGGTTCTTTGGCGGCTTCTGGCGGTTTTCCTGGTGGAGTCGGGTTACGGTTTTTCGTCCTGCCGCGCCGGAGCGGAGCTCACTCCAGCTCCTGCAAAGAGTAATGCTTCCAGGGCCTGGCCATCGTCCAGTGCCGGCCCTGCCACAGCCGCTCGCGTGGCCGGGATATCATTACCTCCAGTGTGTTACATCAGACTCGCTTGGTCAGGCTCTGAAACAGTCAATACTCCACAATTTAGAAAATCAGCCAAGTTTGCAGAAACAAAGAGGCAATATCGGAAATAAAGACGGATATATAATCTGACGCCAGCCATTTTTTCATGGTGAATTATTTGTTGTCTGGAAGGTGGAGGGGCAGCGGGGAGGGAGCCAGGGTTCTGTCAGAGGTTAGAGGAGGTGGCCAGAGCGCACGAATAAACGTGCAGATCACAGTGCCCAACCACTGACCCTCCCCGTCTCATACAAGCAGCCTCCACTTTTTCCATCAATGGAAATCTAATTGCTTGAAAAGCGATCAATGGAAACTAAATTGGTTTTGTGTGGAAGCGCGCATGGAATAAGCTCTGAGCTGTTTTAATGTGTGTTGGTTTTGCATCTTAAATCAGGGTTAAAAAAAAGAAATTAAAAAATTTGGGACCCCCCCCCCCCCCCCCCGCTCTCTGGAGGGGGTAAACTTGGGGAGTGTCAAGACACCAGGGAGGAGGTACTCAATCAAGCTCCTTATAAAAATCACCGGCTTAATTGTTTTCCCAAAGTCATAAATCGCAGCGCTTAATGGGTTAATATTGAGGTTTGTGAAGCGCTTGTTCCAAAGTGGCCAGAAGCTCCTCATTGTGGAGCTGCGACCACCGATAACCCTCTAGTGATCTGATATGACTAATCCCCTGTAATCCTTAATACACTCTTTAACATGCGCCTAACTGACAGCAGTCGATGCGGGTGCACTTCTCTGTCTTATCGCTGATCTCTTTGTCTTCGTCAGTGCGCTCAGTCTCTGCAGAGAAAGCCGCTCCTCCTTGCGACTGCGGATGGATCAGCGGCACATCTGCGTCAGTGTGGAGCTCTTCCGCTCCGGGCGCTTCCAGATAAGCCCGGGAGTCTGTCTGAAACTGTGGAAAGCGGAGAGGGCGGCGGGAAAGGGGGCGTCTTGTCCCGGCCGCGCCTGTTTCGGTCGCCCCCCGCTGGATGGACGACCCTCCCCAGCGGGGTAAATTATGACAGCATGGATGGAGATCTGGTCAGGTGCTTATCTGTCAGTTATCAGTGCAGACAGAGCCCAGGCCGGGGCTGTATGTCTGTCTGCTATTGTCATTACATTGGGATTGATCTGGGGGGGGGGGGGGGGGGGGGGTCCAGGGCTGCTTCAGCTCCGTCTGGACCCTGGGGGGGGGGTCCAGGGCTGCTTCAGCTCCGCCTGGACCCTCTCCACCCCACAGCTGTGTGTTGTTGTCGTTGTTGTTTGTGTTCATTCTCCGTGTCGTCACCCGCACAACAACAACCGGCCTCGCGCCTCACTCCAATCACGCATGTTAACCAGCCGCCGCCACGCATCAATGTTCCCGCCACCGTTTGGTAACTGATGCCGGAATGATGTTAGGAATGATGTTGGAGCCCCCCCCCCCCCGCATCAGCATTCTGGGGGCGGATCAGATGTTCCGTGAGTCGCCCTCGCCTCTGGGAAATTAGCAATTTAGCAGCCAACACCTGTACAAAGACCCCCCCCCCCCCTTCCAAAAAAAGGTCAGGTCACGCGGCCTGCTCTCCTGCTGCCTTAAAGATGCTGTTCTTTATGCTGATGGGAATTTCACTTTGCTAATCAGTGTCGCGGCTCGCCGCCGTATGCGCGCTCGTGCGCGCCTGAGAGCGGTGGCGGCGGCTGGCAGAGCCCCCCCGCCCCCCCTCCCGCTCTTGTGCAGTCTAATGTAAGTATGCACGCTCTCCCTCATGATCCCTCATTTATCATTTTGACACTGGCTACTTTTTTGAAGTGGAGAAAAATGTTGCAGTCAGCTCTTCCTTTGGTCTGGGAAAAAATATGTGTGAATGAGAGCGTGTGTGCGCGTGCACGTGCTTTCAACTGCTGCCGGGAGATAGAGGGGGGAGGCTGTGTGTGTGTGCGTGCGTGTGTGTGTTTGTGTACATGCATCACAATGATTAAGGAGCACCGGAACATGGCACTGGCTATTTACTGCTGATAAACCAGAGAGTGCATTTGCTGCGTTGCGTTGCCATTTCCCGCCTGCTTGTTATTCCCTAATTTGGATCTTTCCCGCTTTATGGAAGACGGATCGTCTTCTATTTTAAGGGGCTTGTTGACCCGGCGCTGGGGGAGAATCCGGGCCCGCTGGCCTGCGTGGAACTGTTTCATGTCAGTTTGCGGGCTGCTCGGCTCAATTCTGACCTGTTTAGCAGAACTCCTGACATTTACCTGAGCGCCGACTAATATCCCTGTTAAATTGTATCAATAGATTTCTGAATAGGTATCTGTATTGATCGCGCTGCAGTCGATGGCTGACATTATGATCCTTCTCACTGTGTGCTGGTGGAAAGCCTCTGATAAACAGGCTGGTCCATCGAGCTGCACAGATGGATAGTGTTACTTCTCTACTGTGTGTGTGTGTGTGTGTGTGTGTGTGTGTGTCTGTGTGAGAGTGTGTGTCATGGCAGGTTACAAATGAGTTTGTTTGTGTTCTGGCCGCAGAAACCTTTTATGCCCCGGGGCTGTGTGTGTTGTGTGGGTGGGTCCTGGAGGATGTGCCACTGCATGTGTGTGTGTGTGTGTTTGCCTCCATATAGCTTCATACGAGTATTTTAGTATTTTGCCTCTTGTTACCACCTTAAGCCATATAGCTTCCTGTCCACTCGGTTTCGATCTCGGCGCTGGCTCCGAGGTCAAGCAGGTGACCTATTGGTAAAAGTGCCTTGCGTGCCAATAAATGCCTAGCAGTATTAATCACACAGGAGCCCTCACTCTGCGAAGAGGTCAATGCTTTAAAGGGCACCCAGAGAGCTGCCTAAGACTGAAATACAGCCGGGGCATCTTTCCGGTTGAATGTACCAAAAGTTTTATGAGTTCCCCCCAATGAGGTCAGTCCACCCTGCCTAAATGAAATCTGTCGATATCCCATTATAGGCTGTTGGAACTTGATTGTTAGGCATCTGTCAGATGCATATTTCATTCTAAATTTAGTTAGCTGGCTGTAAGTAATGCATACATTACCAGCGGCTTATTTCCCAGTGTACACGGCTGCAGAACATCTGTTTTTCTATTAAGCCGGAGATGAAATATTAATCTGAAAGCAAATCTGGTGCGTGTCGATGGCTGACAGGCCGCGGTGACAGCTGCTGGTGAAAGTTACACCAGCATGTCAGGTGTCTGGCTCCGTACGTCTGATCACAACACGCCCCGCTTCAAATGGACTGTTTTATCAGCCGCGTGGATCCCAGCTGCTAATTGGACAGCGGCGACCGAGGGTCTGCGAACACGCCTCAGAGCTGCAGCGCCGCACCAACGCACGGCTGACGGGGAGGCGGTAAGGAACGCCACGCTCTTCCAAAAAAAGTCCCAAGACTCTGGGGGCTGGGGGGGCAGATGGGATGGATTTTACATTAATCACTAAATACACCATCCACTCATTGAATGTATCAATCCACTCAATGAATTCATTGAACAGAAAGGGATCCATACTATGTAATTATTGCCCTCTAAATAGCCCCTGTGAATACTTGAAAAGCTAACTGTATGTCGATACTGCTCAAAGGCGAGCTTTATTGACCCGCGGCATTTGAAGAATTTAGTATTTGGTTTGGTTGCCAGGTGACGGACTCTAGACCTTGGCTGGAGGCGCCTGTATTGAATGTTTTCCATCATGCAAACTTTGGCCCTTTGCAGGAGGATTTTCACATTGTCTTGTTTGTTGCCGCAGAGTCTGAACGAAAACAGGATTGGTCCAAACGGTAACATCTTTCCAGTCTTTGCAGCATCTTCGTTACCTCCTGGCCCCCCTCCTCAGCCTGGATGTTTACAGCAGGGATGATGCATGCGCCCAGCGTTAAATCAGAATCCTGCAAATTGTCCTTAGCTTTTCTGCGATGAATACCAGGCTCTCAGTGGTAAAACACATGAAAAGTACTGTGACAAGGAGACGTGGAAGCACAGACATTAACCAAGCGTGTAAAAACACAACTGAGCTGCAAAACTGGAAACCTTTTACTAAGTTTCACATCAACTGAGCTGCTTTTTAAACACAATTCTGAACGAAAACTCTAAATCAAACAGAAATTAAAGACCCACTTCGCAGAAAGTGGTGTTCTTTCGTGTTTTTAACATGTTCTTGTGGCATTTGACATGAATAAAGAGAAAATGAACAGCTGTGGCCTTGTGGTAGAGTGTCCACCCTGAGACTGGAAGGTCAGGGGTTCAAATTCATGGCCATACCAACGCATGACACACAGCATTAAAGGGTTGGATTGGGGGTGCTGCAGTTCACAGCTCCCCCAGGGGATGGGTCAAATGTGGAGGACAAATTTCAAACAGCTACATGGGTCACAGCTAACTTTACCTTTAAAATTAAGCTCAAAAGAACATTTTTGAGGTTTTTTTTTATTCAAACACACTCAAAAAACGTTCACTTTGAATGAACATAAAAAAATTATGGAAAGGATTTCCACATGATTAGATTGCGTTACTTTAACAAAAATGAATCATGTTGGTCCTACTTAATGTATTTAGGTTGGCTCAACTTAATATATTTAGGTTGGGTCAACTTAATGTATTTAGGTTCAAACTAATAAATTTAAGTTGATTCAATATAAATAGAGCAGTTGCACCCAACTTTAAATTGATATTGTTGCTCACTCTAAAAAGAGAAAAGTTGGGCCAATTTAATTGAATCACTTCAATTGGTCACACATAAGAAAATTAAGTTTATTTAACTTAAATTTCTATTTTTTTCTTTAATTTTATTTACACATCTGTAATTGGTACATTGTTCCAATGTTACAACCAATGGGTCTTTTAATTTTCACATCAAAGACATGAATTACCCAGCAAAGTCCCACATCACAAGACAGGAGCTCAATTACCACAAACTCTGTGTTAAGTATTGGAACATTAACATTTTACCACACAAGGGGGTTGGTCATCATCCTCTACCAAACTTTAACTCATGGTGCAAAAAAAAAATAAACATAACAGTTTAAATCACTAGTTAAAACAGAGTAAAACAGCTAGACAATAAAACCCATGGACAAAAACTCACACTTAAACCCCAATCTGCCCAGATAGACAAAGAAAATGGTATTCCACAATTCCTTGCGATTACTAATGCATCCAATTTAATGGTATCACGTTGGATCAACATGATTGAAATTAGTAACTTTTAAATGGATAATTTTTATGTACAATCGACATGATTCATTCACGTAAGATTTACAAACATAACATTTTCTGGTTGAAATGACAAGTTACTTTTTCGTTAACTTAATTGGCTGGTAATTTCCTTTTTTTGAGTGCAGTTGTGAATCGGGAGCAGGCGGAACAATGCTGTTGGAAAAACGCTCGGCGGACCACAAGCTCCCAGCTCCGCCCCTTTGTGATGCATGCAGTTGCATGTGTAATTTTCTCCCACTCAGGGTCGCGGTCCGCCATTGTTGTCAGAAAACCTCCGGTTTCGGGCATCCTGGGATATGTGCAGCATAGAAGGATTCCCAGACCAGTCCTTGAAATTGGAAAACAGAAGGCCGTGTTCGTTGGCCACATTTGAAGGATTTGTTCAATTTGGACGCCACTTGTCGCGGCGCTGTGACGTAAATTTGGACATAGCCTCCGTCTAGTTCCAACATGGCAAGGGCGTCACACACGCTCACTACAGCTCTCACATACAGTCATCTGAAGATGACGGCCATCATAAATGTCAAAGGTCGAGTCCTTTATGGACTCTGATTATAGGTAAAAAGCCTCTTTATTAAGATGTTTTTTAAATATTTAAAGGCCCGTTTTTACAGTTGAAATGCCGGCAGAGACTTGAAGAAATCCTCCTCTGAGTTCCAGTCAAGTGGGTGTTTCATGAATGAAAAACAACGGCAACCTTTGATTCAATGCTAACTGCTAACAGATGCTAACGGGAACCTTCAGCTTGACGGTCAGACATCCCAGAGTTAGAAACCGTGGAGGGATGAGGCCAGCATTTCATGGAAAATAAAGTCTAAGTGTGAACATTGAGTGAACACAGACAAGTTTTTAACCTTTGAATCAATACTTGGGGAGGGAAGAGGAGATGCGGCGAGCCAGGCCCCCTCCCTCCCCGCAGAAAACAAGTCCCCAGCCCTAAAGGTCACAAACTCCACTTGCTTGAATTAGCACTTTTTTGCTAACATCTTTCCCTTCCTCCAGCAAACAAGATAAAAAGACAAAAAGGCCTGAAAACAGAGACAATAAAAGTAAAAGAAAGAGAAATTAAATGCAGCGCTGCCTCAGCGATTATGCGCCGTGCTCTGTAAAAATCCTGATGCCGTGCAGTTTAGCAATGCAACATACATTACTATTATGACCCATAAGCTGCATCAGCGTCTTCATTGTTCCCGGACCGGACTGCGACGCTGCACATCTCCCTGCAGGCCGCCATCACGACTGTCCCCCTCTTGAGCTAAAGACACTTGGACATTAGCATACACAGGTTGTCAGTGGTAAATGAATGACAAGACTTTCATCTCCCGGCGTGTCAGCCCCGCTTAGCGGTGACACGGCTCAACGTGCCCGCAAAGTGCCACTGTGGAAGCCCGCGCGATTGAAACGCCGCCTTGCAGGGATTATTTAATAAATAGAATAATTTCACCATCAATATTATACCAGCTTTGTGACAATGTCAAAGGACAGCAAGAAAACATCCAATCTATATTTGTTATGAAAGTTTGCCTTCCCCTCAGAGCTCCTGTGTGCAGCCACTTAGGCCCTAATGAAAAATGGAGATATGTTTTTGCACGCAGAGGAAACCTGATTGCGAGTTTCTTCTCTTTTTGCGTTTTGCAGCGGTGCAGATGGCGGCGCGGATCGCAGGTGAACCCTACTGCTGTGCATAACTCAGGCCTGGCAGTTAAAGGGGTGTCAGTTAGTTTTAGTTGGGGATATTTAATCCTCATTAAAAATTTAATGAATGATGGCTCACTCTGCAGCAGGAGGAAAAAAAATTAAAACATGCATATTTTATGAGAGTCTTTTTGTCTGTCTTGATGGCTGCTGCTCCAAATTCTCCTGAATCCGGCCCAGACTCTGTGACGTGCCGCTCCCCAAGAATGGATGACATCTCGATTCCCGGCTAATGAAATCATCAGCGGGGTATTGGAGAAGGTTTTAATTCTGATGAAGTCATTTTTTAAAGAGATGACCTCAAACATCGCGCTCCTCTAATCTCCGCTCTGATTCCTCATTTCCCCCCCCCCCTCTCCGAGCCCAAGGTCCTTAGTTTGCAAAATTCCGCCGGTGAATGGAAAACGTTTGTCAAACCTCTCCGTTAATGTGATGTGTGGGGCCCCCACACGGGCGGCGCAGATGCTCCGGGAGCGGCCCTTACAGATGTGAGGCTGCACCTCGGAGGGCGGCGGCGGCGGGGGATCGATAAAAGGGAACGCCGCGGGATCCAGGGGATCGGCTTTTGCCTTCCCTGTTTATCCTGACTCAGCGCAAAGTCAAAAAGGCAGCATGTGACCAGAGGGAAGACTGATGCACCCCCACCCCACCCCCTCTCCCAATCACTGCCCCCTCGTCTACTCGCTATCGGACCGTCAGGGATCCCACGGAGCGAGCAAAGATTGATTCTCTCCCCACCCAGAGATAGAGGCTTGTTTTCTCACATATGAGACTTTCAGAAAGTCTGCCGGCTGGAATGGGTGGGGGGGCGGATTTGGGGGGGGGGGGGGGGGGTCGGCAGGGATTGGTATGGGTGGAAATGACAGCGCTGTGATGTGGGGATAGGCAGGGCTGAGTGAAAAACTGAGATGGAAAAGCAGAGGCCCGTTCAGACAGGAGGAATTGGACCGCTGCCTCATTTGAGCGGCGAGCCTGCGCTGGGCCCTGGCGGCGGCGGCGGGCGCTGCCTCTGCTTCTGGACAAGCTGTCCTCCAGCGTATAGATCTGCTGTCTTCTAATGCTGATTGATATTAATCAAATTGTCTTTGACTGACACGGCAGCCAAGAGCCGCGATTTCTTAACCCAAAAGGCAATTTTCTAAAATGGACCTGGGTGGAAGTCTGCAGGCGTTCTCGCCGACTGCTCCTGCCAGGGCCGCTGACCCCTGGAAAGCACATGTAATGGATGAGTACATATGCCTCATGCTGTCTCCCCCTCTCTGAACGGAGGAGACATGAACTAATTAATTACGGGGGATGTTGGCCGGGCTGGACGCTGACACGATCGTTGTGGCTGTGTGGTTATTGACTACTCCGCAGAGGAAAGTTGCTCATTTAGCACTGTGTTGCGAAGCCTGGGAGGTCACTGATCATTGTGGAAGGAGCATATGCTCTGTGTTTGCTCCTGTCACATGCAATGTGCATACACCTGGTTTGCATCTTTGACCTGGGGAAAGGGTTTAGTGGGCATCCTCAGATCACGCGGCGGACTTCAACGCCGTGGCGTTTTGGAAATGAGCGCCGTCTCCTCATGAGCTCCTTTGACCGATGTGGAAAAGCCCTCAAGTGCTGAAAACGGATAAATCAGGACGGCCTTCTCTGTAATGGCGAAGGTCTGACGGGGTCGGGGTGGATAGTGTTTCAGCGTTAAATGGCGCACCTCTGGGAGCGTGTTGCAGATCAGCCTCGCTCTACGGGGGGCGGAGCCGCTCGTCTAATTGCATGTGTACCGGGGGCCGGGGCGGGGAGCTGAGGACGAGAGGCCTTCTGGGAGACGGGGGGGTTTGAGTTGCAGATTTGGTCAATGGGAGAGGTTGAGTCGGGGTCTGCGGTTGTCTGTTGTTTTATTTACGAGGCTGAGATCCATGGTGGGAATATCATGTGGCACATGTATGACAGGCTTTATCTCTTACAGGTAGAGATGGGGATTAATGGGTGCAGAGCTCAGATGGAGGCTCCCTTATGTGTTCTGATTAACCTTCTCTGCATTGATCTGTTTCATGAAAATACGCCAATGATCCCAAAGCTGGACCATTCCCACCGTCTGATATCGTTTTATTCCCGACACTGAAATCATAAAAACATTCACAGTCTGGGCTGAAAGACTTTTTCTAAAACAAAAAGCTGGGATCGACAGACATCGGAGGTTAATGAAAGTCATAACTCAAACATCTGCCTCCGACTTTTTCAGCTTCACTTTTCTGACGCTGCTCAGGACAAACAGATACGGTCAACTCGCTACATCCTTTTTATTTATATGGCACCTCAACAGGACTGTAATCAACCAAGTACAGTAAAACTCAAAACGTTAAAACGTCTAAAATGTTAAAACAAATAACATACTGAAATCTAAAATAAGAGTACAATCAAAAAGAAACAGATTAATGCAAAGCAAACCCTCATTTGTGTTCTACAGCACTAGAGAATTTTGGCTGCAGGGTGGAAGCTGTGGGCCTGAAGTCATGGGATTCCTGTGGGATTCCCGTGGGATCGGAGTCGTCTCTGCTATTAATCCGGGATGAACTTCTTACAGTAGCGGGACGGGAACCCATCAATAAGAACAATGAAAAAATAAGTAAAGGCGGAGCCATTTTGTAGTTTACTGATAAAATGCCTACAGTGTAACTCAATTGAAAACATACCTACATTACCCAGACGCCATTCAATTCAATTGAATTTTATTTATAAAGCCCAATATTTACAACAGTCGTCTCAATGGGCTTCACACCGGTAATTGTATAGTAAACACGAATCATAAAGAGCATAAAGTCATAGAGTTCAATAGGTAATGGCTAAACTAAACAGACTAAACCAAACCGAACCTTCCTGCCCTTAGACCCTCCTTCTCGGTAAGGAAAAACTCCTACAAAGAAAATTGGATTCCGGTGAAAAAGGAAAAAAACTCAGGGGTGCCCAAGGATCCTCCCCCAGGACCGACAGGCAATGGAAAGAACTCTTAAATAGAATTAGCTTATCAAACTCTACAACTACATGTATGAATAGTCCAGCAGATGAGCTTCATCCAGATGGGTGGGGGGACAGCTGGGGGCGTGAGGGGAGGCGAGCAGGAGGTAGGGCACTTCAGGAAGCGTTTGATCCCCTTCTCTGGTGTGTGGGGATGATCAGGCGGGTGGGACTGTTCTTTATTTCATTCAAGTCCCACTCTGATCATTTATTGATCTGTTTTCAAAGCTTTCCCAGTCGTCTTTTGATGATGCTGATGCTGCTTTAAGCCAAAAATCTAAAAACCTGTCGTTGTCTAGGACATAGTTTCTGCAGAGCAGCAGGAGTTCATTAGGAATTCACCTCTGAGTTGTGGCGGGGATGTTGGCATCATTATTCATGACAAGCGGATATCAGAACCATTTACCAGGTTCTGATGTCCTTTCTTTTTTTTAACCTTTTAAGACATGACATTTTGGGTCAATTTTCTCAACTGGGGGTCTGTCAGAAAGCATATCAAAGAAGAGCTCAGGTCTTAAGGGGATTAAATCCTGTTTTCTCAGAGCTAGCACTTAGCCACTGATTGTATAATATAACTGGACGGGTCATGTGTGACGACACCCACAGACAATTCCTTTCTTCTGGTTCCAATGAAATGAACTCAGTCACCATTTTTCTGCGATATGTCCATCGCCACGTTGGAACCAGACACCCTCAGTGAACCGTGATTGACATGTCTACCCTTTTATGGCAACCACTGTCTCCAACCGGGAGAGAGCATGTTAGAAGGCCACACCCCTTCCACTAAAGGCAGGCTCAGGAGAATCTGTCAATCAAACGGCTTGACCTTTCGACACGAGGCCACCTACTTTTATTGGGCCCACAGCCTCCAGTGTTCAAAGTCACAGTTTCTAAAGTGCAGCAATCATCCATCGATGGAGGATTCCAACCTGATGACAGAAAAAAACGACATCCAGCGAAGAGTCAGGGCCAAAGACTTTTCTATTCAGTTTGAAAATCCATCATTCAAAACAAAATATGCAAAGACTTCCAATGTAACGTCGAACCCTTCAACACCGGAGATGTCGCCAGTGACTCCCAAACAACAAACATTACGGTGGTTCCTGAAATGGTCCAAGAGTTACGGTAGTTGACAAAATGTGGACCCTGGAGCTAAAGCTCTGGTGTTCCTGTCTGACACGCGTTGAAACCAAAGTGGATTTCCTAAATGACCTCCCAGCTTCATCTCTTCCTCATCATCCTTTTCTGAACAGAACCCTTTTTTCCAGGCCGAGGTTCTCTGTTACTCCAGAGTACCACATTTGTGGACTCGAAAATCTCCTTCCTCCACGTATTTATAACATTTTGGAATCAATAAATCACTAATGCCATTATTTGCCTCAAAGACATGACTTTAACATTTGAGTTTAGTGTTTTCTCCCAGAGAGAAATGATCCCGTTTTTATTTTCTCTACTGTCTCAGTAAATAATTAAAAGCCTCCTTTGATATAATTTGAGGAACTTTTTTTCACGACCTTTTTGTTTGACATTTTTACAGTCGCACGTTTCAGAGGAGAGCAAAATTCAACCAAGAAGTCGGCGTTTTGGGTCAAACTTTGACTCCGTGTGCCGTTAAACCGCTACTTCCCCTCTTTTTTTATGCATTTTATTTTATGAAAGCCAACGCCGCCTAAAAGCAGTTAAAACATTATTATGAAAGCAGGGCTGTGAAGGCTTTCCAGCTCCCTCCAAGCCGCCAACGTCTTTTCCTTAAAGGCTCTCAGGGTTTGCCGTATACATTTCTCATTTCCCTTCAGAAATCTTTATTTGGTTGAAATGATAATTGAGTTGGGAAAAAAAAACACCTGAAACATTTTTAATTCCGCTGATATTTAAATGAACAGACCACAGGAAAAGTATACATGGAGGAAGCATGGCTGGGACTCAGGGGGGGCCTGTAATTTATCAACATAATTGGTGAACTGTCATTCTGAATATTTCTGGTGTTTGTTTTCTGTGGAGACCCAAGGAATGACTCCGGATGCCTCTCCGCAGGAATAAGAAAGCTCAAAGAGGCCGCTTCAGTCCACAGCTCAATTAAAAAAGCTCTTAATAAATTATACCTTCAGTATGTTTTCTCTCTCTGCTGTCATAAATCTAATAAAGCTAAGGTCTTGTGGGTCTCTTCATAAACGATGAAGACAAAACTCCTCCTGAGACCAATTAGACCATCAGGAAATGACCATCTGTTGGATCGTGGACGATTTAAAAAAAAAAAAGCATCGTTGAGGCGAGTTTCTGATCAACAGGTAAACAGGTGACCGGCCTGGGCGGCCTGTGATTTTATTGATCTGAGGCGTCCTGAAGGTCGCCGCAGGTGCGTCTCGGTCCCGGCCGTGGTGGAGGCGGCCCTCACCCGAACGCCTCCATAATTTACTTTGTGTATTTACAGAAGTCAAGCGTGCCGGAACCGTATACATCCCCGGATGAATAATATATGTTTGAAGAAGTGGTATGGAATTTCAGATCCACCACACATAAGCAGAGTAAATGTCCTGACATTTCAAATATCCACTGAAATGTGCTGAACGCACAGAAGTACTCTCTGCGAGGAGGCGGAGTGGCCAGGGAGGTGGGGCTGACGGCGTGGCGGGGGGGGGTTGTTCTCCCAAAACACCGTCTCCCTCTGAACAATGGCCTGCATGGCCACCGGCTGCTTCAGGAAGCGTTTGATCCCCTTCTCTGGTGTGTGGGGATGATCAGGCGGGTGGGACTGTTCTTTATTTCATTCAAGTCCCACTCTGATCATTTATTGATCTGTTTTCAAAGCTTTCCCAGTCGTCTTTTGATGATGCTGATGCTGCTTTAAGCCAAAAATCTAAAAACCTGTCGTTGTCTAGGACATAGTTTCTGCAGAGCAGCAGGAGTTCATTAGGAATTCACCTCTGAGTTGTGGCGGGGATGTTGGCATCATTATTCATGACAAGCGGATATCAGAACCATTTACCAGGTACTGATATCCTTTCTTTTTTTTAACCTTTTAAGACATGACATTTTGGGTCAATTTTCTCAACTGGGGGTCTGTCAGAAAGCATATCAAAGAAGAGCTCAGGTCTTAAGGGGATTAAATCCTGTTTTCTCAGAGCTAGCACTTAGCCACTGATTGGACGGGTCATGTGTGACGACACCCACTGAAAATTCCTTTCTTTTGGTTCCAACCAAATGAAGTGAACTCAGTCACCATTTTTCTGCGATATGTCCATCGCCATGTTGGAACCAGACACCCTCAGTGAGCCGTGATTGACCCGTCTACCCTTTTATGGCAACCACTGCCTCCAACCGGGAGAGAGCATGTTAGAAGGCCACACCCCTTCCACTAAAGGCAGGCTCAGGAGAATCTGTCAATCAAACGGCTTGACCCTTCGACACGAGGCCACCTACTTTTATTGGGCCAGTCAGTTTATAACTTAAATGACTTGAACTACAGAAGAAATATTATCAAGAAGGTGTAAAAAAAAGACATCTTCTGACCAATAGAATGACTGAGTAACAGCTGTTCATTTCTCAATAGAAGTCAATGGGATTTTGACTTCTTGGAGCCACTTCCTGTTTGAAACGCCAGGGAGGAGGGGTTGCTCAGTCCAGTTCTCATTCACTGTCATTGCACTTCGTCTCTCTGTCGGCAGCAGGGGAGCGCCATTCTCATATAAAAGATACAAAAACTTGATCTTTTCTTGTTCAAATCCCTTTGCAGGTTCGTGTTTGCATTAAAAGAAACCGGTAGAGAAGTTTGCTGTCAGTTTTTAACATTTCACATAAGAGTTATTGATCCTGGAGTCTGCACTTTTCAGCAAGAAAATGTCGCGATCCCTTCATGACATGCAATAGAGTAATTATCTGGAAAAGGGCTCATCAAAATCCAAATCCTATCTTCGGCCACGTGATCGAGCCCGACATCCCAACATCCAACCTAACGTTAGCGGTGCAGCAAAAGGCGAACAATATTGGATCTATCCAGCCGTACAGCTTAGATCAGATTCCAGCTTAGATGAGGAGAACAAAGACGTTCATGGATCTATGGATGCAGGTGGATGTGATTGGGGCGGAGCTGGGAGCTTGTGGCCCCGCCCAGCGTATTTTCTAAGTCGCATTTACGATCTATTTAGGCATTTTTTTCATTTGTTCCTGATTTAACACGATTTGAATAAAGAAACAATTAAAATTGCAATTTTAATGTTGACTATCTTCACATATGTCCTCCATAATAAAGAAAAATGCATCAAGAACATGTTAAAAACACTGAAAGCACCATTTTTACCGCAGTGGGTCTTTAAAGCTCTAAACTGTGATCTGAGCGAGAGCGGAGGAGGACTTAAAGAGCTGCAGAAATGAGGATATCTACACCTCCTTTTTTATACTCCTCTCCCTTTAAATGAAGTGTTGGAATCTCATCAGGAGGAAAACGATGAATAATCAATTTTTACCTCCCCCCTCACCCCCTCCCTGGGTGCAGCGGTGCAGGACATGCCTCTGGATTCTCTCGCTCCTGCCGGGGTTTGTTTGAAATGACACAAACATCATGACTGACGCCTCTGAAGCACTTCCTTTCTCTCCTAAAACCAACAAAGAGCAATTACAGCCATGTGAGCCGCCGCTCACAGATCCACTCCGCCCCCCCCATCGGTGATTCTTATGCGGGCCGTGACATGTGTGCAATGCAGTGGATCACATTTCAGATGGAGTTATTCCAAAGCAAGACGTTGTACAATATTGTGTTAGGCCTTTGTACACTACATAGGCAAATACAAACAGACATGGCTGGCGTTTTGTTTTCCCCCCGGTGACACTGTTGTCTCTGAAATGAAGCAGACAGCAAACATTTCCTGTTTGTTCCATTGTAGGTGTTGCGCTGTCTCTGCTGGAGGCGCACAAAAGATACACAACGCTGTAATCCAAACCCCTGCTTCCTGCTGGATTACTTTCTCACACTTAATTCTAAGCCGTGCTGAAAATAAAAACACAAACAATCAAATGATTCGGCGCCTGATGACAGGACGGATCGCAAGCCTCCGAGAGTGACACGTTAAATTTGTTTGAGCCACATCTGAACAAAAAGAGGAGCCCAGCGCTGCTCATCAAACGGTTTCCATTAGAAAAAAGCAAAGCTGGAAAAAAGTATTTTATTATAAAAGTTTTGTCAGTTTGCCGCTCCGGAGGATTCAGGTGTGAGTTAACACAATGCCAAACACGTCAGAAAAGAAACTTTCTGCAAGGCCATTTCCCAAAGATTTTACAGTCCAGAATCAAAATCACTTTTCGTAAAATCCTGAACTAAGTCAAACCTGAGCAGAGACCCTGTGGAGGATCTGCTTCACCTGTGTTCCTCCAAAGTTAGCATCTCCACCCTGACCCTGGTCCAGGCTGGAGGAAGAGGAACTCCGACTCAGACTGGACCCACAGAATTCAGAGCAGAAAAACTGAACCAAAACGGCCACCGTAGCTAAACAGAGTAGGACTGAAGTATCAGCTGAGCCGCGGACAAATGTCCAGCAACGGTTGTCGTGTTATCAGACAGAAAAAGGGTCCACCCTCGTAGTTTCTGGCCAATGACTGAAGAGATCTTTGGTCACATGGTTTGGTCCAGAACAGAATGATCTGCTTGATGGCGTTTGAATGGAGACCAAACGCAAAGTTCGGGACTCGATCCAGGTCAAATGAAGCGGACTCGACCTGGAACAAAGGATCTTTCCAGTCTGAAGACTCAGTTTCTGTCTGTTTGCTCGTCCGCTGGCCCAGCTGGATTCAGGCCTTTCAGCCTGAGGGCAGACGCTTGTCCACTGAGCCGCTTTGACGGCAGAAAACTTTGGATTTCCGGCTTGAATCTCACTGAATCCAGGATGGATCTTCTGGACTCAGACTGCAGCAAACTCTGGTTTCCTCAAACGGTTCCGCTGTTGTTCTAGTTAAGGCAGAAGTGAAGTTTTTCTCAAACACAGGCATCAAAACAAGTACCGGTACTTTTTCCATTTATTTCATGTTTTATGTTCATTCCATTTATTAAAAATAGTCAATTGAGTTATAGTCATTCCTGGTTTATTGTGGGAGTCCTAAAATAATCCCCAAAGTAGGATTACAGATGTTTTAAGGCAGTAAAAAACTCACCGCTACACTTTTCTCAGACAGACGGGAACATTTTCACTCTTTGGTCTTTCGTTTTCTGATCACGGTGGAACGTTTATGTAAATATGGCAAACTGAATCCATTCTGTACAGGAGACGCAGCATGGAGGACAATGATTGACAATCATCTACAGCCAATCAGGACGCAGAACATAATGTGGTGAAAAAATTGCACTAAAAGAAATCTTCGAAACAGCGACAGCGCAATAGTTGAACTGCGATACAGTGAGGGGACACTTTGTTATGAGCGAAAATAAAAATAAACGTATCTTTCTGTCCGTTTTTAACAATTAAACCTGTCTGATCCAATAAAAGAAAGCTGTTCATTTTCTATTTCATTACATAAAATGCAACAAAAGCTACTGTGGCGCTGATTCAGAGATTTTCTACATAATTTGACACATTTTTAAAACCATTCTTAGATTTCTTGATTTTATTGTCATAAATGCTCCATAAACCTTTGATAGAAACTTCTTTTATGCGTCCCTGTTCTGATTCTGGGAGCTGGAAAAACCTCATTTCCTATTTCAAGTATAAAAACGTCTAAATCTGTTTTGAAGGGTGGTCTTCTGCTTTGCTTTCTACATCATTTTCGGAATATTAAATTCACTAATCCATTAATTTTTACTAAGTTTACGAAGTTGTAGGATCCCTATTCTCTCTTCTGTTTTACAAGGACTTTGTTCCAGTAGATCAGTTATGAAACAATCTGTGAAATAAACAAAATGCGCAATTTATTTTAGTTTAACATAAGATTTGTTTACCCTAGATAACACAGCTATAATCTATACATATTTAAACTAATAATGCAGCCATGTGCAGAGGGGGGGGGGTTAAGGATGATAAATAGTTCAGGTCGTTCTGGGCTTTTCTCCTGCCGCTCCTCTTCACTTTAACATGAACTAAGTTTTCTCAGAAAGTCTTTCTCGTTACCTTTCAAAACCTGAACAGTCTTCTTGGAAGACCATAGATCTTGTAGAAACTAAAGTACAAATGTTTGTGGAAATACTCAGACTTTTGAAAAAAGGCGTTCAGTGGAGCGACCACGAACACGACGGATGTCTCCATAAAACGCCGCGTCTGCGTTTCATTTGACAAACGGGCGTGGAAGTGATCTGCGTTGAGTTTGCAGAGGTTTGTTTGCTGCTGCGTCCTCTCCGAATGCGGTTGCGAACCGAAGAGCCTCCCCCATGAAGAAGGGGATTAACCCGCTGTGCTCTCTGAAGAGGAGCGGGCCTTCGTCTCATATAGATCTCCTGTGCCTTCTGGGACGTCTGCAGCTTTGTAATTTAGAGAGAATGACATGTGATGTCAATAAAATGTCAGTGTTAATACAGTAACCCCCCCCCCCGGTGAGAGTCTGGCTAGCCATGAACACACAGGTGAGGCCTGCTTCCACCTGAGGGGGTACACACTGATGGAGGGGCTGCCCCCCCCCCTCTCTGCAGGTTTATGACTGAGGCGTCCAGGTGAGGTTCAGGTGCCTCCGGCTCACTTTTCCTCCGTGAGTTTATGTCCAAGAAGAGGTGTGGGGGGGGGGGGGATCTCCATCGAAGACTTTACTTGAACCCCCCCCCAACACATCTGTCTATGCTAAACGTCCTGCTTTTTGTCTCCTCTCTGAAGATGGTGCCAGATTTCTCGCCACGACCATTTTTTTTTTACCACATTATTTTAAAGTCAGCATGATTTATGAGGGCCAGACTCCAGACGTGATGATCGTAATTAATCTGAACCGTTGTGAGAGGAAAAGGCCAACCGCTGATCTATACGCGGCATATGGCTGAGGGATCCTATTCTCTCTGCACCAAAATCGCACCGCTTTCACCTGAATCAGCAGGTTTGGCGGCTCCACGCACGGCTGCTCCGCCAGACTCCAGCCATCACTCTTTATCGCACACGCCTCCTCAGACGGGTGCCTAAACGGCTATGATCCCCGAAGCTCCACGCCTTTAACCCTTTTGGGTGAAATCTGCGAGGAAACAGTCATCCGGCGCCTGGAAAGTCTGTAACCACGCGTGTTGACCTTTTCCTGTCGAGCACATTTACAGAAAGAAGAGAAAAAATCCCGCTCGCCTCAGAAAGGCAGACAAAAGAGACGCGAGGAGCTGGAGAGCTGAAAGACAGAGAAAATTCTGAGTAATATTGATCTTAGTTAATTAGATTCCTATCTGATCTCTGGGGACTGCTGTTCCGGCAACACATCTTAGAGTGAAGAAAGTGGCTGAGAGATATACCAGTATATGAACTCTGTTAATTTAATTTCAAAGCCCCAAGTACAAAATGTGATTTGATTATTGGGAATATTTTTCATGTCTAATTACAATTTCATTTTTTCCTCCCCCTAAAGTTTATCTAAACTTCTCCCTTTTTTTGTTTTTTTCCTGATGAATCCTGATGAGCTTCCATTCGGGTTCGCCACTAATGACCCGAGCGTTCATCTCCACCTCCTAACCCCCCCGCCGCCACGCAGCTGGGTAATTCAATACGTAGTGAGAAAAATGAGATTTGAAATTGAGCCTTGATTTTGTTAGTTTCTCCTCTCATTGAAACTAAATGAATTTGCAGCTTGAATCACTAATTAGAAGGTATTTTATTTCACTTTTCCTCCAGTTGACGCCCGTGCAATCAGATCAAACGATGGCTGAAAGTCCAATTCCACTCTGGGATACGTGGACAGCGCGTTTCCTTTTTGTCTGAATGTTGGGGCTCTTCTGCCTGGAACGGGTGTTGGGGGGGGGGGGGGGGGGCACACAGCAGGTCCATGGATTTCATGGCTGATCTGTTTGCCATAATGGCTTTTAAAAGGTCATGTGTGTTGATTAAAATGACTGATCATTAAACGCATCGACTGAATTGAATTGGATCTGATTGAATTGGTGCGCACGCCCGCTGGTGCGCACGCCCGCTGGTGCACACGCCCCCTGGGCAGCGACGAGTGCCGCCGCCGTTTGTCAGATGCGAGGATTCGTTTCTTTGGGCTTGGAGTTTCAAAGGTGGAGATGAAGAGACGCGGCGGGAAGGATTATCCCCGTGCTCTCCTCGTTTGTCATCATTTATCTCTTACATATTATTTTTGCGGCGCTCAGGCTGCGGCACATCCAGCCTTTGCTGCAAGGCGCTCGCTCTCATGCATGGCGGGGGGGGGGGGATTTATTGCTCTGCTCTGCTGGAGATCCAAATGTATTACTATGAGGCTGGCGGCTGTATGGGGGACGTACCTGCGTCTCGCTCAAACCCTTTAGCTCCCCACCCCCAGGCATCTGGTTGTATGGGGGCTATAATTGTTGCTGTAAATTCTGCCGCACCCCTACGCCCCTGTCTTAACCGCCCATTACGCATGGTTCACTACGGCCCTTGTTGATTGCAACTGTCAAGGGGGGCAGATTTATGCACTGTGGCTTGGAGATGAAGGGGAGGGGCAATGCTGGTTTATTGGGGTAGCCCATTCTTGACCCACTGGCGTAGACGGGCTCAGGTCCTCCTCCTGGAGGTGAAGGGGGCTGTGATGAGATCTCCTCTGCTCCTCGGAGCTCATCCGAGTGTCTGAGCCCCCCCCCCCCCCCCCCCCCCTCCTCTGAAAACACCACTTGTGTAAAAAAGGCTGCTAATCTACTCTACAGAAGGAGGGGGGGGGGCTTCCCCAGCCAGTCACAGAGTCCGCTGTGGTCAGACTCTGATCCACTGAGCCATCGTAGCACTAAAAGTAACCTCCATGCTCTGACTGGAAGACGTGATGCTCGCCAGTCAAGATCCTGAAAAACCAAAGCCGGGGGCTCCCGTGGGGGCTCCCATAGGGGCTCCCATGGGGGCTTCCATGGGGACGGCATGAATCCACCTGTTCGTCTGCCTTCACGCCACATGTGAACATGTTTCATTTCCTGCTGCATTAAAGCCTTTTTTTTTCAATCAATCATTGAATTAATGAGTAAATTGTCCCAAATTGGTCACAAAGGAAGCTGCTGCTTCATCACTTTGTTTGCAAGAAAACACAGAAACTTCAGAAAACTGTTCTGAGCTTCAGTGGTTTTCGGTTAGCAGTCCTATGTAATATCACAAAACTTCAACATCAAATTGTTGGATTTGATTAGAAACATATTTAATGATTTGATGGTTTTATTCTGATCCTTTTCTGGCCCAAAAAGGTGGAATTCAAACAGTTAAAGGAGAATCAGCTGATCACCTCTTGAACATCTAGTGGGTGGGGCCACTTATTTATTACTGGTTAGTTTTTATGTTTGATTTTTTAATTGAACCAAAAACGAGTTGTTAGCTTTACATTTACACAATAATTGAAATTCCATTAGATTTTGTGTATCAAACGGTTACCAAATAGTGCAATATGCACCATTTTACTAGCCTTAGGTGTTCCATTATGGCACAAAGATGCTTTTCTCACACCAGAATTAGCTTGTTAACATTTATTGCATAATCACTATAATATTGTTTTTCATATTATTTTAGAATCTGGTGAACTTATGTTAATTGTGTAAACGGTTGAAGAGTTACAGTAATTAACCACCGTCTACACTGCGTCTAAAGCTGCAGTGTTAAAGACCCACTCTGATGAAAACTGTGTTTTTCCCATTTTCTTGGGACATTTTCTCCGATGATGGAGGACATATATAAAGAAACTGCATTTCTGACTGAGTATTTATTTGTTCTACGTTGTGAATCAGGAGCAGACGGTGCAAAAGGATCCGTTTGGTCATGTAGAAAATGCGCTTGGCGAAGCCACAAGCTGCTGGCTCCGCCCCTTTTTTGATGCATTCACTGTCAGATAAACAGATCCATGAACGGTTTTATTTTTAGTTGGAATCTGGATCTAAACTTTACGGCTGTATAGCTCTGATAGTGCCAGCCATTTTTGTTGTGTTGGTAATGTTAGGTTAGGGGACATTTCCCATCTCCAGGATTTCAGCTCTGTGTTCAAACAGGCCCTGATAAAACACTGAGTAGTTAGGAATATGAAAGATCATAAAATACTTTCTTCTTTGTGTTTATTTGATTCTATTAAAAATATTTTTATAAGAATGACGGTACCGCGATTTAGCGTAGTTTTTTGGAAAAGTCCCGCCCCTTTAACTGTCTCCACCAATTATTCTTGGAGGCTTAATCACATGTCATCAGTCTGACCAATCAGAAGTGGTTAAAGTCTTCACTTCCTTGTTCTGATTCTGCTCATAAAGTCTCTCAGTTCCAACAGAAATACCAGCTAAAGCTCGTCTTTAGCAGGGTCCTTGGACCAATGATGACGTTACACTATTTGATTGGCTGTAAGTTGGCACGATGACGTATATGATAGTCAGTTACAGTTACGGTGAACGATAATACTATCATTTTCTGTTATTCGTGAGAAACATGGATGACTATTACATCGGAAAAAAATGTTTTTTGTTTGTTTGTTTTGATAAAACATGAAGAACAAATACAAATTTAACAAAAAAAAGTGTGCTGTTTTTTGTAATTAGTTTTTTAATGCTTTCAACAAGTTTTAAACGGGAAATATAAACTTTGCAATCATAACTGTTAAAGTTCTGTAATTCCATAGTGTGGAATTCTATTAATGCTTAGGACTGTAGGCTGCTCCTTTTGATTATAGTTATCAATATGACAATGTTTTTTTCTGAGATAAAAAAAAGGAAAACTGACATTTGGGAGAATTAAACCAGACTGCACACCATAAATAAATATTTTTTTTATACAGTCATCCATTTGCTCACATTGGAAAAATAAGTTTCTATTGCCAATGGTTCTCCCTTTAAAACATAAACAGAACATATTTGTTCTGTTTATGTATTAAGGGACAGTTTGCATTTGGTGTAACAAATAATAATGTCCGACATAACAAACAATTATGTCAGACAAATTATAATTAAAAATGGCATTATTAGTTATGAGAAAAACTTTACAAAAGGAAATGTAAAAGTAGTTTGTCCAACTGGTGTTGCCGTAGGGTGACGTCAGCATTGGTCGAAGGAGGAAGATCAGCCCGAGTCGATCCGGTACCCACACCGGTATCAGACCGTGGAACAAGTGAACAAAACAATGAAACTCAGATAAGAGAGTCTGTCTGGCGTTCGGTGGCTGTTCGCACTACATCTCCCATGATGCATTGTGTTAAATTGACAGCGTCTCAGCGCACAATGAGTCGACCTTGTTAAATGTCTTGAAACCACAACGGACACGCATCAAACAGTTTTTAAGTCTTTTAACTTAACTTTATTACATCTTTTAGAAAAAACAGCTGCAACTTCCAGCTTTTTCTGCCACAATTATCACAAAAATGCATGTGAGATTGTGGAGGGACTGTAGATCAAAACAGACTGAGTTTCTCCTTTTTTTTTTTTTTGGATGCTGGTGTGCCGCGGGATTTTTGTCAAGGTTAAAGTGTGCCGTGGCTCAGAAAAGGTTGATAAACACTGATCTAGACCCACTAGACAGGATTACATGAAATCTTTCCACCTTTATCCACCTTTGTCATGGTAGGGAGAACACGTCGATGTAAGGGTAGGGTCATCTAAGATAGCACAAGAGTTGGTTTTGCATTTGTTTTCTATTGTGTATTTTATTTTGAAACAGTGTGATTTCCTGTTTTGTCTCTTGTTCAAGTGTGATAGGTGCATGGATATGGGTGTGTCTACATGAATGTGGCGATCACTCCCAGCTGGTGAGTGGCTGAGAGTGAAGTCAGAGAAAAAGGAAGTGTTTGCGAGTGTGACTTCTTGATTCTGGAGAAATGGTGGAGTTTGACTCCGTATTCCAGGTATCACGTAGTGCATATACCAACCTGTCAGCAGTAAGAGTTTGTGTTGAATTTTTTTTTTAAATTTGTGACCCAAATTATTTCAACAGAAAATATTTAGGACCACATAAAGTTTCTCCTCAAACAGCCTGGAATGTTTCACATCTTTATCTTTTTTTTTGGCTTTATTCATCAATACCAGTGATGTTTGGTAACAACATGCTGGTTTGTCGCTTTATTTTGAAGGGTTAATGGAGTTTTAGGTCAAAGTGTCCTAAAGGTTTGTGGACTGAAACCCACTTACAAACTTTTCTCTCTGCAGTAGAAGCATCGCTGATGAGCACCTTGATGTTTTGATGTGTTTCTAATGTTTTGGATCTAATATTGTCCATCTGAACTAACTTCATAAAAAGAAAAAGAGCCCTCTTTTTGAAAGGTTTGCGGTTGGAAGTGCTCGTTCCACATACTTTTATCCTCCTCTTTGGCTCTCCTCAGCCTTGATGTATTTTCCTCTCCACTTTGTCCCACTAGTGTCTTTTAAACTGATCCATCTACACTCCGGAGCAGAAGCTGCCGTTTGTTAGATTGTGATAGATAGTGCTTGTAGCCCAGTTGGCAGCATTACTGTAACGCAGCTTAACGTGCACAAGTCTCTAAGTGGTCCCTAAGTTGTCCTGCGGGATGATGGGATGCCATAGTAGCAGCAGTAATGGAATTACAGGAAAGACCCTGCCCTGGTCGCACTGACGAAAAGCACAAATGGACGATGAGATGGAGTGAGGAGGAGCAGCAGCGCCAGAGCTAACAGACCAATCTACACTATGGCACTTATGGAATTACCCCACTCACCTTCTCCAGACCAAGCAATCGATGGCTCTCATTAATAATTCACAGTCTCTGCAGGGCGCCATAACTGTCATAAATGGTCATTTTGTTTGATCATTACTGTCCTTTCATTGGGATAAACAGAAATTATTCACCAGCAGACGGGACAAACATTCCCACTGAGCAGACCAAACGCGCAGAAACGCATATTTCTGGACTGCATTGATGGGATTTCCCCAGAATGATGAAATCATTTACAGAATGGATTAAGATGAAGGATAATCTTTAGCAGGCATATATGGCTGAACGTGTCATCCTGCAGATGGATGATTCGCCGCTGTTTCCTTGAGCGAAGCGTCGTGGAAACATCGGGAAATTCTGCGGCGCGTTCAGGAGCGCTGCTCACGCTCATGCATCTTACCGTCATTTCATTATCTTCCACGAATATCAACTCTGATCCCCTTTAAATTTGTATTTATGGCTCTGTTGCTTTTCTAGAATCACACCACCGCAGCTTTGGATACACGTCTCTCCGTAGTGTCTGAGCTAAGTGCTGTGATATCAGAGCGCCGGGATGCCAGTTTGCTTATGAGCAGGATGAAACAGATGGGCTATTACAGCAACAGACTCAAGCAAATTGAGGTCATCGAGCAGGCCGCGGAGAGACGTCACGCCAGCCGCGCTTTCTTTGGTTAGATTAGGCGGCGCCTTCGCCTGATATGGTCAAACTCCACGTTGGAGCGTTCACGTCCACGAAACCCAAGCGGCGTTTCGATGATGAGCTTTCAGTGGGTTTCCTGGAAAAGGCTGCGGGCCCCCATCTCAGCTCTGCTTGGCTTCTCCTCTCAGAGTGTGGGAGCAGCCGCCGCGGATAAGCCGGTCACCACCGGGGAGCGATTTAAGGGCCTTTTATAGAGATAGATCCGTCCGCTTTACTGAGCTGAAGCTGGCTACCAAGAATTGTGACAGACATGTGCCCAGCAGACTTCATACATAAACCACAGGGGCGTGTGTGTGTGTGTGTGTGTGTGTGTGTGTGTTGTTGGAGGAGGCGATGGCTGTTGTATCTCCCCTCACGTGTTTTGCTTTCAATTGGCCAATCAGTCAGTGCAACCCTTCAGACAGTCTCCTCTTAATAAGGAAGCTTCCAGCCCAATTCCCACAGATAGGCTAAGTAAATCAAACTGGTGAGGAGGAGAGGCTCTTCAATCAGGCTCTGGAGAATGGAGCCCGGGCAACTCTGCCACTCCAGACAATAAGGAAGAATGGAAGTAAGTGGTGGTCGCCCTCTCAAAATTGTAATTCACATTATACGACCAACACGCCGTCTTTGGGGCAGATCTGAAGCAAACACGGCAAATCTGCAGCCATGTTGTGTTGGGCCTCACATGGACGTATGTGTGGGTGGGTGGGATCGTTGGGATCGTTTAGACGGCTCCCAAGCTGGCAAATCGGAGACCAACACAGTCCAAGAAGCCACATGCCAGCCCTCTGTCCGCGGCAGGTGAGGGGGAGGAGGCCAGGCCGGCAGATGTGGCGATCCTGGTCTATTTGAGCTAAAGTGATGATTAAGGGATCATGGCCCTTAAATAGACAATCCTGTTTACCCAGTTTAGGGCTGCAATCAATCCGCCACTCGCCAGATTAATTGAGATGCTTCCGATTGATTTTCTTTTTTTTTTTTCCTCCCCTCCTCCTCTTCCTCCTCCAGTCCTGCCCAGCCTTCCTATCAATGACTCCTCAAACTGCAGGACCATAACTCATGGGGGGGGGGCTCCAGGCCGTAATGCATGCATGAGGCCCGCTGACAGCGGTTTACATCACTGCAGTCCTGACGGAGAGACAAAGCCTTTGCATGAAACTCTCTCTTCTTTGCATCAAGCGAAGGCCTTTTCTCTTTCATGTGCACACCCCCCTCCGCCCCCGCCCCGCCTCTCCATTCCTTCACTCTACCCCCCTGCAGGAAATGTCATAAGATGTATCAGGGTGAGGAAATCTCTCCATCGTCTCACCTGTAATGATCCTCATTAACGCCTGTTCTCCTGCAAGCTGACAAAGGAGGAATCAGTTAATTAGGCCACAAGGATGAACTTTATTCACACATCAAGAAGTGCACCCCCCCCACCCCACCCCCTACACTCACACGTTTCACTGAAAGATCAACCCAATCTACGCAATGGGGAGGCCTCTTGAAGACCCACTCCAGTGAAATGGGGCTTTAACTTGGATTTGCAGCATTTGTCTGACGATGGAGGACATGTATGAAGACGATTAAGATTAAAATAGCTTTTCTGAGTGTTTCTTTGCTCAAATCGCGGTGAATCAGGAGGAAAAAGCTCGTAGCAGCGACGTAGGTGCTACAGTTGGCGGCCCGCGTCATGGACGTCTCGGTTTTTGCTCGTCTGAGGTAGCACCGTGCTCTCAACTGCACGATATTGCTCGCCATAATGTCAGTTTGGGGCTAGCTGGAGGGCATGTAAACAGATGGATTATGGGATATGGGGGCAGGCTATGGCCTCGCCCACGACTCTGAGGTGAATTTCTGATGATCTCCTGCCGCTCTGCAGAAACTATGTTGTAGAAAACGACAGTAGGTTTTGGATTTTGTCTAAAAGCGGCATCATCGTGATTAAACGACCTCTGGGAAGGCTTTGAAGAACGATCAAACGCTGACGGGAGCGGGACTTTAAGCCTGTTCCTGTGTCTGCGCGTGAGGGAGGCGCTCAGGCTGGACGGGTGCGTGCGTCCGCCCGTTTCATTTGGGTGGAAAACATTCACTTATTTATTTTCCACGGATGAGGACGTGATCGCGGCTGAACTCGTCTCCAGCTGATCCGCCTCGTGTGAGACGTTGTCTGTCAGCCGTCACCGCCATCTGTCAGCACAAAGAATCTTTAAAGACTCTTGCCTGCACTTTGCCTTCGGGGCAAACGCATTCCTTGTGTTACTACCCCTTCCATTCTCCAACCCCCCCCCATCACAAACACCCCCCGCCCCCCACACACACACAGCCCCAGACAATCTTCCAATGAGCAGAAAAAACACAAAAGCGGGGAAACAAGGCAATGGGGGTATGGGTTTTGGCAGCACCTTGCCAGCGTTCTCTCACGGAGGCAGATTTGTCAGGCTTTGATGGGCTGCTCCTTGACAGCTTAAGCACAGCAGCTACCTCCCTGTGAATTTCCTGAAACCTGGTGTGCAAAGTAGCCATAGATCATTCCCACCTCCCCCACTTGTTTTTTTTTCTTCTTTCTTCCTTTCCGGTCAGCTTGATTAAGCAACGCGGAAGATTGCATGCGAATGTTAATCACGGCGCTAATGCAGTTTGTGTGTTGGCGATGCTTTATCGAAGGTGACATCTGACATCAACCAGGACAAGATGACACGTAGTTAACCGCGCGAAACAAAAGGAGCCGTCTGTCTATCGATCTGTCTTTTTGTTTAAGTCCTGAATAAAACCGGCGCCGCTCATAAACAAGCGCCGGTTTGCTCCGAGCCGCGCGGCCTGTCGTGGAGGCCCCGCCTTCAGAGGCCATTATCTCCCGCCGCCTCCGAAGGCATCTGCATGCATTCAAATCTGGGTTTAAAATGCTCCACTCGCTCAAACGATACCTGCAGGTGCACCAGCAAGGTGCTTTGTGGAAGCGTGGCACTTCCTCCTTCTGTCTTACGCTCTAATTTGATTACAGACTGATTAAACCCTCCCTAATGCAGTCAGAGCTACGGCATGCTAATGTAATAAAATCACTTACAGCTAAAACAGGTTAGCTTAATTGGCAGGAGGCACGATGCTGGGATTTGCATTAAATTATTTATTTGCTTAGCAGACGCCCTTATGCAGGGCAACTCCCAATTCCATTATACACATTAGCCATTTGCGCAGCCAATTTCACCGGAGCGCCTCCTTCAAGGATAGCGGCCCCGTCTAGCGGCGCCTCCCCTCCGCCCCGGGAAGCTTCCTGTGGAGCAGCTGGAGAACAGGAAGTTGCGCCAGCTCTCCAACAGCTTTTTGGATGGTTTTTTTATGGCTTTCCAGCGACTCTGAACGAGCTGCAGTTGGACATAAAAGTCCGGCGCCGACATGAGGCCCGGTCAGTCCAATGAAAGTCAAAGCATAATTGAGCTGCTCCATTAGCACCGGGATCAACCAGATGGTGCCCCCAATCTTTGATTTACCCATTTATGTGGGCATGTCATTCTTCCAAGTATGAAAAACACAAGATGGGGTTTGTCTCCGGCCCCCCCACCTGGTAACTAATCTTTCCTGTGGGTGAATCAGCACGACCACCTCCTCCTCCTCCTCCTCCTCCTCCTCCTCCTGCTCCCTAATGGCTAACCCAGTTATCAGACACCTCTAACGGGCGGGCAAAGTTAGCGCTCAGACTTGTGCAAGTTTCGCTGAAAGTTTCTGTTCTGGATTGGCTTTCATGGGTACGGTGGCCTTGAAGTGCAAGAAACATTTTTTCAAAAAGGGAAACATTGCGTGAAAAAAAGGCAATTTCCGGAATCAGAAGGAAATGTTAAAAATTAAAGGACCTAATTCGATGAGAATTGAGATTAAAACTGCATTTTTCAGTATTTTCTATTTTTCTTTTCTATTTTTAAATTCATGAGCAGATGAAAAAAAGTAGTTTGAGTATTTGTGACTTAAAAAAATACACTGGGCGGGGCTACAAGCTCCCTGCTCCGCCCCTTTCTGATGCACCCCCCCCCCGCAGACAGACAGATCCATGAACGTCTTTGTTTTCCTCGTCTGAGCTGGAATCTGGATCTGGGCTGGACGGCTGTACTGCCCATAACTTTTGCACCAGTAATTCTAGGTTAGGAGTGTGACAGGCTGTAAGCTAGCAGCTGGACATGTAAACAAAGAGCTCTCAGTTATGGGCTACAGAGAAAGTCCTGCCCAGAACTCAGAGGGGATGATGTCCTAGAAAGCGACACAGGTTTTAATGTGGCTAAAAACGGCATCACCAAAATGAAATGACCAATGGGAACGCTTTGAGATGACTTTGAGCAAATTGAGTTCTTATTTCTAAAAGGTTCTGTTCTTTTTATTCGTTTGCTTTATTACTTGTGGTTGTGATCTCTAATATGTTTTTGGTTGAGGTGATTTGCACCTCTGGGCCACCGTACTTGGGCGCCCCCCCTATTTTAGGTGACACAAACAAAAGTGGAGCAAACGACTTCCTCCCGCCTCCTTTCCATATGATGAAAACCCCTCTGACGTTCTCCACTTAGGAGCTTTTTTGGGAAGAATCCATTTCTGATGGAGGCGCTGGAGCCAATATTTATATTTGGCCGTGTGCATTCAATTTGCCATACATTTAATCCAGTGTCTTTCAGCCGGTAACAGAACTGGCTGCCTGCCACAGAGGCTTTTGATTGGAATTGAATGCTCAGTCATTTTCTTTAATATAAATCAATACTCTCCAAACCTGCCACGGTTTTGATGCAGCAGTCCAGCGGCTGACACGTTTGGATTTGTTCCTCCTCCTCCTGATCTTCTCGCCGTGCCGCACAGCCGTGTCTGAACTAAGATGGGGAAAGTAAAACATTTGACCAAATTATCAGACGGCGGATCCCAGACTTCTTCCGTTTCTTTTCTCTTTGTTTTTTTCGCTGCAACAACAGTATTGTTTGCATTAAGGGCCTGGCTGGAGTAAATGGAGCTGTTTTCAATTAGTTTTCAAAGTGCTTATCCCATTAAAGGTAATGACTTATTGATTTAACGACAGTGGCGCTTTTGGTGTGAAACGCGGTGCTATTATGACTCTCTCCTCTGTTGTTTGAAGGGAGCCGGCGAGCGGCGGCTGGACGCCTTCCTTCCCCGCCGCCGTTGTTGTTTTTTGCCGCGGTCCCGGGGTCATTATTGAGCAGCATAAGTAACTCTTTGCTTGCGGGGCGAGGCAGGGTTTTTCTTTTTTTTGCCGCCGCCGCTGGCCCTGTGCCAGCTGTGTCGTGTGGGATCCAGGAGCCGTCACAGAGGTGGGGGAGCCTGATGTCATCGTCAATGTTCCTGCGTGTCCCACAAACCGCAGTGCAGAGGAAGCGATGGAGGGCCCCGTGCAAGCTAATGTGCCCGCTGCCTCCCCGTGGGTTCCACTTCGCCATGCAGCCATATGGCCCTGCTCCTCCCCTCAGTAATCCCTCACCGGTGTCAGCATCCAACCCAGGAGGGCCACACTTTTGTGTTCCCTCACCCTCCCTGTCTGTCTGTCTGTGGCTCCCCCTCACTCTTCTATCTCTTTTTTTCCTGCTTTCCACACCGTTCTTTGCTCCGTCTTTGGTGTTGTGCACATCCCCGTTGGGCCCCTTTTGTTTTCAGCCTCATTTTCTCAACACACCAAAGGTTGTTTTTGACCTTGATGGAGCAAAAATGTGATCCTCTGACGTCCTAAAGAACAGAAACGGGTTTGAAAGGTTCTGATTTGGGGTGTAACGTTAGCATGTGGGGTGTGGCTGCAGCAGTAAAAATTATTTCCGTAGAACTTTTGCTTTTGTGTTTGAGCAGCTGACTCATGATAACGAATCACTGAAAACAGCAAAACGATTAATTAATCTATACACCAGGTCCAGAGAAACCTGGAAATAAGATTTTTCTGTAGAGAAAAGGGTTGGATGTTACAGTTACGGTAGATATGCTAATGCGGCTAACATAGCTAAAGTGTAGCTCGTCACAAACAACTTCTAGAGTTACTGTTAATAAAGTCGGACTGACTGACAGACTTATCCCCGACTCTTTAGTCTAGCTTAATCGCCTTATATGTGAGATCCGTGCAAACATAGACCATTCATTGAGGGTGCGCGTCAAACACGGCAATCGGAAAACAAAGTTCTGCTGTTGAAACGCGGTGCTTTGGGATAATTGATCAGACCAAACAAGCTCCTTAGACTTTGAGCGGCTCTTAGGATGGATAAAGCTCCACCCGAAGGAGCCTCCACCCTCATTGATCAGCTGGTCACCAACAGGCGGCTGTCAGGAGATTTGTTCTGAAGAAGCATCTTTTCTTGCTGGATTTAGCACTCAAGTTCATATTTCAGAGGTCCATCCGTTTGTTTGAAGGGGGTTGCATGCTCCTGACTTTCAAAATGAAACAGGAAGTTTGCAAATTTCCAAATAAACTGTTGTGGACGTTACGTCTTCGAGAGTAAGACGAGATCACTTCATTTTCAGATTTTTGCTCCTGTCACAAAACTAACCGTCGGGTCACTCCGGTATCTGAGTTCACACCTGGAAGGAATCCGGTACTTTCTAAATAAAATAAAAAGAGACCCCTTCAAAATATTTTTCTGTGAAGAACAATCCACAACCGAATGATATCTTTAGAAAACACAGCGCTATTGTTCTTTGTTTGAGTTTCTTCGACCACCACATCTCCTGTAGTTTTCTGTCATCAGTGCTGTTTTTAATAATAGTCTTTTAAAATTATTAGATTATTCATAGGCTTTGTATTTTACTCTTTTGAGTTTTCACCCTTTTAGCTAATGTTGCAGTCAGTGACTCTACCCCTCCCACTGCAGAATTATAACTTCCACCAGTTAATTATTGTATGTATAAAACTATTTCATTTTAACAAAAGAGTAAAAAATCGCAGCATCACCTTTGTGCCCCAATGCTGCAGATATTTAGTGCAGACCCTGGAATGACGCCACATTCGGTGGTTGTGTGATTCATAAAACCGCAGTTTGAAGGAATATATTTCGTGAGGAAAAGCACAACATTTTGCTAAACTATGTTGGTAAATGTGTGGAAAACTACAAAAGAGTTTTAAACGCAGCAGGGCCCTGGAGTTTTGATGTGAAGTCGACGTACAAACGTCATCCGAAGTCCTGCGGCGCATTCTCAGCGTGGAGCATGGCGTGGCGGTTTCGCATGTCGTGGCGCAAAGTTTCCAGAGTTCAAACGTGGGAATTTTGAGGAAAAATTTGCGTTAGCCGATCAGGATTTCTTCTTTGGGTCGTGACGTGTTGATCAGTGGGTGGAGTCCAAAATCAACATTGATTGTTTGATCGTTCTCCGCCTGAACTTTGTGATAATTTTCTTATTTGTACAACAATAATATAAAAAATTAGTCTTGTTTTTATTTTATTTTTCTCATCAAACTGGGTCACAGAAAGACTGAAGTTCTGAAACCGCCGTCATTCAGAACCCAGACATGGAGACGTGATTACAGACGTTTCTGTTAAAAATATTAAAATAAATAAATAAACCTGATCTCTAAAACTCATCCGTGTCTTCCATGAGTAGCAATGAAGCCAACAGCTTTTGATCGTAGCTCCGCCCACATGCGGTGGGAGTGCCGTCAGGTGAATGATCACGTCTGTGGACGAGTCACCATCAGCGAATTTGACGTGCGTCTAAAGATAGAAGAATGTTCTCCTTTGATTGTTTTAAAGAATTCTGGGGTTCCTCATTAAAATCAGAGGTTTGACTTGAAAAACCAGAAATGGACGTTAACCCTTTAACATATTTGTATTACCGTAACATGACTCTAAAGCAGTGTTTTTCAACCTTTTTTGAGCCACGCCACACTGTAACCTTGATAAAAATCCTGCGGCACACCAGCATCGAAAAGTGAAAAAAAAAAGGAGAAACTTATTGTCTGTATTTATCTACAGCCCCCCCCCCCCCCCCCCCCCAATCTCACATGCATCTTTGTGATAATTGTGGCAGAAAAATAATAACTAAAATTAGTAATAAAAGTTAAGTTAGGAATCTTCAAAGGAAGATTCAATGTACGCTGAGATGCTGTCACTTTGACCCAATGCCTCATGGGAGGTGTAGTTCAGACAGCCGCTGAACGCCAGACAGACTCTCCTCTCTGTCCTTCATTGTTTTGTTCACTTGTGCTACACCGCTAAAGAGGAGCTTTAGCTGGTATTTTTGTTGGAGCTGAGAGACTTTATCAGCAGAATCAGAACAAGGAAGTGAAGACTTTAACCACTTCTGATTGGTCAGACTGATGACATGTGATTTAGCCTCCAAGAATGATTGGTGGAGACAGTTAAAGGGGCAGGACTTTTCCTAAAACAGTGCTGAAGCTGCAGCTAAATCGCGGTACCGTCATTCTTATCAAAATGTCTTTAATAGAATCAAATAAACACAAAGAAAAAAGTATTTTATGATCTTTCATATTCCTAACTACTCAGTGTTTTATCAGGGCCTGTTTGGATGAACACAGAGCTGATATCCTGGTGATGGGAAATGTTTTTAGATCAGTTAATGAGGGCAATTTCACACGGCACACTAGTTGAAAAACACTGCTCTAAAGCAAAGAAAAATAGCTTTGTTTAAGAATTAGGCTAGTTTGGAGAGTGTGGGTTATTTCCCGCCTGCTAGCCACAGCCCCCGTATGAAAGGGTTAACTGGATCCGTTGGTCTGATCTTTGCTGTTTCAACACTAAAAAGCAAACATGAGCGGTTCTACCTCTCCAAGAGGTGGGATACCAAAAAAAAGCCCACCTGGAGGAAATCTTTGGTCAATCAGCAAACATTTAGCTGGGAGAACATGGCTGGTGTTTAACTTCAGCAGAGATAACAGCCCAGCACATCAGCAGAGAGAGCCTTAATCGACGGCTCATCTCACAGCAAACACCATGTGATTGCACATCTGTGGGTGCAAAATCACCACAGAAATGACCTCTTCGCACCAAAGACGGGGACAAAATCAATAAAACAATGAGCTTCCTCTGTGACATCTGAATGTAATGGCGACTTTTACGGCTCAGAGGAAGTTTGGCGTCTTCCGCCTTTGTCTGATTGTCATCTCCAGGCGCCTCCGGTGGCTTTCGGAGTCCACAGAAGTGGCTATGAAACCCTGCAGCCTGTCGAGCTCCTGCACACTTATTGAACAGCTTGAGTCAGTGCTCTCTGCCAGCAAGCAACTTGATTTCTGTTTCCCTCAGGAATGGAAATGAAATTATTTCTGCGCTCAGTAAGCTGTGTGACTGACGCCGCCTTTGGTATGCACGTGTTTTGCGGTTCTGGCAAGCTTTAGCTCAACCACAAGAGACGCCTTTCTTCCTATAGAAGTCATTTACTTTTATGACAATAGTAGTTTTATTTCACAGTTTTCAATCTTTCTCTGCTTTGATACTGAATAATGCCTCACATGTTATCTTCTCTGCCTGGTGGCTTTTCTGTGAGACACAATGGTTGTGCGGCGGCAGAGAGCGTCATTTGTTCTTGATCGGACTGGCAGTGAACCCGAACCAAAGTTGGAGGCTGAGTGTCGCACAGTGTGCTCCTCACGCCAAGCTGTGCCAAGCTGCTGCAACTCTACACCAACATCACTGGGGGAGGAGACCATGAGGTCATCCTAGAAACAGACACAATGTCAAGGTCCTCCTCTGAGAGATTCCCAGGAATGCTGTGTGCACGAAAAAAAACAAAAAAAACACACAGGTTTTGTGCCAACAGTAGTTTACACAAAAACATGTGAGGCAGAGAAGAAAACCTGCAGATTTGAATGCACCACTTACCAATCCCTTCATGTGTGACAGGATAAATACACACATATGTTGACCATTACTACAAGCTAGAAAACATGCAATATTATAAGAAATGACTTCTCTTTCTGCATTTTCTCTATAGCAGGAGTGTAGAAACGTTTTGCAAAGAGGATCAGATTTGGATACGTTTGTTTTTTTTTTATGCTATGGGATACTTTTCATTTCTTCACATAGAATAGAAATAAATGTAAATACATTTTTTCAGCAAGAATCATGTCAAATCCTGATTAGAAGACCATAAATAACATGAAGAATAAGTCTGTCTGGGGAAAAAAATGTTATATTATTATTACAGCATGTGACTCTTCTCATGACAACACAGGTCGGTTTACAACGGGCATTTATTCACACTTCTGCAGGTCATTGCGTGCCTTCGCTTTCCTTACGCCGTGAAAACTACAACAAAACATTATATACATTATACATTAAATATATACATTTGAGGAGAAATAAAAACAATACAAAATAACACAAAAACAAGCATAACAAGTACCTCGTTTACGCTTGTCATAAAAAGAGTCTCTGTGAGTCCAAGATATTCTCTTTTGCAGCTTGAACTCCTAATTGCTGCAACCTCGTCAGCAGAAGACGTCCTCGCCTGCCGTCAACCTAAAAGGCTCAAATTCTCGCGAGAATGATCCTTTTCTTCTGAGCATCCTTCAAACAAAATTCCCTCTACACTCCAAAGAAATATATATGAAATGACCAATTATTAAACATTTCACAGCCCATAAACTACAAAAAAATATATAATTTTAAGCTGCATTTGAATAGTATATTATATATATTATTTTATAATATATGTATAATATTTTTGTCTATTTAGCCATTTAGCATATCACAATAATCGTACACATTTCCTAGAAAGTGTTGGAGGCCACATGTTATTGATTTTTTATAACAGAATAATGTGGGTCAGCAGAAATTTGAATGTGGGCCTCGTTTGGCCCACAGGCCGGACTTTGGACATGCCTGCTCTGTAACATTCTTTTCATTTCTGCAAAAAATCCTTGTTTGAAACCAGCTGTGAGTCCAGGTGAAGTCAGTGGATGTAATCCCGTAGAACCAGTTTTAAATGCTGCAAGTCACAGAAGTAAATCTTAATTAGATTGTTTGTTTGTTTTTCAATTATTTAACATTTATTTATCATTTTTTTCTCTCCAAATTAGTACCATTAGAGCAAATGGTGTTTTAAAAATGGTCTATGTATAAAATAAAGGTGGTTTTAGAGGATTGTCAGAGTTTTTTCCTGGTGCAGTCCACAGGATTCGAGGGATTAAAACAAATAAAACTCAGGCCGACACGCCTGCGGCTCACCTTCCTCCCCCTTACTCACCCTTTGGTGTTGTAGAAGTGTTCACTACGACCTGTCGTTCCGGCAGCACTGGGCAGACTACCACCGTCGTATTTTGTGAGGGTCACCTGCGTGCCCCGAACAAGTTTGACCATTTTTTTGCCCTTAGTTACGACAAAGACTTGAATGGAGTTCAGTGTGGGTGCAGGATGTGTGTGTCAGGAACCAAACCCCAGCAGCTGTGTGCCGGCGGTTCAGTCAGGAGTCAAAGACTTCCTTTTCCTTTTGTTTTGCTGTGCGGCTGCGTGTTTTTGTTTTGGCATCAAGAGCTGCAAACGGCGTTCCCGAGGACGGACACGGAGCTGTGAAGTCGTTTGCGTGACGCCCAGAACCCAACTGGAGGAGGATCCATCCGCCTGGTTTGTTTTAGGACCGGGTGAAGCAAAGCGGTGGCGTTTCCTGCAGATGTTCATGGTCATCATAGCATCTCCACTTTTTTGTCAGTTCCCGTTGTTTTTTTTTTGTGGTTTTGTTCTTGTGACAGCTTTTTTTCAGGCTTTTCTTGTGCAAAAGCAGCTGCTTTTCTACAAGTGAAACCTCAAACTGGCACATAAAGGCTCGTCTTTCCCAACGTGCATTCAGATGTGAGGTAAATGCTCATTTTAATGCAGCGCACGCGCAAAACTCTTCTGAAACACCCAGAAACTCCTGTCGGTGATTTAGGAATGATACGCCTTAACGTTTTATCAGATCATGTCATCGATAAAATGGCTGAAATAATCCTTTAAGGTGTTTCTTTTTGGTTAGCAGAGATGAAGGAATGAACTCTGTCACCAAACTGTCCCCGCTGACGACCTCTAACTGAACTTCTGCTGGAGGGCAGCCTGAATAAAGTTTGGACGGATAGATCGAGTTGCCTTCGAATTAGTCCTACCTTTGCTGAATTTAAGAAGGTGTGCAAATGCAAATGTGAGACAGTGGGATGCGTGGGGGTGTGCTCTGTTGTCTGTCTGCCGCGGTGCGATGATGGATAGGGCTGCCAGCAGACTGGGGTTTCACTTGGAAGAGAAAGAGACGCATTAATGCACGTGTGCGTGTTAAGCTGGAACGCGCCGCCGGCTGCAGGCGCGTCGGTGAAACTGTGCGTCCCGCCTTTTTACGCAGCTTTACTGCTTTAAACTGTTAATTCCATCATAATAGTCAATGGGGTTGATAAAACTGCTGTGTTCAATTCAATCGGGCGTCTGCTAAGTGAGTTAGGGATGTACATCCTGAGGTTTAATATTAAGAAGATGCTTTAGTGTTGTCCATTTCTCCTCACATGACTGGCTCCGCCTCCTGATACCAGGAGTCATTTCCTCCAGTTCTAACGCGCTGCTGCTCTGCAGAGTTGAAGGACCTTCAAGCCTGCTTACCATAAGTTTTCCAAGTCAAACTTGTAGTTTTCAGGAGAAACTAAAAATAAGATTTCTATAAATATTACAGCAGTCCATATAAATAAATGCATGGGAGGTTAAAATTGGCCGACCTGCCTGAGAAACGCTCTGCTGGTTTGTGTTTCTGGACTTTAGCAGCATGTTAGCATGACAGGCGAGACTAAACGTGTAGGGGAATGGAAAAATTACACTTTAAAAAAAAAAGTTATTTACTGCTTTTAGCTACTTAAACCCAACTTAAACTCTTTCATTTAACAAAAAGCATGATGACCTAACTCTGCGACACGCAGACCAGCACGAGCTAGCTACGGGAAAATTATGCCAAAGTTGTCAAACGCAGACGGGGGGACAACAAGTCTGCTACGTGAAAGGATTCGGAATCATTCATAAAAACGTCCTAAATTTGTGGCAAACCAGGGAGCATCAAATGGAGCAGTACCTCTAACGACCACTGGAGGGCGGGGAAAATGGTGTATTTGGGGTCTTTTACCATTTTCTTGTGGCTTTTTTCTGCAGGTGGAAGACTTGGATAAAGAAAATTAAGATTAAAATTGTATTTTCGTGGGTTTCTTAACTCAAATCGTTGTGAATCAGGAGCAGACGAAAAAATGCCGTTTGAAAAGATCGCAGAAAATACGCTTGCCGAGCTCTCGGTGACGGCAAGTGGAAAGGGGGCGGGGTTACTTCATGTCAACTCAGGGGTGAATTTCTAATAACCTACAGCTGCTTTGCAGAAACTAAGTCCTAAAATAAACAATGCAGTTTTTTGGGATTTTTTGCTAAAATGCTGGATTTTCGATGAAGTGGGCGGAGCTAACCCTGATTCAACATGTTCCTTCCTTTTTGGCAACCAATGGCTGACATTGGTGATTATCTAGTGCGGATAGGTCTATGGTCCAATGTCTGAATTTGAACATGTTGCCATTAGCTGTGATTCTCTACCAGAGTGGTGATGTCAGAACTGTTTTTCCTTAGGGGCACCACGTTAGAGTTTCTTGTTTCCATTCCTCTCTTTCGGTTAAAAAGATTCAGATTTCAGACGTGAAACGATTTCAAATGTTCCAGACAGAAGCTGATCTTCTATTTCTGCATAGTTTTCCTCTTTTGAAGGGAGTCTGACCTTACATCTTCTGATGACACCCACTTTTTGGAAATCTATCAGAAACATCTCCGTGTGGACCTCCTTCGGTTCTGGAGGAAAGCTGGGGCAAACGCCCCGGACCTCCGCCCTGCAGATGTTCCTGGAGGACCTCTGTGGTGACGGAGTCGCTGGTGGCAGCCAAACATCTCGAGCTGCTCCTAAATCCCGGCTGCACGTCAGAAATCTCCACAGCAGCTTGATGGAGCTCTGACGTGGGGCGGTTGTGCGCTGCATCACGGTGGTCAGCCTCACATTTACAGCACGGCCCATTCTGCTCAACACTGCAGTTGAAATCAGCAGAACTGACAGCCAGCTTATATTTCTCCACTGATGTTCAGCCGCAGTCATAAAAGTTTAATTTTACTGACTGAAAAATGCTTAACAGTGTAAGTTTGCAGCATCCGAGCTGGAGATGGCCAATCTGGGCAGCTGCTCCATCAAGAGTGGTTGCGTTATGGCTCTGCAGAGTGTAAACAACAGCATCTATCGGCGCCGGCGTGATTGAAAGGCTCGGCAGCACACCTGCTCGGCTTGGACAGGCGCTGTCTCTGGACCTCATCTCCCTTTCCTGAGTGGAACTGGAGCATATGGTGTAAAGAAAAGCAGTTCTTCCTTTGTGCCACTGTGTTACAGAGGCCTTTCACTCCCTGGGAAGCTGTTCCTTGTTCTTCTTACCTGCAGCTCTTTGCCCCCGCCGGCCTCTTCCCGAGTTTATCATCTGACATATGAAGGCAGAGCCGCTCCAGGAGGCAAAGTGAGCAGCTGAGGGAACTCTGACTGGAATGAATGATTCCTCTCCGACATGTAGATTCACTTTGTGGATTTGCCGTCCGTCACCGAGCAGTGATTCCTGGACGGGAAACAGCTCTTTGCTGAGGCTGTGCTTCCTGCTGGATGCAGAGATCGGGGTTCGGGGAGCACCCCCACGCCGCAGGAACACCTGTTCCAGGCGCCGTCCAGATGGTTAGCAAATCCAAATGCATTTTATATGATGTCACACTAATCTGAATATCGCGCGGTAAGCACATCAAAACCTCCGCCTTCAGTGAAGATGGCCGCATCCATATGCCATCATACGTGAAACATGCAACTATCATGTCTTTTCTGCTTTGTGGAGCTTTTGAAACCGTTCATGCAGATTACCTCGTGTTTTACCTCCACGTTTTAAAGACTCTGCAGTCTCTATATCACTTTTACAGCTTTAGCATTTATTCTGCCGAAAATAGAAACTAGTTTCTGTTGAGTTTTAGATAGAAACCAGTTTTTGTTGAGTTTTAGATAGAAACCAGTTTTTGTTAAGGTTCAGATAGAAAACCAGTTTCTGTTCAGGTTTAGATCGAAACCAGTTTCTGTTCAGGTTCAGATAAAAACCAGTTTCTGTTCAGGTTTAGATCGAAACCAGTTTCTGTTCAGGTTCAGATAAAAACCAGTTTCTGTTCAGGTTCAAATAGAAAACAGTTTTTGTTAAGGTTCAGATAGAAACCAGTTTCTGTTCAGGTTCAGATAAAAACCAGTTTCTGTTCAGGTTCAAATAGAAGACAGTTTTTGTTAAGGTTCAGATAGAAACCAGTTTCTGTTCAGGTTCGGATCGAAACCAGTTTCTGTTCAGGTTCATATCAAAACCAGTGTCTGTTCCGGTTCAAATAGAAACCAGTTTCTATTCAGGTTCATATTGAAACCAGTTTCTATTCAGGTTTATATTGAAACCAGTTTCTGTTCAGGTTCGGATCGAAACCAGTTTCTGTTCAGGTTCAGATAGAAACCAGTTACTAGTCAGGTTCAGATGGAAACACTTTTCCTTTGAGTTTGGAATCCTGTTTCTTTTTAGTTCCAGACAGTAACCTGTGTCGTTTCAGTTTAGAAACCTGTTTACTTTCCGGTTCCGATAGAAACCAGTTTCTGTTTAGGTTCAGATAGAAGCCAGTTTTCCTTCAGGTTGAGATAGAAACCAGTTTTTGTTTAGGTTTAAATAGAAACCAGTTTCTATTCAGGTTCAGATGGGAATCCTGTTTCTTTTTAGTTCCAGACAGTAACCTGTGTCGTTTCAGTTTAGAAACCAGTTTCCTTTCCGGTTCCGGCAGAAACCTGTTTCCTTTCCGGTTGTGATTGATGCCTGTGCGCTCGCTGGGGCCTGCGTTCGCCATCAGCACTCAGGCCCAGACATCAATCTGCTGTTTTAGACATGGATGTGTCCCAAAGCGCTTCAGGGACTAAAAAGATGCAAAAGCAACAAAAAGTCTGACATTACAAAGGAAATCAATAGAACAACAGTAGTGATGTCTGCATTACACCAAAGCTTTTACCCTGCAGGAGGAAGACTTTCAGCTGTTTCCACAAGGAAGGAAACAGAAAAGAGTCACTTTCAATGATCAGCCGTGTTTGTGACGGTGTTCAGATCCCCAAAACAAGCTTCAGGAGCCGTAGCGTCATCAGCCATGACAACAGAAATGTAGCAATGCTACTCGATGTTGATGACATCAGAATGGGGCGGAGCAGGGAGCTTATGGCCCCCCCCCCATCTTTGTTTAAGCTTACCCCTCCAGGGTGGGGCTGCCTGTCTCTCTGTGGACGTTGTGGTTCTTTTGGTGGCCCTGTTCTGACCCGATATCTGTGACAGAAGTGCTGATGTTCCTGTGTTTGTTCCATGAAAACTCCTGGTTTATCCCGCTGCTGCTCCCTGTTGAGGCAGAACACTTTCATCGCAAGAATCTTGTTTCCTGCCTTCCACAAAGGACTGACAGATTTGGAGGGGCTCTGTCCTTCAGGGAGGGAGGGGGCCCAAGAAGAAGAGCTGGATGCTGGTAATCTCTGTGGCTGGGTTGCATTCACTCAGTCACAACTCTGCTAAAACACTTCATGGAAGTTTTTTTCCCTGTTTTAGCCAGAAAAAAACACATTTTTCTGCATGGATCTGGGTCCGGGGGGCCGAACGGACCCGCCTGCGGTTCGGACCTGTCACCGGCTGACAGCATCCGGAGCTTTATGAAAGCAGAAATCTGGCAGAGGAGGCCCTGAACAGTGAAATACTATCTCAAGCAGGGATGAGAAAACCTTCCCCCCACATCGACAGCAGTGGTCTCCTCTGCTCCCAAAAGCTTACTTTGTGTTGCAGCACTCACGAACATGCCCCCAACTTTTTAAAAAAGATGTTGCAGCATCAATTATTTACCCCATCCAGGGCTGCACAAACAACCTTCCTACCATGGCATACAGTCATGCTGGCCTGTGATACAGTAACGGCGCAGCAGCAGCAGCAGCAGCTTCAGTAAAGCTGAGGACTTCCTCCAAACACGCCCCTGCAGAACACGTGTGCGTGGCGCTGCAGCTTTGATCCCTCCACCGTCAAGCCCCGCCCCCTCCGGGTGATGTGACACTAAGAGACGATGCCCCGGCGTCATGGGTTCACATGTATATTTAACGTCCTCTATGGTGCATCAGGGAGCCGCACCGTTGAGCCCCCCCCACAAATGTCCGCACAAGTTATCCCGGGATAAGCGTCCACGGGGGGGTGTGAGCACATATGTTCATCAATTATTAAATCAATGTAACATATGCCAAAGAGCATCCAGGATCCGTCCTGAGCTGCAGGGGGCGGGGGGGGGGGGGGGGTAGCAGGAATAAGGATGCTCACCATTACACTTCCGGGTCCCCCCGCCCACCCCCCCAAAAAAAAACTGGACAAAACGTTTGTTTGGCCGCATTAGGAAAAGTGCTGCCGGATGAAAGTACACAACCCTCAGAAGAGGTCTGAAAGGGAATTTATATAAGATAGCAGAAATAAAATGTAAAGTGTGCAGCAGTGCATTAATTATTCATGGGTGCATTACAGCTCTATGGAGCTAAGCATTTTTAAGATCCCTGCTCCACATCAGCAGGACTTTGTTTATCAGTGCCATCAAAAGTGTTACAAATGAGTATTTATGGATGACATAAAAACAAACCTTCACGGTTCGGGTCGTTTTGTTCTGGTCTCCTCAGCACTAAACTGTCTGTCGGGTTACACACCTTTCAAACGGGAAAAGAAAGAGTGTGATATGGTTTTCCAACTTTAAAAAAAAAATACACACTTATGTTTATCAGATAAATGATGAAATTGTTGAAATAAGCAAACAAAACCCATGAAGTCTGATGAAAGCTGCCTCCAGACAGAAACGGGTTCAAACGTTCCCACTCCTCACATTCAGAAAAAACCTTCCTAATCCTAATATTACAGATTATTTTACTCCCCCAGTATTCTGTCAGAATTTGAGTTAAAAAAAAAAAAAAAGATGTCAAAATGCTGTAATAGGAAAAAAAAACTATTAGGTTTATATTTCACAAACTTTATCTATCACCAAATTATAATTTCTCTAAAAACCCAAAAATAAAACTAAAAAACGATGAAAACAAAAAAAAATCAAGATTTATTACAGATTGTGTTTTTGCAAACGTTGTCATGAATCTCCCACTGAAACCGACCCAATGAGGTTTTTGGCTCTCAATAAAATATACATTTTTATTGATTTAATAAAAAAAAATATATATGATTTATTTTTTGTCTTTTAATAAACAGTGAAACTATTTCTTTTAGCCTCTTTAATGAAAACAGTTTTCTGCCTCATTTTCTAATTGAAACCAATGTTGATTCATGAATTTGTTTCAATGCGTTTCTGCTTTTCGTTCAGAAAGAAAACATAATCTGACGTTGGAAATTAGAGAATAAATCAAAAGTTTTTTCCTGAAAATGGTTGAATAGACTTGGAATGGAATATTGAAGTCCCAATAAAGCAGAATTTATGAGGAGGAGGAGGAGGAACAGAAAATGTCTCTGACTTTTGCTTCATAAATATATTTTACGAGTTTCTAAATTCGCGGCGTTTTGAGACGGCGGTTGTCTTGTGGGACGCCGTGTCTTCCTCAGTGCTCGTCTTGTTCGGCGGAGCTCATCCCGGCGCCTGGGCTTAGCCTCCGGGGTAATTAGTGTATCGGAGGCGAGTCCATCTTTCCGACCTCTGACCTCCGGGGCTGTCCTTCAGCTCTCCAGCTCCCCGGCCTCCCCCCTCCTTCCTGACATCGTTGCTGGCATGGTCTCATGAATCTCTGCCAAACAAAAGACCAAACAGCCATTAATCCCTGAGATGCAGTGCTAATTTGTTGCTATGTGTGTCTGCGCAGTGGGCTTCCCTCCTCCTGCTGTTGGGTGAATGATGGAAATAGTTTTCATCCGATGGAAATCTTGTGTTTTTATTTTCTTCTCCGGTGAATTTGGTGGTTTTGTGAAGGCTGGCTGCCTCTTTCCATTCATCTTCATTCCGCCGGGTTGCATGCGGAGAACCCGCCTCAGATCTTAAGTGGCGCCGCTCGGCCTCATCCTCACCGTTCCTTTCAGGAACCTCGCAGATGACTCGCTCTGTGCTCCCTCCCTCCCTCCCTCCCTCCCTGCGTCGTTTCAGGCAGATAATTAGCTGCCGACTGTCAGATAATTAGCCAGGCTGCATCTAATTTTGGTCACAACCTCAAATGATAATGGTCAAATGGAATCAATGGTATACAGGAATGTGTGGGATTGGTTAAGCAGCACGAGCTCAATCGGCTCATTCCGAACGGTCTGTCCCAATTAACCAGTTAGTTTCTTCGCCTTAATGGCTATTGTCACTTCCTGTGCGCGGCCACATGCTTTTATCTCATCTAAGAAAACACTTTTTTCCAAATGAATGCCGCTGTGAGCCACGCGTTACTGTACGCTTCCCTCTTCCAACACATTTCCCTTCCAATTTAAAACAGCGTCCTTATTATGATTATACTATTAAAGTGCACCACCCACCAGCGGCGGCTGAGGTGTTGAGTGAGACAAAACGCTTAATAAAGCCGAGCGCGGCGTAGATTTCTTTTGCCGCCGTCATTTCGCCATCGACGGACGCCCTGGTAGCGTACAGGTGATCTGAAAATATTGCAGAAGCTTCCTGAGTTGAGCTTTTCGTCAAGAAAATGATCTTCACAGAGACACTGGTGGTGCTTGGGAGTGCCATTAAGTTGAGTAGCGACCATAATAGGCAGGTGTGACTGAGGAAGTGCCCCCCACCTTTAAACCCCCACTGACACCTCCCAGTGCTAGTCAGGGATTTGGGTTAATGCAGAGTTATAAAGACCTTGGCGAGGAGTGCAGGATTGGAGGCGTACATCATGATGATGCACCTCAGCGTGATGACAGCCGCACTGTATGTGACAGTAAATCCTCCGTACTTATGCATCATTTCATATTTCCGACTCGCTGACGACTGCAGCACAGCATCACCGGCAATCCCACCGTTTCTGCTGGTGCATCAGTCTCTGCGGGACTAAAACACCTGAACTCCGGATGCCTGCACAGAAAATCACATTGGAGAGCAGGACTGGAGGTCCTGATTTGAGGGAATCTCAACGACCAAAACCTCCAGTTTCCTGGTGCAACAAAAAGTCAGGTCGTGTCTGGAGGGGTGGGGTGGGGGGTGGACTTAGGGTTGAAGGTTGGTCACCTATCTGTTCAATCCACTTAATGAGTCACTTTAATTGGAGTTGTATCCATGATTATGTGCAGAAAATAACCTTGGCGAGGACACAGAGGGCTAACAAACCAGACACCGGTTCAGTTTACTTTGCTAGATTTTAACTAACTGTGGAAGTCGACTCAAGAACGAAAAGAACGTCAGTTCCAACATTACAAAAATCAAGATTTTACAAATAGTTAAATATTGGCTTAATCCAGTTCAGTTTGGGGAGATTCACTGTATGTCATGAAGGAGTTGGGCCTTAGCCACAGGCACTCGTACGGGTTCTGTGGGTTTTCTGGGTTGTCCTGTTCTGTGGAGGGTCGTAGAGAGGAGCGTGGGTGTGTCTCATAGTTGCTTTGAGGGCTCGCACACCCAGGTGGCAAACTTTGGCCCGGGGGCCACATGCGGCCTGTCAAACTGGAATAAGTCATATTGATAACTCTTCCTAAGGTTTTATTTTCCCTGTAATGATAGTGCATACCTATAGATGGTGTACTACAAATACATGGACCTTTGTTTCGGTGCAGGAAATGATTTCTACATTCATAAGATTTAGTTGTTTCTCTGATGTTTTTGTGTGTTTTTTGAGTCAAACTGTCATTTTTCCCGATCATTCCAGCATCACATGAACGCAGCATTTCTCTGAGTTTGCATTTTTCCTTGAGGAGCATCAACCCATCGGTGGCATGAAAATGGGATCAAAAGCCACAGCTTTGGAATAAGCTTTCCAAAATATCCTGTTTTAAAATAAATATCAGTTTTTAATCAGAAATAAAGAATTCTGTTTCCTTCTCTTATGAGGTGGATTCCCAAAACACTCCACATCTGCTTCTGGTCCGGCCCTTCTGTCCAATTTTAGAACCCTTTGAGGCCCCCAAGTCAAAAGGTTTGCCCACCGCTGGTAAGGTTTAGGTCCTGGATCCTTACCGACCAAATGTTGCATGGTGTGCACGTGATACGTAAGCGTCCACACAGACTACACGCCGATTGTCTAGTTCCCTAACTGGTCAGAGCGCACACGTATGACGTGCACAGCACTGACGGGCTCCTCGTGCAGTCTGCGGGTTCCGGAAAGTGAAAAAAGTCCAACAGAAGCAGAGTCGGTACCGACCTTCTGCAAAGACCAAGACAACACTGGAGCGTCTGCTTTCAAATAAATAAAAACACCAAAAAAAACACAGAAATATTTTATGATTACATCTGTATTCTTTTGCTGCTTTTTCTTCTACGTTTCTGCAGCTTTTTCAGCGGCTAGATGTTCCCATCGTGAGGCGATCAGAGGTTTTTCTTAATAGTAAAGGCACAGACCCAGCAGCTCTGAAGGATTCTTCTAAAACGCCATCATATATGATAACAGGGTTGTTCTCTGGCTTCACTTTCAACAACATCCAGCTGCTATAGAGTTGTCATTTGGAAGAGACAAGAAGGTTAATTTGGCTGCTTCCACTTTGACCTGTGAGATGTTGGCGTCATCAGTTTCTGCCTAAAACTAAATAAACTGTGACAGCGACGCCAGAGGAAGCTCTGCCTGCCAACTCACCAACCTCTGAGCTCGCAGAAGACGTCCTTCAGCACGGCGCCGTTCGCCGGGCTTTCTGGGTTCTGTCAGAATTATCACGACTCGGTTAAGCGTTAAAAGTAAAGGAAACTCAGAGAGCTGATAAAAGCTCTGCTGGACTGATGAATGTAGCAGTAAAAAGAATGTTTTATTAAGTGAAATGATCAAATTAAGGAGGATTTTATCCCAAAAGTTCTTCTGTTTTATGATTCAGTCAGTTTCAATAAGAACAGGGTTCCTGTAAAGTCTCTGCAATGTTTTATTTTAGGCGACGGGTCCAGAATTGTGTTGCTATAAACGTGTTTGTTGTGTTGTTTTAGTGTTTGTGGAAAACGTCCAGCCGCACACGTTCTGATGAAAGGTCCAATTACAGCAAAGCTCTTGATGGGATTTGTCCACTGAGCTCCAACACAAAGGCTAGCGCTAAAGTGCTAATGCTGCTCTCAAGCTGTATTTATTTCGTCTTTTCACTCTTTTCGGGGGAAAAAAAACGAAAATGTTAAACTTCATGACATTATAGTAATTTTTTTATAGAATAGATTCTGGATTTTTTTTTTGCATTTTTAACATAAAAATATTTGCTTTGTCAAAAGAAAGATAGTGGGAAAGTGAAGATGCTTCACACCCCTCTGAATTCTGGCTCCCTGATGATTTGGAGGCCCATCGACTGTATGCGAGAACTGGACTGAGTGGGACGTCATCCATAGAAAATGGTTTATTCCAGCTCCAACCAAATGCAGTTGATTAAGTCCCCATTTTTCCACAAATGTTGGAGACAGATGTTGGCTGAATCCGACTTCTGGACCTGATGGAGGCGTGGGGGGGTGGGTGGGGGGGCCTGTCCGGTTCTCCTCCTGGTTCTTGCACTTTTTCTTCTGCTGTGTGTTTTTAGCACAGAAGTTTGTGCGACATTAGTATTCTGGCAGTGTTGCAGGGGTCATGCGATCTACGCCTGTTCCCTCCCAGCAGTGCATCCCCCCCCCCGTCCCTCCTTCTCCATTTTGTGGGCTGCAGCTCTGCTTTACAAGAAGCTCGGGGAACAAATAAAAATAGATGGGCAAAGTTGTGAGATGTGAGCCCTGAGGGACACACTGTACGGATATACATTTTCTGTGCGCATTTGGAGCGGTCCTTCTCGTCAAAGAATATTATCCCACCACCCCCTTCACCCCCCCCCCCCCCCTCCCATCTTCGGATCACAGCAGTAATTCAATTGGGGATAGACAAGAGCTGGTTTTCCTTGATGCTTTTTTTCCTTTCCCTATAAACGGGTTGTCTGCCTGTCAGCATTGATAATGCTAGCTGATGCACACTGCAGCTAACTCTTCCCAGCCCGCTCTGCCATTCTCCATGCCGCTCCGGCATTGAGGAGCTACTCCATGATTTACTTTTTGCTCGTCTGCCTATCTGGCTTTCTCTCGCCGCCTCTCTGGAGGCCTCGCCTTCCTGTCTCTCATTCTCTCTGGCTGATCTGTTTTTCTGTTTGACAATCTAAGCATTGTCCATCTGATACGTCTGTTTGTCCGCGGCTATCTTTCCATCTGCTGGGATGGTAATGAAATATGATCTGACAGGAGACGGGATTTAGTGCGCGCCGCCTCACACGCTCCCCAGATCTCTGATCGGCCAGGCCGGCCGGCGTTCTGGTCAGAAACGAGCCGGCGAACGCCAGCAGGTAGTCTGTACTTATTCCCATCATCAGTCAGCGAACACAGACCCACATAAGACTCGCTGGCTGACAGGTGTGATCGACCCTCAATGCAGAGTCTGGTTTCTTTCCTCGGAGAGCTTCATCTCGGAGATTTTATTCTGACAGCTTCTTGACAGCGTCTGCTTTAGAACCGCATCTACCACTCAAACACGCCATTACACTTTTCTAAAACGTTCGCCGTCATGTTAATGCGTGTCAGGAGGAAGTGACAAGGTGCAGCAAACACCAAAGCTGCTCCTAAACCGGCTGCACATGTGTCGCAGGACGGGGTCGAGTCTGGGCAAGAGGGTCAGTGGTGAGATCCGAAAAACGCCGCCAACAATTCAGGAAAAGATCACAGATGGCCATAAATAAAGTGAAAACAGCAGAAAGGATGTTTTTGTGAAAAATGCGAGCGACGGGTATCGAACCAGCGAGTTTCTGCACCAAGGATTCCCCATGTTTTTCAATTGAGCCAAAAATCCTGGAATATGTTTAAAAGTTCAAGAATTTGAAGGACCAAAAGTCACAGCTGGAAAAAGCTGAAAGAGCTGAACATTTGAATAGTTGAATGTTACAATAGATGAAAAACTGTAGACGGAGTTGAGCGGCAAAAATGGAGGAAAATACCAGAACATGTGTCAAACTAAAGGCCCGGGGGCCAAATGTGGCCCCCCCATGTCATTTTATGTAGCCCGCGAGAGCAGAAAAGTTTTTAATTTCTTAAAATAAAATTAAAAATTGGTGTATAATTATTCTTATCTAGGGGGAATCAGACTTGAAATATGGGATTGGGCAGCTATACATTAGGACTTAAACTCTGTCCATATAACCTAACCTCAAATGTAAAAGGATTTATGCTAAAGTAACAAGCAAACATAGGTTTTCTATGCAGCTGTAATTGTCACTTTAAAAAGTTATTTAAAATAAATAAATGAGTTATTTAACAGTAAGGAGTAGTTACATTTATTTTTCATTACATTTAGTTACATGTATAAGTTACATCTGGCCCAGTGAAAAGGAGTTGGACCCCCCTGTCATAGAATAAAGAATGTCTGTGAAGTCTCTCATTCATCAGTCAAAATGCCATTTGATAAAGATTGTATTTGTGATGTAGAAAATCTGGGCGGGGCCACAGGCTCCTTTCCCCGCCCCTTTCTGATCATCCACTGTCAGACAAACAGATCCATGAACGTCTTTGTGTTTCTGGTCTGAGCTGGAATCTGGATCTAAACTGGACGGCTGGATTTATACCATATTGCTGCCATTTTTGTTGCACCGTTGATGTTAGCATGGGGGCTGTAAGCTAGCAGGAGAGAGTATAAACAAAAGAGATGATGGGAAGTGGGCACAGGCTTACTCGTTTCATTTTTTTCTTTCCTCATGTTGCTCAAATTTGATCTCCGTCCTCCTAAGATCTTTTATTTTTGTGTGAATCAAACTGTTTACATTTTGTTTGTTTAGTTTATTTATTTCAAATATATTATAAAAACAACAATAGATACATTTATACACTAAAGTCAGTCACAAGATTCTCTGTTTATTGTTTTAGTTATATAATCATTTCACAGAAAATATAATTAAGAAAATTCTAGCTTACATTGAATAATAACAGCCTTCAAATCCTTTTCTTTTCTGCTTTTTTTCTCTAAATTTTACTTTCAGGCTTCACAGAGAATTTTAACAAACTGAAGATTTTCTTTTGTAGAAAAAAATGTATTCAAACTTTTTTTTTTAACTGTTTAACATGTTATTACATTGAAATTTTAGAACATTTTAGTTTAGATGTTTTCTTCTTAATGAAGCATCAAATAGAATTTTCAGCTAATTTTACATCTCATTTAGATGTAAAGCAGCTAATACTAAGGAACAGTTTTATTGAACAATAATTTATGGTTTTTATTGTTAGTCTTCAATATTTACATTTATTTTTGAATACTTTTCATTTATTGCACATTTTTAGGCCATTGGCCCCTTATTTCTGATGCTTTTATTGCATTAGAATGCTTTTATTGCTAACCTTACTCCATTTCCCTTAAAGTTTCCTGTTTGAGTTAAACTGTGTTCAGGGTTTTTTTTTTAGCTTCTTTTCACGTCTTTTCAGCTTTTATCCAACAAATTTAACACTTAAAAGCCAAAAATGTCAGACTTTCAGCTTATTTCCATTTTCTGTCATTTGACCCAAAATTTACCTCGATGATTGATTTAAACAGAATAGAAAATACATGGGTATAACAAACACATAAGACGGGGCTCAGCGATGGGGGGTAAGGGGCAAAAAGCTCTGCCCCACACTTTTAGAGTCAACGTTAACATCAGTATTGACAAAGAGGAAGAAATCCTCAAAACCAGCTTCTTTAAGCATTGGAAAAAGAACAAAAGCAACATTCTTAAATGATGGAAACACCATAATAATTATAGAGAAAACCATCAGAATGATGTATTTTTCATCCTTTCATTGTTAGAAACCTTCCACTCTGGGGCTTTGCCACCCTTCCAAAGTCTTTCTGCCCACCTCCCCCCAATAAAATGTTCTGGCTCCGCCCCTGATTTCAATACTAACTTGAAGTTGTTTTTTTATGGCATTGTAGCGCTCCTCAACGTTGTTTTAATTTTACATGATTTTTAAAGCTCATTTAGTATTTGGTACCTAATACAACAATATTATCATCTAACTGATTTTCTATATATAAGTAATATTGTGATACTTTTCTGGTGTGTGAATCTTCGTATTGTGTTTGTTGTCGTTTGCTGGGATTGTGTTGTCGTCGTTGTTGTCGTTCCAACTTCATCTCAACTTCTTGCTGCTTTTTGTTGGGCTTTCTCTCTTCAGGTGGACAGAAGTTTATCTTTCTCAGATGATTCTTGCGGTTGAAATGATTCCGTGTCTTCATCGCTCTGGCTGGTGCTCCTCGCTGCGGCGGCTGACAGCGGGGACACCGGACCGCCAAACACCTTGGGTTTTATCTGACCGAGCCGCACAGTGGAGCGATGAGGAACGGGGTGGGGAGGCCGGGAGTAATAGGCTGCATCAGAGTGGTGAGGAAGCTAATGCCTCTTGAGATTCTGTCTGTGAGGGAGGGGGGCTGACTTCAGAACGTGCATTACTCAGCCACATAAATCTGGGAGCCCCCGCCTCGCCTGCCTGCATTGGTTTGGCTTTAATTACCTGAGCTATCCTGCACTCACCACCAGCACTTCCCTAATGGGGCTGCCTCGCTCGGGCATCACTCACGCTCTGCCCGGCCAGCTGGCAGGATGGCCCGGGGGGGCGGGGGGGAGCCTGGTCCTCCTATTACAAGTCCAAGCCTGTGCCCTCACACACCTGTAGTGTGTGATTGCATGTGTGGCGTCCAGGCGCTGAGCTGTCACACAAACCAGGTTTTTTTAGGGCAAAGTGGAGAATCAGCACGGAGAGGTTTTTATTTGCCGCGGTGCTGACCCGCGCTTTCCTCCCCTTCCGTGGCTTAAGTATCTGGTTAGTTATGTGTCCTTGGGGGGGTTTGCTGTCTGTCAGTTGCACGTCACGGAGCTTCGCCGCTTGTCAAGTCCGTGCGCTTTCATCCTCCCCGTGTCCGGCCGTCTAACGACGTGCCAGGAGCTTTCAGCGCCGACTTAAAATGCGTCGGAGCTTTCTGTTGGCGTGTGTGAAAAGAACCCGGAAGAGCCGGGACAGGCGTCCCCGCCGCCCCGTCCAACAACTCGCCGTGACCTTGGAGATTATTGCTATACTAGACAGAAAAAATGCCATATGTTTGTCAAGAGCTGTCTGTCATCAATGAGCTTTTGTGTTGGCTATCGATCGGCCCCCGGGCAGGACACCGGGGTTGATGGATGCACAACAAACAGACTCTGCATTGCCAGCAAACTGACCCCCCCACAGCACCACTACCACCACCACCCCCCTCATGATGGGATGTCAAGTCTGGGAGGCTGCCACTCGTCCCTCATGCTTCCCCTTCCTCCCTATGGATGTGAGTTTTGGCCCCGCCCTCCATGTAACAGGGTCCCGATCCACGTCCCTAAATGGTGATTCATTAGCAAACATGGAGTGGATTACTGTAGTTTAGCCCTGCTACCCCGCGCATCGATAACAGCCCCTGATTGCTTTGTAAAACGTTGCAAGCTGTGAGCAAGAGCTGTCCCACAGTCTCTGCAGCGCTCACATATAAAGATAACAACACAATTCCCCTATCAGTTGACCTGGTTTCTCTTCAGTTAGCAGCCTCCAGCCTCTGGGGTGCAATTGAGAGCGCCTCGGTCCGATACTGGATACAACACAAATGCCAGGCGCAATGCAACAATCATTATCCCCGGTGATTTTGGCCATTTTTCAGGAAGTGAGCTACCACTGCTACATTATTCAGCCTCTCGCACAAGAGAGAATGGCATTAAAGTTAATTTGAGCGTGGCTCCAGCTGCTGCTGGAGCACACAAACAGAAGCTGCACTCTTATGTACTCTTACTATTAGAGGAGAGGCAGCTGACGGTTGGGGAGGCGGCGGCAGAGCCGTGTTGTGAAGTGTTTGTTTTCTCCTCTTGAGTGGGTTTAACCCAGCCGAGCTGCTAAACGTGGATACGGCGTGAGGTCACAGATCGATCTGCTTTGATATTTTATACACCCGGCTCGGGTTCCCCCAGTACGAGCCGCCTCTGCCCAGTGGCTCCCCAGTGTCACATTAATGAGGAACACGGAGGGACACTCAGACAGCCACCAATCATCGCAGCTCCGAAAAGGAGGAAGCGTCCGGGAGCCGGGTTTACTGTCACGTTATCCCGAAGAGCCGTCCTGAGCGTTTCACGGGCCTGGACTTGATCCAAATTGATAAGAATTTCTCCAGAGTTTGCAGACTCAATAACACTTAGAGGGAGGCGGCGGCACGGCAGCACCGGACATGGAGGGGAGGTCTGCAGATTACAGGAGATCTGTCGGCTCCTGGGAGTTCACTTAGCTGATGTTCACAAAGCAGAGCTGATGGGAGAGAAGAAAGCACGGCAGAAAAAAAAACAAGAGTTGGAAGATGAGCTGCTCATGGCGTCTGTGATACACGCCGAAATTTCTTTGTCTTCCCCTTTTCAACACGCCGCCTTCTCCACCCCCCGCCCCCCGCTCTGCACGCAGGGTAGAACATCAGTGAATAATTCATCAGTGAAATCCCCCAAAAAATCCATGAAATAAAATCATTTGTTGCCCTATAGTGTGCTTGACAGAGAGCTTGTTTATAAGGGTGCTAAAGCAGGACTGGAGTGTTGGTACAATCAATAGTCTGATGGAATCCCGAGGCCCTCGCTCGTCGGCAAAGCTCATCCAGACTGAGACATCAAAACAGCTTTTGGTTGCTCGCTTGTGTCTCCAGAACATCTCCGACCAGATGGGCAGTTCAGTTCGGGCTTTTTTTCTTCACCACTCGGTTTGTTTTTGCATTTTTCATCTCAGCATTAGCAGGAATAGAAAAACCTTCTGAGGTCGTCATTATCTCCAGCATGTTTCTGATGATGCTGAGGACAATTAAGATGAGGATGGCGTGACCAATCATAATGACGATGATCATCATGAAGAGATGATGATTAGAAAGGATGGAAATGATTCCAGCAAATAGGCTTTCTGTTTTTAGCAGGACTTAACAACGCGCTCTTCTCCATCCACCACTATTATTGGAATCATATCACAGCCATAATGAAGAGCCCCAAATGAATCCCAGCGTTTTGTTGACACACTTTTGTCTCCGGGCTCGTCATCTCGCTTCTCGTTTCTTTTATTTACAGTCTGATTTTGTCCCCCCTCCCTCCCTCGTTTTCATAACCTAAAAAAAGTCCCACATTTTAAAAAGTTCTCTTTGAAATGAGACAATCGTAGAAGCTGAGAGGGGATTGGTTGGTGCGTTTAAAGACAACAGTGGCGGACCGAGCAGCTCGGGGGCCCCAGGCGGCCCTCTGCAGCGGTTGTCCTCATCTTTTGTTTTTTTATGCGTTTGCTTCTTTCTGATCCACTATATGACAACATTAATGTCAAGAAAACAAATGCTTTGATAAGCATCTAAAAACTGAAATCACATTTAAATGTCAAAGATGTATTTTACTTACATTATGTTGACTGTTGGGGGAGGGGGGATTTTATTTAATTTTTCAGGTTTTACTGAAAAAAAATAAAAATACTTAAATAACAGAGCAAACCAGCAGCCTATGGAGTGGCGTCAATATATAGAAATCATTTCATAATGACCATTTTCTGCCCCTCCCTTTGCCTTTCTGCCCTTTTCTGTCACTTTTCTCATTCTTAACTTTTTTAGATTTTTTTTTTAGTTCTTTTAATTCTTCATCATAGCGCTTTTCAAAAAACGCCGCTCCAAATAGTCTCTCTGCTCGCTAACTTGCTGTCACTGTTGACGGAATAGTCCACTGCTGCAAAGAGACGGGGGAGGACGAAACGCTGTAATATGAGCAGTCTTTTGCTATTTTTTAATAAAAATTAATTTTATTAAAAAAGACATTTTTACTACGTTTTCAACGCAGGTCCCCTAACATTTTGGGGGAGGGGCTTAGGCAATCCTGGGTAAATATTATTGACTGTTTCTGAGAGCTGGAGCGAGTGTGTCGTCACCCACAGAAAATGGTTTGTACAAGGTTCCAACCAAATTAGGTCAATTTAGCCGCCATTTTCCGCGATACGGACGCCGCCATGGTGGAACCAGACATCATCGGTAAGTAGCGATTGGTCCGAGTTGGTCTGAGTCAACGTTTCTATGGCAACCACTCTCACCAATCAGGACTGATCTTGCTGAAAGGCCACAATGTTAAATGTGGGAGCCAGCAGGCGCCGCCTACTTTCATTGAGGCATCTGATTGGTCAGTTTATACTTTGAATAACTTGAAAAATATCCTGAAAAAAAGTGAGGATTATCAAGAAAATGTATCAAAAAAGGTATCAGATCCAGAACAGTTCTTCTGATCAATAGAATGACTGAAGAACTGCTGTTTATTTCTCTACAGAAGTCTGTGGGATTTTGAATTCTTGGAGCCACTTCCTGTTTGGAACGCCAGGGGGGAGGGGCCATCCAATCAATGGCAAAAATTAAACTTATAGGAGGACGTTTATCTTTTATTTCACAGAGTTGGAGGTGTTTAAAAGTAATACCAAAACTGCTAACAAACATATTTGGCTTCATCATTTTTTTTAAAACTGTTTTTGTTTGAAGCGTCGCCAAGCTGTAGCTCCTCCCTAAAGCAAACTCCTAGGGACGAATGATCCACTCTCATAAAAAAGCCTGTGTGCAAAGTATCAAATATGTCTTTTTTCCTCTTCTAATATGATGAAATTCTTTAGTATTAGACGTTGAGCCTAAGGAGATTCTTCATCACAGCGTCAAAGTATGACAGCAGACTGTTTCTCAATGAACCACATCAGATTAAAACCTGGTAAAAGTAAACAAAAGGCTGCAGAAACTACAAATATGGTTCAAATAAAGCATTATTTAGTGAGGTTTGGGTTTGTGTGGCCAAAAGACGCAGTCAGTGTAATACAACCACTGGACATCTAATCCATTGTTTATTGTTATTTACTGTCTTCAGCTTTTTCCATAGAGCCATGGTAACAAATTATTTTCCTATCGTGGGATCAACAAAGTCCTATTCTATTCTATTCTATTCTATTCTATTCTATTCTATTCTATTCTATTCTATGAAGAGTACAGAAGGTGTAAAGTAGGAAAAGAGAAAATGTTGGTAACTTCATTAATTTATTCCTTAACCCTTCAAATATCTAATTATTTCTCTGTGTTGTAAAAACAGTTGGATGGGAAATGATCCACTGAAACATCTTTATTACTTTTCTTCATTTCTACTTGCGACTCTCTTTTTTGCCATAAGGCTGTCCTCTGTTTATGGCGTTTCCATGGCAACATTTTGACCTGGCTGTTTTTGGCTTGTTTCCTGAAGAAGGGCAGCTTTCCTCACTCTTGTATCACAGGAAATGATTTGACAGCACATCGTCTCGGTTCAGATGTTGGTAGTTTACTTTTCCCTGGTTTGTCACGTTATTTTTAAGAATGTGTTGTAAAAAAAAAAAGCCCCAACATTTCATGGCATTTTATCGTCCATCAAACGCCGTCTTCGTCTTCAGGTTGAGTCCTCTGGGGAAAGCCACTCGGCTGAGCGTTGAAAAGTTTCAGGACTTTAAGTCCTGACGGCATGACTCGACTCCAAGACGACGGCGCCCTGATTAACGCCATCCTGTCATCCACAAACGCAGCCGTTTAACTTTGTGATGAGGCTTTTTTACTGAAAAAACCCTATTTTTTATTAAAATATTTGACTTTAATAATTGTTTTACAAAATACGAATCATATTCAAACCCAGTCTGACTTATGACTCTGCCTCTTATAAGCTGTTGTCATAGCAACTGTAGTATTTTCTAAGTCTATAACGTCAACACCTTAAGAGATTGTTGCTTTTCTCTTTGTAGAAACAAAAAAATGTGCACATATATAAAAATATTCTTTAAATAAAAAAAAAAGACTACATATTCCCAGACATTACCCATTTTTATAGCATTGATCACAGTAAACATGATGTTTCTGTTGGGAAATATATAAAATGATTCATATTTAGATGGAGTCATTTCTGTAAACAGATAGAAACAGCTTCACAGGCTGCAGGACGGCAGTAACTAACTCATTAGTTAATGGAGGTTTAACAGGAGAAGCACAAACAGCTTCCAATCCTTCTGCTTTCCACAGAAAAGCTTTTCCTCCAGCGTCTCCGTCTTTGCTCGCCATTTTTTCAAAGAGCGTTGGCTGCTGGCAGAACGCCGTCCATAAAACTCGGTCGAACATCATCAAGTCGCCGTGTTACGGGAAGTCACTGATCGCTGAGGCTCTTTAGAAAATCCCATCTGTAAATTTCTGAATCTCAAATGACTCTTGAGATTTCAAATGGTGCTTTGGTTGTGTAGCACTTCTTCCATCAACGCATCCATAAATGATCAGTGCGTCACAGAAACATCAGCGACGGTGAGCATCAAAACCAAAGAGGCTGACAAAGGAGAGTCAGACGGCAGGTCAGCGCAGGGCAGCTACATCCACGCAGGAGTCGGCCTCCAGGTTTTCCCCATTATAGGAACTTATGACATCAGTCTTTTCAGGATTTTATTTGTTGTGTTACAAACTATTGTCCAAATCGTGTCTCATTGCTGCATGACACAAACCACAGATACTTACCACCAATCCATCATTCTTTGCAGAAAACTGTTTTCTAAGTAAAACACATGTTCTATTATGAATAAACAGAGAAAAGGGAATACTGATTAAGACAGGAATAACAGCGACATCCAGGTTTAAAACTTTGTTTACTCTAGAGTAAACACTTTCTGTTGGAAATGAGAGAATCAGAGCTCAGGAATCAGAGAGGACATGTTACGACAGCATCACCTGTGTGTAGCTTTCATTATTCTTACTTCATGATACACTTACCACAAATGCAACAATGGCACGTTCCATTTTCACGACGTTCCTCGAGGTGGCTGTACGGGCCTCAAAGGATTTCCGAGACACACCTGCGCTCCCCTAAAGATGTGGCCGCTCCTCAGTATGACCCCACATTGACCCTCCAGGTATTTCTGTGTTATCCGCACCTCTGAACCAAGAGCCAATCAGAAGGCAGCTAGTATTTTGGGGCGGAGGAGTCAGCTAAAACAGCATCTTTCAGACAAAAACAGGGTTTCCCTAATCATTTCAAATAGCATAAAACAAAGGTATGTCAGGGTGATATTAGAGAATCTTTGGCCTCTTTAAAAAATGCCGGTCTTTGCGAGAAAGCAACATGCTTCTAAATGAGCTTTTCCTCCACGATAGTTTGAGCTTTAGGGGCTGCTGGGAGAAATTAATTTACATTGACAGGTTCTCCAACAGCAGAGCAGGGTTGGGCTTTATGAAGCAAAGTCTTGGAACGGCTCACGCAGAACTTCTGACCCTCAGATGATCCTCCATCTCCAGACTGCAGATTAGTTTTCGCTGCAGCTTCATTAGACTGAAGCAGAAAAAAATGGTGGAATATTTTCAGCCTTGTCGTGCACATAATGCAATCAAAGCGCAGTCATGTTCTTCGCGGTCAAAGATTACAGCCACGTCTCAGTCGCGTTTTGATCTTTATTAGCTTCCTGCCACCCCTATTTTTAGCCTCTTAATTCCATTACAGCAGAAATATGTACATTATTTCCACTTTGAATTCACTATCCCATGTATTAAAGCAGGGCCGTGTTATGAGTAGACCACCAAGAATCCCCCACGGGCGGGGATGCAGCCCGACGCCTCACTGTATGAAAGTGTGTATACACTCTGCGGATAGAAATTAGGACTAATCGAGCCTTTGGCTCTACAGCGGCAGGGAGAAAAAAAAAACGAGGAATCCACTTAGCAACGTGGCTAATTTGCATAGCTTTGAAGAAAACGAGGTCTGTGTTTAGTCAGCTTAGATGGCAGCAGCGCGTCAGTCTGACACGCAGCGGGAGACAAAGCAGCTGACGGACTGGTTTGTCTGACTTTCAGGCGGGCTGCACGACTCGCCGGCTGCTCCGGTTTGGCTTTGATGTGCGATGCGCCTCATCAAACTGTTTATGAAGGTGTACAGATACACTTTGGTGGGTGAACCCGCTGGAGCAGGAGCTGTCAGATTTGGTGAATTTTAAAAGCACCTTAAAAAACTGAAATGTGTCTTCCTCTTTCTGTCTGCATATGTGTGTGTGTGTGTGTGTGTGTGTGTGTGTGTTGGGGGGGGGTCTGAATGCTCTTAGGCCATTAGGAATGACAGGGTTGTAAAAATAAAACATAGGTCAAGTGAGGAGCAAAACTCGTCAGTGCATTTTCGTGTTTGACTCGCATTGTCTCTGACCTTCAACCGCACTCCCAAAAAAAAAAGACTTTAATTATTTATCCACTGCGATGCTTGAAGATCCTCCAGAACACGTCAGCCGCACAAAATAACATGTTCCTGCTTCACGCGCTGCTCTTTAGCGGTTCAACTAACCAAACTTTAAAGCCCAGAAAACCAATATTTCCACTGAAAGAATATGGTGTTCCCTTGTCATAAGTGAAAAAAAGTGGACCCAGTAGAATTTGTCTCTGATAAAATAAGTTGTCCTGCTCTTTTAAGACTAAATTTTATCTTCAAACTAGCTACTAACCCCTATATTGTTATCTGGTCATTGGAAATAAGTGTGTTAAAAAAAAAGCTTAATATCTTTAATCCTTTAATACCGGAGAGGAAGAGGGTTCATAACACACCGTAACCCTCCCACTGATTACATGATCAGCATAAATCCGCTGGAATCATGTTCATTGCTGAAACAGTTGAAGAGTTGCCAACAGAATGGCGTCACTGGAGCTAACAGGTTAAGGTAGGTACCTGCTGACACGTCTTTCCCCAACAATCTGTCCTATTTCAAGCACTGAAAACGTTCAACTACCCCTTAAACGGCTAGAATTACACATTTTAAAATAAACTTGTGTTAATTTTATGTAAATAACATGTTTTGTTACAGAAATTACTTAAAAATGCTTTTGAACATCAAATGACTCAAGATTTATTGTCTTAAAATTAGTGGTTCCATCTCAATAGCTGCGTTTTCACTGACTATGATATTCTGGACATTGGATTTGTCAAAAAAACATTTTTGATAATTAAAAAAAACTCACATTTATTGTAAAAAGGTTTTTATGTTTGGAGGAGGTGGTTTTTAAGGCAAATTGAAATTCACTTGTTTTGCAAAACTGCAATGGAAACACTTTTTGTCGTAAACAACATCCGGATGGCGAAGCGCTTCTTGGTAGGAACTGGCTGGCTTGGTCACTGCACAGCAGGCGCCACAAAATGTAATTTGTTTACAGTAACATTTCTTTTTTGGTACACATATCGAACGGTGACCCAAGTACGAAGCTACAAATCAAACCATCAGTACATTTTATGGTTACTACTACTAAGGTAGTATTGTAGTATTGTAATCAGTAATTTAAAGACCCACTCTGGTGAAAACGGTGTTTTTAACTATTTTCTTGTGGCATTTTTCTGATGATGGAGGACAGGTATCAATGAAAGTAAACTTAAAATTGCATTCCATTGCATTGCAGTATTTTTATTCAAATCACTGTGAATCGGGAGCAGATGAAAAAACGCTGTTGGAAAAATTCACGACGTAGAAAATACACTGGGCTAGCTAAATCCAATATTGCTCGCCATTTTTGTTACATCTGTGATGTTAGGTTGGAGACCAGTCAGAAATGGAGAGGGGATGGGGGGTGAGCTTGCTCAGAGCCAACTGTCCCAACCACAATTTAAAGGTGAACTACTAATGAACTCCTGCTGCACCGCAGAAACTATGTCCTAGTAAACAACAGCGTTTTGAGGATTTTGGCATAAACATCATGAAAACACCAGTGGGAATGCTTTGGAAATACATCAAAAGATAATCAGAGTTTGGTAAATTTGTGTTTTTGCAGCAGTCTGGATGTCGTGACGTTGCAAATCCGTCTTTAATCCTTTCAGAAAGGAAACTAAATATACGAACGGGTCCCCCGTGGGATTGGAGGATCTGTTGTGTAATAACTATTTCTTGTCTGTCAAGCTGCAAAATCATCACTCTGACAGGAAAAGCAGCCGTGTTTCCGTTCGGTGCTTTTATGGAATTGGAAAATCCCCGTGCAGAGAGGACGCGACGAGGCACCAGCTGGAGGAATGCAAAGCACACAGAGTTATAGATTATATATGAAAGATGGACTTAGTCATGCTGTGTGAGAGGGGAAGCCAGCGAACAAGTGCCTTGAAGTGCAATACCACTAATGCTTTGGCTCCAATAAACTTCCATTCAAAAAGTGTCAACTCCCCTCATCAAGTATTAATTCATCTTTCCCTGGAGGAATTAGGAGGGCATTAGCCAGATTCACTCCTGATCAGTGTGCTGCTGCTGCTTCTTAAATAATGCTCCGCTTAAGTAGATTTTAGCTGTCAAAGGTTTGTGTTTGGAGTCAGCGCGTCTGATTGACATCCCGCTTGGATGACCCGTGTGACTGACTTCAGCCAAAAGATTTAATTACTCCTAGGTTTTTTCGGGGACTTCCTGTCGCCGCTGTTTGCGCCGTCCGTGCTTTGGTGAAGGAGTGCGTTCGTTCAAACGGCGGTGAAAGCTTTGTTTGGCACATTTCAACTCAACTGAAGTGAAAACGCTTCAGAACCTCAAAGGCAATTTGCCTTCATGTCTATGTTGGCAGATTTTCACAGAGAAATCTGAGTTTGATGCTGTTAAAATAGGAGTTAATGTGTGATATCTGGCATGTTTTTAGTGCTTTATCATTTGCATTTAACAGAAAGCATGTTTAGCATTTTTATGCTCTTTTTCTGCTTCTTTTTATTTAAAGGTTTAAAACGTTAAATGTAAAAGAAGTTGATAAACAGTCGGTAAACATTTGATAAACAGTACTTTGAATAGATTTGAAAAACTTACAGTAGTTTATCGTATTTTACTGTGCTTTTATTTTCTCGGATTTATGGATCATTTATTCTTTAGCATTTTTTAGCCTTGGTCTGCTTCCCTTCTCTTCTAAATGCTTCTCTTAGCCCAAAGCATTTAGTTTGGAATTGTGAAGCTTTAATTCAGCTTTTTTTTACGATTCTTTTAGAAATATTTCATATTGTGTTCCCCTGTTGTAACCTTGGTTTAAATGATTTAGCCTGAAGCGTTTAGTTCAGCTTTGGGCTACTCTCCTTTATTTTAGCATTGGGCTTTTTATGCAGCAATCTTTGCTATTTACTTTGGCATAATTAATGTTTAGTTCCCTGTTTAAACTTAAAGATAATTTATTTTTCATGGATTTGACTAATTTTTTAAAATCTTTTTCCATTTAAAATCACATTTAAGATGTTTTTTGGGTCAATTCTGTCGCATTTCTTTGATGCTTTTTCCAGCAGTTATTCAGCAGTGCAGGTTCGGAGTTTAGCTTTCGTTGGATTTATTTCACATCTAAAGCTTCTTTAGCTGCTTCACAATTTGCTCAGGTTGCAGTTTTAGTTTTAAACCTGCTTTTCAGTAAAGAAATACAAATAGAAGATTTTTTAGTCTAGATTTTATTAAATCAGAAAAGGTTAGAAACTGCAGGGAAGTGCATCAGCTTAGGGGAAAAGGGGGAATTTGTTTGGCATCAGTTTGTTGTCGGCATGTGAAGCATGCAAGCAATCAGAGTTTTGCATGAAACGTTTAGCATGCAGGGAAATGGTTTGATGACTGCGCATGGGAGTGCAGTCAAAGCTGCAGAAGAAGCTGCTACTGTCTGACCTTCCAACAAACGCCGTGGAATCGCTAACCCGACTGCCGGGCATCCATCTTCCGGCAGGTGAACCGCTTTGACTCCACCACACTGATTTTTCATAAAAAGACCATCTATCAGCCAATCATGACACATCTGATTTCCAGAGCCCCCCCTCTCCCCTGACCTCCTGTCGTCCGTCTCCTCCAGCGTCGCGGCCTTTGATTTAAGATCTCTGCAGCAGTTTATGGTGTGTATATCCTAAATGGACATTTTAATAGGCTTTTACTTTTTTCATTGTATTGTGCAATGTAAGCAGCACTCATAAATTATAATAATTATAATTTGTGGCTGCCGGCTGAAAACCTTGCACGGGGTTTCTGAAATGTCAAGTTTCTCCAAAGCAAAACAGCTGACTACCACGGCGTGAGTGAAGGTCTGAGTTCCTTTAATGAACAGCAATCCTTTACCAATCAGTCAAGTTAGGAATCAAAAGCAGAAGATTCCTCTTTTTCTCTAGACCTTAATACAGAGCTGTAGGTTTACCAACATCCCATAACTTTTAGGACATTTTATCCATGAAAAATGCAAAAAATGGAGAAGTTTCTATTTGATGGAAGGAGAACCTGAGAATATGTGAGTGGCAGCTTTTATTATTTCACTCAGTTTAAACAGCATAAAGCTATTAAGGCTGAAACAGAAGAATGTCTGAGATGCCATCAGACTGTCGGCGAGGATTAAGAGGGTTCTCCTTTAGCCAAAAACCATCGCTGGATGGGAGGGAGGGAGGGAGGGAGGGAGGGAGGGAGGGGGTGGGACTCAGGTTAATTATTTATTATCAGACTCCAAACACCCCACCACAAATACAACATAATAGTTATGTAGAAGAGAAGAAGAAGAAGAAGAAGACAATTTTCTTACATGTCATCACTTTTTATTTAACACTGAATCTATTTCATGTTTGTCTATAATTTATTTTGTGTTAAAATGGGACAAAACTGCACTTAAGAGACAGAAGGTGAGGCATGCAGTTGCACTGCTCCGCCAGAGAGGGCGCGCATGAGCTCCTGTCTGTTCTTCAGCTGTTATTAATAAAGTTTATTTAAAAGAGCCCGTTTGGTTTTGACTGAAAATGGCGGACCTTAAACAATGAATCAAAGGTGGACTTTCATTCCAAACATGAAGTAATAATAACAGACAACCAACACATCTTTATTGACACTTCTATAAGTAAAAGAAAGAAGATAAGGAGGACTTTTGTCCAGAAATGAAGGAGAGGCAGATCATGGACTTCATTTACAGCTAAAGGTTTGACTCAGTGTGTGTTTGAACTTTTATTTAAAATGTAATGTTTCAAAATGGCGTTTTATGGGGTTACTTCACACTGATTTGGTCTTTTCAAATCTATTTTCAAACATCTCTTACTTTCTGTAAATTTGTTCTCAAGACATGTACATTCAGTCAGAAATGACACATTTTAGCATTTTGTTAGTGGATTATTTCAAATAGAATGACGTAAAATGAGCCGCAGAGGCTCCTCGTTTGGTTACACGTCTGTGCAGCCACAACCGTCACCGCACTAAAGGCTCTAAATCCTGCTTTCCCAGTCAACTATATCCATACATCTGCTCGTAGATTATCACTAAGGAAAGACTTTACTAAATGTGAGTCATTTTTGCAGCTGGATCTTCTACCTGGAAGTGAGACGGCTGGAACTCTGAGGCTCCGCCTTTCACTCCTTTATGGGCGCCGCCCATTTAATGACGTCACAAGCTGCTCATTTTCGTGGATTGGGAGCAGAATTTTTACAAGAATACCCAAAAGAAGCATGAATGGATCCAAATACTTAGTGAGGAATGAACATTTTAAAAACACTCAAAAGAAAGTGGAGGTTGCTGGATGTCGGCCCTTTAAAGAGCGTCATCACAGACACTAGGGGGCAGTGTGCCTGCCGTCCTTTCATTGGTTTAGGGTTCTTCAGGTAAAGAAGGAAGGGTTTGTGGGCGTGGCCTTCTGTGTTTTAGAGCTCAGAGTTTGGTTGTAGATTAAACCCAACATGTGGATGAAGAAGAAGAGTGACGGCTCACAGGTAGCTCATGAAAACAGTTCCTTACCGAATAAAAAGTGAAAATAGTAGGTTTATGTAAATGAGAAGACTGATCGTCTCCCGTCTGATGTATAGAATAAATGTCGTGTGGTGCTGGTTCTTCGGCCTAAGAATGAGCTTCATCCAGAAGATGGTTTGTGAAGCTGGTGTGAAGCGTTTAGCCCGATGTTCAAATCCTCATTAAAAGAAAAAAAAACACTCCACCCCATTCTCCCTCCGCCTCTGTTTTATTCATAATACCACCCGTCTCTCCTCTCGAAAACCGCCACGAGGCATGGCGGCAATTTACGGTACTTCTGAACACGTCCTTAACGGTACCGGCGTGCGTCCATCAGCGCCACAGTGAGCACAATTTTATTACTCAATTTGAATCCACACAAGCTTCATTCCCCACATTTTTTATGCGTTGTGAGCTCAGCTGAGGCAGAAAATAATCTGGACAGCCCAGGCCCGGCGTTCCGGCTCCAACAGGATAAAGCGCTGACAAATTTGGGTCCGGAGGAGCGGTGAGCGGCGAAGACGGCGAGGAAGAGAGATTAAGAGCTACACCATTGTTTACCTCCCCTCTAAGGTGCAGGATACTCTGTCGTTTATAAATGTAGCTTGCTGTTATTGGTTAGCTCGCGCGCTTTAGGGGGAAGAGGAAGGGAAAATGAAAAAAAACTTTGGGAAAGACCCAGGGGGGGGGGGGGGGGGGGTTCGATACAACTTTAATAATGCGTAGCAGGAGCTAAATGAGCCATTCTGCGGTACTTTAAGACGTTTCCCCTCCACCCACCGCCCTCCACCTCTCCACCCCCCCTCGGTCTCAGGGCCTGAATTATTAAAAGTGTTGTTTTCCCTTATTGCATTGCAGCACTGTGCCTTTTTGCTAGAAATGAGCTGCTCATTCTGCAGCTGGAATGCTGAAAGCCCACAACCTCCAACGGCAAAAGCCGGGAGAGCGGGCTGCTGGGGGGTGGGGGGCTCTGAGCAACAACACAAACGTACAGCTTTAAGTGACCACGGCGTTTTCCTCCACCGCCCTTCCAGCACCCTGAAGGTTCTGCGAAAGAACCCGCGGTGTCCCGCTGATGCACATGTGCAGAACCCCAAGACTGGAGAAAAAAGATGACCGCCATGAGTTACATCACTGCAGGAAATCGCCTTTCTAACAGCCCCTCCCCTCCAGAAACAGGGCTTCAAAGGAGGCGGCGTCTCTTTTAGCACTGAGTTACGAGTCCTGGTAAATATCCACTCGTTATTTCAGCTCTGGTGTGCTGTATTTCCGCATGAATCAATTGTTTTTCAAATGAATGCACCCAAAGGCTCTCCGCTTTTTCTCATTAATTAAACTCAAGTCATTTCATCTGCAGCTCGGGTCTAGAGTGAATAGATGTGTGTGTGTGGGGGGGGGTTCAGGACAGCTCTGAAGGTGTAGCCATGTTTATGAGGGCGGCTTTGCCCTTGTTAAAGCTGATCTCCCCCGGATCTTATCTCTGTTCTCTGCTCACCTGGACTCTGGTGCGGTTCACTTTGGATGTTTTTTTTTCAAACTTTATTTGTCAGCTTTTTCCTCTACAACAGGGGTCCCCAAATCCAGCCTCGAGGGCCGGTGTCCTACATGTCTTCCAACCAGCCTGCCACTGAAGCTCCTTATTGGCTAAACACACCTGATCCAGGTAACCAGCAGCAAATAAGGCAGGGATTCTGGAAAACCAGCTGGACACCGACCCACCAGGTCAGGATTTGGGGACCCCTAAACTACAACATTCAGTTACAGTATCGTTCAGCTGATATTTACAGATGTTTACCAAAAATATGTAATTAGACATAAACAAATAAAAAGTAAGATATGAATAAGAAGTAAACAGGAAAGAGAAAAAGTCCCCTCCCTCCCAACCCACCCGAGGCTCTTAAACCAGATGAAGGAACATTAAAAAGAAAGAATGACTGATAACAGTCAAGTCATCAAACATCAAAGGTGAATTGAGGCGGTCTACCTTAGTGTGAAGATGTCAAACACCTGAACTCTGGAACGCAGAAATATCGATTCCCAGGTCCTCCAAATCTGCAATTCTAAAATCCAGAGCCCTGGAAATTTCCCAGAAGTCTCAGCAAAAAAACATTTCAGATGAATGCTCACTAGATTGGCAAATATGGACCACAATGCATCATGTTGGAACGGTTTTTCATTTTGAAAAACGTTGATAGTTTTTCATAGATCATCCTCAGAACACAGCAGATTCATAAATAGTCTTTTTAAAATGTTCAGGTTTATCAGCTTTTACTTCAGGCGTGACGTCCTGTTGCCAAGAACAATCCCATTTCCGGGTTACGCTTTACGAGGTTGTGACTTAAATGGTTTAACCAAAGCTAGCTAATGAGCTCATGCTCGTCAGGGCGGCAGAATGGGAAACGGCTAATCCGTAGAGGAATTCCTGGCGTTGGTTAAAACCAGTTTGTGGAAATCCTTATGAAGCAAACAACACAGTTTGCTAGGAGACACGAAAGACCCGCTCAAATGAAATGGATGTTCCTGGTTTCTTTAACATTTTTCTGATGACACGGAGAAAGAAAATTAAGCCGATTGTGTGTAAACAGAGATCTCTCAGCAAAGGGGAGGTAGGGTTGCTAACTGCCAACAGTTCCCCCCAGACTCAGAGGTGAATTTCTAATGAACTCCTGCCGCTCTGCAGAAACTATGTCCTAGAAAACGACACAGGTTTTTGGCTAAAAAGGTTATCTTCGTCATTAAAAGGCCGCCGGGAACGCTTTGAGAACAGGTCAGAAGATGATGGGAGTGGGACTTGAAACATCACGGTGGGGTTTAAGGTTGAATAGAGCACGAAACCGCTGACTCCCTCTTTTTTTTATCCCGCTGTACTTCTGGTCTTTGGTTGTATTTGTAGTGTTGTTAAAAATACTCGACTCCTGAATTCCTAAAGCTTGACTTCAAATCTGTAGAGTCGCTGTACTAAATAAAGGCTGAAGGCTCAATTGCCCGTTTTTGGAAAGGTGTTTGAGGTGGGTGGAGCTAACTCTGCACTTCATTTTCACCCTTTTAGAGCTGAATTTCATAAACTGATTGACATCAAGCAAAGATTTTCCTGTTTATGAATTTCTTTTCTGCTGAAGTAAACTTTTGCTCTTTTTTTTTTTTTTGGATCCTTTTATCAATAAACGCTGCATCCTTGTTCAGTTTCATTAACTGGCTTTGAAAACAGTTTTTTATTTTATTTTTTATAACTGAAGGAAACCTGGACGGAAATTTGAAAAAGAAGTCAATATTGAGAGGAACTGCAGTGAACAGATCAGGTGGATGGAGGGTTTGTGCGGCGAGACCCGGCTCCACTTCAGCTTCTCCGGGGAACATCAGACATGACCCGTCCAATGGTCTTTGGCCAAAACCGAGTCCCCACCCCCTTGACCTGATGCCTTCTCCTGATTGGGCGTTCACAATTCTGCTCTTCTTTGGGATAAACGTCATTACAAAAAGACCAACTTTAAAGATGTGGAATATTTTATCAGCAGATTTAGTCCTGAAAATCCAGCCTTGAAGTCTGGCAGCCTTGACTTTCAGCCAAAAGAAAAATGGAAGCAGACTCAACAAGGCGTCGCTCGTTTAATAAAACAATACTTTGTCCTTCCCTCCCGCTGCTCCTGCAGGCTCTGTACCTTCCCGTCTTTCCACACCTGCAGTTAAATGCTCTGAAATATGAGAAAGAAGAAGAAGAAATCCTAAGTTGAGGGTAATGTAAAGTATACACTGCAGGTTGCATTCCTCCACCCCTCCCTGCAAGCCCCCCCCCTGCACTCACACACACTTTAATCACACAATTAATAATTAATCAGAGGCTGGGCTCAATGCTGTCAAGTGTGCAGATGAGAGAACACCCAACTGCTGAGAGGGGCCATAAAAAAAGCAGGATTAACAGCCAAAAGAAGCGGTATCAAGCGCTCATCGTGAACCGCTAAGCAACATGTCACCGCTCGCACTCGATTTTATTAAATGGGAGAAAAATACAGATGCTCCAGCGGCAGCAGCACATCCAGCCCAATGCATTTTTAATAACCCGGAGCAGATAAATAAATAAATAAGTAAATAAAAGCCCACTGGCTCTGCACTTCTGCAGTTTGTGAGGGGGAAAATGAAGCTGTCTCTTTTATGTGACATTTTCTACATGCAAATATGGAAAACTTGATTAGGGGCTCTATCCGCCACGTGTAAACACCATTAATAACACCATAACAAAGTGGTTGTGGAAGAATTGGTGGGAGATGAGTCCGGACTGTTTGCTCTGTTGCTCCGCCCACTGGGGGGCTGGACTGATCATTTTGTCCTTTGATTACCTCTGATGGGGTAAATCATTTCCGGGCGCTGGGAGGTGAAGGCGCCGTGTTTACCCGCCTGTACTTACAACACACGACCTCATTCCGCCGCGTCGGTCGCCGTAACCCACAACCTCCGTGTTAAACTGCAAGGGAGAAATGGCGTGCACTCATTTCCAATGTGCTGACGGTGTCGCGGGCATCTCTCGCCGAGAAGCAGCGTGTGATATAAGCGGCGTCTGACGAGGCCCGCCCGCCCGCCCTAATCTGCATTCAATGCTGTGAAATGATCTTAGCTGCAGGAGCTCATTGACTCCCTTTCTCCATCTGTATCATGCTCCCCATCTGCCCCCCCCCCCCCCCCCCTCACAAAGGCGAGAGGGGGGGGGTCTTTGGTGGTGGGGGGGTTGAACTGCAGATAGCAACAGCAGCAGAGCAATCGCAGCAAAGCAATGCCCCCCACGCCTGGCCCATTAATAACAGTAATACGCACACGGCGCCCGAGCCTGCACCGCCGAAAGCAGCACTGACACTTTAATGGGCATTTTTTACTTTTGTTTTTAAATAATGCATGTGCTGCTTGTCAGCGCCGCTTCCCTCCACCCCTGGTGTGCCTTTGCAGCATTCCTTTGTGCAGAAATTACAGTGGAGACCTGTGTTCTGTGGGCTGCCCGCTACACCAGCTGCATTCATCACGTACACGGGGACGTCGGTGGGCACTACATCACACTCCTGGGGTCACGCGTGTGCGCCGGGCCCAAACAAGCTAATTCAGGGTCTCCGCAGGGGAGGAGGCTTTCTGTCAGCGACAGGAGCAGGGAGAAGCTCCAGAACCGGTCAGAGATCAAACAGCTGTTTTGGGTTTTCCATGTAGAACAGCAGCTGAACTCCTGAAAGGGCTCCCACTGTAATTAGCTCGTTAGCACTGCGGCGTGTTTACTGTTGTCGTCCAAAAGGTCAGCCGATGCAAATTTCAAAGCTGGGTGAAAACTCTGACCCTGCAGCCGGGCCTCCTCCAGGTGAGGAGCGAGCTTTGGAGACGCCGGGAGGCGAAGCAGACAAGGTGCAGGAGGATCTTCATCACCTCACTGCAGAGGAAGATCACGCTGCAGTTTTAAAGAACTTTGGTCTGTCTTTCCGTTTGTTTAAAGACTTGCAATGAAGCTTCAGACTTTAATGGGTTTATGTTTCCATCATTGACTGTACATTGACCCCACCCCAGAGAAAATTGTGACTCCCACCTCCAACAGAATGTATTCAAATCAGTCGGACGCCGGCATGATGGAGCCATGTAAGCAGTGATTGGTCCACGTTTCTATGGTAACCACGCTCACTAATCAGGAGGGAGCTTTGTTGGACGACCACACCCCCACCACCTGAAAAGAGAATACACCAAATCTGACAAATGTAGTGAACGTTGGACGTGGGGCTCCACCTACTTTTATTGAGACGTCTGATTGGTCAGTTTATAACTTGAATAAATCCAAAAAATATCCTGAAAAAAATGAGGATTATCATGAGGATGTTTAAAAAATAGGAAGTAGGTCAAGTACGGCTGATCTGACTTCCAGCCGTTTATTTGGGATTTTCTATGGGGACTTCCTGTTTGGAACGCCAGGGGGGAGGAGTCACTCAGTCCGCGTCTCAGATCCAGTCAATGGGCACCTCTGGTGTTCAGTTTGTTTTTGTGTTTATCTGCCGAATAACTACAGTATGAAGACATTAATACTAAAAGCAGACAACAAACTGTTGATTCTGCTCTGCAAAAAACGTTTTTTCTGTTCACAAAAACGATCTTTAATTAGACGAAGGAAGGAAGAAAAAACGAGTTATTGACTAAAGAAAGTGATAATTAATGGTCACTTCAGGATTTATGGTTTTGTTTGAAAACCAGGCAGAAGGTTTTTTCTGAGCCGTTCCGTTTGTTTCTGAAGTTCAGTCAGATCTTCTTCACGTCTGGATTCCACTTTCATTCTGGGTGATGCAAAATCAAACAGATTCCTGGATTAAATTGGGGAATATCGGCACAGAAGGTGAAGGAGTCGCTACAAAACGTTAGGAAAAAACGTCTAAAATTCAGATCTTTAAGGTTTTTTTGCTCAGAACGCCAGGAAGATTTAAGTTTTGTTTTGATGAAGATGATGGGGAGGAGGAAGCTGACATAAATCAGGTCTGAGGCCATCAGGACCTGCTTCAGCTTCACGCAGTTTTCTGTTTAAGTCAGGGAATATTTTCCTGCTGTTAATTGTTTCTGCCAAACGGTTTTCTGAATCTTGACTTTCTGAAAACAGAAGCAGTGATGAAATCTACGTCTTCCTCATGAAAGAGCCTGAAGAAGATTTGCATGTTTAACCAAACCTCCATCATGGGGTGTAAAGGTGGCCTCCCTCCATCTTTTGGAGGATTTTCCTGCCGGGGAACACGCGTGTGGAGGAGGCTTTCCTTCATGCCGCACGTTAACAGGATTGATGTCCCGTTTGAGGTCTCGGCTGCTGCGGCGGCGACAGCTCTTTGGTCGGGTTTAGAGACATCACACGAGCTGTCGGATGCTTTCCGGGATGAAGTCGGTTTGCAGCCGTCTTCCTGAAGCGGAATCAAACCTGGAATGAGGAGATTGTTTGTTTGCTCTTCTGCTCAGGCGACTGCTGTGCTCCTTTATTGATTCTAGGCGGCCTATCTATGTGTATTTGTCACTACATGTAAGGTCAATAAACAGCCCCAATCAATATTAATAACAATCGATGGTGCATTCTGTATGATTTCCCTTCTTTTACCGTTTGCTGCCTTGCTGCTGGGCTGTGTGCAGTGACTCTGCGCCTTTGTGTCCCTGCAGGAAACACGCTGTGTAAGTCAGGAAGCATTGCTGTCTTCGGGAACGTGGTGTACAGCGGCCTGCTGAACGATCACCTCTGGCATTTGGGAGTGCCCCTCTTCACGAGACTGGTAAGAGCCACCAGAGCCACACCCACCTCGCGGCGGGCGTGCTCGTCCACGCCACGGTTAGACGCTGCGCATCGCCTCAGACTCGCTGGTTCCAAATCTTTGGCCCAAACGGAGGCGTTCTAATGGAGAGCTGAACGTCAGTGATGAAGGAACCAGAACTTTGGGTCTGGACTCTGATGGAGAAGCTCGGCTCCTCCTGGGCGAGACTCCGGTTTCCATCCGTGTTTGTATTGGTTCATATGTGGCTGCAGCTGTCATTTATCAGTCAGGAATTAGTGTTGATTGTTGCACAAGGGTTGCATATAATTGGGTTACATTAAACAGATAATGCCGCTGATCTCATTAATGTGTGATGTGACGGCTTGTTTGATTATCAATTAATGTCAAGCGGAGATGCAGGAGGCTGTTGGGGCTCCGGTTGGCTTTTGTTGTACCTTAGAGTTCAGTGTCAGCCATGGAGGAGGAGGAGGAAGAGGAGGAGGAGGAGGCAGGCATAGATGTGAGGGTAAGCCACCGGGATGCTGCCCGGATGACGGACACAGATCTGCAGCATGTAGAACCAGCTGGACGAAAGTCCTCCTGAACTTTTCTGTGAGCTGTTTCTCTGAAACATTTCAACCTTCTTGAGGTCAAAACCGGTCCAGGCCTCCCCAGAAAGAGAGACTTCATCTCAGCGGGACTGCCTGGTGACATGAAGGTTGGAAAAACAAACTCCACCCAGAGGTCATTCAACTAAACCTTCAAAAATGGCACTAAAACCAATACTTTAGCACTCAAAAGCTAACTCACACACCAACAAGAGGGGTTTAAAAAGAATAATAATTAGTAGCCCCCTTCCCACCAACTATCACCAATCTCTTGACTTATGATTAAAAAAAAACTTTTTTTTTAAAGAAAACAAAAACTGGCATTACTGAAGCTTTTTAAAGGTTTTATAAATAAGATTTAGGATCATATTTAGAATCTAAAACACAAAATCTGGCAAATAACGCCTGCTGCTGTTGGTTTCTCATTGTGATTTTAGCTTTTAAATGGATTCTATCAGTAAATGTTCTGGATTTGATGAAGAGCGCCGGCTTCCTGCCAGTTGGTGTTTTTTTTAATACTCATCCTTTAGACATTTTGCATTTCCACACAAATTTAAATCTTAATTACTATACAACAAAGTCATTAACAAACCAACTTTCATTTTTCAGATATACAAATAAAATAAATAGTTTTTTCTTAAATTAAATACTTTTTTGTTTCTAAAAAGCAGCTTTTTGTAACATTTAAGTCCAGTTAGTCTCCTGAAGTTCCCATTTTTTCCTAAAAATTCCATACATAGTCAAGCATTTCTGCAAACAAAACCATAAATAATCTTTTGAAGAAATGAAACGCGCATTAAAATAAGTAGTGGATGTGAATCAGGAATCTGAGGCTTTTCCCGTTTTTAAAGTTGCACAATCCTGAAAGCTCCTCACAGACAAAGGTCTCCTCTGTGCTTCATTAATATCATTTTCAAATCATGAACTCCTAACCTTTTGTGGCTCACAAACATTTCTCATCTCTGCACTCATTTTAGTTTTCCTGAATGTAAAACTTTCTGACAGAAAATCTGAATCCGCCTCGATAATCCCTCTAGCGTCAAAAACTAAGAACAACAGCAAAGTGAAGCTTTGCTGATATGGGGATCGTGGCCTGGACCCCCCCCCCCACCCCCCAGCTCTCAATATGGCACAGAATAACAGGATTTGGGGAAAAATGGAATTATTTATTGCTTTTATTTGCCTTGTTTTTTCTGAGGCATGAACAGACGAGTGACGTTTGAGCACCGATTCAAACGGAAACATCCCTGGTTTTTTCTGGACAGAGATGAACCAATGTCAATAAAAAAGCACATTTGTATGTTGGACGGTGCTGCTCCTGCAAAAACAACCTTAAAAAAAACAAATGTTTCTGGATTTTATTTGCTCCTTAAAATATTACTTTACTCCTTAAAAGAATCTTAGTTTAGTTTCTGAATAATGTCGCCAAACTTTTTTATTTATCACTTTTTAATGCCAGATGTTTGTAACACAGAATAATTTAAATAAAAATAGGAAGAAATTCAAAATAACTGGCTAAAAATTAAACTAAAAGAAAAGAAAAGCAACATTCATTAAAATTCTCTAATTAACTAATTGAGAACAAAGAAATACCTTAAACGTATCTAAAAACATCAACTAACAAATGGATGTATACCTTTAATTAAATTATAAATGGAAAGAAAATGTGAAATATAGAACTAAATAAAAATGTTTTTTTAATCTTTTAGGCTAAAAAACTTAAAGGAAAAGATTCAGGACCAAGGACAGCGACAGGGTCAGTGAAAAACAGCTGCAGGTTCTGGTTCTGAACAAAAGCTCAGTTCAGATGGTCTAAAGCCAAAAGCAGGTCCGTTAAATGGGAGGGAACCCTAAAAAACAGAAGAAATCATCCTAAAGAAAAGTAGCTTCCATAAATTTGATGCTCTGGTACGTGTCTTAAAGCTCCTGCTGTGATGCATCATGGGGCTTGTAGGTTGAAATGGAACAGACTTGAACTTCTGCTCTGCTCACAGCTTTCTTGCTAAGTTGGCTGGAACTGATTTATGAATTATGCCTCCTCTGAGTCATGAATCCGTCAAAAGTTCTCCTGTAATTTCAACAAAAACAAAAGAAAGAAGAAACCAACTTTCCACGGCGCAGAGCCGTGTGATTTCTGTCTCCAGAGCCCAAAGTTCTTCCGGTTGTTCTGGATCCGAAGCTGCGGAGCAGCAGTGATCCAGTAAAGACGGGAAAAAAACAGCCGTGTTAGCGTTTTTACAAACCAGGAGGAGAACTTTAGACCAAACCCTCCAAAGTCCACGGTTTCTTTAAGAAGTGGTGCAGCAGTTTCCGTCGGAGGCCAGGCGCCGTGAGCTGGAGGAGGCTGCAGGAGGAGCCGCTCAGACTAAAGGTGCGACAGAAAGGTGGGGGGGTCGCGGCGCTCTCCTGCGGCCGGCCCAGCGGTGGGATCGGCGTGACGCGCTGCGAGGCTGCACAGCCCCTAATTACTGCACAGGCCTGCCAGTTGGTACCCTCAGGCCAGCTCTGACTGCTCAATGCCAGGATGTAAACACTGCATTATTAACAGGACATACAGTCTGCGCCGGGCGCTGTTTAATGTGCTCTTTGTATGTCTACATGGAGGCATTACTGTGGAGGCAGTCCTGATGCCCGGACTCTTACCGGGAATTTATTCTCACCGACAGCGAGCTCCAGAACCACCAGATGGGCGATTTGCTGCATACGGTGTGATGTATGCTTACAAATGATGTTTAATGATATCTTCCAGGGATGGCAGCAAAACATTACCATTTTCAAGGCTAAATATGCACGCTGTGTCAGAAAACTGCAGGATTAAGTAACACCATTTTTTCCCTCCCTGTCTTGTTATTTTATTCAAACGTATCGGCTGTCATGGACGCCTTCGCACCGTTTCCCAGCTTCCCCAGCGCTAACGGAAACAGATTTCTGGAGAATCAATCCGGAACCCGACTGGGGGATGGACCTGAAAGCCTTTGTCACAAGGAGGGTTTAGCTGGAAGAACTATGCTTCCTGTGCTCTGATTGGTCAGATTGACCCATTGGCACTCTCCCTCCTTCTTTTCACGTTCCACCATCCATTTTAGAAGAACATAAACACTCACCTGAGCACAGGTGTCAGCTCAACAGACTGAATGACTGAAATATTTCACACTAGTTGGTTTTAAAGCATAAGTATGCGTGTGAACACTATCTGTTTTGTGTACATGTCGACAGGTGGACATTTTTGCAACTAACAGGTGTGTTTATAACATTTGAGTGTGTGTGTGGACAGGCTCCGCCCTTTTTTTTTGTTTTGTTTTTTTTTTACATTTGAACCTTACCATAATGATTAACAACCAGTAAACTTGTTGCTTTATGCTGCTTCATGGTCTTATCCCCCTTCCCCTCCTATTATCACCCCCTACCCCCCCTCTCTCTAACGTCCCTCTTTCTTCTTCCCCTCTTTCCTTTTCCGTCCGGTCCAACACCAAAGATTTTCAGACATGTTTGAAATTAATAAAGTTTGGCCTCAATTACAAAAGGGGTTTATTCAGACATACCTTTGGTTTGTCTGAAGATTAATAACCCCTCTTGTTAAAGTAAAATATGTCCAACCCAAGAGGCCCTCAGCTCTCATCTGTCTGCCTAGCTGTTGGACAGGACAAGTTTGAAAAAAAAAAAAAAAAAAAAAAAAAAAAAAAAAGATTGACCCATTGACTGTGAATGAGAACTGGCTCCTCCCTCTTTGTGTTCCAAACAGGAAGTACCTTTGAAATCCCATAGACTTTAATAGAGTTCTAATGCTCCGAAGGACCATGCTGGGCCTGATATCTTTATTTTTCTTAACATTTTCTTGATAATCCTCATTTTTTATGATATTTTTCAGTAGTTCAAGTTCTAAACTGGCCAATCACATGCCTCCATAAATATGGGTGGAGCCAGCCTGCCTCCACGTCCAACGTTCAAAACGTTTTACAGATTTGATGTTGCGAGTTGTAGGGGTGTGTCCCCTCCAACAAGCTCACTCCCGATTGGGCAGAGTGGTTGCCATAGAAACAGTTTTTGGCGTCTGGCTCCAACATGTCGGTGTCTGTATTGCGTGAAAATGGCGACTGAACTGACTTCGTTTGGTTGGAGCCGGAAGTCACCGTTTTTATGGATGGTGTCACGCTCCAGACTAAGCTCCGCCCACTTCTGACTAGCATTTGTGCCTCTTGTGGGTTTCTGCACCCTGATGTTGGTGTTAATGTCAAGTGTTGATGGTTCAAATCTGACTCAGCAAAACTATTTTATACCATGAATAGCAAAAATCTTTTGTTAAGCGTCCGTTTTTAATAAATTTGTTGCTTTAAATAATATTTTCTACAGTAAAAATACATAAAAATGAAAAATAATTTAAGAATAAGCAAAAAAAAGTGTTTTTCGTTTGTTAGAGTTAAATATGTTTTTCTGGACTTGCTTGTGAAAAATAATTATTTAATGAAAAGTAAACCTTTGCAAAAAAATGTTTGTTTTTTTTAAATAAAGGAAGTTTTTAACTTAGATATTTATATACATCATTATCCTATTATTATAATACTCTTTTATTGGAAAGTTCTGGCTCCAATAGATTTATTTGAATCTTGAATATTTAAGTTTATTTTCTTTTTTTATTCATGTAGAACTTTAGGTTAACTTTGTCTTTTTAGGATTAAATAATAAAGTCATTCTAACAGCGTTGAGGAAATAAAGGAGATCCACTTCTTTTGACCTGATTTGGTGCATAACTTCAGGCCGCTGCAGGTTTAAAGTTTAAAAAGACTTTTTTTCTCTGCTGAGTCACTTTTGACCCACAAAAGTGCTGATGTCACTTTTTGTTTTTGTGTGTGAAATTAACTGAATTAAATAACTTTTTTCTGCGGAACCAGTTTAGATTCCTGCAGGTGAGTTATGTGTGGTTTTTTTTCTGGTGGATTATTGGTGCTAATCCACTAGTGAGATTATAATTTCTGTTTGCAAACAAAAGTCTGATCTGAATCTTGGTGGTTCGATTCCCGTGGGGGTGTTGGCCCCACACAGGACCTTCAGAGGTGGGGGGGGGTGGGGGGGGCGTGCATGGCGTGCTCTCCTGATGTGATGGATGTGGCATGGAAACATCAATACCCACCTGTGGAGCGGATGGAGACACATACAGAGATAAGAGGAGCGCGGCCCCCCGTCACAGAGCCGTAAAGCTGCTTACTCCATAAAGGGGAGAAGGTGATGAGAGGAGCCGAGCTGGGGGCTCAGGATGGAGCTCCTCGCCGGCTGAGGCCGGGCCGAGTCGGGCCGGAGGGGGGGTTGATGGATGAGGAGGAAAGGCTGAGGAACCTCAGCAGGAGCTCCACGGGGAGCCGCTCCCCCTGGAGACCCCCAAATGAGGAGATCCGCTCCGTAAGGGCGAGGAGGACGGAGGAGAGGTGAGATGATCACGACACGTTGAGGGCGGATCCGGAGTCGGGGAACGTCACGAACAGACGGACATTTTAGGAGGAACGCGCCGTCTGCGAGTTCCTCACATCCTCCTCTCTGAGAGCTCCATCTTTATAATGGATGGCAGCGTCTCTGGGGGGGGGGGTGTCTAGACTCTGGTGAGGAATCTAAATGGTGGGGAGAGCTGCTCGCCTCCTCGGTAAGTAGCGAGGAGCGCAGCAGAGGAGGTGACAGGAAGTGGAGGGCGTCAGGTCTTCAGACGCAGAAACTCAAACAGATTTTTTTCTTTGTTTCTCTTAATCCCTCCAACCTAAAGAAGCGCCCCCCCTCCCACCCCACTCACCCCTTCCCTCCAGCCTCCACCCTGGTTCTTCCCTCCATCTTCTCCCCCCTCAGTTATTTATGGGCAGGACTTGAAATAGACTTCAGAATTTGATAAAAGCGTGATCTTTAATCTGAGTTGCCTGAGAAGTGCATTTCATTTTTATTTCCCTTCAGAGATTGATGGAGGAGTGGGGAGGTTATCCACTCTGTGATTGCTAATGTAAATCCATGCTGTTGTGCTGGACGCCGAGGAGGACGAGCGTGCACGCCGCCCCTCAAACGCCAGAGTTTGCCGGCTAAATCCCGGCTTCTCCCAGGTTCCTGAGGAAGCAGGAGGAATAAAACGGGTGATAAATCCAAGATGACGGCTACGCCGTTTGAATGAGGCCCCTTGTGTATCAATTCAGTCAAAGCCAGCTGCAAATCTAACTCTGCCTCCTGATGTGGCAATTACTGATGGGCAGCATCACCTGAATGGATCTGCTGTTCATTACTGCCACACTCTCCACGGCGGCAAAATGTTCTGGAGGATCCTCCAGCAAATTAGCTCATCCCCCCCAGGACGTCCTTTATTGGACGACGCTGCACCAGGGGATGCCGCAAAACCGCCGGAGCCCTCCGCTGCCGGCCCGGCTGCCACGGGGTTTATATTTTAAAAGCGCCAGCTCCCAGTCGTGTATTGATGATATGTTTTGAAAATTGCTGAGGCAGGCTCATTGTTACAGTGCTGTCTCGAAGATAGCCAAGGCTCCCTCCCTCCCTCCCTCCTGCCTCCTGCTCTGCTGCTCTCCCCCCCCCCCCCCCCCAGCCCCTCTCCTCCTTCTAGCCTTTATAGCCGAACAGATGGAAAACACGCTAAAGCTTGTAATGTAATACAGTTTGGCTCGCCGAGGTGTTTCAGCCTAACTTCATCTGTCCTCTGATCTGCTTTTAAACCCAAACTGATCCGGGTCAATAACACATGTGTGTGTGTGTGGGGGGGGTGTTTGTCGGGGGGGGGGGGGGGGGGGTCGCTTCTGCTCGATGAAAAACTGCTTCCACTCATCTCAGTCACACAGAGAAAAGAAGAAAGAGGCGCGATCTGTTAGTCACCAGCATCCCCCCCCCTCCCTCCCAGCTTCCTGCCTCCCTCCCTCCCTCCCTCCCCCCGCCTCCCCGGGACGCTGAATTTTACAGTACCGTCTGCAGGATCCCGGATTGTTGGGCGCACTCCTCTATGCAGAGCAACTGGGCTCCGGTGGAGGAACGCTGGAGGCAGCTGTCAAGCGCAGCCTGCTGCTCCTGCTGCTCTGGTTGAGCCTCGGCGCCGAACCGGCTGATTTCACATTCACCAATAAGAGGCGGCACAGGGGGGGGAGCGAGAGCGCGAGCGAGCGAGAGAGAGAGCGGGGAGAGTCTTGAAGTGAGCAGTGTGGAGAGGCAAGTGGAGTGGAAGAGTGTCAAAAGAAAAAAGAGGTTACAACACCTCCCTGGCTCTTTCTCCTTTCCTCCCGTCTGCCGACTCCCCCTCTTTCTTGTGTTGGCTCAGAAGAGGAAGAAGAGAAGAGGAAGGGGGCTTTTCCAAAAACACTGAAGAACAAGCTGCTCGCTGAAGAACAGAAGAAGAAGAAGAAGAAGAAGAAGAAGGGGTGAGGCTCAAGTCAAGCCCCGTTGCTTCAGTGGAACCAGTAAAGCTCTCTGTCCAAACCACCGGACTCCTTCTGACTCCCACCCTGGCTGGACTGGTCCCAGTGCTCGGCCCCGCTCTCCTGCGCCCGCCTGCCCACACCTGTCCCGCTTCCAACATGATGATGTACTTTTGGGTGAGTACCGGAGCGCAGAGTGTGGATATCAGGCAGGGGCAGGGTGCTGCTGTGTCTAACGGCTGTGACGTCTCACAGGCTTCCAGCTACCGTATGTAATTCCTGCATACAGACATGTATGGCGTGTGCGTTTGCAGGCGCGCGCACGTCTGCTGCTGCGCCTCCCACATGCATGAGCCGAGCTGATGTGTTTTATTGATGCTGCAGCCAGGAGCCACGGAGGCCTGCGTTTGTGTGCTGCATTCGTTACGCCTTCCAGGGAGGGAGGATGGGAGCGTGGGAGGAGAACCCTCACCCGCACCTCCATCAGAGATCTCACCCCCAACTTCCACTACCCAGCATGCAGCGTGGCGGCGCTGCCAGCTGCTCGGGGTCTTTCAGGGACACTTGCCGGGGTCCTCCTCTGGTTCCAGTTGTTGTTGTTGTCGCTCATTCCGGGGTTTCAGAAATGAGATGGCGTTCGGCGGCGGGTGGAGATGATTACGGATTGTTAACCGCCGCCGCCGCTGATGAATTCTCTTTGAGATCATGTGCGATTAGTCAGATTGCCTTCGTCACCTCTGTGGTTTGGTTCGCCACAACAATGCTGCTGCTTCAGCCGCTCCTCTCTGAGGCCCGCCTCGGCACGCGGCGGCCCGCTCGGGGCGCCTCTGCTGTGCTAACTTTGGCTTCCAGAGCGTCTTCGGGATGAAACGCAGCAGAACAATCCCGGTGTAAACAGTCTGAGCTGGACTGCAGCGGCTGCAGACTCTGTGTGTAGGTATTGATCGGGAGTTCAGATTTCTGAGGAGAGAGCATCTTTTTCTCAAAGGGGGGGGTGTTACTTCACACGGAAGAATCTATTATAAATGACTTTTGGCCTGGGCCACTTTCTTATGTTTGGGCAGCTGTAAACGGCGCCTGCCCCTCAGCAAAGGCCGTGTTTTGGTGGAGGAATAAGAGGTGCTAGCAAAGCTCTGTCTGCAAGTATGCAGGAATTCTGCTGGAATTCTGGCGTGGGCTGGGGCCTCCGCCCGCACCCACGGCGCTCCTCGCCTGACGCTCATTGACGGAGGCTCATTGCTGACTCCTGCCTCTTTGAAGATGAGCTGCCAGGATGCAGCTCGTCTTTTCTCCACCTCCCCTTTCATCAGCCGTTCCTCCCTCCGGCCAGTCGCAGCGGTGACCACACACGGATGCAGCTTCCTGGCTGAGCGGCGCCGCTGCTTTGCATGTGTTTACCTACAGACCCTTCGTGTGAAATGAAGCGTTGCTTTGTTCAGTGCGCTGTGCTTCACCAGGGGAACAGGAACTCCCACCTGTTTCCGATCCGTTGTGTTTGGGGGGTCCAGGATCCGTCGTTCCTACAGAAACATCATTTTGCTGATTGTGGCCTCAGAAACTCAGAGGAGGGAACGCCGTCCTCTGCAAACCGCCACGTCGCTCTGAAAATCAACAGAAACGCTGCTGATCACGCGGGGGAAAACTTTCCGCTTTCTCGTGCACGTTTCTGTGAGATGGCGGACGAACACGGCGTGGGGATCCTGGATGGGGGCGGGTTCAGGGATGGCTGGTACACCGTGTCCTGTCCACATGTGCACGGCGTTCCCGCTCTGACCCGCCGTATGTCCGCTGACAGAGGGCCTGCATTTCAGCTGCAGGTGGTGTGTGTTACTGCCCCCCCCTGAAGCCTGTGGGCTCCACGTCAGTCTGGGGAACCTGCAAACTCCCTCATTAGAATATTTATTCACCCGGCAGATGTTCTTATCCGGGGCAATTACCTTTGACTTCCAGCTCCCTGTTGTCCACTGATGTGGATGAATGTGTGTACAAAGACGTCCCGGGTTATGCATGGGACCTCCCCCTACCCACACAAACACACACGTGCTCGATGGGCTCCTTGGGGGCGATTGGGGGAAGTGGGGGCGACACCTCCTGTGATGGCCGGTGGAGGGACGGCCAGGAGATCATCCCCTCCAGCCGGCTGTTCCTTTGAATTAGAGATGAGGAGGAGGAGGAGGCGCAGAGTGGAGGAATCGAGCCTGCTCCTGCATCCCCCCCCCACCCCCCACCCCCCCACCCCCACTGGAGGGTGATGAATAATTTAGAAATGCAGGCCTTGCTGTCGAGTCGAGATGGTGGTAATGGGGAGACTGGATATATGGAGCTTTACGTTGGACTTCCCAGCCGCCGTGGTGCAGTGTGCCGCAGGCGGGCCTGCATTAACGCATTCAGCAAAGCGGCGCAGACGTGACGTCAGGCGGACGCGTGGCTCGTCTGGTGCGTGCTCGCATCCAGAGGTGGAGGCGGCCATGTCATCGGACGGCGGGCCGGCGGGCCGGCGAGTCCACCGCCGCCGGTTTTAGGTTGCAGAGATGAAGCGGCTGCAATCGTCTGTTAATGTACTAATTGATCTGTGTCCTCAGACGGGCCAATCAGGAGTAGTGTCACGTAGAGGCGCCTTCATTAGCTGCTGCTGGCCGGCTCTCCACCCCCCCACCCCCCATGCTTTACCTGACTGCTGTAATAACTCCAGACGTTTCTATCTCCCGGACAAGCCCCCAGCAGACGCCGCAGCACGTCTGTGACAGGCAGGTGATCGGCCCTCGTCTGCTCGCCGTGTCTGCACGCTCCCCTGTTGGAGGAGAAGTTGCAGTTTCGTCCCCGAAATTTCCGAGGAATCGCATATTTTCTTAAAAATGAGTTTTGTTCTGGGTCATTTTGTTCACCACGATTGGGAAGCCCCGCCCCTTTTCTTATCAGTGGGATCTTTTCCAATCAAAGCTTGACCAGTGATTCTGTCAGCCCCTTACTCCCCTTCTCCCCCCCACCCCAACCCCCCTGGGGGGCTGATGGGGCCGGCTAATTGTCATTAGGCCTCTGACAGCAGGTTTGACTTGCAGGATCGGCTTTTGATATCACAGCTGATAAAGAGATTACATACAGGACAGGGGGCTGCGAGGGGTGGGGGGTGTTCTTAAACTACAGAAAGACACCGACACGGGGGAAATCACTGGTGAGTTTAGCAGAGGAAAATAAATCCGGCCGCAGTAAAAGCCTGGCGCTCACTTATTGCACCTGCTATCATTAGCACTTTTGTACACATGGTCAGCCTCCCAGGGAAAAGTCATTATCCAGCTGTGCCGTTATTTTTCTGCTGTTTTCTCCTAGTGGAGTGTGACTTCAGGGCTATAGCCAGCGTACCATTTAATGCCTCCAACACAATAAAGGACTCTAGCCTTAATGATGTGGGATTGGATGGCCATGCCTCAGGTTGTCCGGGGGCTTGTGAGCTGTTACCGTGAGCGGCCATTTTGCCTCGCCGCTGCCAAGGCTCCATGTCAGCTCGGCTCGGAGCGGTCCGGGATAAAAAATCCCCGCCAACTGCAGGGGGGAACCTGTGGAGCCTGGCCAAAATGTTAGATATTTGTCTCATTTCTGTTCAGCAGAAGCACAAATACACCGGTTTTTTTTTAACTTTCACCTGTGGGAAAACAGGTAATCCTACCTCAGTCAACTATCCTGACCTTAACTTGGACAAATACTCCGTGTTAGTTTCCGTTTTTTCTTTTTGGTCCCCCCCCCCCTCGTTAGCTGCCTCTGTTGGTGCAGAGTGGTGTTTAAACTAAAGCGGAGCAGACATAATGACTCAGAGAATGAAATATTCATCGCAGAGCTTCACAAACAATGAAACTGGAGCAAAGGTTCAAAGACTTCTTGCCCTAAATTTCAAGTGTCAACCCCCCCCCCCTCCCCCTCAAAAAAGATAGGCGTTATTTGCACATTCAGACGGACACCGAGCGAGTTGGAGGAGCAGAGAAAACCTTCTCTTTGCAGTTTCGGCGGCCTGAAAACGTCTGCGCGGGGCTGATCTGAGGGGAGGAAAGTCTGCTCTCAGCACTCGTTTGTTTTCTGAAGTTTCCTCCTCCGTTTAGGCGCCGTAATTGCATCTCGCAGCCCGACTTATCGGTTTAAGTTGGTGCGGCTGGCCTGTTGCGCTGTCAGGAGCCGCAGCGGCGTCTCGCCTCTTCCTCCTGCAGCAGAAGGCGTGCGCATCCCTAACACGCCTGTGCCACAGATATGCCCCGAAGTGTCAACTCTCACATACGGAAAATACTGGAGGAGAGGCCCCCGTGAGGAGGCGGCAACCTGCCACGCATGATAAGGAGCGCTCCTCCGCCCTCCCCCTCACAGCAACAAATGTCAATTGTGAGCTTTTCAGCGTTTCCGCCTCCTCAAATGTGACCTTCACGTCATGTAAATTCGCCGTTTTGTTGCAGGAAAACGGTTAAAAATGACCAGGAAGTTATGGAAACCCTCCTCGGAGCGCTTGCCGCAGCTCTGCACACCGCCCTGCTCCTATATGAGCGCCATGTACATACAAGCATACGCATTTGCACACATTAGCATACATTAGGCGGAGCTGCACGGGGACAAATTAGATTGGAGGCCCGCGCCCAATCTTTCATGAAACAAATAAAGTCGGCGTTGTTGCTTTTTGAAGGTAATTTGGAGGCTTTGTGAAACCTGAGGCGCTCGGCCTCTTTTCCACGCACAAAGATTTGCTTTTTTTTTTACTGCGGCTTCAACTCAAAAAAACACCAAAAACTGAGGTTTGATCAGGAAATTTACACTAAAAGCAGTTTTTTTTGTCGCCTTTTCACTGCAGAATATCTGAAATGTACATGTATGTGTGTATTTTCTAATTGAACTAACTTTTCACATCTTTTCTACGACACGGTGAGCCGATAAGTAACACTCTCAGAAAATGTCTTTGCAGGTTGTTTTTGTCTCATTATGAGCAAACGTGTGATATATTTAATAAAAACACATCACCCCACCTTAGGGAGAAATTCATGCTGTGTCTAACAAGGTCTAACACGTTTGCACGACATGAACAGGTGATCTAAAAACAGGAAAGGAACACGACTCTTAAGAAGAAAATCACTAGAGAAAAGGAAAACGATGTGTCGACGCACAGGCATTCAAAAGAAGGAAAAAGAACGGATAGAATGTGTTACGGCCCAAAAAGACGGGTTTTTTTGGCTTGTTCTAATCAAATGGTTTATATTTTTGGAGTTTTTATTAAGCTAATTGTAGTTTATTTTGATTAATGTGACAAAAACCTAGTGTAATAAATGGAAAGGGCTCATTTTCAAACAAAACGAGAATCTTAGAACAAGTTAGTCCATCTTAACAAATCCACCTTAAATCTAAAAGCACGACGCTGAATGTCGGTCTAACTTGACGACGTGTTTTGAACTTTAAAATAACCCAAAATAAAAGCAGATTTTGAGTTTTTTTTAGTCTTAAATTAACTTTTTCTGTCATCAACAGTTCGGAGCACAAAGGATTTGGGCTCATCTTAATAATAATGAACTTATTTCTAGATCTTGGCTCTTAACGAGACCAAAAATTCTGATTTTGAGAAAATCTTGCAAAGGTGCAGACATAGAAACGTCTCCAATAGATCAGCTAAAACTCGTTTGCATCTTTGTGCATGTTTATTTTTACGGCTGCACAGACTCTATTCAGACTTTGTTATATACTCTCCCCCAATCAATCCCAGCCACTATAAGTGCCCCCCCCCCGCTGCAGCTTCAGAAACAGTGTGGCACACCGGCTGTAAAATTAATGGCAGGAGAGTGACATCAGTGTTATAGGTTATTGACCGATTTGGTGGAATTTATGACCCTAATCGAGAGGCGGTGTCAAGAGGGAGTGGAGCAAATACGAGTGGTACTGACAGCCGTGTGGCCACCGGACACCGCCACCTGAGCCCCCCCCCCCACCAGTAAATTGAAGCAGGGACTTTATAAGTGTGTGCCGGGTCCCGAGGCCATGCCCCGGGCCTGCGTCCATGCTGCAGGTCAGACACAGGATGCACTGCAGATGATGAGAAGCCCTTCTTCATCTCGCCTCATGTCAGGCTGGGCCTCTCCCGGTGTCAGCAGCAGCAGCCGCCGCCGCCACCGCCGCTGTGTTTATGTGCATCCATCCAAACAAGTGTGCAGCTGCTGTCAGGGAGATTTTTCCTCTGGGTGTTTGTGAGGGAGGGGGGGGGGGGGGGGGGGGCTGTTCATGCACTTTTCATGATCATTATATAACCCGCTGTACTGTATATTTGTAGCTACCGGTGTCTGTTTCCATGGCGAGGAGAGGCGGTCAAAGCTCCTGTTTAAACTGCGAGTAGAAACAGAAATATTCAGCAGCGCGCAAACGGCCGGCCCATGAAGATGACTGAGCTCAGCCGCATGAATAATTCCCCCTGAAAACCGCCCGTAATGCCACACGCTTGTCATTTTATTCCAAAAAAATCTATTTGTATGCCATCGGTCCATGCAGGTGAGGGGGAAGCGTGCGTTTGGGCTCAGGGTCCAAACGCCGCTAGCCCCCTTTGATTCGTCTGCTTGATGTTTTCGCCGCTGGTCGTTCGGTGGGCAGCGGCGGCTTCCAGGCTGTTCCTGGCGGAGCGGACGCTCCTCCTCCAGCAGGAGGGATGCTCCTCCTCCAGCAGGAGGTCCACTCCTCCTCCAGCAGGAGGGACGCTCCTCCTCCAGCAGGAAGTCCACTCCTCCTCCAGCAGGAGGGATGCTCCTCCTCCAACAGGAAGGACGCTCCTCCTCCAGCAGGAGGGATGCTCCTCCTCCAGCAGGAAGTCCACTCCTCCTCCAGCAGGAGGGATGCTCCTCCTCCAACAGGAAGGACGCTCCTCCTCCAGCAGGAGGGATGCTCCTCCTCCAACAGGAAGGACGCTCCTCCTCCAGCAGGAGGGATGCTCCTCCTCCAGCAGGAGGGACGCTCCTCCTCCAGCAGGAGGGACGCTCCTCCTCCAGCAGGAGGGACGCTCCTCCTCCAGCAGGAGGGACGCTCCTCCTCCAACAGGAGGGACGCTCCTCCTCCAGCAGGAGGGACGCTCCTCCTCCAACAGGAAGGACGCTCCTCCTCCAGCAGGAGGGACGCTCCTCCTCCAACAGGAGGGACGCTCCTCCTCCAGCAGGAATCCCTGTAGGAAACCCTGTGAAGCATTTAAAGGACGGATCTCATGACTGAAAATGTAACCAATTTCTCCTGCATTTAAAAAATCAGCTGCCTTGCTCCATCACACGGGGGGGGGGGGTCAGCGGGGGGCTGCCGTCCCACTTTACCTGCTTAAATAAGAGAACGTCCTTTTCTAGGAAAGTCTCTGCAAACGTCCACACAGATTTGAACTTCATCTGCGTGTTTCGTGCTCTGCAGAACCAAGAAATGTGATTTTGTTTCTATTGATAAACTTAATTATATACGAGTTTGTTGGACTTTCTCCAACATTAGACACAGAAACCGGACTGACGTGTAGAAAAACCTGAAGTGGAGTGTTGAGGCTCTAACGAAAAACAAGGCGGCGTTGACGCTTCATGGGAGAAATCTGCAGCGCTGCGGTTTCATTGTCGTAGGAGGAGCGTGATCAGAAACAAAGTTTAGAGAAATGTTGCTCCTACCTGACAGTCGGTCGGAGGATTTCAACCGAGGGTTTCTGCAGGTTCAGGAGGTGAAGCCGTAACGTTCAGCTCCTCCTGCAGACGGGTGGATCTGGATGGATGGATGCGTGTTATTTGGCGTGTGACGGGTGATTTTCCCCAGAACACGCCTCCCTGCTTTTCCTGAATGGCGGCCTGATCCGTGCGTGTTCTGCAGGCTTGTCCCGTGATGCTCACAGGAGGACCTGCGGGTGGAGGAGTTTGTGGAAAATCAATCATCGGGAAGGTGGTGGGCACGAGATTGTACCTCCCAAAAGGAAAATTCTGCCTATGAAACATTAAATGAGAAAAAATGCCAAACTTTTGGAGCAAAGTGTCTCAGCGGAGCTTCTTAATCTGCTTTTATTCAGAAGGTTTGCTTCGTTTTTGGTCAAATTTATTTTCTGACTCAATAGAAAACAGAAAACGTTTCACCAAAACAGACTGAAATGTCTCTGAAAGCAAACATTTATCTTTGCGAGGCAGGAACGGCGTGTTCGTTTGGCCAGAAAGTTTCTTTTCCTCCTTTCTGAAGCTCCCGTTTTTTTAATGTTGTGTTGAACAAGTACACAAAATAAGATCAAACAAACACTTAAACAAATGCAAATACTTGAATGAAGGTCAAAGAATAGACGTGTCGGCCCAAACATGTCTGTGCCTCGCTCAGTTTTGAGACCACAGTCTGAAAACTTTCATCTGTGGAGCAAAAGTTCATTTGTCCTCATCATACATTTTCTCCAGAACTTGTAACCGCGGGTCCGACGGAGGGGGGGGTCACGTTTCACCCAGCTACAGGCAGTTCTGAAGATTTTAAAATGGCGTTGCTCCTCTTTTTCAATAGGTAGAAAGATTTTGGGGTTTTTTAGGGACGACAGACGCCGGGATGACTTCCTTTGTAGTTCTGCGCGGGACCATAAAAAATATTCCTATTCTTGCAGTTTTTGTAAAGAATGTAAGAATAATTTCCCCTCCACCTCCTGGATCTGTGCAGATTTAAAGTCTGACGTCTCTGTGAGCCTTCAGATGTGATTAGGAAAAGTCCAAATCTGTGCAGCCGAGCGCTCGGCGAGGAGAGGAAGGATGGCTCAGACGTCCTGAGGTCAACTCTGAGCGCTACAGGGCGCAGCTGGGAGCGGGCTGACTGTTCAGGTGGAGGATGCCCCCGCCTTCTAAAAATAGCAGCTGACATTATCTTGTAGTCAACCACTTGGCTTGTGGACCTCCCGAGGACTCTGTTTGTTAGCCCGGGTCCTTCGGGCAGCAGCGGGGACGGTCAGCTGTGGCGGCGCCGTTCTGCCCTGCAGCTCTGAGGCCTTCGCCGCCTGTCAGACGGCGTTCAGGGTGAAATGGGCAGACTCTTACATAATCTGGGTGCTGATGCTGAACCTTGGCGGAGCGACGAGGAAGGAGAAACGATATTTGAAGAATGTTTGGGATGGGGGCGGCGGCGGTGGCGACAGCTCCACCAACAACAGACGGAGAATAAATTTGTCCTGATTGATGATGTGCCGACAGGCTGCCAGTGTTTTTCATACAGTGATGAACATATAAACGTGGACAGGCCTGCGCCCGGCGCCGCTCATGTGCTGCGGCGGCGGCGGTGTTTGACAGAGAGCCCGCTGCTTTGCTTTTTAATTAAAAAGCAAATTCAATAACCTTATCAAGACTGTGCTATTTTAGCGGGAGAAGTATTGATCAGCCGTTCAGTTATGCAGATCTGCTGCTTTCATCTTCAGGCCTCCGGCTCCGGAGCAGATCTCCTCTCAGATAGACCCTCTTTGGAGGGGGGGGGGGCTCTGAAATCCAGGACAAGACGGACACACTGTGATCCGTCTCTGCAGGGGGCTAATTGCACACACACCTATGGATCCATGGCGTTTTCATCCTTGCAGCTAATGGAATTAAAAACATGTTGCCAGGGGTCTTTGCAATTTGGAAAAATAAGTCCATTAAGTTCATTAATTTAATAATGGGCAATAATAATGAATAAAAAGAATTGCTCAATTAGAGGGGAGCGTACGGTTGGCTGTCTCACATTCATTCGAAATCACCTCAGTGTGCAATGGCTTAATGAGATTATAATGGAATTGATATGGCATAGGTAGTGAATTAAAGCGTTACCAGGGAACTCATTAGGACTGAAATTCTAATCCTGAAACACTTGTCACCGCTAAAACAGGCTCCTGCGTTGGTTATTAGCCGTCACAGGGAGGCGTCGCTCTGAAGGCCAAGCGCCGGTGACGGTCCTCCCGCGCCTGTTTGTTTGCTTTGGCCGCCGCCACCTCGGGTTTCACAGGCGGCGTTTCCGGCACAGCAAAGCTGCTGAGGACTTCAGTTAAAATCCCCCCGACAGCACATTGGCAGTGATCTAAAAAGGTCAGGGTAAATTACACTGCTTATTCCAGGGGAAAAAGGCAGGGATTGCGATCTGCTGCCAGTACTTTTTCATTCCTGCACGTTTGACTCTTTGACTTTTACTCGCCTGACACGCCATGTCAATTTACTGTCTGGGTTTTAAGACCCGCGGCGAGATGAACTTTTCCTTTGCATCAGGATATTACAATAATTTGAGGCGTTTTACATGCAAAATGGCTTTTTTTTACAGGAACACTTAAAATAATGTGTCGTTGGAGGATGCTGTTAAAATCAGAAAGGGATCGCTTCGTAATTTAACTTTTCGTTTAATGTGGGCGCCGCCGTACAGCCTGTAAATCCACGCCATCAGCCGTTTGTGCCGCTTCAGCGGGGCGAGCTTGTCAAAATGTATCATCAGTGTGGGTCTTAATGTATAACGTGCTATAGGTGAACAGCAGACTCATTTGCTGTTTGAGGACGATTCGTCTGAAAGTGGGCCGCACCGTGGCCCCCGGTTCAAGTCCCGGCTGGGGGACCTGAACCAGAACAGCAAGGGGGGACCTTTCTGTGTGGAGTTTTCTCCGTCTTCCTCTCATCGTCCAGAAACATGCTTCATGGGTTCATCGGTTGGTCTAAATTCCCTACTTGGGGGTGAGACAGATAGGGATAGGCTCCGGCAGCCCCGTGACCCCAAGAGGGACAAAAACGGGTTTAGAAAAATGAATGAATGAATGTATCATCTGAAAGTTTTCCAAAAGAAGGAAAACCCGTCAGTCTGCAGGATGAAGATCCAGACTGCTGTTTGGCTCCAAAACAGAAAAAAAACAAACTTTAAGGAGCAAGAGGGAAACTGTCCCAAACAGACAGACGCCTCCAAAGCTTTGTGGCAACAGAAGAAAGCAGTCACTGAGGGAGGGGGGCACCAGGAAGGAAACCGCCTGATGTGTCTGCATGACGAAGATGAGCCGGGAGAGGGGCTCATCTTCAAGAAGTGAGGAAAGTCCCTGAAAGTCCTGAGCCTGTGCACATTTGGACCGACGTGTGTGTGAGTGTGCATCTGTGTGTGCGTGCGTGTGCGTGCTTAATTAATATTTAAGCCACCTCCTGCACGCCCTGCAAAGGAAGCAAAGGGGATTGTGTTCCCATGGATCCTTTAATCCTCTGATTTAGCAGTTTAATAACAAGAAGCCATTTGTAGATTAGTTAGATCAAGCTTCCGAGACATGCTTGTGTACAATCTACTTAAACGCTTTGATTTTTCGTGTCGGAAAACTTCCCGCGCACGCCGCCGCGCGCGCGCCCTCATCGCCGTCAGGCTGCTGTGATATTATTTCATTATATTTGGGATTACTGAAATGATTAGTTGATTAAATGAGGCGCGGGGAATTAATCAATAGCAGGTTTTGATTGGCAGTGTCATAATTCAGGGAGCGGCAGATCTGCTGAGCTCCTCAGCTTTTTGCCCCCACCCAGCATGCACCGCGGCCGCAGCCCCACTTCACCAGCACTCACTTGGATTTGTTTCCAAACATGCCAGGCGCTCAGGTTGAAGGTTGGAATCCCGTGTGGGGGCTTTATGGATCAGCCGGTTCCTGAGCGGAGACGCCTGCGTCTTATAAATCACCACATTAAAGAGCAAAGCTCTGTGAATGCTCTGCTCCTCTTTGCATCGTCCTCTAAATGCAGATTGAACGTCTTTTTAATGTCTTCTTTTTGTTTGCCTTTTGTGGGAATGGTGCCATAAAGGAGCGTTTTGCTGCTCTTTTATCGGGACATTTGTTGAGGCGGAGGCGCAGTCGATGCTCAGGCGCTGATGCAGAGTGATGAGGCTGGACGCGCTCGGCCTGAAATGGCTGCTGCGCCCACAGAGGACGACTTCTGCTTATCAGCATCTCTTAATGCACACTCAGTTTGTTTAGAACTTCAGTCTGCAGATGTGACCTCCACGCTGCCGCCGCCGCCGCCTCCCTCACCCCTCTGCAGCATCGCAGGCAGAGGAAGCCACGGTGGAGCATCTGTGAGGCTTCCAGGCCTCCATCCAAACACTTCAGGACACAACTCCTCCTTGATTCCAGACATCAGGGGTCGTCCTGAGTCAGCGCCGCGCCTCGCTGCTTTAAGCTGCCGTAAAACGTCCCGGACGCTCGCTTTGTGTTTCTTTTGGGGACTTTGGGAACAAAGTCTGCACTTTTTCTGCCCCTGGAAAGACTCCGATCCTCTTCTGAACGTTTTTCAAGCGTTCCCAGTGGGCTTTTAATTAGGATTATGGTCTTCTAAGCACAAGATCGTTTTCTAGGACGTAGTTTCTGCAGAGCGGCAGAAGTTGGTCAAAAGTTCAACTCTGATTTGTGGGCGGGACCGTCGGCGCGGAGCAACACAGCCTCCCGTTTGTGTCCCGATTCCAGCTCAGACGAGGAAAATGAAGCCGTTCATGGATGTATGTGTCAGAATGGAGCCCAGCCGGCGTATTTTCTGTCACAGACGCCATCTTTGTCCAACAGCGTTTTTTCATCTGCTCCTGATTCAAAACCACTTGAATGAAGGAACACTCAGAAATGCAGTTTAAGCTTAATTTTCCTTATAAATGTTCTAAATTATTTTAATAAAAGCTACAAGAACATGTTCAAAACACCCAAAACACTGTTTTTATTGGAGAGGGTCTTTAAAGTCCCCCCCCTTTAGCTGGTTCAACCCTCCAAGTGTGAAAACGTTCAGCTGCTTCAGCAGATTTCTGTTTGTTCTTCTGTTGGTCTGAGGCTCATTGAAATAAAATAAAAAAGTCATTTTAGATAACTTTAAAAAAAACTTCAACAACCTTTCAGCTACAAAAATTATTCCAACTTTTACCATTTTTCAGTCGTGTGGTTTCCAAAAAAAACAACTAAATAGGTAAATGTTCACCTCCAACTAAATCCTTCATCATTAAAATGTTGGTATTGATCACATTTCTTACAAATGTTGTCATTTTTTGAGGCTTTTCAAGCTTTTAGAACCCAAATATTCCACTTTTGTCTCAGATTTTACAGCAGCTTCTGAACTTTGATCAGCTTTTCTCAACGTTTTCAGCTGATTCAGCATTTGGACAGTTCCTAAAATGTTTTACTGATTATTTTTCAGCTTCTAAACTTAGTTTAGTTTGTAAACACAAAGTTTTTGCATTTTATAGAAAGAAATCCGTTTTTTGGGGGTTTTCTGAGTACGTTTTGTCGTGTTGAAAAGGCCAAAGAAGCCGAGCTTGGCGTGCGTGCGTGCGGGTGGGAACGGCTGCTGTGTTCTCCACGCTCGCAGATGGCATCTCCTCTATCAGCGCTCGCCGTCATCGTTTGCGGGCGATGACAGTCGCCTCGGTTCAGGCGCCGCAGATCGGCGTGTCACAGCCTCCGTGTTTCTAATCATCTCCACTCAGAAAAACCTCCGTCTTTGTTGGCGCTCCCTGATAGTGTCGGTGTTTTTCCCCGGCCCCCCCGCTTGGCCAATATCACGGATTGATTGCTTTTGTCTTGTTATCGGGGTCGTTTAGGTGGGATTGACACGCGCTTACAGGATAAGGGGGCTCTGAGGGGCCGCTCCGGGTGCGGCGGTGTGCTTTTAAACATGCATGATGACCTGCATGAATAGTTGATGATGAATAATCAGCTGCATCATGGGGGCTGTAAATAGGTCAGAACGACTTGACGGAGCCTGGCTTTGTGTTTTTTTGGCAGGTCTGAGCAGAAAAGGAAGCTGCTCCTCAAAGCCAGGCGGCTACAGAGATCTCAGGCGGGTTCATGTTTGCTGCAGACTGAATCTTCCCGGTCACTCTGCTCCACGGTTGCCGGGTGGAGGAGCTTGATGCTCTGCACATTTGCCACACATCCTAAATAATTCACACTCTACTTGAGAATTCTCCAACGAACTCACAGCCGCCATTAGACACTCTCTGGCTGCCAGTTTTTCCTTTCTTTTTGGGGATTTTTTTCCCCCTCCCCTCCAAACATTTGGCCTCCCTCAACATGGAGGAGAAGAGGGGGAAGACGTGGGATGTAAGGATGAGGAGAAATGAAAAACGAGCAATATCTCGGGTCGATGAGAGTTCATGGACAATCCAATATATAAAAGCAAGTTTACATGCATAACACTCCTGCATTAAGATTTTTCAGAGTTCAGCAGATTCTCCACAACTCTCCTTCTGCAGATTTTTTTATCTGAGATGCCTCTTTGACAATGTCTCCTCATGCAAAATGCATGAGCGCTTGTGGATCGATACGGGCCCTTTAATCTCTCGACATAGACAGCTCCTGCGCTCAGGCGTTGAACCTGCACCCGCGGCTGCCACTGCTGCAGCCCAGATCAGAGGCCAGGAAGCAGCAGAGCCATCAGCCCCCACCAGCGGGGGTCTCCGGCCCCTGATGCGGACGTGCTGACACAAACTTCCTCAAACCGCAGAGCTTCTGAACGGCCCCCACCCAAAAGAGAAAAAGAGAAAACATTCAGGAACAGGTGAAGAAAAACTCCCAAACTGTGGTGTGAAGAAAGTGTTGGAGTCTGTTGGAGGCCGTCATCCCTCGCTCCTCCACCATCTGTCTTTGTTTTGCCTTGGCTGTACGGACGTCCACAGAGCCCCAACGCCGCTTCTACGCAGCACGCCGTCAGTAGTTATGAACAGACGGGCTCCTGAGCGCTGCCTTCTGACCTCCACCCGCTGACCCCCACCCTGAGCCCCTGCGTGGGGATCCATCCTCGGCTGGAAATAGTCCCCAGTAACAGCACCGTCAACACGCCTGCTGTTGGTTTGGTTTTGAGGAAAAGTACTAAAACCAACAGAAACACGTTCATTTCCTTCCTCCCCCAGGCAGATTTAAAAACAAGGAAAAGCCAGGAAGCAGGGCAGTTCATCAGGTCACCACATGGTGGCTCATTACATCTGCTAGTCAGCCGTTCACTTCAACTCCAGGCTTCCTCCTGCCTCGTCTGCGGCTGATTACCTGGATCAGGTGTGTTTAGCCAATGAGGAGCTTCAATGGCAGGATGGTCTGAAGACATGTAGGACACCGGCCCTCTAGACCTGGATTCTGACCCCCCCTGACCTAAACGGTCCAACTTTACAACAGAAATACACTATAAAGCTTTTATTTTTTTAGTTCCATTCAGTTCTGTTTGTTTGTAAAACCTACATTTAAAGCTGAGGATTCACAGAGAAAGCAAGAAACATCCGACCAAAAGCCGGGATGGGAACCACAAGCCATGACCTCTGACCTCTACCGTCCTTTTAGAACCGATCCAGTTCCAGATCATTCTAATGAGGGGAAATGAGGACGACTCAAGTAAAGCCTTTAGTCACATGACACAGACAGATGGGGGGAGGGGGGTGACCTGTACAGGTGCTGCAGGTTTTGGGGTTTTCTGGGTCTGTGGGGGTCATAGAGGAGAGGTCAGGTGTGTACGACCACCTTTAAAGATGTCACAAGGACGGAATGTACCATTTTAGTGGGGGTGGTGTAAGTGTTTCGTGAAGTACCGAAGTATTTGTAAAACTAATAGAAGTTACACACCTTCTGTGGGTTTAGGGGGGCCTGCGTCTCACCTACACCCCCATGTTGTATTAGGGTTCACCAGGACCTGCAGTGTTGGTCCGTTTGTCCATTTTTGGGAGGAAATGAATAATTAACATCACAGATCTTCATTCATCGATTACAAAGAGTGATGCAGACTAGTGGGTGGAGCTTGCAGTTTTGTGTGTTTTTTACCTCATAGGTTTCAAAGAGACAAAGAAAGGTAGCGATCATGTGACCCGTCAGTTTGTTTTGGCTCCGCTTGAAGCCAGTTTGTCTGTCGGTCGTCAGCGTTTTGGTCAGGAATGTCGTTTTCTTACGACAAAATCATTCCTGACTGACGGCGTTAAAACGCCGTTTTCATGGAGCTGTCAATCAAAGTCAAACGTCAGCCCACAGCAGTTGTCATGGAAATGAAATTCAACCACAGACCTGCAAACCATCCTGATCAGGACCAGAACCATCCTTCTTCAGTGTTACAGTGGGCGGGGTTTTCTTCAGAAGTGGGCCGCCTAGTGGTTATTTGCTGAAATGACTTGATTTCCATCACTTCTGTTTTTAACGATGCTTCAATCTGGAAGTGAGATTTATTTATAGAAAGATTTTTAAGCTAATTTAAATTAACTAAGAATTCAAAAATGTTACCAGATTTGCCACAAATGGAGTTATTTATTGCCCCTGGAAGAGCAGGTTTTTTAAAAATCACACGGGTATTTCTATTCTAACCCGTTTGTTTGGTAGAAAAAAGGCCGTCAGAACGCCTTTGTAAACTCTATTTTATTTTTTTTTATGAGTCACTGGGATTACAAATGACATTTGTGTTTTCTAGACCCATCTCAAACATGGAAGGAGTCCTGTTTATCTAGTTTATTGTTGTGCAAAAATGAAATAGAAAGTTTATGTAAAGGTTCTTGTGAAGCGATCTTGAGAGGAAATAAAAAATAACTGTCCTCATTTGCAATTCTATAAAGAATTGTATCCTAACTGACAGCATTTTAGATCTAAAAGTGAAATATTTCAGATGAAGTGGACTCAGATGTGACTGTGTGAGCGTTATGTGTCGGGCAAAGCTGGAAGTTGAGTTTCTGAGGCATTTGTGCTGCAGCATTTGGGTTAATTCAGTCTTTGTGAGGCCGTGTTTGTGACACAGATTGTTGCAGATTGTTTTTGTGGTGAATCTCACAGAGCAGAACAGAAACAGCCCCCCCCCCTCCTCCAAATGTAACTAACAAAAGAAGATTGCTTCTCCTGCTTTTTATCAACACTTTTGTTTACTTAGGATGTGCGAAACGCAGGATTTAGTGTCACGTTTGTCTGAGCGTCTGGCACCTTCACAGAGCTGCTCTTATTATCAGCCATTTGGAAGCTGTTCCTCATTTTGCCTGTCATTTAGCCGCTTGTGAGGCATTGTGCTTTTCATGTCGAGGTACACGGCGCGCGGCTTTGATCCTACTTTGTGCACAGAAACAAAGAAGAAGTGCTGAAGGTTTCTGCTTTATGGGAAATGAACGGAGATTACGGCAGGCGTCCAAACGGAGGCAAACCCGGCTGTTTCTGCAGCTTCTTTGGAATTTGCCTCCTGTGAAGGGGGTGCGGAGGGGGTGTGATGGAGTGGAGGAGCCCGGACGCCGTGGCGGTGTTCGGCTGAAGACGGAAAATGACGAAGGATGAGCTCTGCAGTGGAAACACGGAGCCATCAGTTAAGTGGAGTACACCGAGGCCCACCTCCGGATAATGTGTGGCGGTTTAGAAATGATCCAATATGGCTGATGCATCAGCTCAGCCTCCCCATTGTCTTCCACCCCCCTCCTCCTCCTCCTCCTCTGCTCTTCCACTCCCCATAATGCAGTGCAGCTTTTGTTCACTCATTCTTTTAACCGTTTCTTTGGCTGCGAGTTGTCACGGCGGGACAAATTAAGGAAGCCGTAATAGGGTTATGTCAAGTAGACGGAGGTGCTGGCTCTGTGTGGATGTTTCCCTCTTTCTGTCTCTGTGAAAGGTTACCCCCCCCCCCCCACACACACACACACACACACCTCTACTGTAATGAGAAAGCCGAAAGACGAGGCTCGATCAGTCCTGCAACACCTCTGGTCTGATAGAAAACGGCGATCCAAACAGGACTCCTTCACGTGTGTGTTTGTAATTTCCCCCCGCAGGTCTGAGCTGTTTGACACTTTAACGTCTTCCTCTGAACTATGGATATTACAGCCTCAGCGGGGCGGCGTTAAATCCTGACATCTGCTGAAATATTAAGCAGAAATCTCGGCATTATGCTTCGCCGTGATATTACATTCACAACTCTCACCCAGAAATATTACACTCACATTTCTTCCTCGTCCTCCTTTGGGCGGATTCTCTCAGACCCTTCCTCTTCCAGCCTTCGCCGTTTAGGGGGCAGACGTCCGAGGAGACGCTGCACCAAAGCCCTGTAGCTACACGGTGCAGGAGATTGCCGCTGTGTGTGTGTGTGTGAGGGTCAGAGGTCACATCTCGGGTAACATCAGCGAACACCTCGTTGGACACGTGAGGCTCTCTCACAGCCTCGCAGGTGTCTACACACAGAATACATGTGGAGCCGGAGAAGTGAGACACAAACACTCGCTCCCACACAAACTTTATATTTAGAGATGCTATTTAGGTTCTCTAAACACAGGAGCTCACCAAACACAACTAAAAAAGCTGCACCGAGGAAGAAAAAGCACATAACACACGCATAACATATTCAACAGGTGTACAAGAATCCAAATCCTGAAGCCTTTTAAGAAAAGAAACCACAATATGGCAAAATACAAATCTGTCTCCTCAGGATTGAAATACTTTCTAATACTACGTTCTGCAGCTTGTTTACCTACTTTTTTCTTTGTAAAGCTGTTCTCCAGTCCGCTTTCTGATTGGCCAGGTAGTTCAAAATGACAAAGCAAAGGAATAAAAGTTTAGATTAGCAGTTTAATTAACCTTTAGGGTATTTTTACACCAATGAAACCAGGAACTCTTCACTGTCTTCCATTTATCTTCATGACATCAAAAGTGGGTCAGAGTGTTGATGATCTTCTGGCCACCAAGTCCTCCGCTCTGCAAAGGCTGTTGATCTTTTCACGATCTAAAATCGAAAACCTGTGTCGTTTTTTCAGTTTCTGCAGAGCAGCAGTTCATTAGAAATTCACCTCTGAGTTGTGGGCGGGGCCGCTGGCACGGAGTAAGCCGGCCCCTCCTTCCCAGCATGCATCTGTTGACGCGGTTTCCCACTAGCGGGGAGCTTGTGGCAGGTTGTGCTGCAAGTTTCTTTTTCCAAAGGCATCTTTTGGCCCTGCTCCTGATAAAAACAACTCGGATAAAGTAATACTCAGAAATGCAATGTTAATCTAAATGTTCTTTTTATATGTCCTCCATCATGAGAAAAATGCCCCAAGAACACATTAAAAACACCAAAGACATGATTATGATGGGAGTGGGCCTTTACAGCTGATTGATGCTCATCTGGCTCCTTGTTTGCATAGTTTTCTGGACATTTCTGCTTTTTTTTAATATGAGCTAAAGCAATATCTAACGGTTAGAAGCTGAGTCATGTAAACCTATTTGTTGTGATCAGTGGCTGCCTAGGCTAAGCATTAGCCCAATGAGTTATCAGATGTGCTTTTATTTTGAAAAGACGCTGCTGTTGAATGTTTGCAGCTTCAAAGCCTTTGGACTTATATTTATTTTAAAACGTCTAACGTAATTCGAACAGATTCCGCTGACATGCAACACTTTAAACTCCGGAAGTTTTTATGTAATCAACGTCGTGCAACTAATTCTAACGCATTCTATGGCTAACACCGTTATGACGGTAAGAAGCCATTTTTCTCAGGGTCAGAATCAGCTGATGCACAGTGGTCGCATGAATGGTCACAGAACTCGTGTCATACAGGTGTTGTCGGCGACATCTCCTATATGAAGGGGTTAAATGTTTTTCACTTTGTGTCACTAGCTGCGTTTTTATTGCACATATCGAAAAACCTAATCGAAATACTAGAAATGTCGAAAAAACACAATTTCTCAATTAAAAAGTTTCTGTTAAATCATAATTATGCGAATAAACAAACCAACCGTGGCGATAAGTCATTGAAAAACACGGACGTGAACAATCCTTTGATTGACAGCAGATCCATTCAAATGTCTCCCGTCATCAAATATCAAAGGGGGCGTCTTCTTCAGGCCGGCGAGTTCCTTAAACGTGGGAGGGGCTACGGATGAAGCCATTTTGGGAAATCATGGTTGGTGGTTTTCCAGAGGAGCTGTGGATCCAACAATTCCACACGACGCTGTGTGACGCCGTGAATCCTCTGGTGGCGCCCGCCGTGCGGCGCCCAAAGTATCTGGTTGTTGGTCATGTGACTCATGTTATTCGATTGTTTCCATTACAGTTTTGTCAAATATGTCGACTTTCATAGCCTCAAATACCAGCTCCTCTAAGTGCAAACACTTTTCTTCGATAAATGTGAGTTGTTTTCAAATTGCTGTGGTTCCTTCAAGCAAATTTATCATCGCAAATCCAATTTGTGGAATTTCATAACAAATGGAAAAGCGGCTAATGAAACCGGAAGTGAGTGGAACAAGGGAAACTGGGCGGAGCTACATGGGGTGACTGGATGTCAATTAGCTCTTTGTCTACATTTGCCCCCCCCCCTTTGCTGCAGAGCAGCAGGATTAATGCAGAAGCTTCTCGTGGCAAAGTGGTGAAATACTGACGGCTATGTGGAATCCACTCATCTTTTTTTATTTTTTATTTAAATGTCGTGGCCATGATGCAGGAAGGTGGGAGTTGTGTAAAGTTCTGAAATGTCAGCATGCAGAAAAATCCTGCTGAACCCGTATATTTGTGCTGAAAACGCATGAAGTCCAAATAAATCGGTGTCAGTCGTTAGATCAAAGGTAAAACAAAAGCAAAGCAGCCGGAATGAGGAATATTATTATCCCGGTGATAGCAGGTGGGAGTCGGATTTTCTTCCAACTCTGCAGAAACTGAAACACAAATAACTTGGAAGTGAAGCTCCCGTTTTGAACGCTGTCTCTACATGAGGCAGATCCGCTTGAAATTCCCGTTCAGCCGGAGCCGTGTCAGACGCCGACACCTCCCGGCTCCGCTGTGGTTTGTCACCCCTCCCTCTGAGATGCCGTGTGTGTGCAGGAGGCCGCTGTGGCCCAGTGCGTCTGACAGTATTGATGTACCATTTCTCACCTGCCTCTGCTAAATATGAGAGCGCGGTGGCTGCGCGTGAACCCGTGACCCTGCTGGGAGACACACCAGCGTTCACAGTTGTGAGGAAATGGGTCTCCGGTTCCCTAAATGCCTGTTTAGACTGATGGTCAAAGGTTTGCGCGCTGCGAGGGAACATTACTGGGCATGACCAATCTGCTCCCAAATGGAATACACTTTATGTCACTGCACCAATCTGGGTAATTGACTTGGCGTTGGGCTGAGGCCATTATGGTTAAGGCTGCTGCTATTTTTTTACAGGACATCAATGAAAACTGAAATGCACGAGGACGGCGGATTCCAAGAGCGATCGCCTCGGACACACTTGAATTCTGGGACATTTTGGCGATAAAGAATGCCTCATATGTGCAGTGTGCTTGTCAGGCAGCACTTCTGGATCAGAACTCCTGCTTCCTGGGAGGATTCTGTCTTTGCTGGCTGCTGATTTGGGCCCCAGTCAACAGGTGAATGCAATTAAGTAGGTGGCAGAAGAGGGAAGTGGCAGCCCTCTGGACCCCAAGGATTGGGACAGAGAACATTGCTCTGCCTTATTGATTGGTGCTAAATTTAGAAGTGCCGTGATTACACAAGTGCTCGGTTGCTGTGCGACTTTGCTCCTCTGGTTTATAAAGTTGATACTTAATGATCTGGACTTGATTGTTAAAAGGCGAAAAGTGGCGTACTCTGTGCGGGTCAACAGATTCTGTAGAATCGGTGTGGTTGCTTGCTTTTTAAATCGGTTGGCTAATTGTAAAGTTTAGAAAGTCTGAAACTTTGGAAGTTTCCAGATTTGTGGAGTTTTATGGAAATGTGGTTGTTTTCATTGTTTGCAATGCAGAAGGGGAATAATCATCCTTTAACTATTTTAGTAGCTTTGGCTACGATGGTCTTTGGCATACCGTACCTACCTTTATGACGGTAATTATCCTAATTCTGACGGGATCTGAAGCTGAACGCAGCCGATATGCAACACTCCTCAAAGCTGAAGTGTGTCCGGAATCAACGTATGTCAGCCAAAGCGGCTTTTCTCTCCGTCAGAATCCTAAGGAATTATGTCGATTGTGCCAATGGTAGAAATGTTACGTCAACGAGGGGGGGTTATGTTGCTATAGCAGTAGCTATCAACACCTTCAACACGTTTGTCTGTTGGATGTCGCTTAAACTTCAACATTGTATATTTCTCTAATTTTTTTATTCTAAAAGAGGTAAAGTGGTCATTTTCACAACAAAAACTGTCTTTTTTTGTTATCCAGGGTCTTTTTCATGCAAAACATAATTTTCCGCTTACCTCTAAGGCAAATCGTATTGTTGCATCAAAACAATTAATGAATTTTCTTTTGGGAAAAACTATTAACAAGGGAAACCCCAAGTTAAAACAATCATCAAAGCTGGAAATGATCCTTTTTTCATTCCACAAATTCCACTTTTTGAGGCAAAGGTTTATGATGCATATATGACAATCTGTTTACAGTAAATCCATTATTGACCCGGACAGTGTGAGACGCCGTAGGGGGGGTAACGATTCCTTTTATCAGCGATTTGATCCATCTCATAATTTATGCTTGACGATGGGATTCATAGTCGATTTTGGTTCAATTTGTACCATTCAACTCTCTGACCTGAAGTGGATCCAGATCCTCTTCATCCAAACTTCCAGACAGAAATTCCTGCTACTGAACAGTTTTCCAGATTCCTGAATTTCTTCCAGATCATCAAGTTAATGAAATCTGTGTCCAAACAAACAAGTAAACTAGAATGAATGTCAAATCCATTCACATGTTAGTTTCCTAAAGTTCACCACTGTTGTTTTTCCACATCCAAAGAATCCAAAGGGAACATTCTTAGAACATTCTCAGCTCTGGATGGTCACATGACTTTGATAAATTCATTAGACATATTTGGCCACTTTTACAATATATTATTTTCCAATCTTGATTATAGAATGATTTATTTCATTTTGTAATTATTTTCTAACAACTCGCCTCAGACAGATGGATCTGGTTGGATCGCAGGAATAGGAATCGATTCATCGATGAAGTTAGTTCATCGTTACACTTCTAGTATCACGGGTTCTCACTCAGAACGTAGAGCTATCCCGTGTGGTTGGCTGTCTAAAGCAGCATGCAGTTCATGCAGTTCAGCTGTCCCATTGTGTTCCAAACATCCCCATCATTGAAGCCTCTGATTGGTGGAACTGGCTTGATCGGCGATGGTAGGCTCTTAACCCCGCCCCCCGGTAAAGCCGTGATGGTTTTCCTGTAGAATTATACATATGAGCGTTTGGCTCCTTCAGCAAACCTTTTTGTTTCACTTGTCTTGGTTTGCTCTCGGCTGTTGAACTCTCTCTGTTCGCCGCCTTCCCCGTGTGCACGTAGCAGTCTCACGCTCGCCATGTGACATCGTCCCTAAGAGCGACTCTTGCCGCCACTGAATTTTTCATCATTGATCTGATGTGATTTCCATGCTTCGCCGTCTCTCTGCTCTGTCAGCTCTCTCTCCATCACGGCCTCTACTGGCCTGCAGGGCTAACGGGGCGTGAGCTGCCCCCCCCCCCCCCCCCCCCAGCCCCCTCTCTGTTGTCGCTCTATCGTGCCTCAACAGAACTCTTCCATGTCTTCCACCCACCACCTAAAGCCTCCACAGACGCCTCGACCTGAGTTCTTTGTAGCCACAGGACCTCTGGGTAAGAGGGTGGTAAAAGGCTCAGTGTATTGACACCGACTGCCCCCTGCAATAACGCTCCATCACCTCCCTCCCCTTTCTGCTGCAGCCCTGTCACAGCAGCTGCAGTGGCGGGCGGCGGCGGCGGCGGCTCTGCGCTCGGCTGTAGTCTGTGAACCACTGGGGTTGAAATATGAGTGTGTGGGAGGCAGAGTCGGCAGCCCTCAGCCCCGCTCTGGAAATGTCCTCGTCTCTGGCCAGAGCCGGCTGCTCCGTGCCCAGAGCCAAACCTGCTGATCTTAGCACAGGGCGCATTATATTTCTGCAAAGAAGCTGCGAGAAGCAGCAGGCGAAAACATATGAGGACGAATGGCATCGTATAAAAGCCAAGCTCTGTTTCAAAATCCATCAGACTGGCGAGTTCCTGAGCTGAGGAGGCAGCAGCAGCCCGGGCTCGGCGGCGTATCCATCTAGCTGCGGCATGAATTACAGATCGCCCCGGCAGTTCCTCCCTTAACTGTCCATTTAATCAAAATTTTTAATCAATGCATTAGCACATGACAGCTTGGAGGGGAGAGCCAGCATACTTCAGAGCGTGTCGATATTGGCATCCAAAGATGGGTGGGAGACAAATGCGGCTGGTTTGGTGCTGAGGCTGAGGAGTCGCTGTGCTGTTCTTGTGCATCTCGTGTGTGATTGTGTGCTACTTTTTCTTTGTTTTCGTACGTGCTTCCATGAAAGCTTCAGCCGCCCCTGTGGACTGCCTCCTAATTACTCAGATCTGCGCTCAAAGTGAAGAAATAATGAACGAGGGCTTTAATTATGCCTCCAGACAAAGGATCTCTGATGTTTCCACAACACCGCTGGCACTTTGAGACGGGTGAGGGCAGGTTAAACAGCAGCCCCCCTCCTCTGGGTGGTGGAAGCTGGTCAGCCTTGAATTCAGTCGGCGCCTGCAGGCTGACACGATGCCACGGAGTGTAGATATCGAAGGGGAGGATTTTAATAACGGAAAAAGATGAGCAACATAGGTTTGTTATCTCTAACAGATATGACACAACCTTTAATTAGCAGCCATCCCTGAAGCTCCGCGGCTGAGATATAATCAGCGGACCTTTAGCGAGAGCACAGCCACCCGGGCGTCGGGTGCCCTCAGGGCAGGCTGATGGAGGCGTCCTCCTGCCCCCTCCTACGCCGGGGTTGGCTGGCACTCTGGAGATGCCAGCTAATGAGGAAGCCTGTCAGAGGGGCACTCCAAGGGTGCCCCTCCAAAGGCCTCAGTGCTTCTTAACAAAACCACCAGGAGCACTCGCCGCTGCCTTGTTTTTCCTGCAGCCGTCCCATTCAGCGTCCTGCTTTTACGGCGTAAACTCTGCTCTGTGGCTAATGAACAAACAGCACCCATTTCCATGCATCTACAAGGCTTTGATGTCTCCGGGAGGTTGCATAAGCTCCGCTCTGACCTGTTTGTGGCGCTCGTGCTCTGGCGGTCGTCCTGATGGGGGAGCTGTGTCCATGTTGTAGTGCTTGAGTGCAGCGGTGCCGAGAAAGTGGTGCAGTCTGGAGGCACTTACCAACCGCCGCTGCCTCTGCTCCATCACATGCAACACTCTCCACCTCCGTAAACTCATCCTTAATTCATGCTGATTGGGTTGTTTTGTTTTGCAGACTCACTTATGCGGTGGAAAAATTAGGCTTCAGTTTGATTCATGACATAGCAAAGCAAAAATAAAGAGATTTTTTTTAAAATTAATACTCAAATTTGCAGGGCTGGGAAAGCGGGTGATTTGATCATCAGCAATCAGCTCACATTATGATGACTAAAGCCAGAGGAGGCAATAGGATGCTGAGCAGAGACAGATGCAGAGGAATGTGCTGTTTCACTCATTTACAGGAATATCTGGGACTTTTCAAAAGCATCAGACAAGAAGGTAAAACATGCATTGATAAGAAAAATACTCTTTTGTTTGACAGTCACTAATTTCTGATTTGAAATGCTTTATTTCAAGCAATCAAAGTAAGAATAATGCACAAAACAATACAATCATCAGTTCTACATTCGTACAAAAACGTATCAAACTTCGGATATTTAGACATTAAATCACAGATTGGTGGAAAGGAAGTAGAAGGAACTTCTATAATCCCACCATAACCATTTTATTACATGATTGATCATTATCCGGTTCATCACTTCTATCAGACAGAATTAAGAATCCCTATGTAGCTTGGACGTCATGAAGGATTTTTTTAATGTCGTCATTGTCACTTGTTGCTTGGTTTCTGTTTTGGAGATAATCAACTTTTAAGTCGTTTGAAGATGGTTGTGAGAGCTGCCGACAGGCTCATGCGTCCGCTCGTCGACCCGGAAAGGCCGTCTAATTTTGGGGCTTGATGATGCAGAGACCGTGCTTATCGCTTGACCCTTTCAAGTCCCGCCCCCATCATCTTCTGATCTGTTTTCAAAGCGTCTTCATTTAGATTTTAGCCAAAATCTAAAAATCCGGATAGTTTTTTAGGACGTCGTTTCTGCAGAGCGGCAGTTCATCAGAAATTCATCTCTAAGTTGTGGCCGTTGGTTGAGAGCTCTCTGTTTACACTCTGTCCCGCTAGCCTACAGCCCCTCACACCCCTGACCTAACACAAGTGGTGCCACAAGAATAGCCAACGATATAGGAGCTGTCCAGCCGTACAGTGCTGATCCAGATTCCAGAAGTGCGATCTTCACCATTCCTTTCAGCAAACAGAAGTTAAATTTGATCTGGAATTGCCTACCCAACGTTTTAAAGTTGAAAGCTCTGATGCCTGCCGTTATATTTGAAGATGATCAATGAGTATTTTCTTTGAGTCCTCTAACTTTGCTGGAGTGCTGCTCGTCGACTGGAAGACGTGTTAAACATTTGTTGATGGTTGGAAGTGAATTGGTCGGAGGATGCGAACACTCGGTCAGGCTGATGGGAGTTAAGGGAAATAAACAGTCATCTCTTTTGATGATTAGTGGGAGCGTGCGGTATTGATCAGCGGTCATACGATAAACAGTGGAGAACTGGAATCGTTTGGGTCCCATTAGTCGCTGCTTGTATTGCCTTTGATTATCGCTGACTGAGCTCCCAGTGCATATGATGGCTTTTTACTGCAGCAACTGCTGCTTCCAGCTTTCTTTTATTTGCTGTTGTGTGTTTGAGGTGTGCTCAGGATGGTTCTGATGGGGGGGGGGGTTAAAGCCTGCTTGCACAGAAACAAACACCCGTCCAGCCTCAGGGGGGTAAATCCCGTGCTGGGCAAGGCCGGCAGCAGACGTGACAGTCGCCACTGACAGTGATGATGATGGTGATGGTGATTGTGGTAATAATGATTATGCTGATTATTACGGGCCTGCCACAGGGACGCCGTGATTGCTCTGCGAGGAGAAACAGAGGAAGACGAAGGGCGACGATGATTGCGATCACTTTTTTTTGGTGATCAACTGTTGGCGGCGGTTGTTGATCTTTCTTTAATTGGCAGAGCCCCAGCGTGGGGAGTTAAGGCAGGATATCTCTGCCTTTGATTTTGCATGACAAAAAGAAGAGGCGCCGTCGAGAACATTCCAGCAACTCCCTTTGAAGGGAGCGATCTGGCAGCACTTATTGGAAATTTGAACCGCCTGAAACAGACAGACTCGCTGAAAAACGGGGAGCAAGTGGGCGAAAGACAGTCTAGTCCACAGAGGGACAGACAAGGGAGACGGATCCCTGGACTTCACCCTGCCAGCCGACCGACCGACCGTTGGCATCAAACCATCAGGCCAATTACTCCCTCAAGAATGAACCCTTGCAAGGATGGATCCTGGTGGGGGGAGGTCTTGATTTGAGGGATGTATGAGGATGAGCCACATGCAGGACTAGAAACCACCGTTGAGTTCTTCTAATAACAGGAAACACTCAAAAACCAGGACAAAAGACGGAACAACACTAAAGCACACTTAAATAGAGCTCAAACAAGTGAACCGAAAGTGCGGGCAGCTGTGCGTCACTCATTGAGAGCCACAGGAGAGGGGGCGGAGCCCACCAGGTGCACCCACAGCCAACCTGCACACAAGACACAGCAGGTCAAACAAAACAGAAGAGAGGATTGTGAGGGACCTGTCATTTTTCTGTTTTGAGAAACACTTCGGTGTAATGACAGGCTGAGCTTCTGTGGGGGGGGTGGGGGGAAGATCAGTGTAACCGGAAAACATCCAGGTAATGCGGCGAGCCGGGGGGAGAGCGCAGATCTGTGCAGAGAACACGCTTTTACAACAATAAATTTCATGCAAGTGTGAGAGGAGGCAGCGCAGAAATGATTGTGACAGGCCCGTGTGCGCGCTCTCCGGGTGCACGGAACCGTGTTGGAGGCGACTCACAAAGCCTGTACGGCTGCATCAATTTCATCCACACTTGTCGCCTTTTTGGTGGCGGTTTTGGAGGAGCCATTATTCTGGCTCTGGCGTCGGCAGATAACATCCTTGTTCTTAATCCTGCCCACGGAGCTCACGTCGTCCTTTGTTGTGTTTCTGCAGCACAACACCACCACACTCATTTGAATAGCCTGAAATGAAAACGTGGACAGTGATTAAGAGGCCTGCAAAACCAGCTAAAAATACGGCAGATAGAAATCTCCCTGTAAGGATGGAGCCGGTTTGATCGCCTCCCTCCCTTTAATTCCTCCCGCTGCTTCCTGCCTCCAAAGAAAGAGAGACTTGAACATTGTGCAGATTCTAAAGCCCTCAGGGACAAATTTGTGATTTTGGCCTTGATGAATAAAACATGACTTGACTGTATTAACAAGCATTACAAGCTGAGGAGGACCTATACCTTGTTGTAGCCCGGTCTTGACCCCAGAGTCTCTGCTGGGGCTGATCCAACCAGGTTGGAGCGGATTCAAGCCCCGTTTTCCCGCTCCTCTCTGCCCCCCCCCCCCCCCCCCACACACACACACACACCCTGCCGGGGGTCGTAATGAGCCCAACTTGTGCATTCTCTTTGTCTGCTGCTTTTAAAGCCGAATCAAACTGAATCCATCAGCTCGCTGCATCACAGGAAGCTGCTCTGCTTCTTCTCCTCCAGTTTAGCGGCTGTTTGCGGCACGACCGGCCTCAGCGAGCACTGGATGCGTCCTTGAGCACGCACGCGCGGGCCCCAAAAAGGGGGCGTGTGTGCGCATGTTTTTGGGGGTTGCAATTAAAAGGCAGCACGCTGTGTCCCACGAGGCGCCAATGCCCGGGATCAGCTGTTCTGATGTCATCCACGTCCCCTCTGCTACTCAGCTGGCCCCCCTTTGATGTATGAATGCGCACGAGGACTTCATCAGCACCCCCACCCACCCTACAACCCCTCCTCCTCCTCCTGCGCTCGCTCAGAACCTCCCCTTCTGTGTCTGAATGCTTATGTTGGCTTTTATCGCGCGCAAAGTAAACAGAGAGGAGCAGGGAGAGGAGGGAGCGCGTGCCACAGCGAGAGAGAGAGGAGGAGGAACACGCTCAGCGTCCGCGCGCAGCTCGCCTCCCCGCCGCATCTTCAGTAGACGCGCCAAAGCCCGGCCGAACCGGGAGATTCTGGGAGGAGAGAAGACAAGAAACAAGGAGAGCGATCCGCGGAGAGGCAGAGAGAGGAAGAGGAGCGGGCGCGCGCGGTCCAGAGGAAGGAAGAAGAGGATCTCCCGCTCAATGCGCAAAGCGTCCCGCCACCCCGCGCTCAGCTCCATGGCCAACTCCGGCTGTCTGCTGCTCTCCGGCTCCGGGATGCTGCCGCACGCGCTCCAGTGCCCCCCCGCGTTCCTCTACCTTCCCGAGGTAAGGATGAATGAACCCCCCCTCCCCTCCTGTCTGTCTCTGTGCACGTGATGGTATCGCGCTCTGCTTTGTTTCCTTCGCTCCCCCCACCGCCCCTTAACCCTTGACCCCGCTCCTGTGTGGAGGGGGGGGGGGGGGGCTGCTTCAGGTGAAGACCCTGAAACTTTTTTTGTATCTTTCTGTCCTTTCTTGTCCTCCTTTGGAAGGAGGTACCAAAAAAACCTCAACAAGGTGACTCGTGATGCGCCTGTCTGTCTGTCTGCTGAATTATTCACGTGTTTTAATTCAGTAGGGGGGGGGGGGACACCCCCCTTGCACCTACCACTGGCGGTGGGATGATGGGTGGTGGTGTTTTACTGCCGGCTGCATGTGTCGCAGTAAACCGTGTGTTACTGCAGCGATTGAGGGTCTCTGCCACCCCCCCCCCCCAACATCCCAGTGATGCCCCCCCACCCATCTGCCCCATACAACCTGCAAGGACTAGGGGGGGAGGGGGCATTTTTCTACGTTTGTTGCCCCGGAAGTCAAACATTAGAGTCTGACTAGAATCAGCGGCACGTTTCAGGTGGATCTACCTCCTCCATCCTCTGGATAAGGTGTGCACGTGCACGTGCGCATCATCAGCACAAACTTCCTGCCCTCTCATGCACCTCCCTCTTTAATGTCTCCATGTCTCCCCATCTTTTGCCCCCCCCCCCCTTCTTCTTCTTCTCCGACTTGCCGGTAAATCGCCGGCCTGCGGCGCCGCGAGGGGGGAACAACCCTCTGAATCACACTGAGGCTGCCCCCCTCCTCCTTTTTTTCATTCAACAGCATCTGTGGGAGCTTGCCCCCCCCCCTCCCCCGCCCAGTGCAGGACTGCAGCAGCGGCTCACAGATGACAGGCCAGCAAACATGAGGGGGCGTAGATTGAGGTGATCGCCTCTGCAGCCTCGCACTTTGTTTGCATTTCCAATAAGTTCGGCGTGTGGAGCTGGCGCTCGCGGCGGCTCTGCTTATTCAGCGCCAACGTGGCGTCGAATCCCAGCCAGGCTGCAGTTGATAGCACAAAAAGATTAGCGCACCTTCATTGGCGAGCTGCTGGGCGCCTGCGTGGCCTCCTGTGCGTCTTTGACGCTGTTTGCAGCCGAATGTTTGTTGTCATGAATCCAAGGAGAGGCCCCCCCCCCTGTGGAAGGGCCGCTCCTCTTCAGGGTGGGAGAGTTTGGCTCCGTCCTCCGCAGAATGATGTCACTTCTGCTCACTTTGGACTTCTGACTTATGGAGCTGGATATTGGTGGGGGGGGTTATGAATTGCATCGTGGTTAGGCTTTTATGGGATGTGATGCTGGCGGCTGCAGGCCCGTATGAAAGTATACATTTATTTATGGCGCCGGCCGAAGCTGACGGCCCGGCGCGGGTTTGCTGCTGGTAGTTAGTAGCTGTCTCCAGAGTCGTAAAAACATGGCATCTCATGGATTTTCTATTTACCAGGCACTGGGTGGGCATATGGCACCGCTCGTAAACGTAACTCTATTATCTCAGCCGGGCTGTTTGTGGTGGGAGGGGCGTTGCTTATGTCTAAAGCAGTTGTTGTTTTCGTGCCACATCTCCGTCTGCCTCAGACTTATCTCCATATCTCCCGTTCTCTAAAATTGCCTTCCTTTGATGATTTCTAATTGCATTTTCTCATTTTCACATTGTTACTGCAGCATCAATTGATTTCCGTTTTATTTTTTGGGTTGCACCGCCACCGCCTTGCTCAGAGGGGGCGATCCTGGCAGGTGATGCCCCGGCTCTCCGGTTTCAGCCCCCCCCCCCCCTCCCCACTACCTCTCATCGCACACACTGATACATCTGGGGAACGGCGAGGCTCTGCAGAGAGGAGAGGCTTCTGGGAATTCTCTCGACACACTTCCCCTCGCGGTTCCAGCCTTAATCTGGCCTCCCGAAGCGCCGCTATTCACGGGGACTTTAGATATCAAAGGATTCAGGCTGGTTACCCCCCCCCCCCCCCCCCCCCCCCTGGGGACAGACTGACCCTGCAGAGACGGCTCCTTCCCGGGGGACAATCATTGTGGGCCGAGCGGCACTATCGACAGCTGTAAATGGAGATGCTGTCTGCAAACGGGGAGCCCTAATCGGTTTTGGTCCCCGCATGTGGAGACAAATCACTGGCAGCAATTCCACAGAGCCTGCAGCCCCCTCTCCTGCTGATCCAGAGGTTCTGGTTCTGCCGATCTGCCCTGAATGTGTTCATTCTACCGTGAACTCGTCTGATTCTGGAGCGTCTCTCCACAGTCCTCACTGCAGATTAGAGATGGCCTCAAACACAACACCGGCAGAGATTCTGGGAAACACTGACGGAGAGAACGGGCCTGCAGGACAAAACCCGAGAAGTGTTCAAGATAAGAAAAACATCAACTTTCACTCAAACCCAGATCTTATGATTACCTGTCTGCCGCCTTCTTTCTTCATAAGCTATTTCATTTTCTGTCGTTGCAGATGAATGCTGCTTTTTTGAAATATTTCCATTAGATCACAAAGCGAACGGCAGCTTTGTTGTTTTTCAGCCACTTTAGTCGAGCGCAATTCACTCTGATTCAATCAGGCGCAAATCAAAAAAACTTTAAACCCAATTTCATGGGCTCCAGAATATACCCCTCAATATGTTCCATGTTTTGGTGTGAAACCATTCAGTCTTTCAGCTGTTTTGTCCCTTAAACAGCTGATTCATAGCAGCATAACAAAGGCGGAGGGGCTGATTGAAATGTTTTCTCGCTTTTCTCTGCCCCAGAGGAAAATTGTAAATCACAGCTCAGTCGTTTATTCTGAAATTTCATTTGGTGTTTGAGCGAGTGCCGCCTTGTTCTTCACAAAGACTTCACAGCCAGGCTAGCGTGCACGTGCACGTGTGTGTGTGCGTGCATGTTTTTCTTAAGGCTACCCACCGTCTTACTCCACTAGACCTTTGTAAATGGAACAGAATGAAATTTGTTCCCCGTGTAGAAAAAAACGGCAACAATAGCTTTACTCACCAACACGAGTCTTTTCCACTTGGGGGGGTCCGACTGCATTCTTAATGCGTGCCTCCACATTTGAGCTGACGTTTCTATATTTAAGCGTCTCTGCCTGTGAGGACGCCTTCGTTTGGCGGGGGTGGCCACTCGCGGGGATCCTGCATGCGGCGCCACGACACCGATAGATGTGTGTTTACATTTTGCCAATAATGCTAAATATCCTGCAGTCATTAATGGCGAGCCTTAGCTGGGAGCGCTGCTGTCTATTTCCTGGACCTGTGGTGTCAGTGAATTAGCATTCACAGAGCTGCTCATGCTAATATACTCCACTTCTGGAAAACAGAGCTGCAGCCACAGATGGCCCCTCCCTGCAATGACTGAGAGTCTTTTTTAAAGTGTGGCAAATATCTAACAAAGTTTGTTAAAGTACCAACTAGGATCGTCTTCCCATCTGCTTCCAAAGCGTTCCCAGTGCTCTGTTAATTATGATGACGCAGTTTCTTGACAAAATCTAAAACTTGTGTCGTTTTGGAGGACGTAGTTTCTGCAGAGCGGCAGGAGTTCATCACATATTCACCTTTAAGTTGTGGGCGGGACTGTTGGCACGTGGAAACCCCGCCCCAGGCACTCTTGGATCCAAGAACAACAGTGCACCTCACAAGCGTGAGCGTCTGTGTTCATTCTGGTTGTCTTTACTATGTCATAGCGATTGTTCAAGGTACACAGGTCTCTGTCAACATGGTGAACGCACTAACGATGCTAACATGTAGCGGTGTCAGACTGTGTTTGTTTATGTGTTGCTAACAAGGTAGGGAGTTAGCGTAGTCACAGTAACGTATGTTTTAGCTGTATCAGTCTGATTTTTTTAAAAGTATCAAAAAAGTTTGGGAGTTAAAAGTATTGTGAACAGGCTAAGGTGTTTAATTCTAGCGCGGCTAACATGCAGCGGTGTCGGAAGGTGACTTTTATTTTTGGAGTTAGCGTAGTCACAGTATTGTTTTTTCTGAAACAGTCCGTTGTATTTTCCTTAGAGTGGAACTTTAGCTACCATGAACTGTTGGAATGTGACACCACGGGGGGGGGTTGAAGCAAAGAGTGGAAGAAGTTTACTTTGGTCACCCCCCCAAACCTGCATAAGACCCCCCCCCCTCAAACACACACAAATATCATCTGACCGTTTTCCACAAATGACTCGCTAAAATGCTTAAGCAGCTTGAGAAAAATTATTTCTTCACGGCTGCATCTCAGCCAGCTGTGATTATGATGTTTAGAATGGAGTGTCACTCTCACCCCGTCCTTCAGGGTTTCTCCTCGCGGCGGGACCCTCTCAAATGAGACGTATTACCCCGCGTGCTGAGTTAACAGAGAGAAAGCAGAGAAAAGGGCATCAGGAGCCGTTAAAAGCACCGCACCTTTTTATCACCGCCGGCTTAATGGCAGCGGTGAACAGCAAAGCGTTATTACACTTCTGGAAGTCCGTTTCCTCCGGCGCCCAGAAGGCGCTTCTGCTGACAAACAGACCTGCGAGCTAATGCTGAAATCTTTGTTTTTGAAAAAAGGTCTTCCTGGTGTCAAACAGCCGAGGAACATGGCCGCGTTCTGTGGAGATGCAACAGAGTGAGATGTGACTGCAGAGCAGCAGATCAATATTTGAACTCTGCTGTTGTGGGTCAGCGTGCACGGCTGTATAAAATGAAATGGGCCTTGAAATTGATTTCAAATTCTCTTTGCCAAAGTGTGCAGGTATTCTGAAATGAAACGGAGAGGAGAGGAAATGACCTCCGCCCAGCCGGCTTCATAATTGTTTTTGTTTGCCATTTTTTTTTTTTTATTGTCATTCCAAAGAAGAGAGTTGTGGCTTTGCTTTGTGGAGTCGTCTGAAGGAATGGCTGCACACCTCAGACTGTGAAACTGCTGCAAACGGGATGGAGTGCTGGCTTGTAGTTCATCTGGGCTCTGTGTGGCATGAACAATAGCAGACGGAGAGAGTGAAACTCGCTGGCTGTTTTCTTTGTCCTCGTGGGCAACAAAACAGGTATCTTCCTGATTACTCTGCTCCTGGTTGTGTAATGGGTGAGAAAGGAGAGCAGCTCATGTAATTTAGCTCAAATCAGAGTCCTCCCCCTCCTCCTCCTCCTCCTCCTCCTCCTCCTCACTTTCCCTCCGCTCAGATGGAGAGTCTAAATATCACTGCTTTCTCTCGCAGCAGTTTGTTAGTGGAGCACGCCTCTGTGTTTTTCTAAAATCATCTATCAAGGTGAGATCTGTGGGAAAGAGCAGCGCCTCGGGCTTCCTCTCCGTGTGCTTATGAGGTTTTATTAGGTCCCGCAGGACCTCTGCTTTGGTGTGTGTTAAAAACAAATGGAACTTACAAATTACACATTACAGCCTCCACGGGCACGTGCCCCCGCCTGCACGCCGTTTGTGCCCGGGCGCCTCTCCTACAAACCAGTGTGGTCAGTGAGGGATGGATGTGCTGGGGCTGTTTTTTTTTCATTATCAAGGCGCTGGGCGGAGCTTCTGGAAGGCGGAGTCAACACTACAGAGCTTTAAGTCCATTTTCATTGAGTCCTCAAGGTATTTCCGACGGATTCTGGCGCGGAGGAAATGTACGAATGTAACGTGTTGCATATTACATTGGACTTCATTTGATGCTCGGACCAAATGAGCCTCTTTGAGCAGCTCTACGCCGCACCAAAGCAACAAAATCTGCTGAGAAGCAGCTTGTGTCAAATGTTTAGTTTGCCTCACAGCTTTTGTTGTTATGAGACGTAAACTACTTGGTTTTTACTTGGAATGAGAAACGAACCGAAACTCTGAGCCATGTTGCTGCCAATAACATGTGAACCTGGATTGCAGGCCCCTGTAGCTCAGATAAGAAGCCAAAATGGTGTCGGCAAAGTTCTGCAGAACTTCACAGCACTCGATTGTAGTTCAGCGACCTGATGGATCAGAGGGATGTGTACAAGACGAACGTCGTGGCGATGAGCGGGGAAATCCGTGGTTACTTCCGCGTGGTGTGAGAAAGCGGAGCTGCAGCTGGAAACGAAGCAGCTTAGCCACATTAAAGCGTCTCCTTCATCCTAACATCATCCTCATCATCATCACTTTATTGATTCTGGAAAGAATTGGCTTTTTTTCCTCTTTATTTTTGGAGACTCCTGAACCGTTTAAGAGTTCTGGAGAAACTTCATTAATGTTGAAAATAAACAGCATTTATTTCCTCAATCACACTTTGTAGAACCTCATTAGTTCAAGAACTTTCATTCAATTTTTTTTTCTTATTTTGAAAAATATTTTGTTGTGGAAATCTGACAATGTTGACTGCTCACTTTAAGAACAAATATATTTGAAGTTACCAAAATAAAAGCACTATGAATTTGCTTGAGTAAAAGCAGCTTGTATATGACATTCAGTTGCAGTGCTTAACATTGTGATCCATAAATAAAAGGAATTTTGTTTACAATGAAAGGTGTGTTATTACTCTATTCAGGTAGAGTTTTTTATAAGTCATACTCTTTAAAAAAAGCATTTAAAAAAACTGTTACGTTGCAGTCGTGGGATGTATTGCGATGTATTGTGATGTGTACCGCATTATGACATCGCATCGCCAATACACACCTTGAGGTAACACCTGAGCTGTCGCCAGCAGCAGCAAAACAACATAAGTGCCTTGAACTCTTCAAAATGAACCTAATTCAAACAGATTTGCATCTGGAGAAAAGCAAGTTTACTATGTCAGCGCAAAGCAGCTTTTCTCCGCTCAGTTAATTGCTTAAACGCTTAAGGAATTACAGTAGTGGAAAGAATGTAAACACTGAAGCTACAGCTCCAATTTTAAAGGGTTAAAGGCATCTTCTATATACGTGTGTGACCATCAAAGTGTGACTGAAATGACATAACTCGTAAACTCACGAAAATCAGTAATGTAATTTTTGCAGCATTCACTAAGACTGCCCCGCCCCCCGACTAACTCCTCCCACAGAGCTGTCATTTGCTTTTCTTCGTCTGAATCAAATGGATGTTAAAAGTAGAAGAAAAAATCTTCTGAAAGATTATTGGGGAAAAAATATACATTATTATTAGTTTTTATAATCTCTTGCCTGAAAGGCCCGTTACTGATAACAGGGTGCAATTTAACGATGTGGGCGGGGCAAATGAAAATATTGAAGGCTTGACAATATTTATCCCCCTCAGCCATGCAAACAGGGTTATTGTTGCTTTGAAGACGTTTGTGGATTCTGCTTTTCCAAATCAAAATGTAAAATATGAAATGATGAAATCGTCCTTAATTTCACAATTTTTAAGCATTCAGCATGCAAACAGCTGAACTGGCTCATCTCATGGGTTTTATGACCACATCTGCATTTCTGGCTCTTAAATCATAGCAAACATGGATGAAAACAGCCTCAGATTCATGCCATAAATCTGTAAAAACCAACACAAAGCATCAGCAAACGGTAACTTTTATAGGAAATTAACTAAATGTACAAACAGGAAGTCCCGAAAAGATTGAAAAATGGTTATTTTTACAGTACAGTACTTACAGGGTATTTAAGTGGTATTTATGTGGTACTTTTGTTGTACCTACAGGGTACATGCTGTGTTTTTATGTGATACTATATTGGCTTTATACTTGTGTGTTACCTTGCAATTTATGCTGTACACACTAGGTTTTTCCATAGTACCTACTGGGTATTTATGTGTTGTGTTCCTGTGTTTTTTGTATAATCACCACAAGAACTACATTAGCACACACACTTGGGTTATTTCTTTAACCAAATTCCTGAGTTATTCATGTTGGGGTTCATTTTTGGGTCACTTAATTTTTTTTTGGGTGGGGGGGTTATAGGGATTTCTTTTTTAACCCAATCAACATTTTGTTCTGAGTTAAAGAACCCTAAAAAAATGAGTTCCTTTTTAACCTCAAAAGATGGGTATTATATGGAAATTATATGGTAAATATGGAGATTGAACTGTGGGACTAGTACCACATGAATACAAAGCAAGTACCATGAAAGTACCCAGTAGGTACAACAAAAGTACCACTTAAATACCCTGTAAGCACTGAACTGTAAAAGGAAGCGTGTTGTATTAAAACTAAAATAAGAAAATCTCCTTTTTAGGATAGTTAGTTGTAATGCAGAAGTGGCTCCTAATCTTTCAGTGTTGTTTTGCCTTAAAATAAGATTTAAATCTAAATGTAAGTGCTTCCTCTATAAGATCAGCAGCGATTCCGTTCCCCAGGACTACCGGCAGCAGAGTCTGCCGGTTAGATTCCGCTAAAGCAACGTTCCATCAACTCTGATCTTTGAAACGGTCACACGGGCGAGGATTTTCCCGCCCGTTCTGCCCACCCCTCGCCTCCCCTCCATCCCCTTCCTTCTAATTTAATGACTCAGAATTGTAACTCCAACATTGTTATCATTCGGCGGTGGCGAGTAATGAATAGCAATTAACGTTTTCAAAGGAGGGAGTAAAGCTTGAGAGACGTCGCTTTTCACCCAGAAATGTAGAAACAGCGCAGTCGGGGGAGATACTGTCATGTCGAGAGAGGCCCTAATTTATCCGTCCAGCTGTTTTTGGTAAATAACTTTGCTTTTTTTCTCCCGCCTTTCTTCTGCTGTCAGCACAAACACAAGTAATCATTCTAATATCCAACACAGCTTCCCCAATGAACTGTAATAAACTGTAATAAATTATTCTGCACATTTTCGTCCAATGATTGCTCTTTCTGGAGCCGGGCGACAAAGTGCTAATTACCAGGATATGAATGGAAATCTGGGCGGCGTGGTTCCAACGGCGAGGAGACAAATGCGATTTGCTTGTGTTGTGAGCGGGTGGAAAATTGCCGTGTAAATTGGAGGTTGTAGCTGCGGTGTGCTTACATTTCACGGGTGAGAATCCAATCTCACAGGACAGCATGTGCGGACTGCCCTCTCTGATACACTCCACCGTCCTCCACCTACTCCATGATAGCGCTCCCCCAAAGCTCTCCACACACACTCCCCCCCGCCGACACAAGCGCCTCTTTCAGGAGGTGAGGTGCGGACTCGCCAGAATTCCCCCCGGCGCCTGACTTCACACACACACACTCACTCCCGCCACTTTTGCGTGACTCCCGGTGGAGGGAGACGAGGCGGCGGCGTTTTCCTCATTGTCCGTTTTTCGCCTCTTTGCTCCTCTTCATCTGCCGCCGCAGAGGCCGCGGTTATCTATGGGTCGGGGCAGTTCGGGGAGAATTACGGTGACAGAGCCGTGGAAATGATAGGCCGGCAGTGAGATATCTCTGCCTCATAAATTCTACATTGCTCAAGATAATTTACGAGGGGAGGTTTGTGTGCGTAAGACAGACAGTGCTGCACGGTATCCATCCACTCCACGGCCCCCGTTCACTTCAGCCCTGCGAGTGCAGTCGATTTATCGAATTTATTCTCACATCCCTTCTTTCCCAGAGCCTCGCTTTGAATGATAATGATCATTTTTTTTCTCACCCTTTATTTTTTTGCTCTGACTATTCCCGGATATTATTTGTCCTGTCAGGATTATTACAGATAAAAGAGCAAAATAATAGATCTTGCGCGTGGTGTCTACGACTTTACGACTGAGGGGCCTTGGCTGGGAGAGACTCTGCCATCAGCAAAGGTCACCGGCTGCCTTGATTGTGACGTATGTGCGGGAGGGCAGGCGCCCGGGCCACGGGGCTCCGAGGTCGCTCATCATTCTTCTCTTCCTGCTCTCCGCGTGAACCAAACCAGGAGACTTTTATTGCTTCACTTCAACTCATTTTATTTTGACAACTCTCTCTAAAAAATTTCAAAGCGGCAGAGATTTAAATTTCCGCACTCGCCCTTCTTCCCCCTTCAGTTTGCATTTTTAGGGAGTCGTCTTTTGGGGCTGCTTCCTCCCCTGCTGTTAGAAGGTCCTGTTCCGGCGGGTCACTCTGACCCATTTACTGAACAAATCAACGAATAAAGCTGACGATGATGCAGTTTTTAGCCAGAATCTAAAAACCTGTCGTTTTCTACGACATAGTTCCTGCAGAGCGGCAGGAGTTCGGTAGAAATTCACCTCTGAGTTGTGGGCGGGACTGTTGGTGAAGATCGACCACGCCTTCCTTCCCCTCCCTGTTGCTGAGAGATTTCTGTCTACATGTTCTCCTGCTAGCTTACACCCACTCACAAATCCAACCTAGGACTAGCGGTGCAATTTCGGAGCTATCCAGGGAGCTTGTGGCCCCGCCCATCCCATTTTCTACATCACAATCACATCAACAAACCCCTCGACAGAAAAACATTTTAAAGATTACAATTAAAAAAAACAAATCGAATAAAACATAAAAAGCAAAATTACATTTGAAAAATCCAAAAAAAAATTAAATGAAGAGAAAGCAGAAGGTATTTCCAGAAATCAAAGTAAAATATTCAAACCTCAAATCAGAAAAGGTGGGTATGATTGGACTCTGCTGATTGGATGATGACGTTTATTCATTTAACCAAACATTATCAGGCACTAAGTGGTTCTGGATTCGCTCCGTACTGATCAGAAAACTTTTAGGACACAATTGAAAAAACTCAGATGTAACGTTTTACTTGTTTTTCTTTTTAATCGTCATTTTGATTTCAAACATTGATTTGTTTCATTTCAGAGCCTCCGTACAAACACGATGCGTCTGATTTTTAACGACATGAATAAAGATGTTTTCAGTTAAATGTCCTCCATCAGCAGAGAAATCCCACCAGATCAGGTTAAAAAGACGATCTTCGTGGGAGGGGGTCTGAAAAGAGCGAGCGCTTTTGTTAAATGGAGAATTTTTGTTTTCTTGACTTTACTGGCGTTTTGGCTCCTTCTCCTCCGTCTTTATGGTTTCTCGCTGAGAGTCAATATCGTTGTAGTTCATGAGAAACCCACAGCAGAAGTAAAGGGGGCTTTTCCCGCTTTCACTGCTTTATGAAACACCACGACGCTCAGCATTCTGTCAATATTTTCGGACTAATAAGTGTACATCATGTTTCCAGGAGAGCTTACACTCGACTTTGTCTGAGTTTGCAGCAACGCCGCTCGGTTGTGCTGACTTCCTGATTTCCCGCCTTTTCCTTTCTGCTCAGATTGACTAAAACGTCAAAAGGAATTAACCGAAAAGTGGCGGCGAGGTTCGACTCCGGACACATTTATCGTTTTGTTTCTGCGGCCGCACACCGTTTCTGTCTTGACAGGACCAGAACTTCCGGGCCGGTCTGATGAGCAGATGAGAGTCCTGACTCAGTTAGGACTCGGCGTTCAGCCTCTGCTACAGCTGCAGGGCCACCTCTGGGGGCGGAGCCTCACCTCCGTGCCGTCTGTTGCGGTGTGAGTTTACAAAATGGATGTCTCTTCAGGGAGCGGGGGTCTGGGGGGGCGCCCCCGCGGCTCTGAGGGCTGGCTCACTTGACGTGAAGCAGTCACCGGAGGGGCCCGGGAGTTGTGCGGCAGTGGTATGTTTGTGTTTGTGGAATTCTCTGCAGGCTTCCCAATCAGCGGCGGTATTCCCAACACGACCAGGATGTCAGCACACCTGCTTATTGCCGCGGCATACCTGCGTCTCTTTAACTAGACAGGATGCACAATGGAAGCAGACAAGGCTCTTTCACAGGGGAGTTAATCTAATCTACTCGCACTCAACTTGGACATTGGCTGTCACTGACACGCCTGCGTCGCCTCCAATAAAGCAGGTGAAGGCAGAGCTTGGCGGCGGCGGCGGCGGCACTGCAGGTAACTGGGCCTGGCACTCGGCTGGGCTTTCATGTTAACCCTCTCCGGGCTTCATCCAATCATTATACGGCGGCGTTTCCTTCTCAATCCCTTCAAATCAGTTATTTTTGCTGTCGTCTCGTTTGAGAGGAGCAGGCGTGATGCGGCTGACAGCCTCCAAAAATACGCCCCTGCTCGTGGCGCCGCTCCGCTTTTGTCAGGTGTTTTGAGACTTAAAAAAAAGAATCCAGCGGCAGGCAGACGTTAAGGTGTTTCTTCTCTCCTCCCCGCCGCCGTGTGCGGGGGTGAGTGTTTGTGCACACAGGTGAGGCGTCTGCCATCCGAGCGCTCTGCAGCAGGTTATTTCCTCTGAACCGGGGCCCTTATTTAATGGTAATTGTAGCAATTAGCATGTGAATGAGGTAAGAATTGGATAATAGAACTAAGATAAATATTGATGTTAATTCACACTGCAGAAATGGTGTGTGAGTGCCAAACGGGGGGGGGCAGGGTCCCGTAAATTTATCCCCGACCCTCATTTGCATGCATTAACGGCGGAGCAATTATGACCTTAAAGAAATAAATAAATGAAATTAAATAAAAACATCAACGCCGCTGATGTTGAGAATAAATCAAAGAGGGGGGAGGCGAATCTCAGCCCTATTTGCTCGGGTGTCTAAGCCGGTAAGCAGCCGTTAGGAAGGTTAAATGACATCCATCAGCTGTCAGCCGGCTGACCCCAGAATGAAGCTTTTCATTCTGACTTTGTAATAACAGCAGCTCCGCTCGCAAAATGAGACGGATGACCTTGCTGGGTCCATTTCCTAGGTTCCCTGAAGCTCCCTCATCACAGGTGTATCACAGGTGATGAGAGCGTGGCGTTTTCTCCTCGGAGACGTGGCGGCGGTCCTGGTGGTTGAAGGGGAGGAGGAGGAGGAGACCAGCGGCGGATGCAGATGAAGCAGGAATATATACGACAGCATTCACATCAGGCCTCTGATGCCCCCCCCCCCCCCCCCATTCTGTCTGGTGTTTTGAAGGAAAAATATGAGGGGGGGGGGGTGCAGTGCCAGGGGCGGGCGGCGGAGAAAACCTCATTTCTTCCGGCGTGCCGCAGCGAGTGGGTTATTGAGGTGGCTGTAATTTGATAAGGAGAGGAAACTCAATGGACTGTGAGCGAGTCAGCAGTTTGAGGCCAGTCACATTTCTGATGTGATATGGAGGTGGCGATAGTGGGGGGAGGGACGGGGAGGGGGGGTTCCTGACACCGGCGGCGTTTCCTCCTCCTCCTCCTCCTCCGTAGGAGAGCGAGGAACCGACCGTCTCTGTCGGAGGAGCCTTCCCAGGCAGACGGACCCTCTTGCATCGGCCTGATCGTACTAATCTCCCCGCAGAGCTCGCCGACCCCCCCCCCCCCCCCCCCCCGCGCTTTATCCCCACCTTCCTCTGCGTGCTCTGAATTTCCACGCAGCTCACAAAGTCACTTTTTGTTGTTGTGGCTGTTTCTCGCGGCTAGATAAGACACACGAGTGTGATCGGCGAAACCTTTGAAGTTCCCATAAATAATCGGGCGGCGGGGGCCCCGCTCCGGAGCCCTCAGCTTCCAGTTCAGATCAAAGATTAGCCTCACGTCGGCCCCGGCCCTGGAAGAAAGCACTTTATTGGATTCCAAACGCTGGGCCGGCGCCCCCTCGTCCCCCCCCCACCGGGCCCCGGCCGGGCCCGCAGACTTTCACACGCAGCCTATCGAGCTGTTTGTTCTCCCAGAGATCCACAAGAAAGGAAAACAAGAAAGCTGCTGACTTTTTCATCACATCAGCATCACGTTCCAAAGGCAATCAGCAGGCGGGGCCTGATGTCTGAAGATCTCTTTGTGTGGAAAAATGGGTCGGGGGGGGTTTAAAGTTACTGTTAAACAGGCTGTAAAATGTTGCCTCTGGGCTGCGGGCCGTTCGGATCTGGCGAGCTCGTGCGAGCGGCCAGGGCTGTTCACACATGAGCGGGCGCTCATTTGGCTGAGGGGGGGAAGTGGAGGCGAGGCCCGCTGGACTGCAGCGAGGAAAAGGTCGGCGCCGAGCTCGTGGTCACTCCTCCGTCCTCTGCTCCAGGTTAGAGAGGCGGGCGGATGTTGAAGATGGCGGACGCCGGTCTTCCAGGCCCACGGCACTCAGCGTGAAGAGTTACTGTCGGGACTTTACGGGTCTGCAGGAGCATCAGCAGCACTGTGTAAAACATTAACAGGCCTGTTTAATGCCGCCCCCACCCCCTCGGATGCTGCAGCTCTCCTAACACTGCACATTTTTGACAATAGGTAATACTCAAATCTCTCTTCCAGAGCTTAAATCCCCATAAAAACACATCTCATGGTGGCAGCTGTGTTCTCCGGGGATTTGATGTTGGTGTCATGAAAAGCCGTCCTCTGCGAGCACGCCGAGGCGCCCACACACAGATTAGGCCGGTCAAACCGGCTCCTCTGAATTACTTCTGTGTTATTATTTTTTTCCCTTTTGAATTATACTTGGTAAACAGCTGAGAATTGTACAGATGGGAGGGGGAGGGGGGAGGGTTTATGAGCAACAAAACATGCAGTGGTAATAAAAAAAAAATCATTACTGGAAGATGAAAACGGTTTCAACCCGAGAACACTTTGGAGGTGCAGCAGAGCCGAAGATCCGATGAGAAATAGTTCCGTCATCTCCCGCTCACATCACGCCATCGCCCTCATAATTGATAAATTACCGTCGCTCGTGTCATCAAGGTCGACGCACGCTAAAACTTTGTCAAACCAAAATCAGCCGGGAGCGCGAGCGACGAGCCCGCCGTGCAGGGGGGTACAGAGTGACTCCGCCCCCCTGCCGTTCCAACAGTTGTACGAAGTGACGGCAGACCACTATAGAGAAACATCCAGCAGTTGTTCTATTGGTCAGAATAACCAATACTGAATTATCATTTTTTCATGATAATTCTAAAGTTACTCAAACCAATCAGCTGTCTCAATGAAAGGAGGTGGGGCCTGCTGGCCCCCACGTCCAAACCGTTTGGCTATGCAGCTATTCAGAGAAGGAGGTCCCATATATTTGCAATCCATTTTTGTTAGTCAGTTAGGTGGGAGGGGTTAAAGTGGTGGGGGCTTGTCTGGGGGAGGAGGCTCTATTTGAATTTTTGTGCTTGTTTTGATATCATTTATTTTATTGTTTTTTTTGTGTAATGCACTTTGTGTTATGTTTTATGAAAAGTGTCACATAAATAAAGATTGATTTGATTTGCATCGTAAAAAAAACCCAGAGTGGTCGGAGCTGGATTTAGACCATTTTCTATGAATGACGTCACACTCGCTCACTCCAGTTCTCAGATACAGTCGATAGGGGCGACCCCAGCAGCTCATTGGGGGAGGGGCTTCGTTTTTGACGAGTTGTCTCCCGGGATGCGTCTCTGCCGCACAACTGAGTCGTCTGCTTCACAATTCAGTGAATGCTAATGTTCCGTTTCTCACATTAATGAGATTCCAGTCTTTAACAGGAGCACCAACAACACTTTATGTTGTCGTTACAAACTATTCAATAAATTAAGATATATGGACCACATGCTAACGTTTGATGCCACAATTTTAGTCAAAAAGTTGCTTTTCTGAACACTTCCTACATCGTGTCAACGGGAAAACCTTGTTTGGTTCATCCCGCGTTTTTTTTCTTTTTTACACACCTCATTTTTGTTATACTTGGAACGTCATGGCAGTTTACTCAAAATGTGTGTCCCTCTTTAGTTTATCAATGGCAGAAAACTCGATGAAGCTCGCATGTTTCATTGGGGAAACGGTGACATCCGGTGGCAAAAGTGGCAAACTGCAACCAACCGAACCCCCTGTAGTAACATGGATGGGCAGAAAGGGGGCGACATTTTCATGTTTGCGTTAAAAGTTTCTCCCACCTCCTTAAAAACCCTCTTTAAAAGTGTCTTCTCACGATGGAGGACATTTATAGAGAAAATTAAGCTTTAAAATTATTTCTTTATTCAAACAGAAGCAGATGAAATAATACAGTTTGAAAATGGTTGAATTTATGTTGTAGAAAATATGCCTGGTGGGCCACAAGCTTCCCGCTCAAAGCGCCATGTGAACGGTCCCGCCCACAGCTTAGAGGTGAATATCTAATGAACTCCTGCCGCTCTACAGAAACTATGTCCTAGAAAACGACACAGATTTTTGGGATTTTGGCCAAAAACGGCCTCCTCATAATTAAAAGACCTCTGAAAACGCTTTGAAAGTAGATGATCGGAGTGGGACTTTCAGTCACCCTTTTATGGGAGTTTTCTCCACATGTTCTCTTTTGTTGGCCTTTTTTGTGTTTTTTTGCAGAGGCGGGATAAGCGGCACATCCTAATCGTGGAAATTAAGCAGAAGTGCGTGCGCTTTGTGATAGCCTGTGAGATAAAGCAGCAGCAGATCCAGTGTGACATTAAATTAAAGCTACTGGCAGCTGTGAAATGGGAAGCCGTGCTACGCCAGGCCAGTGGAGCTGCAGCCTCTGGTGCTGCTGCTGCTTTTGGGTGGATTTCCATTTTCAGGCTCTGCATTACCTTTGCATATGAATTAAAAAGGGTCATTACAAAGTCTCCTTTTTGATGTCTGAGTGATAAATAATATATAGAAGCTTTTGCAAGATATGCTCTTTCAAGTCCTATCTGCAGATCTTCTCTTATAATATATGCACTACTGTTGGTGCACTTCCCCCATGCACACTCCACATGTATGTTAATGACTTTAATGGGCTGTTCTGTTTCCATTTAATCAGGATCCAAGTTCTGGGATGAAGCTCGGAGCTCGGCGGTGTCGGGGAACGGCGTCCGGGCCCGACCCCCGAGCCGGCCGCTGGCAGCGCGGCTCGGGCCGGGGCGGCAGACGCCGGGGTGATTCAGCTCAGCGCGTATGTGTAGAAGCAGAGGTGTCAGGTGGAGTTTAATGTCGGTTGGAGACGGTGGTGGCGCGAGCCAATGAAACTGGAGGAGCGCGCCGGTGTTCCTGCAGGCTCCCGAGGACTGCAGAAGAACAAAGACCGCTTTCCAGCCCGTATCCCATCAACCGAAATGAGTTTCATCGCATTTCAGTGTTTACTCCCCACCCCCCTCCCCTCCCCAGTGCAGAGCAGCCCATCTAACCGAACCTGATACTGAGATTTGTGCAGCTAATTCCCTGCACTCACGCAGCTCAGTGTGGTGTCATAATTGGCACGCCATTGATTTATGTCTCCTCTTACAGCGCCCTGAATGGCTGATGAGTGGAGCTTCCTGTCATAATAGGCCGTGTCCAGGCCTCTTGCCGCTCGGCTGCTCACCGCACTCCTTCCTGTCCTCTGCTATTTGTTGTGGCTGAAACGCAGCTCCAGCTATGTTCATTTCAGTCGAACACGGGGACAACATGGGACAAGCGCTCATATATTACCTTGTACTTAATAACATTCTGTACTTTTTGGACCTTTTAATGGGATTTGAAACTTCATACATCCACATTGCCCTAGCTCCGTTAGCCTGTAATTACATTGCAGTTGTCGAGTAATGTGATGCAAGAGTACACTAGAGGTTAATGGATTGTGCTCATCCTTCTCTTTTTTGGTGAGTTTTTCATAAAAAAAGAAAGAGAAATCTTTATCGGGCTAACCCATGCTTGAGCTAGAGAGGGAAGCTGGAGTGCGCTCTTTTGCAGGCAACCAGCAGGAGACGGTGGCGCCTGCCGGGAGCTGGTTTCTCCCCGGGGGCTTTTGTAATCTTGTTGTCCCACGGTGGGGAATGCAAAAAAAAAAAAAAGAGCTGGAAACGAGGGCTGCAGCACAGAGAAGCTCCAGGCTCTGCTTGGAACATTCTGCACCATCTTCCCAACTAACTCGGCGCTGCCAAAAGTCTATAAGTAAGCAGTAAAGGTGCACAAGTCATCACAATCCCCCCTCGCAGGCTCTGCCCTCATTGATTTGTTCGCTATATCCAGAGAGAAAGGAATTGTGCCTGATGAAATTGAGTCGTGCATTCTCCTCTGGAATGTGTTGATCATCTTCTGACACTCTGCTGTGGTCTCAAATCTTTCCCTAGCTTCCATTTGCATGTTGCAAACAATATTAGGTCGATGCGGATTCAGACCCCAATGAAAAATGGATTGAATTCTGTGGAGGGGGGGGGCAGCCCCGCCACGCCAGATTCGGTCTTCCTGCTCGCATTTCATTAAAGTTTCAGTTGAGGAATCAGATTCTATAAGAAAATGAAGGGAAGCTCTGAGATCAGACTGACAGGGCGGCGCGAGCGACTGAGCGGAGTGGAGAGGCGTCCGGGTCACGAGCCCAGATCAGTGGAGGGCTTTTCGCCGCCGGCGAAGTCCTGCCTCCTCAGACTCCTGGCGTTCGCGGAGCCGCTGATCGGACAGGCGGGGCTCGGCCAGATGAGCTGTCAGCCAGGAGCTGTGTGCGAGCGGCGGCACGTGGAAAGCGGGGGCACGTAGGCAGGCAGAAAAACCCCGGACCCGGTGTTGCTAAAGCCCAGCTCATACATTGCTAATGCCTGGAGTAATGTGGGTCTCATTCATAATGGATAAAGCCTCGGCCCCCGCCTGCAAAGTATATCATGGGCACTGTAAAGAGGTTAAAGATTGGGTTATGTTCGCCGGGAAGGTGGCAACCACCGCCGGCCCGGCATTATTCCACGCCATTGTTGTGGATGTGGAGTGCTGGGAGGGGCGGCTGCACTACAGGAATAGACGTCTGGGGAGGGGGTCCAGGTGTGCAGATCATTTACCCTGTTGACAACCTCTGCCTTCACCAGCAGCGCCGGTTTAGACCTGCGCTTTTGCTTTTATGTGGCCGGACCTTTTCCAGAACGCTGCATGGGTGAAGGAGAAAGTCCAACACAAGTCCTCACGGACGCCAAAGGCGGCAAAGTGCAGGTTGATGAGGCCCCGCCCCTTAGATGAATCGGCACCCTGGTTTCCTCCTCCGCCACCATCCGGCCTAAACAATGCACGGCCCTCCCCCAGGGCTAAATGCTTTACCAGTTAGCAGTGTTACATCTACAAACATCTGAGCTGAAAGGTACCAGAACATAAAACACTTGACTTTAAAGGTATTTATTTAGCCAAAGGAATAAAAAAATAGCAAACACAGCCTAGATATCGCCGTCCTAAAACACAAACAAGAAAACAAATGTCTCACTGACGTATCTACGAGAAGGGTTGGTGGTTTTGGGGCCTTGTTGGTGGTTTTGGGGTCTGGTTGGTGGTTTTGGGGCCTGGTTGGTGGTTTTGGGGCCTGGTTGGTGGTTTTGGGGTCTGGTTGGTGGTTTTGGGGCCTGGTTGGTGGTTTTGGGGCCTGGTTGGTGGTTTTGGGGTCTGGTTGGTGGTTTGGGGGCCTGATTGGTGGTTTTGGGGCCTGATTGGTGGTTTTGGGGCCTGGTTGGCGGTTTTGGGGCCTGGTTGGTGGTTTTGGGGCCTGGTTGGTGGTTTTGGGGCCTGGTTGGTGGTTTTGGGGTCTGGTTGGTGGTTTTGGGGCCTGGTTGGTGGTTTTGGGGCCTGGTTGGTGGTTTTGGGGTCTGGTTGGTGGTTTTGGGGCCTGGTTGGTGGTTTTGGGGCCTGATTGGTGGTTTTGGGGCCTGGTTGGCGGTTTTGGGGCCTGGTTGGTGGTTTTGGGGTCTGGTTGGTGGTTTTGGGGCCTGGTTGGTGGTTTTGGGGCCTGGTTGGCGGTTTTGGGGTCTGGTTGGAGGTCTTGGGGCCTGGTTGGTGGTTTTGGGGCCTGGTTGGTGGTTTTGGGGCCTGGTTGGTGGTTTTGGGGCCTGGTTGGCGGTTTTGGGGTATGGTTGGAGGTCTTGGGGCCTGGTTGGTGGTTTTGGGGCCTGGTTGGTGGTTTTGGGGCCTGGTTGGCGGTTTTGGGGTCTGGTTGGAGGTCTTGGGGCCTGGTTGGACAGCTCGTCAGGTCACCACCAGGTATCTTCACTAAGCACAGGAAGCACATGCAAGGGAAGGAAGAAGAAAATAAAAAAAACCTACATGTAACAGCAGATGCATATTTTCTGCCTCGTAAAGCTATGTAGGGCTGACTCCGCCCCTTCCTAGTGCGGGAAACAATGTAGGGCTTTTTAGGCAGTTGTTAGGGCAGAGCGCTCTGGTGATGCATTTTGGTGGGGGTGGGAGGGGCCTAATGAACTGGGTTGCTTCATTTGCATATGTCTGAGGCGGCCATCTCTGCAGTCAGGATCCTGTGAGGTCAGTGGTCTTTGGGTTAATGATCTGACTGCGGCGCCACAGCTCGCAGGATTGGATGGCAGGTTGGGGGGGGGCTGAGCCTCCCCCTCTTCCCCTTCACATCTCTGTTTTTGTTGTCTTGGCCCCCTCAACCTAGGGGAAATTCACCACAAAACTTTCTGCAACTTGCCCACACAGCTCACCTCCTTGGCCTCCATTTCCACCCCCCACCCCCCACCCCCTTTTACTTCTCTTTTCTCTTTTTTTTTCCTGCCGTCTCTTTCTTTCAATTTCTCCCCGGCTCCCTCCCCCTCTCCCTGCTGATCGATATTTGGGGCTGAATTGGCTGAAAGGGGAAAAGAGGTCTGTAAAATTGAGGAGACAGGCGGTTGGAGGGCAGCCAGCCTATCTCTCCGGCTTGTTTATGCTTCAGGAATGATTCCCAATACCAGATAACCTGCAGTAACGTCAGCATGTGTCTGTCTTGAGGGATGGCTGCGATCCGCCAATTTCTAATTATCGGCCGGCCGACCACTTATCTGAGCAGTATTTATTGTTATTAAAAATCTTAATTGCATTGCAAAGGAGGCCTCTCCGTTCGTTTGGCTGGGATGCTTTTATATAAGGTGCAGTGTTCTATATCTCTGTTTGCGCATGGCCCAGGGGGAGTTACTCTTTCTCTGTTTGTGTTTGTCAGGGGATTTTTTTGTGGCAAACACGCACTTCATCACTTTGACATTGATTAAAAATACATGGCCCTATTGTCGAGGACAGTCGCTGCACAAATCAGCACAGTGTTGGTTTCAGCCGCCCGGATCTGCGCCGCTCCTTCTCCGGTTTTAGCATCGTCCCGGCCTCGGCTGCCTTAATTGCGGCGCTGCTCTGGGCGGCGGCCCGCGGGGCTGCCGGCGTTGCATTCATCCGTCATCCTGCTCCAAACACGCTCGTCATTTTTAAAAGCAATCAGGGGAAGCGGGCGTGCAGTGAGCGCGCTCTCCGCCGCGTGGTGCTGTCGAGCGCCTCCACCTTTGAGCTGCCGCCCCGCCTCCCCATCTTCGTGGTTTAGGTCCCTGAGTGACTCTCTGCTTTCCTCCAGCTCATCTGTTAAGTGGGAGATAAACCACAGTTTGGTTGTGTGGAAGTCTCTTCGGGGAGGGGGGGGGGTTACGTGAGATGAGGCGGCGGTCGGTGTGTGCGTGTGTTCAAACTTGTGAGCAGGAGTATAAACTTCTTTGTTCACTGTTGCATTTTAGTGTCACTTCCTCCCTCAGCCGATTCGGCCCCCCCGCCGCACCCCCCCCCCCCCCCCCCCCCTCGGCGAGCATCTGGTGTGGTCATCCATGCCTAATGGGCTGAGAGCCCCCGGTTTCCAGCTTTGCCAGCAGAATTGTTGCTCCATCGGTTGCTGCTGGGGGCCGCTTTGCTGGGAGAGCTGGGTTGGTGGTAACACAGGCAGGGCAATTAGAGGGTATGCGGAGGGGTATCACATCCACTTCTCCCCCTGCCTTTTCATCAGAGCGCCGGGGTGGCAGGGCTGCCGATCGATGGCGGGGCTGGAGAAGGGGAGAGGTTGCTGATTAGGGAGGGATCAGTTAGAGAAGCTGCAGCCACTTCTCCGGCTTCATTTTCCTCACTCATTCCCACTTCTCCATCTCCTCACCTCGGACATTCGTACTCCAATTTGGGGGGGAAAAAGTGTGTGTGTGTGTGTGTGTGCTGCTACCTTTACCCTGACATCGGGGTGACATGGCACTTAATGGACTCTGCCATGTGAAACAAGCGCCCTCGGTTAATTACCTTGCCAAGGCCTTGGCCTTTCTGGAGCAGTTCATTCCTGCTCGGGCAGACGCCGCTCCTCCATGTGTGTGCATGTGTCACCGTGCACGTGGGAGTGCACGAGCTCCCCCATTGTTGCACTAATCCTCTGAAGTTGAATCAGATCGGGGCTCTTCCCTCTAAAAACAAGTGTTTTGTTGTCGCTCTTGCACCAACGCAGGCGGCGGCAGCTGCCGGCGAGGTGCTGACAAAGACCGAGCTGCGGGCTATTCTGGGACCGGAGGGCTGCGGCGTGCACGTCCTCAATACTGGCGCCTCATTCATGTGTCGATTAGCATTGAGGCCGTTTTACAAAAGCTGGACTGGGGCTGACGCTCACTTTGTTGACACTCGCACAAATGTCCTTTTTCCAATCTGTCTGTTCCTGCAGAAGCACTTCATGAAAGCTGAGTCACACGGCCGTTTGAACGCATTTGAACCCAGATAATCTACTCTTTGTCCTCTGCAGAAACGACATGCAAATCCCAGCTTCCGATGGGAATTTAGTTTGTTTCCGTGACTTTTTCTGCTGGTTTTATTCTGTTTTTGGCTCCGTGGTAAAACGGCGGAGACTCTGGCCGCATTCTCAGGTCGACTACCCAGGTGCTCTCCTCTGAAACAGGTGGTGTGGAATAAAATATTTAATAGCGTTCACTGAATCTACACAAAGCATTTAGCATTTGTGCACCCCCCCCCCCCCCCCCCCCCCCCCCATATGTCACACGGGCAAACGCACGCCACACTTTTGCACGAACGCCGCCCACCACCTCCGCGTGGCCGACTGGACGATTTCTCTGGGAGTTTGAAGCTCTCCTGAGCGGCAGGCCCCGCCGCCGGAGGGGCGATCCGCTTCACACACACACACACACACACACACCCCCACACACACCCACCCACACAAACACACACCCACACACACACACAGTCGCCTTCCCTGTTTTCCCAGCTTCAAACCTGCCAAGCAGCCAGGAAGAGCTCAGTAATTAATGCAACAGTGAAGCTTTTTCAATCACGGTGATTCATGAGTTATTCATCGCGCTCACGTCTGGTGGGCAGCACCGACACGGAGCCGGGCCGCGGCAGAATGTGCATTTTGTGGCGTCAGCCGTCTTTGTGATGAGTAAATGATTGCTTCAAAGTTTGGGAGAAAGAAAACACTGACAGGAGCGCCGTGGAGCGTGACACCTGAGATAATTACTGCTTCCTCAGACACGGCGACATGCAACAACGGTGTCCAAAGGCAAAAACGCCGAGCGAAAGAGGCCTCTGCTGTTCTCACCTCCACTGGAATTGGCTGCAAATTTATCTCCGTTGGGTTTCAGCTGCTGCTCGTCTCTGAGTTACGGGTCGGACAGTTTATATGTCACCTGCTTCCTGGGATTTCTGGGAAGCTGCAGTTTTTCAAATCAAAAAGTGGTATCGATTGCAGCAACTCACAGTCGAACAGTCAAAAGTGAAGTATGGAAGTGGTTTGGCGTGTTGGAAGTGAGCTGCGGCGCTTTGATCAGGAAATGTGGGGAGGCAACAATTGTGACATGGTTGTCTTGACTGCAGATGAAAGCGGAGGGAGGTGTTTCTCCGTCTGTCTGTCTCCACTCGGCTCTTACAGTAAACACAGTCTGACTGGAAGTCTCCCTGAGATGCAGCCGAAGCGGGATTCATTCAAATTAGAGGAGCAAAAACTTGGCTGATTATTTCATTGTGCCGGGCTGCTCAGTTGAGCCCTGGTACGGGCCGGAGGTTTCCTGAACTTGCAGCTGGTTGTGCGGCATCAGCTGCCAGAGCAGAGTGAGGCTTTCCTGCATCATTTCCATATGCGGACGTGCGCTCCATCACTTGTCTCCTGCATCAGCTCCCGGGCTGGTGGCAGCACGGGACGTCGGCCGCCTTCATTATCCATGCGGCACGCCACCTCTTCCTTCCTCCGCCAAGCCCATTTTGGAGGGAGGGGGGCTCCTGAGCTGAACAGCCCCATGGGTTGGCCTCTAACAACCCCTGCATGGCCCGCCTGCAGACTCCTCTCTACTGCCAGTCTAGCTCATCCTGTTAGCTCCCGACCGCAGCCAGGTTGAAACCAAGCCGGTCCCCGAGCAGCTGGGGAGGGGGGTGCAAGTGAAATGGAAGCAGGTAGAGTGACAGATCGCGGTTAAAGATGCTGACCGGAGCCTCAACCGCACTTTGCCAGTCAGGGAGATAAGCGACATCCTGCTGGATTTGAGCAGAGGAGGCAGAGCTGGCCTTCGGCGTTTCCTTTCTTCATTCATCTTGTCTTCTTCATGCATCGCAGCTCCTCGGCTGTGGCTCGTCTCCTTGTTTTTACCTGGTGTGCTTTTTTTATTCCACCAGGTTGATTTGAGATGCAAAAGAAAGAAAAAGCTGGAAAGAGAAAGAGAAGACCTCCCCCGGTGTTTTCCTCCCAAAGCTGCTAAATGTGGCGCTTTGGAGCTCTGTCTTTATTAGATAACAAGAGGCTGTTGTTTTCAGGATATCACACTGTTAATCTCATGCAACCACGTGAAACCGCCCCCAGCGCAGAATACCTACCGGGCTTCACCTGAACTTCTGCTGCTTGAAAGCAGATAAAGCTGCTTTTCTGCTGGGAGGGGGGGCGATCCGTGCTCCCCAGCCAGCCTCCCAGTGTTTTAAATTACTCTAATATCGGCCATTTAAGGACTGCGATTTGAGAAAGCGTAAACAGAGACCAAATTAACATTTCAGCTGCCGAGGGGCTTCTCTGTGGTGGGTGTAAGGTAAAGGGGGGGGGGGGGGGGGGGCGTGCATCCCCTCCCAGCCGCTGTAATTATTTGGTTGGAAGCGATGACCCACTTTGCTGCAGTTTTGTTGCAACTCTTCTGCGGCTCGCAGGACGCATCGCAACAAGATTGAAAGATGTACAGTCCACGGGAGAAGGTGTCTGTGGCCCCCCCCCCCCCCCCCCCTTCCCCAACCACTCGGAGCAAAGTGGCATTTCCATTTTAAGATTGCCTCCCAAGTCCCTTTGTGAAAAGAATCGAATAACGCTGAAAAGCACCAATTGATTCTTTCAGAGCACAATAGTCTTCATCATTTAAGCCAATCCCAGCAGGTTCGCTTTTCTTCAAGCACCTATTGAATCCGCTCCAAGAAGTCATTGTGACCATTTCATTGTTTCTAAATGGGTGAATGAGATCAGGAAAGACCGATGGGGGGAGGAGGAGGAGGAGGAGGAAGAGGAAGGGTCAAGAGTTTAGGCAGAACCCCTCACTGGGTCCGGGCTTTGCATGCAGCGCTGGAACCCAAAGAACCGGATTCCAGCTCAGTAGAACTGCGAGGTCAAAGGTCGATTTCCCTTTTGGAGGGTAGATGGAGGCTTCCCGTCTCCACTCAGGCTGTAATCGGCTGTTCTGGCTGGTCCGGTCTGTGACAAGCCGGCTTTTCCATCAGCTGCCAGCTCTTCAGGAGGTGGGAGGAGAGCCTCTGCAGCCCCCCCTCCCCTCACCTTTGTGTGGTTTACCTGCGCCGTCAGAGCACACACGGGCCACTCTGGGGAGTCAACAAAGGGCTGGAGTTGGATGAGACGCCCCCGAGCTGCTGCGAGTGATGCTCAGCCAGCGATACATGGATGAGATCCATGTGAAGTGTCACAGCGGCCCTGGCGCCGAGCATCAGTGAGACACTCCAGCTCTCTGCTGGAGGACTGCCAGTCTAACAAGCTGGAGGCCGGGCAGATTTAACCTCCTTCCCCCCTCCCCTCATCAGATTGGCCTTTAGAGAGGCAGAATGCTGCGGATGCGGCGTGCGCGGCGTCCTCGGGAGCGGCACGCCTCCTCTCTGCCACCGCGCTGAACTCCTCCCTGCAGCAACCAGGAAATGAGGCTGTAAACTGGAGCCGTGGCCGCTCTGACCCGTGTTGTTGGGAGAAATGTAAAATCCAATACAGCAGCCCAGACTCCCTCACTGACATTTACGGTGTTTCGACCCACTTTTATTGAGTAGCATGTTGGAAAACATTCCACCTTAAACACCACGGCATTGTGGATCAACACATTTCAACGCTTACGAGAAGTTTCCCAGTAGAGTCTGTCCACTTCCTGTTTTTTCTAATCCAGCTTAACAAACGTTACATGAAACATTTACACCCGTTAACATTTTCCCAAAGACTCACTTTGTCATCATAAAACTGATTTATTTTCCAGATAAATGTTGAAGTAATTGATATCTTCTGATTTGGTTTTTATTCAACCAATTTTAGGGAAGAATGTATCATGAAGGTTCCCGTCGATTCGTGTGACGATACTCATGAACTCAGTGCCCGTTCATTAAGGCAGGATATGACATCACCGAGCCCTGAAACAGGACAGGCACGCCATATACATGTCAGAACCCTTGACTGTATATAGGAACTGGACTGAGTGACCCCCGGCCGCTGGCGTTCTAAACAGGAAGTACTCGCTGGCTCCAAGAAGCCAAAATCCCAGTGGCAATCGGTGGCTGCCCCCACTGGTCGGCTGCTTTTGTCCCGTCGGTGTCTGACCAGAGCTCTCCGTGGGGCGGGGGCCTTTGCCTGACCCTGGGACCAGCCCCTTCTTGGCTCCTCTTTTTGTGTGGGGTGGGGAATGTGGGCCTGACCTGGGGGGTCAGCTCTACGAGCGATGGGGCTGTGGAGACCTGGGCCCAATGGTGGGTGGGGGAGACGATCACTGCCAGCAATCAGATATGTGGACATGCCCCGCCCCTTTTAGACCAACTTAGACCAAGAAAAATAGATCAAAATCTGTTGAAATTTGAAAAATAATTGTTTAAATAAGCAAAAGAAAAAATCTACCACTGGGAACATATAAACGGTCTTACCAAGAGTTCTCATTTTTAGAAAAACAAATATAGTCACTAAGACGTAAGATTCTTTTTCTTGGAATACAGACAATAAGACTATTTTTGACTTTAAGATTCAGTTTTGGGGTGTAGTTTTCCAAAGTAAACACTTTTCCAGAATTTTTTAATGTACATCTGTTCAGATCAATGGGGGGAGCTGGTTGTTAATCTGCTAACATCTCTATTTTAACATTACCTCACCGTCCACAAAAATGGTCTTTTTGCCCGATGCACTCGGATGGGTCACGCGGCTCGGGTCGCCGATGATTACCCCCGCCCCTCTGCGTCCCAAACGGCCGACGCCATCAGGCCCTGGTGGCTGCTTTCGTCCTCTTCTCTCTGTAATGTAGTATTTCATGCTTTCTTGCACGATCTGCTCTCTCAGCAGAATTCCTTCTGCCCCTCAGCGCCTCCCCGCTCGTTCACCCCGTCCATTTCCTCCCCCCATTGACTCGACACACATGGCGGAGAGCGTGGGGACGGGTTTCCGTGGAGGCGGGTTCACGGGACTTTGGGTTCACGACGCGCTTGTTGACTCTCCTTGAAGCTGGAATACCGGGAGGAAAGTCAGGATGACCAGACGAGGATGGGCTTCATTCCGCTGCTCTTATCTGAGTAAATTCATTTCTGCAGCCTGTCGCACTGCAGATACTTAACCGTCTTATAGAGCTCATAAAAAAGGGGTTCCAGATGAAAATGGTGAATTAAGGTTTTTACTAAAGCAGTCAGGAGAAGATCTTAACATGTAACATCAGGTTCCTGGATGAGATCAGATATAATCCTCCGGCTCTTTCCCTCCATCGTTGGATAAACAGAGACAATCTCCCGGCTCTTTTTATTTATATCCTTAAGACCAAACCCAAACCTTGACTGTATATTTTTCTTTTGAAGATCCCCTCTGTGGATTACCCAAATCCTAATTGACTCAATTATTCTGTCCAACCAAAGTTTGAAAAGTAAAGTGTGGGCTGCCGGGGGTTTTCTGGCATTACGTGGTCACGGAGGGGGCACGCGGGTCTGGTGTATTTACTGCCAGAGCCTGCGTTTATCCAGCCTGATGCCTCTAATGCGGGTATCAATCTCCACGCTGCGCCCCCCCCCCCCAATATGGGTCATGTCGTCTCTGGTTAGTGGAGTATCCTGATGAAATTGTCCAAAACTCCACCGATCAATCAGGCTTGGCGGGGGATTGATTTACTTTCATCTTTCTCGTTTTCTTCTTTTCTTCCTGCTGATGCTGAGGCCTTCAATGTTTTTTTTTTTTTTTGGGGGGGGGACAGGTGAAAGAATGGCATTCTTTGGCCCACCCCACCCAGGTTCAGCCTTTTGTGGTGCTTTTTTCGCTGGCGGGGCTGAACAGGCCCAAGGGGCAGACCCCAGTGCCCCTCCATGGTGGTGGTGGTGGGGGGGGCTCGGCTCGACAGATCAACATCTCCTGCCCCCCCCTATTTCTATGGGGCTCACGACTTTCCCCATAATGAAATATTCACAGGTCACTGGTTCCCTGAGAAATGATGGGGGTCAGTCAATTGCTTTTCAGCGAGTAATTTTCTCCCCCTTCAGACGGCCGGCTGGTCGTGTTGACAGTCATTAGCGCAGGAGGAAGGCTGGATCGAAGCGCGACTGTGACACTTGTCAGACAGTCGCACTCTTTAGCTCCTCTGCCTCGCTTTGATTTCCTGCAACCTTTCCTCCCCGCTTCATCCGCCTTTTACGCTGCTTTTTTGTGCAGCCCGCTGCGTTTCAGCCCAACGTCTGCTGGTAAATCACGCCTCTGCTGTGTTTTTTTTTATTCCACAGTCAGCTGATTTCCAGTCGGTTTGCCGCGGCAGCGCCGTTGAAATGCGTCCGTCAACCGAGACTCTTCCGACTTGGTGATTAAACCTGCAGGAATGACGGCGAAAGTTAAGCCAGGGCGCCTTTTTCTTTATGACTCGCATTGACCTTTAAAGATATTAGCATTTGACGTGATGAATGGCGCTCAGAGGAGACACAGACTTTTCCTATTAAACACCCCCCTCCCCATATCCATGGAGGAAAAAGAGTGGCAGCCGGGCGCGGTGACACCCAGTTAAAAACAACGCGGGGGTGTTTGAGTGAGGGTCCTCGCTGGTAAAGGCACAGCAGATGGCCGGACTGACCCCGAGGAAAACTCCAATTAGCTAACAGTAATGGCTGCGCCCGGGGGCGCACGGCTGCAGGCGATGGCAGCGCTGACCCTTAGGCCTCCCGCGCCCCCCCCCCCCGTACTGCTGAGATGTGATGGAGAGCCGCAGAGCGGCCGGGCCAATCTGTTTCCATCCTGTCAGCTGCCACGTCGCTGCGCTGCATCCAGAGGCTGAGCGCACCAACGCCACCGCCACATGTCCCACTGATGCCCGGATTCCTAACTGGAGATGCTGGGACCGGCAGGTTTGGATCCAGATGCAGCGTACAGATTTACTCCCATTAGAGAAGACCTGTTTTCCCAGTGTGTCCCTGTCATGGCTGGATGCCTGACAGACTCCAGTTTGGTGCAAACACAACAGCAGTGTGAGCATCTGCCGACCCACATCGGAGTTCTGCTCACAACTGACGGGAAGCCCGGCCCCCAAGTCCGAACCAGTTTGTTTATTTTCCAATAGTAGGTGATGTGTATTTAAACACACTTTTAGCACACGGTGTTCACACCGGACTAGGGCCACTCAATACTAACAAACACATGGATTCACAGATGGAAGAGTGTCACATGTGGAAGTGGGGCAAATCTCACCAATGTTGCTCCACATTTCATCTTCCACATCTCAATTCCGACCTCTTAAAGATCCTATATCCTGCTTGTTTTAGCCTTTCAGAGTAAACTGCATCCATATAGAGTACAGACCAAAAGTTTGGACACACCTTTTCATTCAAATGAGTGGGAAGACTTTTGCTCTGTACTATATATGATCATATATTACCTTTGGCACACTAAAGAATATATTTTTTTAGGAAATATTTTTATTACAGCTCCTTGTCCCACTCGGAAGTAAGACCACTTGACCTCTGAGGCCCCGCCTTTCGCTCCGTGTGGGTGCCGCCCATTTCATGACATCATCCTAGAATCGGCCTCAGCAGCGTGTCTGTTTCTTCCACGGAAGCAAACAACGTCCGAACTTTTGCAAAGATGGACGTGCGCATTGTGCATATAAAAGGAAAGCGTTCACCGCTAGCTCCACGAGGAAAGTGTGTGTGTGTGTGTGTGTGTGTGTGTGTGTGTGTGTTAGTCTGGGGGCGGAGCTGGCAGGGCAGACAGAAGATGTGAGGACCCACTCGTTTTGGTGGATTGGGAGGGGCTGGTGCTCAGAGAGCAAATTTTTAGAGGAACATTCAGAGACGAATGGATCAAAATACCTCTTGATGAACATTATAATACGCTAAAAAGCTCCAAAAAGTTGATTTGGGGGCCAGTAGAGACTTGGTTTCACATCATTTCAGCCAGGCACAAACCGCAGTTATTCATTTCTCCATCCGTACATCACTACCTAATCCACGTCCCTGATTGGTCACATTTCAACTGGTTTAAGCTTCCATCCACATTCTAAGGCAGCGGTTCTGTACGTCCAACCCAAAAACAGACGTAAAAACCTGCGTAGCTACGCGTGAACACAAGAGTTGTCCGTTTACACAGACTTTTCGTGGAAGGCGGTCATTGGATCTTCCGTTTCCGAGCCTGGCGTGAGCATAGCATCAGTTTGAGTAATGAAAGCGTTACACACAGAAAAAATAAATAAATGAAATGTTTAGCATATTTTTAATCATAGACCCTAAAAAACAAAGCCTGTTTCTGAAAGTCTGTGTACTCGACAGACTACAGACTTGCAGAGAAGAAGACCTCCAGCAGGTCTGACTTCAGGAAAGAGACTGAAGCACCGATAAAGCTCTCACAGAGCCATTAAAAACTGCGCTTTAACGTGGTTGAAGGGACAGACAGCCGCTGAAAAAACGTGCGACCGTGGATCTGGAGGAGCAGATTGGCCGCCCTGTCTGCAGCGACTGTCAGCAACATTGCGACCATGTGACCCGCAGCCTTGCATATTCAGGTGAAACGGCCTTTTCTTTTGCCGTGGCAGCGTTTTCTAAGACTCTGCATGTAATCCAAGATGCAGCTGTGCAGTGTTCTGCTCAGCCCTGCCATATGGGCCCCAGCGTCCCAGCAAGCATTGCTGGAAGGCCGTTTGACAAGTGAGAACATCTCATTTGACTCAATAAAGCTCCAGATCTGACACCTGAGGATGAAACTTTTCCATCTTTCTGCAGAAAACAAACAAAAAGGAAACAGGGAAATGTGGATGTTGTTGTTTGGAGGCAACCTTTTTGTTTGAATGACAAGTCGAGTCCGTCTGCGTTCTTGACTGGAACATGCAGAAAAACACGGAGCGGCTTGTGCAGCTGCATCTTTTATCGTGTCCATCGTGCAGAGGTGCTGCAGGACCGTTGTTTGCGGCGTCCCGTCTTTTCCTCCTCCAGCTGCTTTCCTTAATTCTTTCCCTAAAAGTCTCCGTTTTTGTGGCAGAAAGGAAGAGATGCGTCTTTTCTCCTGTAAATGAAATCAATGTTTTTCCATCAGGTCCTTTTAGAAACTGCCCTCTCCTCAACTGTAGTAATTTCCCTCTGAATAAAAACATGGCAGCTTTATTTATTTCTTTATTTCCTGGGCTGCTTGTTTATTCATTCATTCCCTTTTTTTCCCCTTTCTTCCCTTCTCGAGTGTTTGCTGAGTGTGCAGCCTCGTTTTCAGGCGTCCCCCCGCAGCGCTCTTAACTCTCGGTGCAGTCTTGCTTTTTTCCCACCGGTGGCCACAAGCGGCTCAGCCAGTTTGATTGGGGGTGGGGGGTGTTGGAGAAGTGCTTTGCTGAAGGGCACGTGGGTTGGAGATGATGAAAGTTAATTTACCTGCCAACGCTGTGTGCTTGCAGCCAGTTTGAGGAATTATATTCAGCAGGTTTCTGCTTGCACTGATAACAAACGGGTCCCCTCTCAGTGACAGCGAGGTTTGAAGTCGCTCACTCACGAAGGGCTTTGAATGAGGCGTCACGCCGACCATATATCTATTCAAATCTGCTTTCTTGGCTCCTTCTCTTCGGCCTGTCGGCTGCTGAAGCTGCTGGTGTGCTTTATTTGTCAAAGCAGCAGATTAATACGGGTTTGTAGCGTTTACAGGAGGGGGCAGCGTTTGTGTAACTGAGTCCAAATAAATGGCATTTATGGCGGCAAAGGAGCCAATGGCGGCGGCACTCAATGAGGAAAAACAAGGAAGCAGACTCTGGACGCTGGAAGTCAGACAAACTTAAGGCAGAGATGGAGCCGGGGCGGTTCTCTCTTCCCTCCTTTGCATCCCGGGGGGGGGGGGCTGATGTTTATGAGGAGCTGCAGATCTCCAGCCTCCATCCAGAGAGCCCAGCTCGCTCAGAGAGGGTTTGATCTTGTTGAGATTGGGATAAACACCAGCATATTTCACAGAAGGCGTGACGCGTAAACAGGAGCCGCTGTGGATCATCCTTACGGCTCGTGTCAACATGTAAACATTGCGCAGCATCAATCTCGCACTCAGCACAAGTGGACAGAGCTATTATGTTAAAAGCCCATTTGGCCGACATGTTCTTACCAAAGATGGCTTCCTCCAGCACGGGGGGAGGAGCCTCGGCCGGGGCGAGTATCGATGAGCTCATTGATTGATTGATGGTCCCCGGTGATTTATCGATCCATCCCGGCTCCAAATGAGCTCCGAGTGCTCTGCCGCCTGAAGGAAGAGCACCTCACAAACCGCAGCAGCCTGTAATGAGAATCCACCGGCTTACTCTGAGCTGCAGCCCCCCCCCCAAAAAAAAACCTGGGCTTTTTTTTTTTTATCCAGAGGAAAGATGTGCCGTTTGAAATTGAAAAGGAAAATTCTTGCACAGTGTTGTGTGAGATTTGGAGGAAGATTTATTCGGGCAAATCACTTCACCCAATAACTGTACAAAGTCTGCCCCCCACCCCCGGGTTTTAGGCAGAGTTTCAGGGCGTCCTCAGGTAGTTAAAAGTGCATCAGCTCAGGATGGGCTGTGGGATGTGTAGATTAATGCAGTGGAAAGCCATCCCTCAAAGTGCTTAGAATAATTAGAGTCAGGCTTCCAACAGAATGGGCATGTCACTGGAGGAAATTGTATTTTTATTTACTGTGTCAGGTCTCCCTCGGCCTCCCTCGCGCTCCGTCTCTGCCTCTCCCCATTTGTACGGCGGTGGCGGCGGCCGCGCCGCTCGCTATTCAGGGGCCGGGTGTTTCTCAAAGTGTCTTAAAGGTGCTGTCAGGGCGGCGTGATGCATCTCTCGGATTTGTATCTCTCCTATTTCCACATGTGGGCGCACACCATTTGTATTCAGCGCCAGCATTTGCATTCAGGAGTGGATCCGAGTTCTGGAAGTGGCGTGCATTCGCACATGAGCCTGAGCTCGCAGCTGTGTGTGGAAACGCGAGGCATTAGAATGAAAGCCAGAGGAGCGCATTTAGGAGTCGCTCAGCACAGAGCGCTCACGTGGGAGAGAACTCTCCGGCAGTGTGGGATCCTGCAGAAATGAGCCGCAGCACAGAGATTCCTTCAAAATCTGCCCTTGTTTATTGTTGTAAATGTCTGATTCAAAAATCCCCACCACCGTGCCATCCGTCTCTCTGTGCACGTTTGTAGATTTCATTAGTGGCTCAAACACATAAAACAGAGTAATGAGTCACTAACAGACCCAATGGGAAGCCATGCTGCAGATAAAACACTGCTGCTGTTTTTTTTAGTCCATTCATTGGCAATTCTCCACACAGCTCCATAGAATACACTTTTATTGTCATTGCAACCAAATTGCACACTCATTGCAGGAAATTTCACCAAAAGTGATACCTGATGATCAGTTGGACACTTATTCCAACTGCATGTAGCCACGCCCCTTTTTTCCTTGTTTGTTTACACTTTTGGTTGACTCCCAAAAATATGTCAAACCTCAAATAAACTGGATATTTTTGAGCATGAAACTAGAAGGAGCTGCTTTTCCAGAGGAAAATGCAGGATGAATGCTATAATGTTGAATGAAAATGAAACTTAAAGGGTAATAATTGGCACCAAAAAAAGAAATTATCAAAGTTGACCATAAATAAAGTGAAAACAGCAAAAAAAAAATATATATATATATATATATTTTTGTGAGAAATGTCAGAGCCGGGTATCGAACCAGCGAGCTTCTGCACCAAGGATTCCCCATTTATTTCAATGGAGGCAAAAATCCTGGAAAAGTTCAAGGATTTGAAGGAGAAAAAGTCACAGCTGGAAAAAGCTGAAAGAGCTGAACATTTGAATAATGAGATGAATACTTTATAGGATTCAACCCATAAATGTTTATTTTGAAAGTCCAAACAGATTCAAATTATTCAAGGCTCGGACTGTCCTCTTTAACCCTTTAGCAACAGCATTGATGAGCCAGAAATCACATAAAGCTTGTCATAAAAACTGTGGACGCTCTGAAGTCCCAACATTTTCTAAGTGAAGGCAGATCTGGTAGCTCTAAAGCTTTACATGAAATGTCATCAGAAAACTGATTCAGTTTATGTAAAAATCTCTTATTCATTAACCTCTAAAAGACCACATAGTGCAGGACCATCCAGTGTCCTGGCTTTTCATGTAATTCACTGCGCTTACTACTGTGTGCTTTTTTGACCACAAACATGGCGTCACCCGTTTGACATTTCACAAAGACAATTTATGAATCCCCAGCTTTTTGGTGATGAAAACTCAGAGGATGTATAAGTGATACATTCAGATACATTTTTTTCAAAGGGCATATTGTTCAAATGCAATGCATTGTGGTCTATATTCACCAATTAAGCAGAGACTTCTGGGTAATTTTCAGGGTAGTGAATTTTGGAATTGGAAGCTAAATCCAAATTCCCACCTTAACCCCCCACATAGTGCACTATTTAGTGTACTATTCAGTGCACTACATAGTTTTCCATGTTCTAGTGCTGTTTGAATCTACAATTCCAAAATCCAGAACCCTGGAAATTTCCCAGAAGTCTCTATGAAAACCAGTGTGCATCGATGCTCGCTAGATCTGCAAATATAGACCACAATGCATTGCATCGGAACAATTTTTGCCAAAAAATGTATTTAGAGGTGTTTTTTTAATAAATCATCAACGTTTTTTACCCTCAGAAGACAGTGGACTCATGAATAATCGTCCCAAAACGCTCAAATTACGGTAATTAGATTTTAACTTTTTGAAATAGATGATGTCATATCCGCCGTTTAAAAAAAAGAAAAATTAGTGAGCGTGGTGTCCGAATTGCTTTTAAAATCCAGGGCACTATATAGTTTTTTAGTAGTTAGGGGTTAGGGCGGGAACTCGGACACAGTAGTAGATTTGGACATCCCAAAAAAATGGCGCTTGCCGACAAAGTGCACCAAGGAAATTCAGACCCAACCTGAACTTTGAGGCACTTCACGAGAAGTGAAGAACTTAATATCCCCGGAATCCAAAACAGCCCAGATGATCCTATTGTCTGGTTAAAATCTGTGAGTGACACACAGACTTTGGTTGTAAATTCTAAACAAGCATTAGGCGAAGGTGGAGAACTTCTAAATGCAGCATCAGAACCAGACTGGGGGAGCAGGACCGTCTGAGAGGACACTCTGTTCCAGATGGGGCTTGGTGTGTTTTTAGCATGTTCTTGTGGCGTTTTTCTGATGATTGCTCCACATTTTTGTCGTTAGGTTGGGGGCCTGAGGGGCTGTAAGCTAGCAGGGGAGTTTGCACACAGAGATTTCTCAGCAATGGGAAGGGATGGGAGCCATCGGTCCCGCCCATGACTCCGAGGTGAACTTCTGCCGCTCTGCAGAAACTATGTCCTATTACGGTTAAAACCACTGGGAATGTTTTGAAAATAGACCAGAAGATGATCAGATGGGAGTTTAACCAATCATTAACACGACTCAGCTTTTACAGTAAGAAAGTATAGAAATATGAGGAGAAGCACGTGAAGGTTTCAACCTGATGACCTGCATCCATCCATGCAGTCGCAGGTTGATCGTCGCAGCTATCTCGTCGCGGATCGATCCGACGACGACGCTTTGCATGGAAAAAGACTTTCCGTGTAACGATGCGACTCGCTTTAGGAAGATCTGCATCGTCTGGAGCAAACAATGACCAGCTCTATTGGAATGCCTTCTGTGTGTCTGCGGCATCTGCACAGGCATCTGCAGCAGCCGGACGGCCAGCCGGCCCATTGACAAACTGATCAGAGTGAAATAGAGGAGTAGCGAGACATGCTCTAAATCCCTCCCCCGTCGCCACCTCCCCGCGCGCACGCGCGGCGCCCGCATCAATTATTGTGGATTGCGTGGTTGACAGAGTGTAAACCAGGTGCCAGCCCTCAATCCAATTAAAGAGATTTAATTGGAGAGAACAAATGGAGTGTGTCCACAAAGTGCCGCTCAGACACATTTGGAAGATTTTCGGACTCCTTTTTGAAAAGTACGCTTTTGTTTATGAAAGACTGATTGAATCTAATAAAGCCTGGAAGCTGTTGCTTTTCCCAGACTGCCCCGCTCCACAGGTCAGTAATGCAAACAATCCAATTTCTGCGGTGTGAGCGCCGCACTGGCATGTAGAAATGGGATTATTATCCGAAATGGGCCCAGCAGGTGTTTCCGTGACGGCGTGTAATTTTAGGAGAGTGATAGCGCTTCTCGTGGCTTAAACTCCCTCAGACGCTTTAGAGGAGGATCCAACAGAAAAAGGCACCGATCCGCCACCGCAGCCTCTCAGCATTATTACAGGAAAGCAGGGGGGGGGGGCATTTTATTCTGCCCCCTCCCCGCACACAGACACCAGCATCAGAGCAGGTCTGTGAGAGGCCAGGAGGCTCTGCAGCGGTCAGCCGCCTCTCACGGTGGTCCTGACTCTTCTCCATCCAACCTTTTCTCTCCAAATCTCTCCCTGGTGAGGCAAGAGTGTGGCTCATTTTTGTGCCCCCCCCACTCCTCACAAGGGACAGACATGCATAATTCAGGATTGTTATCTGTCTGATGCTAACCCCCACTCTCACGCAGATCTGCAGTGAAACAGTAGGACTGCACATCAATGATTCACCAGACAGCCCCCCCCCCCCCCCCCCCCCGTTCAGGGGGCCGACAGGGACTCCACAAGCATGCAGCTTCCTATAATTGGAATGAAGAAAAAAACCAAAAAGGCGAGTGTGGGAAATGCTGCATCAGGGATCTGTGCAGAGCAGCAGAGGGGGGGTCCAAAGCGCCGCCTCTCCAGCCACCGGGAGGGGCAGGAAGCGTTGGGGGGTTTGGCTTCTCCTCGCCTCCTCACCTGTCTCCCTCCCTCCAACATTGCAGGAGCGAAGCAGCAGACATGCGATCGCAGGAGTTTTCCCAAGCTTTCAAGAATCCCCAGCATTTTATCACAGATAATCACAGTTAATAACCCTTCTCATTAAGGAGACGAGAATCACGGGTCATTAATATTGTTAATATCTTCTTCCTCTCCGTCTCCTCCATCCGTCTTCTTCCCTTTCTCTGCATGCCAGAGGGAGTGGAAACAAAAGGAGGACTAAAAAAGAGCTTAGCGTGACAGTGATTAACCGATTGGGGTAGATGGACTGTGATGAATCAAAGTTATCTCTCAAATCTTAATAACTGGAATTAGCCCCTGATTAGATGAGCTTTGGCTGCTGCGGGGAGCGCTGCTGTTTCACTTCAAAGAATCGCTCCGTGTAAACCTGTCCCTCCTCCCGTGGAGAAGACTGGGCCCCGCAAACGGGCAGGAAGGCGGGCGGGCGAGAGAGAGGCCCCCCTCCCGCGCAGGGGTCCGATGGGAGGCGTCAGACTCTCTGTAACGGGGTCATAACGAGCCCGGCGCTCTCCCACATTTGCATATGTTTGCCTTTGTCACAGCGGTCAAGGAATGTCATGTTGAGATTCCTGCATGCCTAAATAATGACGTTTTGTCCCCTCGAGGAACTCTGCCCCCCCCCCATCCTAACCTTTTCAGGGCGGGGACTCGAAATGACAATCAGCTGATCCTAAAACAAATGTTGTCAGTTTTGATCCCCTGTGGAATCCGAGTGACGGAGCATCCTGAGCTGCAGGTCTGCTGGTCCTGATCAATAACAATCTCCAAGACACGCTTCAGTTTGGGAGGCCTTCTAATAGAAAATACGTCAATATCACTTTGTTCTGTCAACTTGAGGAGAAAAGGACTTGACGATGAAGGAGCCAGTGGAGGTCAAAGCTCCAAACTGGAGCTTTCCCACATTTTGCCATCATCCTGTGAGTCATTAGTCCCAGACGTAAATATCTGTGATGCAACACAAGAGGCGGCGGCGCTCCAACCCACAATTATCCCCTCTCATAGTGTTGGCAAAGCGCTCAGAGTCTAACCATGTGGAACTGATGGCTTCTTCACGGGGCTTCCGGCCGCATCCGGCGCTCCTGCCTTTATTTATTTTTCTGCATTTGCGCGCGCGCGCCTGCGCCGCAGCTCGCGCTCAGGCAGGCAGGCAGACAGGTTCATTACATGTCACAGCAGTTCAAAGTGATCCTCTGTCTGCTCTGTTTATTAAGAGGCGCCGCGGCGTCTCTGAGGTGCAGTAGGACGCGCAGTCGCGCGGCTCGGAGCGGTCCCAGCACCGCACCGGGCTGCGCGCTCGCTCGCTCGCGCGCGCGGCAGCGTAATGAAGAAAACAGCAAGGGATCGAGGGAAATGAACTCTCTTTCTAATACCTCCATCCGAGGCCGCGGAGCAAATAAGTGCTCCCAATAAGGAGGAGGAATGAGGTTAGAGTGGATGAAACACATGTGACACGTGGAAGCCATTAAACCCCCCCACCCCGGACGGACGCGGGACAGAAGCCATTTCTGTTCAGAAATTGATTTTTTTCCCTACAAATCAGATGGAAAATGGAAAGGCGCGAGCGTGCGGGGGAGGAAACAATACCCCCCCCCCCCCCCCCCATTCTATTTGGTATCATAAACCTTCAGTTGTTGAGAGGAAGAGTGTGATTCATGAGGGTGGGGGTCGAATCTGCATTAAATTGGGCTGCATGTCCCCCTCGCAGACTGTAATTGGTGGGGGTGGGGGTCTCTGCAGAGGCTCTGCGTTCTGTTGTTTTGGACTCCTCTGAGCGTTTCCACTCACCTTGTCGTCGCTGCGGCTGTAATGACCACGTGCTGCAGCCGGTGCTGACTTGCAGGGCGCGCGCGCGCGGACTTGGAGCGGCCCGCGCGGCTCCCCCCTAATTAAAAAGGACCCAGCCATACAGCTTTGATCCACGCGCCCTCTAGACACAGATGAACGGCAGCTGCGCGCCCGTGGACACCGTCCCGGGCCGTCTCCGCTGCTGCCTGTGAGCCGGGCGACAATTATGCAGGCGCGCGCGGCGCCGGGCGCGAGGCGCTTTCATGTGGATGCCTGAAAAGCCTCCCCGTGTTTCGTTTGTGTTGCATCAACTGCATTCTCACAACAAGCCGAGCCGCGGCGGCGCTGCGGGATTTGTCACAACTCGGCCACCGTCACCGTCAGCCGGTCATTAAAGCAAATGAGGATGTTGTGAAGAGGAGCGGCCGGCCTGCAGGGATGTGATTCCGAGCGGCTCCACTTGCAGGCCTGTCATCACGCCCCCCCCCCCCCCCCCCCCCCCCCCCCCCCCCCGCTGAGGTTTTCCAGCCCCCATCAGGCAGGAAAGCTTCAGAATGAGGATCCTCAGACTGGAATTGACCATCATCAACTCATGAATCCCTTCTTAAGGCTTTATTTAAGACATTTCAAGATCAACACAGAAAAAGTGTTTCTCAACAGTTTTCAGAATCCAAACTTTCATTTCTGATCCAGAGTTTGATGAGGATGTTGTGACATTTAGGAATTTGGCAGCGGATGTCGGTGTGAAGCTGAAGGCAGGAAATGGAACGGCTTCTGCCTGGAAGGCTGTAAACCCCCCATCAGCGCCGCATCACAGAGAGGGATCAGCCCGCTCCCATCGAGCGACCTCCCTCCGGACTCAGTGCAGCACATTTTAGTGGTCGGCGGCGCCTCTTTGATCCCCGTTGCTCATGGGCACAGCGGCAGCAGTCTCTGCCGTCATCAGCTCCTTCTTAGGAGGATCGGGGACTTGAGGTGAACCTCAAAGGGCGGTGCAGATTAGATCGTTTTCTTATGCCCCGCCCCCATGGCAGGTGTGTGTGGGGGGGCGCACAGCTACTCAGACGCATGTTCAGTTCTAGAGTAGTCATACTTTTCCCCTCGCCATCCGTTTCCAGTAGAATAACTCGTTTGTCACTAACATCAGAGGAAGTTGAAGATCACTCGCCAGTCAGTGTTTCTCTAACAAGCCCCCCACCCCCTCGCCGCCGCTCTGCACGCGTTCGCCTGGACGCCCTCAGATCCGAGGCTCCGGGCGCCCAACCCGTTAGAGTCCCCCGCCGGCGCCCGTGCTTCCTGGAACGAGTCCGATCCTGAGCCAGGCCGACGCTCCTCAGCCTAAACCGATGAACGCCGTTCTGGTCTGATCCAGAAGAGTTTCTATAAACAACCAGAAAGGTCTGAGTGTTGCTGTTGGGGCAAATGTTGTTTAACTCCGGCTCATTTTTTAGGGTTTACTCTGGATTGTTGTGGTGTGGAGCAGAAGGAGGATCTGTTGACATGTGTCAGATCTGCCTCCCTTTCCCTTCTTTGGGTTTCTTTACTTCTCCTGATGGTAAAACTGGAGCTTAAAGCTCTGAAGTCCAACGGTCCAAAACAGAGACTCAGCTTTTAGTTGGAGCTTCTACAGAGACTTGAACCGGAAATCTGAAGGAAACCACGGGAACGACCATCCAGACGACCAGCGTCTGGATGGTTAACGGATCTTCACGCTGCCGTCCTGCATCTTCGTTTGGACCTACAGCTGCCCTGAAGGGTCGTCCCTGTCGATGACGGCGGCATCTCTGATCCATCCATCCATCATCAGAAATGGGATCAGAGATGCAGCTGTGTGGAGGAAAGCCCGCCGTCACGCGTGTTTCCGGCATTGGGCTCCTGTCTCGATAGGCTGAGGAGAACGTATCTCAGGAGGGTCTGCAGCGGCGCACTGCAGAGCGGCGTTGACCCTGCAAACGGCTGCAGCCGCCTGCTGCGCCAATGCAGCGCAGCTAAGAGGTTTGCCGCGGCGTCCCACTTCCCGGACAGGTGTCGGTCCGAAGAGGTGAAGCTTTGATCTGATTAATGACGCGGGAAGTGTTTGATGTACAGACAGCAGCTCGCCGTTTCCGCGCGCCCTTCCTGCCCCGGACCGCTGACGTGTTGACGGCCCCGGCATCCGGTGCTAAACAGGAGGTGCTGCTGCCTTCTCCTTTTTTCTTTAAGGAACAAACCGCATTCTCCTTTCAAAATGGGCGCTTAGAAGTTTAAAATTGCCAACATCAAGAGCTGCCTTGAAAAAAGGATACCCGGCAATCCGAGTGTTATATAATGCCATGACTGGAGGCAGAGGAAAGTGGAGCACAGGGGTAGAGATTAAAAAACTTTCTGCATAAGAAGAGAGGAGGGGGGAGAGATGATGGAGGAAGGAGGAGGAGATGCAGTCGAATGAGAGATGGAGGTGGGGATAGGATGAGGGTCTGGCCCTCCTGCAGGAGGCCCCTCTCTCCTTTCATTTAGATAATGGAGCATTTGGTTAATTGGCGGAGCGCGGTGGAGGTTTGTTTGCCAACGCGTCACGGCAGAATTATTTCCGGCACATTTGCGGCGCAGTGCCGCTCGCTTCCCTCTCATTAGAGGCGCTCGCCTCGTCCGGTCCAGAACTCTGCAGGAGGAGGCCGCTGCAGCAAAATATAAAAAAGAAAGAGGAGTAAAACACATTTATCTACTATCTCACATCCCTGCAAGCTTGTAAAGGAAGAGACAGAAGCCCCTCTATCCGTTTACTGTTATTGTTTTTCCTCCTCTCATAAACTCCTACTCGCGCGCGCCTCTTCCTTCTCCTCGCTTATCGCAGGAGTTATGCGTGCAGCTCGCGTTATCTGTATCTTTAAATTTGATTGAGGCAGTTTTTTTGAGGGGGTGTGTTATTGGATTGCGGTCTTATTGTCTCACCTTTCTCTCTTTCGGCTTTTTTTTTTAAATGCTGGGACAGACATCCGCTCCCGCGGCGCTTATGAGACCCGGTTCACAGAGAGGAACGCTCCTCGGCGGTCCTGCCGTTACCAGCAGCGCGAGGAGTCCGTCGTTTTATCGTCCCAAGCATCTACATGAGACGAAGGGTCTGTGGAAGGAACTGTCAATGTCCAAACTCTTCTCTTTCGGACTCTCTTTGAGCAAAAGCGGCACCTCCGGGTTTCAGCTCCGGCACAAAAGGAGGAAAACTGGAGCTTGAAGTTTGAAAGCTGGGGGAGGGAGCAGCTCCGGTTCTAACAGACCTGTCACTGGAATCAAAGACCTTAATCAAAATTTGATCAATGAATTGATCTTTCCTCTTGTGCTGCGATCCCCCCTGACTCCTGCCCCCTCCGCCTGCGCCCCGCGCTCTACAACATAAACTGTGTTCATTAGCGCTGATCAAGGGCTCCTCTAATGTGGGCTGAGAACTCCTGGGATGGCTGCTTCCTCCTGACGGAGCCGCAGAGCAGGACAGCCCCCCCCCCCCCCACACACACACACACCGTCTCAGGAGGGGCAAAACTTTCACTTCCTGCAGGATAAGTGGAGCCAACACACTTCACGCTCTATCCACTAGGGGGCTTCCATCCCAAACCAAAATGTTTTTACTTCTAACTTTCATGGTAGTTTTGTTTTTACTTTTGAGTTTTATTTTATATCTAAGACGTGTTTGCTCTTTCTGTAGCAGAACGGGGTTCGAACCAGCGGGTCACGCGCTGTCCGTCTCCTTTTTAAGCGTACAGCTCTGACTCCTCCCTTTTTTCGTCTTGCAGGGTAACCAAGAGGCCACCAACCCTCCAGAAGCGATGGCCCAGCCGTACACCCCAGCCCAGTACCCGCCCCCCCCACAGAACGGGATCCCCGCAGAGTTCGCGGCGCCCCACCCGCTCCCGGCGCAGGACTACACCGGGCAGAGCCGGGTCCCGGAGCACGCCATGACCCTGTACACGCCCACACAGACGCACAGCGAGCCGGCCGGCACCGACAACAGCACGCCCGCCATCCCCGCCAGCACGACCGCACCGGTCAGTGTCCTTCACCACCTGCAAACTCTGTCCTCACCTCGCTGTCAGCAAGTAAAATATATTCTTACTACTTTCTTTACTTTGATTCATTCCAGTTAAGTTTTGTGACATGAAAAAAACAAAGATGGTGGTCCTGCCTGCATGTTCCCTCTGAAGCCCCGCCCCCACCCTCATGTCTGCCAGCTAACCAATGACCAGCAGAAATACGTTACCCTGTCTAACCCTCGCCTCACAACAGGAAGTTCTAGTCCCGCTCATTTAGACGTGGCAGAAGCTGAAACACACACACACACACACACACACACACACAAACGCACACTTTCCTCTAAATCATCCTGGGGTTAAGAATCAGTATTCAGTCTTTTTATTCCCTTTAATTAAACTTCACATAAATCACAATATAAGTTGTTTATACATGATTTTAAACAAGGTGTGTAAACAGATTGTTTCAGGAGAGTTTAGAAAATTATTTTATGCATAATTTAACATGCACATGTGGCCCCATCTGTATTACCGTAATGTGTGTTTTTTAATTGTCTTTACCTCCTGCTATATTGCGGCTCCATTATGTAAACAGGAGTTTGACACTTCTCGTCCTGCTTTTTGTTGGGGATTTAGTTTGTTTCATGCTGCGCCTCCAAACAAACAGGAGCACCTCAGACGGTTCCCTCCTCAGAGCAGAGCGGCCCTTTCATGAGGAACTTTGATGTCCACCAGCAGCCCAGCGCTTCATGATCTGACACGCGCAGCCCGCTTTTCATCCACACGGCCCGCGGGTCGCGCTGACCGGTCCGAGCAGAACCAGCTCGTCTGAAATGGAAAGTGGAGAAATCTAAGATGTGGAATCATCAGCATGTGAATGAGGCTGCAGAAAACCTGCAGCAGGGGTCGCAATAAGAGCAGCCTTTTCAGTAACCAGCGTGGGAACGTTCGGCGTGTTCTTTAGATTAAAAACAGCTTTAATTCAAGTTTGATTACAAAAGTACTCTGAGATTATTGAAAAGTCCTGCAGAGATGTCGCTCTAAGACCGGCATGAATTCAAAATCATCGCCTAGAAGTTTAAACAAAAGACACTTTATTTTATATACACGTATGTGTATAAAGTTTTTAAAAACTAGGTTTGCTTACTTTTTTTACCAAAAAGTATTAATACTTACACCCGAGTATAAGGGCCACCAAAAAAGCAGAAATAAAACAAATACAGAGACTAAAGTTGTTCAATTGAAAATAAAAAATCCAAATTTTATGAAAACAAAGCCATAAGATAAAGAGGAAAAAGTCAAAAATGTAAAAGAATAAAGTCACGAACATTAGGAGGAAAAAGTCTAAACTGTTTGAAAATTCAAAATTTTACAAAGTCGTAAACTTTTTTGAAAAGAGTCAACATTTTATGAGATTAAAGTCATAAACAGTCAGAATTTACCAAAATAAAGTCCTGAATTTATGAGAAAAAAAGTCCCAATTTTACAAGAAAAGGTGTGCTTTTCCAAAAGTCAAATGTAGCTTTTTAAATGTTTCAACAAAGACCATCAATTCTTATCCATTTCATTGATGCTGCAGGAAGGAAGCAAACATCACACCGCTGAAAAGTTGACTTTTTTTTCTAATCTACCACTTTTATTTCATTAAATTACAACTTTATTTCAAAATAAAATACCTTGTCTCTGTAAAATTATGACTTTTTAATGAATAAATGTACACCCTAATTCTTATAAAATACTTACTTTATTCTCATTTTTTTTTTATGGCAGACTCCATCATAAATACGTTTAGGAAAGTTAACAAGCAAGTAACAGATAATCATTTTTTTCTATTCTTAAAAACGTAATGAACAGACAAAAGCTGTAACATTTTTTCATCTAAATTCATATTGAAATTGTAATGAAAGATCTTGACAGACTGTGAGGTCAGAACAGGAAGTGTAAAACAAATGTAGAGCAAAGTAACTAAGTGGGAGTTCTACGGTTCTACTTTAGTAGAAGTGGAACACGGTGTTCTGTTAAAAGTCCATTTGTTTTTTTTGGCTCATTACGTTTTTGAAAGTAGGATTCTAATTTGACCCTCTAACGGGATTATAATCCAGCGGCTCGGGAACACGCAGGGATTGATGGGAGCTGTGCGGGAACCGGGCTTTTGTTCCGGTTCTGTCTGGACTTCATTTCCTCTCTCTCTGAGAGCCTCCAGCCTGACTGATGGATTCATTCCGATTCACTCTGTGAGAAAAGAACAAACAGACGCATCACTTCTTTTGCCCGGTCGGACGGCTAAATGAGCCTTTCTGCCCAAACATCAGGGGTTAGTTGCCGTGGGCAACCGTTGATCTGAGGCCCTGGAAGATGAAGGTGAGCTCGGCTGTGAAAGCTAAGCGGATCCATTTGGGGCGTCCCGGGATGTTTTATTTACCGGCACGAAGGAGATTCGACTCGACGCAGATATGAATGATTCAGGCGCTCTGAAAGGTGGACACGCCCCCTCCACGGCACGCCAACTGTCGCTCTGTCGGCAAACGGCGAGCGAGCCCCTGGCGCTGGCTTGTAAGTGAATGAAATGATGTGTCTCCATCTCATTCTGGCGCACAGAGCCTGACATGGAATGAATGCCCACAGGAAATGCAGCAAATGTAGGAAAAGAGCGGGAAGATGATGCTGGAGATGAAAAGGAGACCTTCAGTCTGCTGTAGCACCTGCCGAGGGGGGGTCACCGTGAGGCCACCACTCTCCTGAGAGGGATCTGGGTCACTCGTAAAGAAGACTGCTAATACCCCCATTTTCCTGACCTCACAATTACTGCGCAGCCATGAATATGTGGCAGCAGGAAAGTGCTTATGCAGCAGCGGCGGCGGCAGCGGCGGCGCATTATTATCTTCTTGTAACGCGGCCGTGTTTGATTTGAAGATCTGCACGCCGCTCTCCTCCCCTTATATCCTGCACTTACAGTAATGGCAGGAGTTTCAGGAGAAGGAGACGACTTGGCAGGAGATTCAGCCTCGTCCTCCTCCTCCTTCGTCTCTCACTCTGCCCCCCTCCCCCTCACTGTCTCCTCTTCCCTCTGCATTTGATTTCATTTCATCTGCTTCCCCACTGCGAGAAAAAGCCCAGGGATGGTGGGTGTGCAGAGATGAGAGCTCCTCTTGCCCCCCACCCCCCCCCCCCCACCCACCCCCCCCCCCCCACATATACGGCAGCCATCTCTACCCAGCGAGGACAGAGGGATGAGATTAGTGGGGTGTAAACAGAGGGGTCGAATCCTCGGGGGCAGCTGCTGCAGTGTTGCCCGCCGCTGTGTTCCCCAGCTTTAATGACAGAGCCAGCCTGTTTTTGCTGTGGGTGCCACAGACGGCCCCCGCGCCTTTGATTAGGGCGCCCTGCAGGAACGCAGATTGAAGGAGCAGATCAGCAACCCCCCCCCTTCGCCTGCCTGACTCTGCTGCGCTCAGCTCCTCCACCCCGCCACGGCGGCGCTTTGCACGGCACATCTTCTTGACTTAAAGACTTAAAAAGAGCCAAGTGAGTGAAGATTCGGTGAAACGTATGGATTCTGTGTCAATTCCCTGCAGAGAGCAGCGAGTGTGTATGTTTTAATGAGGAGCAGGGACCCCCCCCCCCTTCGCCGCCGCCCTCGCCTCACGCTCTCCGGTCTGTACTTGGAAAGGTGGCGCCGTCCAGATCTGTGGGACCTGGTTCTGTGCTGCGTTCAAACAGGCTGACTTGAAAGCCGGCGACTCCAGGAAGAGAGGCAGCGCCGGCTTCTCTCCAAATCCTCAGAGATGAGGGCGACGGAGGGCTGCCAGGGAGCGGCGCCGCCGACAGAGAGCCGCTCGTTATCGGGCGCAGTTCAAATGGTCCGAGGTTTGGTTGAATTTCATGAGTAATCATTCTCTTTTCAGATAACAAATGAAGGCGGTGGCATTAGGGCGGCACTCATTTCCAGATTTCTCACTGCCGTGTCAGACTATCCAAAGGCTATTCTGGGGGACGGCGATAACACGGGCGTGCACACGCACGAGCGCGCAAAGACATGGACGGCGCATCCAAAACATGCATACTCTGTGAAAGCAGGTCGGTTATCTGTAACCAGGAGGAGATGCTTTGGTTTTTAGATTGTTAGAAAAATGTCTTTGGTGCAATTTAAAAGAAAAAATCAGATTTGATCATTTTTGTCAAAAGTGACCCACCACCTCCTTCCTTTGGTCTGAGGGGAGTCTGTCTACTTTCACCCTGAAGTGAACCGCACCAGAGTCCATTTGCAAGTGAACAGAGATGCTCATTGTGACGAGGACCTGAGTTCTTGGTTGTCTGAATTTCCCCACTACTCTACATTCCCTAAATGTCTTTTTTTATTTTTACGCTGATTCTTATAGGTTAAACACCAAATATGATGTCGCCCATGCCCAGAAGAAGAAAAACTAAAACATTTGAACATTTTATGAACCCACTAAGTTCTGATGATAAAAAAAATACATTTACAGCCATTTACTTCAAATGACAAATTGTTCAAACGCAATGGATTGTGGTCTATATTCACCAGTCTAGTGAGCGTCGATGCACGCTGGTTTTTCGCAGAGACTTCTGGGAAATTACTGGATTTTGAAATTGTAGAGCCCTAAAACTTGCGAAGGCCCATTATGGTGGACTAACCGGGAAGTAATGTTGGAATTTAGACCATCTGTTGTGTTCATTGACGGTATATCAGAACTCGACTAAGTGGCCCCTCCCCCCTGGCGTTTTAAACAGGAAGTGGGTCCAAGAAACGTATAAAATCAACAGCTACGACTTTGTCATCATGCTATTGATCAGAATAACCATTCTTTGTCTGATGCCTTTTTTCAATGATCTTGATTATCTTTTTTTTTCTTTCTATAAACTGACCAATCGGGTGCCTCAATGAAAGTAGGTGGAGCCTCCTGGCCCCCCACCTCAAAAATGTTTGACAGATTTTTCCTAGCCCAATTTTATTGGATTGGGTGTGGTCTTTCAACAAGCTTACTCCTTCTTTGCGACTGTGGTTGCCATAGAAACATCGACCGATCACTGTCGTCTGGCTCCAACGCCCGTACTTCGGGAAAATGGCGACTGATTTGGCCTAAGTTCTCTGGAGCCAGAACTTAGACATTTCTTCATGGGTGACTACAGACCCGCTCAGTCCAGTTCTCTGTACAGTCAATGGTTTGGGGTCAGGTGATCAGCTGACTTTGAGGCTCTGATAAACCCCCCTTTAGTTTGAGACCTTCTCGGGGGGGGGGGGGGTGTGAAGCAGATTCCTCAGAAGAGATCAGGGCGGGTCTATGGAGTTTGAGTCAAAAGTCAGTGTGGGCACCATGCACGATTCGAGGGGGGGTACATGGTGTTCTCTTTATGCTAAGTAAGAGTATCTCTCCCCCACCCCCCACCCCAGGTGATGGAGACTTGCATTTGCAGCATCTTTGATAAAGAGCAAACAAACGGACCGGAAGAGGAAAGTAATGAATTAAGGCTCAGGCATTATAATTCTTCAGAGCAAAGACCCCCCCCCCCCCCCCCCCCCCCCCCCCCCCCCCCAGCACAACTCCTATTTAATCGGATGTAATCTACCTGCTTGGCAGCATTCCAATCAGATAGTTTCAATTATGCTCTTGTAATGCCACTCTGCGAGAAGGGGGGAAAGTGCTGAGCCGAGCACTTTGCAGGCGATTTGCAAATAACAGCGAGGGAGTCTTTTAGAGAAATGAGTGAACGGGAAGCCGCCGCTGCCGCCGCTGCAGCTGACAGCTCCCTCACTCGGAGCTGCGGCGGTGATGCTGTGTTTTGCGTCGCACCTCCTCCTCCTCCCTGTGACAGCAGCTGTCGGGACAGTAAAGTGCCACTGAAGGTGGCCTCCTATGGTAATACAGAGGTAATTATTTTCCAGCACTTCGCCGGCGCCGCCGCCGCACAGCCAGGCAGGCAGGTTGGAGCCTCGGGAGCAGCGAGCTCAGGCAGGCGTCCCGGATCTCAGTGACACTCCAAGTTATTGAGTTAGTAGTATGCAGTCTGGGGTGCTTGGAGTCAGCGATTCAGCATTTGTGTTCTCCGTTTGTGCATTTGCCCCTGATGTCGGTGGGCTGCTGCCCCGTCGGGGGGAAAGTTAATCTGCAACTGCAGCTGATAAAAGCCAGACAGACGCATCTGGAGGACAGGGGGCTGGGTCACGTGCGACCGATGAAATGGATCCACCTGTGGGGATGTGGTACCTTGTCACCCTCCCCGGTCCTGGCATCTGTCTACAGCGTGTCACCCCTGAGGCCCAACATGGCCATTCAGGCTATTAACCTCGGCGCCCAGTTAAGACCCGCCCCACCCCGTCACAAATCGGCTCTGCTCCGGACGAGCCCGGCTGTAACTCCAGAGGGGGGGGGGCACTCACCTAGAGAGGAGACGGAGCGGGACCTTGAATCAAACAACTGTCACTGCTAACAATGTATGTCACCGTCTCCGAATGGGCCATAAAAGGCAAATAAATGACGGCCATTACAGTGGAGATTGTGATTATGATAATGAGAATAATAAAGGCGATCATCATTACCATCAGCATGATAATGATAATACTGAGATGATGAATTATAATGAATAAATCCCTACCCCATTTCCTAAATGGTGGGAAATGTATCACAGAGGGGGGCCTGCAGCCATCCTGCAGCCTCGGCGCAGTGAGGGGGGGGGTTATCGCGTGAACTTCTTTGGCGACACCCCCCCCCCCCTCCTCCTCTCACGCCTGCCTCGGTACAAGCTGCAAGCGTGCCGTGTGAGTGCGGCGCTTACAGAGCTCTTCCCAGGAGACCTTGCAGTTTACATATCACATTCAAACAGCTTCTGTGCTCAGTGGCTGTCACTTCCACTCTGACCCCCCCCCCCCCCCCCCCCCCCTCACCCCCTGCTTTTATTCGGCCCCCTTACAGTGCTGAATCCTGTCTTCTGCTTAGTTTTTGTTGTGAACCTACAAACATTTTCTGCTTGAGCAAAAGCCCAGAGAAAAACTTCATCTTTTTCTGATGACTGACCTCTAGTGGTGATGGGGAGTACTGCCTGCTGCTCTCTCAGAACTCCTGACTTACTGGGAAATCTAGAAACCAGAATTTCATCGAATGAAAGCTGCTCAGATGTTGAGGGGAAACAAAACTCCAGATCCTTTCTATTGGTCGTTCAAAAAAATTAGCTTTTTAATTTCTGGAACAGGATAATTGCCAGAATCCCAAGACAAGAAGTTTTTTTTTTTTCATAAGTGAAAGTTTTGCCAAGTAGATATAGGGATTTTAGTCAAATAAAAACATTTTTTTTTCAAACGTCACTACAAGATAAAAACGACTAAACTCCTATTTCAGCAGCGCTCCTTTCAAAACCTCAGAAGAGTTTCCAAAACATAAAGGTTAACGCCTTTAAAATGAGACATTTTAGCCACAAAAGTAAAAAAATGTTGCATGTAAATAATGTTTTAAAAATCTGTTTTTTGAATAGACCTTAGAGAAACGGTCATTTAAATAAGCAGCTATGTCTGTTTTCCACCTCAGCACCTGATAAAATGACAAATGAATAAGAATTATTCTTTTAAGATGTGACGGAACGGAGCAGAAAGCATCCAATCTGTTCGTTTATTGATGTCCAAAAACAGGAAGTCCATAACTGGAACCACAAGTTCCCTCATAGAGCTGGAAAAAAACCTGATTTAACTGGCAACCCTAACAGTTACGGTTTTTCCTGTTCTAAGCTTCAATGAAGGTTTTTCTTCAATTCTGAAGACTTTTAGGTTAGGATTATGATTAAGGTTATGGTTAGTGTAAGTTGTATTATTTCCGCTTCTGGTGCCATCTTGCCTGCAGCCAGGTCCCTCTCCTCTTGCTCATGATGATGGAAAAAAACAGACTTCAGAAAAGGAGATTGTTGTCAAACTCAATCAAAAGAACGTTTTCCATCCAAACGAACCTAAAGTTTCTAAAATAGAAGTCGCATTTTCATCACTTTGCCCCAGTGTTCCGGCACAGTGGTGGTGATCTCATGATATGGGCTGCAGAACATGGACCTTCTGCATTAGACCGGTCTAAAAACTGAAAGGCCCACAATCAATTTGCAGACACAAAACACAGAAACATCTGTTTATTAAAGAGCTCTAAGGACACTTCCTACTACTTTGTGTTTTTTTTCCTCCCCCACAAAAACATGTTCAAGCTTTTAAAGGATTTATATTTGCGATAGAACCTTTATTTTCTGCGTAAAGGGTAGGAAAGCAGAAACCTAAGGACAGAACAGCTGAAAGTGTGGAGTAGTGAAGTAAAAGTGCTGTTTTGGATCTGCTTGAGTGAAGTTTTAATGATTTATAGTATCATTAAAAAATCCCCTCTGAAGCATGTGTGTGAGCAGCGTGATACTGTTGATGTGGCACTTTTCATAAACACAAACCCCAGAAATATGTGGTCATGAGCTGAATAATGGAGATCTTTCAGATTTGCTGAGATGTTGAATCATTTGAACTTTTATTAGAGCTGAAAGAAGTTTAAACTTCAAGTTTGTTTGTGTCGAAATGGAAATACTTGATAGACAAAGTCGTCCTTAAAGATCCACTTTGGTGTTTTTTTAAACCTATTCCTGCAGCATTTTTATAACGATGGAGGAAATGAAGCTTAAAATGACATTTCTGAGTTTTTCTTGATTCAAATCTTTGTGAATCAGAAGCAGATAAAAAAAATGCAGTTTGAAAAAAAGATTGCATTTGTCACGTAGAAAATACGCTGGGCGGGGCATCTGGCTTAACAGAGGAAGAGGGTGTAAACGGAGAGCGATCGGCATTGGGAGGTGGGGGCGGGGTTTCTCTGGTACCAGCCCCGCCAACAACTCAGAGATTTATTTCTAATGAACTCTGCAGAAGCTACATCCTAGAAAACAGCAGATTTTTTGTTTCATTTTGGCTAAAAATGATCATTAAAAGACCACTGGGGTCCTCTAAAACATTTTGTGGGGAGTCTTCATTTGGAGAACGGATCTGAGGATGACTATAAGAATCCTCTGTAACCCTTTTCTATTTAAATAAAAAATGCATTTGTATTGGGAAAGATGCATCAAAGGATGGCTTGAAAAATAAAAACACTATTACAATCTGACCGTACTGGTAGATTAGATGATGGGGTGGGGCTTCAACGACCTCAGGGGCATCAGGAGCAGCAGAAACTGCGTTTGACCAGCGCTCCTCTGTCCTCCTGAAATCAAACGGGTCCATCTAAACAGACAAGTCAGCAGCAGCCTGTGGAATCCATCACTGCTGTCACACACCCAAACAAGTGGAATTTGTCACTGAAATCAGACGCGCCATTTATATAGAAACGTCAGCGGCGGCATAATGACGGCAACAGCAACGCTGCGGGCCTGGCACTCCTCACCACGGCTGTGCGCAAACGTCCCCAATAATGTGTCTTTAGTCTAGACGCGTCGGGGCTCGCCGGGATCTATATCCACGCCTTTTTGTCAGCGCCTTCAATCTTCTGCGCGGCTCGGCGGCTAAGTGCAAGAGATTAATAAGTGGATTTGTAATGCACAACCTGAGGTTTGACACTATAAGTCATCAGCTGTTTATCGCCGTGGCTTTCTCGCCAGATTGAAAAATGGCAGACCCTGAGTCGGTTAGTCCCCCCCCCCCCCCCCCCCTTGTGCTGCAGGACCACGGGGTACAGTACACTGCAGCAGCAGCTAATGAGCAGCTTGTGTCTTCTCTGTGTTTGTTTCCCTCCGGCAGACAGATGACGTGACGCAAACAGAGGGCTCTCAGCAGCTCCAGCTCCAGCACTCAGACTCCTCAGAGAAGCAGCAGCCCAAAAGGTTACATGTCTCCAACATTCCCTTCCGCTTCCGAGATCCCGACCTGAGGCAAATGTTTGGGGTGAGTTCCTTCCAGGAAAACCCCACTCTTTCCTCTTCTAGCTCTTTTGAGGAAGTTTTCTGATCGCACGCATGCAGAAGGAAGGCCCCGCCCCCTTTCCCCTGCTCTGTTTTGGATTCAGTCTCACTCTGAAAATCCAGTTAAATGGAGCTTTTTTCCCCCCAGTTAAATTTATCCCAATAGATGTTTTTAGAACAGAAAGCAGGAAACGGCTGTTTTAATCATTTAATTTATTCAGTTCTGTTGAAACCTTTAAAGAGATCTTTTGAAAATATTTTCTAAATAAAAGCAGGCAAACATTTCGCTTAGCCAGCCTCAAATTGAATTTTGTATTTTAGCTTTTTTTAAACCGATCTTGGCTAACAAGATGCAGAATTGATTTATAAATCCATGTAATGATTTTGCTTTATTGACATTCCTGGAATTTCTCTGCCCCAAAAAAATGCTTTGCTGTTAGTTTTTTTATTTTTAATCAATCGAAAAAGTCTAACAAAACCAAAAGAAAAAGGGAAGACGAAGAGCTTAACAAATGAACATATGGAAGAAATCCTCTACTGCTCCGTATGAAGCCTGGTAAACACTTTAGTTTAAGTAGAGTCCTATTTTGGCTCAGCTGAACACGAGTTCTGCAAACAGAAAATTTGAAAGGTTCTCACCGTTTTCCACACACACACACACACACACACACACACACACACACACACACACACACACACACACACACACACACACACTTTAGCGACAGAAACACGGGAAGAGGAACACAAATTTCCAACAGTTTCCTGGAGCTTTTGTCTCAGAGTCACAAAGGGATAAAAAGCATTTTTCAAGCAACATCTTCATCCAGAGTCTTCATCGGTGTGTGAAGGGTTGTTTCTGTGAACGATGGCGGCGTCTCTGACGACACGGATCGATCCGTCATCGATGGTTTGGATCAGAAAGTGGAGGAGCTGCAGATTTTCGGTGGAAAAATCAAACACTTCTGTTGCCGCGGGTGTCGGTGTTGGACGCGTCGGCGCCGAATGCGGACCCGTCCTCCGATGGTGCAAATCCTCTGCGGTGTCTGAACGTCCACTCGTGTCAGAGGAAAGCATGACAGCTTTGTGAAACGGAGCGAACATGCAGCTTTAATGAGAGCGGCTTTCATCTGCTAATGTGCCGAGGTCCCGCCCGATCGCTGGGAAACCAGCCTGATGCTCAACCAGGAACCGCAGAGGAACGATGCTTTTGGGCCACAACTCAGGACGGCAGGGCTCCTCATCAGAAACCCTCCTTTCCTTCGTTAATAATCGCCCGCAGAACCTGCAGGAGAAGCGAACCGAACACAATAACCAGAACGGATGTGAATGGAGACAAATGCCAGAACTCTCCTTCAAACGCTGCGCGCTAATTGGTCCATTAGAAGCCGGAGCGGTTAATTCCTGTCGTTATGGAGACAACATCCGGCTGATGATATTAATTACTGGCGGGCCGGAGCGGTGACTTTATGAACGGCAGACAACATGCCTGCTTTCTGTCTGATTGTTGCCTTTATTGTCGTCCCCCCCCCCCCCCCGCCTGCCGTAGGTCGTGGAATCCAAATCACCTCTGTAATTAGCCCGGCGGCACACACAGATATATGATGGAATATTGATTGCAGCCCACCCAGTGTCCCTCAGCCGCCCTCCCCTCTGTCCCATGTCGCCCGCTCGCCTTTCCCGCTCTTGGCGGTTGGCACGGTGGAGGATTGTGGGATTGATTGTGTTGGTTAGGGCCTGGCAGGGAGAAGCCGGTCTGCTCCACCCTCTGACATGGCCCCCACAATGGGCCTTTGTGTGATCAGTGTGTGCAAAGCCTCATCCCTCTAGCGCTAATGGCTTCTGGACCGCCACCGGCTCAATACGCCATTACTGTTCCGCATGAGCGAGGCCCGCAGACAGGAAGACGGAGGAGAATGGAGGTGCAGCACAGGCTCTGCGGCAGACCCGGGCCCACCAGGAGCTCCATCTGCTGCCCACGCGGACAGAGCGCCGCCGTCCCGCCAGAAGACGGGCCGCGCCGCGCCGCGCTCTGAGGGCGTGGAGAGACCTGTGAGCCTTTAATGAGGCGCTGAATGAAGGCCTCGTTAGGGCGTCCGCGGCGGACGTTAATCAGTAATTAGAAACTGTGATCTCTGAGAGGCGGGAAATGAAAACACTCCAAGCACGAGTGCGCTGTGCGCCGGGCCCACGCTGCGCTGCTGGAGGGCGCCCTCATTTGTGCGGCTGGAGTCTTCCTCTCAGAGCGAGGAAGGGCTCTCTCAGCGCTCCCCAGAGCAATCAGGACCCCCCCCCCCCCCTCCACACACATGCTGCAGTCAGAACGGCTGCTGTGGCGCCCGGCAGAGCCGATGGGGGGGGGGGGGGATTCAGGCAGGGGAGGAAAAACATGGCTGCCAGAAACTTTTTTGCTGATACTTCCTGTCTGGTTGTTGCTGCTTCTTCCTGGAAGTGATGGTTTGTGGGAGATGAAAACTGGCCACAAATGTGAGGGGGGTTGGGGGCGGGGCTGCCACTGCTCTCTAAAGTGGCTTGAGTTTGTTTTTCGGCTCTCCGGGCCCCCCTCCCCCTCTGGAGACCCCTCCCATTGAAACTATTGTTAATCAGTGCTGCTGATGCAGCTGTTTCCGTGCACGTGCGTGTGCACGAGATCAGTGGTGAGCAGCGAGCAGTCCCCAGCGCCATGTGGAAATCCACAAAGACGACTTCCTCTGAAACTAATTAATCGACGCCACAAGCCCATTACACTCGGTTAAAACAATTAGCATCTGCACGGTGCGTGCGCGGGGGGGTGTGCGCGCGGAACGGGGCGTCACGCTGGGATATAAATGCCCGCATTCCCCCCTCGCACGGGTGGAGCCGAGCCGCAGATGTGTGCTTTAGGATCCGGCGAGGTCAGGCCGCTTCATTTCCCTGGAAAGCAGCAGGAAGTTCTCCCGCGGCCCGGCCCGGCCCGGTCCGCTCCGCTCCGCTCGGCTCGCTCCAGCCAGATAATAGCCAGCTCCTCCTCACCCCTATTAGTGGCTCAGTCAAACGATCCATCCATCCCCACTGAGCGTCGACCACATGGAAGGCCCATTTCCACCCTGTTGTGCTGAAATGAAGGCGACGCGGCCCGCTTGACAGGGTAATTACTTTTAATGAAATAATACGGCCATTGTAGACAGCAATTAAAAGTCGCTCCACTCATTAGAGGAACTTACAGTTTACTTTCATTCCTCTGTTTTCTAATGATCCAGAGGCAGGCCTGTTCAATGGAAGGGCTGCGGCGTGTTAACCCCCCCCCCCGGGGACCGACCCTCAGGTCCTGTCGACGGTTCAGGCGCACAAACACAGACGGAGCGGGAGGCTGGAGGGGCCCCCGCTCCAAGCGTCTTCCAGCCGGGGCGAAGGCGACCCGGAGCGGCGTGATGCAATCACAGATCAAGTGTTTTGGCGGACGCTCTGATCTGGTTTCTGGCAGCAAATATGCGGCGGCGCTGAGGCTGCAGCAGTGGCTTCTCCTTTCAAAGCAGGCCAGCAACCTTCAAGACGTGTTTGCTGAGCTAACACTCGCTAATTGACCACCATTTCCTCACAGAAGCAACATTTCCACACCGCCTTAATGCTTCTCTTCCTTCTCACGGGTTCGCCTCCTGACTCCTCTCTCTTTCCTTTCTCTCTGCAGCAATTTGGAAAGATTTTAGATGTGGAGATTATCTTTAATGAGCGAGGATCCAAGGTAAGTGAACTAGAACACCAGCTGCTTCATTACCATCTTCTTCTTCTGTTTCCTAATGATGGCATTAGTGTGCTGTGTACTTTGGCTGAGAGTGGTGGTCTCTAAGCCGGGTCCTGGAGAGCCCGGACTCTCCCTCCCCCCTCCACATTGTTTTGTTTGTTGCAGCTCTCGCCCGGTGGAGAATCATTAGTCCTGTCAATCAATTTATTATTGAGCTGTTTCACATGCGGCGTAATCCGCCGGCAGGCTGCAGGTCCTCCAGCATACGGACCTGGACCGGCCCCTCTTGGCGCCGGACGCGTCCGCAGGTTCATTTGCAGACGAATCCCTGAGTTTTGTGCGAAGGCGAGCGCCTCCTAATGCCACGGGTCCAGTTGAAGGATGAGCTTGGCCTTATTCTGCATTTCTTCTTCATGTGGAGACAACAGAAGCCCGGCTAACAATGCGCTCCTTCCTCTCTCAGCACTTTCTGACTCCCCCACTTAGGCGGCGCCCGGCCCCGAGCTCGCCGCCTGCTACCCAGGTTGTTAGTCTTTTTAAAAAGGTCACAAAAATGCAGATTTATTTAAATAAACAAAGCTCAGCGTTTCTGAGAAAAATCCCTGAGTTTGGTGCTTTTAACTAAACAATACTTAAGCAGGGAGGCAGCAGATCAACTGCTGGCCACTATTTTTAGTTTGGAAGTTTTCAGACTTTTTCTTTTTTTCTAGCAGCTCAGAAATACCGACTCTGTCTTTGCTGAGTCATTTGCAAAGGAATCACAACCTGTAGTGGGCAGATCGTTTGTATCAGGAGGAGCAAGGCGCAGCCGCGCTTCCCGTCCCGTGACGGCGGCGCGGCACAGGTGAAGCCAGCGGCGCCGCGAACAGCCCGCCACCGCTGCTCATCCAGCTGTTCCTTTAATAGAGTGCAATAAGCTCCACAGCTTTCCATTCATAAAGGCGACAGGCTCCCCGGCGGGGGGGTTGAGGCATGAATACTATTGATTCCCATTCATGGCTGGGGGGGGGCTTAGGGGCTGAAACGGGGGTGCGGGGAGCCTGGACGCCGGCCATGCTGCTGCACTCTGCCGCCTCCACCAGACAAGATTGAGCACCGGATAAACCTGCCTCCTCCACCGCAACAAGCATTTATTGTTTGTGCCCCACAAAGCCATTACCCATGATGCCTTTCTCCCTTTGCGCATACTCCGTGCTTTATAATGAACCTATCAGCCCATTAATAAATGATCTATTTGCTGGGAGTCTTGTGTATTCTATTGGTGCGTCTCCTTTAAAAAGAAATCAAGCCCCTTCTGTGCTTGATAAAGAAAATACTTTTTTTTTGGGAGGGGGGGGGATCCTAAGGATTAATTTGTAATCCAGTCTGTATTTTGCTTTAGCTCTCCACCCACCCCCCCAGGACAGGTTTTTTTTTATTTATGCTGACAAAAGACAGCCCCCATCTTTCTCGTGTTTCATCTCTAAGCAGCTCTAAGGCCTTGCCCCCCCCCCCCCCCCCCCCCCCCCCTCCAGTACCAGTATATATAGAAACTGGGGAACAGGGCTTGTTTGGCCAGAATAACTTAAGTGTACTCAGAGCTCAGGTCCAGTATCCCAGTCCACATAACTCAAGGAAATGACAGCCCCCCCCCCAGGGGAGTGGTGCAGGGAGCGAAAGGGGGTGGGGGGTGGAAATGGGTGTATTTGGGTCTAAAGACAACATGGCTGCAGTTGTGGATCACATGCGGTGCAGCTTGTGGTGGATCAGAAGCAGATCTGCCGCCGGGCAGATAATTACGGCCCCATGATGGCAGCCAGCGGTGTTTTGCATTAGCTGCCTCCTGACATTCAGCGGCGCCTTTAATTGTGCAGAGCGGGCAGGTTTGTTGGTGTTGCGGCGTGAGGTCGTGTCACCCTTATCCTCTCCTCCTCGGATCTCTGTGTTTGCTGTGTCCTGACGCCTCACTAACTGCCTCTAATTAATCTGGCTGCTTACAACTCGACTCTGCCGCTCACCTCTTTCTCCCTTCTCTCCCCCCTCTGTGTGTCCACCCCCCCCCCCCCCCCCCCCCTCTGATCTAACGTGGCGCTCTCAGGGCTTCGGCTTTGTAACTTTCGAAACAAGCACAGACGCTGATCGTGCGCGGGAGAAACTTAACGGTACAATCGTAGAGGGACGCAAAATAGAGGTGCTTTCACATTTTTTCCTCCCCCCCTCGCCTGCTGCCTTTTCATGTCGGAGCCGTGCATCAGCATGTGTGTTTGTGCATGCGTACGTGCATGCCTACGTGCATGCGGAGCAGCGGATAACTCTTCCTTGTTTGGGATCCACGGCCTGCTGCTGGGACGCATGCCCCCCCATCCTCCGGGTTCCTGAGGAGACCCGCCTCCTTCCATCGCCATCGTTTAATGTTGCCTGCTCTAATTCTGTTTATGACCCACCCCCACTCAGCCATTGTGATCAGGTCAATAGAAGGAAGTGCTTTTTCTGCTTTTCTTTTCTGTTTATGCGACTAAAACCAGAACGTCTGTTTATTTATTTATTTATATATATTTTGTTGTATTCATACCTGCTGCATGTTTTTAAACCTGTTTGAATAAAAATGCATTGTGGGCAAAATTTGATTGTGCAGCAGGTTGTATTTTACAAACAAGTCCTCATTTCTGTTGATTTGCCGCCTGCTTGAGCCTGCCCCCCTCCCTCCTTGATGTTCTGCTGTTGATCAATGTGTCCTGCCGCCTCAGGTGAACAACGCCACAGCGCGGGTGATGACAAACAAAAAGGTGGCCAACCCCTACACAAACGGTACGTGGACACACAGGCGCCGCGCTCTCCGTCACGCGTGTGATGTGACTGAGTTTGTGTTTGTCTACAGGCTGGAAGCTGAATCCTGTAGTAGGAGCTGTCTATGGTCCTGAACTGTATGCTGGTAAGCCTGCTTGCTTGCTTTCTTCTTTTTTTCCCTTTCCTGCGTACCTGAGGCTGCTATCTGCAGCAGCCAATCCCGGTCTGACCCCTGAGTTTCCACAATCGGGTTCATCCTGATGCTACTGAACATGAAATTCCCCTTAAATCAAAGTGAATCTGAGAGAGGCTCAGATAAGCAGTGGATGATCCAAGCTGCTGTGAGTGGCTGAGGGAGCCTGAGCCATTGTTTGCGCCGTGTGCAACTGTAAAGCAGGGGGAAAAAAATGATTTCAAGAGCAAGCGCCCCTGCAACTGTTATCAGATTGTGGAGGCTGCTGCTGTGGATGGATTTGCCAAGTGCGCCAGATTGACTTTTACAGAGCTAACCGAATAAGGGAGATTGAGTGAGCGATATTGTTGGCACCCACCCTGTCGAAGGCAGCTATTCCTTCTGGTCTGGGTAATGGAGGAATGAGATGAGCTCAGTGGGGTTTTCCCTATCTCTCTCTGCCTCGACATGCCGGCTTTATTGCTGTATGTTATATGAACCCTTTGCATTTTAATGAGGGGGAAATGGTACTATTTCATTTGGAAGAAGTGCTGAGCACATCGCGCCACTTTAACGGCTTTCCTTTCTGCTCATTAGACTAAAATCTGTTCATTCCCTGGACAGCTTTACGGCGAACCTCTAAATAACTGTCCATGACAGAAAGCAGTCATCTATCATTTTTATTTCATCCCCAACCCCTCACCCCTGCAAGCCTCCTCCCTTGCCTCCTTCTCACCTCGTCCTTTAGTTTCCTCGTTTTTAACAAACACAGGAACCACGGCCCCCACACCGCTCACTTCACTGACCTATATGTGCACTCACAACGCCACCAGCTGCCCCGCTTTCGCACCCACACCCATGCATGCAGGAATAGATAACTTATGTAGAGCACAGACACCAATACATGTCCTCTCCTGCATGCACACACTCTCCGTTTCACACACACACTTCCCAAATCATCTCATAAATCAGAGGGAGTGTGGTCCACCACTCCAGGCAGGGAAGCGGGAGGGGTTGGGTGATTTATTGGCTGCTAATTTTTCAAGTCGTCTTGACATGGCGCTGGAGTTTGCCAAGCCTAAACGACAACATATGCTTGCCAGCTGGGAAGATGGGAAACATAAATAAGAGATACATTTTTGACCCCCCCCCTCTAATGATCAGGAAAAAAAAACTCTTTTATCTCTCCTGAAAAGGAAAAAGGCAGACCAGAACTTTATCTCTTCCCTCCCGAATTTAGAAAGAAGAAAAAAACAGGATTCATGTTGCAGCCTTCAGGACATATTCTAAAACCATCATAGCTGTGGTTAGTACACTTTTGGTGGGAGTAAAATGGGATATAAAGGCGATTAATCACTGTTTATCAGTCCTCATTTCTGTGCAGGAGATCAGTGAAATTGGGAGCCATAAATCCTGCCGCCATGACAGCACACTTCGTCTCCATTCGTCCTGGCGCTACAGGTTTATTGTCCTCAAAACCCATTCAGGAGAATGACGGATGAGAGCCTCATGCCGACTCCCCACTCTTAACCTCTTCCAGGGGAAGACCGGCTCCTCCTCTATCGGGGGGAAGAGAGGCTGCTGAGGTCTGGGGCGGAGGCTCTGCATCCACCTTTCCTCTTGCTGTGGGAAACGTTTGAGGGGAAACAGTGGGAGGATCTGCTGAGCTCCACGAAGCTGCGACAGCATGCTAGAACAGAAAAAGGCTTCTCCTTTTCACAGATCTCAGGGTCATCTTTGGCTCTTTTGTCTGTGGATGTTCAGCTGTCATTAGAGCTGTTGACTCAAACAAACGTGTGCGGTCAGACCATCAAAACATTTCAATAAGGAGAGATCGTAGGAATGTGAGGAAAAGTTGATTTGTGTTACAAAAACATCTGCATCAAATAAGTCCACACTCCTTGGCGGTTAGGTTCTGGGTTGACGGCGTTGTGCGGGTTTGGGATGTACTCGGACCGTGGATGAAGAGTAGACGCTGATGGTGGTTGCAGGCCAGGCCACCACAAAGCATCACTGCATGTGGAGACCAGGGTGGAGGAGGGCTTCTAAAGCATCTAGAATGCAGAGAAAGAGGCAACCGTTCATGAATTTAAAGGTGAAAACATGGTTGAGATTGTCTGAGAAGAAAGGAAGGCGGGCTGTTTAGTTCAAAGTGAAGGCGTATTTGTTGAAGTAGTGACGTAAAAACCTAGTGTCCCTGTAAGGGAGGTAGATCTTTCTTTGTGAAATGTCACCAAAGCTTCACCAACATAAACAAAAATTAGCTTAATAAAAAAAGAAGTTTCTTCTAGCTTTAACACTTTAAATTTGTAAATCTGACATTAAATTAAACTGCTGAATAACTTACAAACTTTGTTCAGCACAGAAGATGGACGCCTGGACGAACCAAAAAACAGGTTTAATGATGGAAAAGGGTTTTTGTGTTCAGCCCCACAGTCAGAAATCTGGATCTCCATAAACTTCCCATGAAATAATGAGAGTTTCTGATAACATGGAGTCTGTTTGGGTGCAGTTATGTGAGCTGCATGCTTGGAGATGTGCAGCTTCATTTTTCACCTTCTGAAATTAAACGGAAACAGTCGCTGATATCAAATCACACCAAGGGAAAAGAGCAGGAGCAGCCGAGAGAAAAAGTGACTACTGTGTCTGTCGCTGGAGGTTTTTCAGCACCGCGGACAGCGCCTGTGTACAACCCAGTGCTGCAGAGTCCTGATCCTAAAGATCGGCTCCTGTGGACGAGGAACAGAATGAGTGCATGTAAACGGAGGGGGGAGGGGGGGGGGGGGTAGGCTCCAGACCGTTGATTAGACAAAGCTGGTTTTGCTGGGGGGGGGAATTAAGCACTCATCTCCTGATGTGTTTGAGCAGGAAGTATTAAAGATATTTCTTCACGGGGGGCTAGGTTACGACCCCGTCCCTGGATTACCTCGGGTCCAAGTGGCTCGGCAGGTATTGAGACTCTCTCCATTTGACAAATATGACATATAAGGTGCAGCGTGACCTCCTCCAGCGCATAACTCCGCCCCCCACCCCCTCAGGAAAAGGTGTTTGACTTTGGTGGCTGGCCCGGGCGGCGCTGCGGCGCGGCTGTTGTTGCTTTTCACGCGCTTACCTGGCTGTGACAGTGCCTTTGATTTATGGGTTATTATTGAAGCAGTGTAGCCTATCGCCAACTCATTATGAGTTTACATTCACATACATCACAGCATGCATATTGCATACAAATGTTCAGAAGAGAAGGAAGGTAGTGCTTTGTTTTTGTTTTCTGTGTGTGTGTGGGGGGGGGGGGGGGGGGAGAAGGTGGGGGGTCTGCGGATTGTTTTTGCCCTTTAGCAGATGTCCTCTACCCAAAAAAGGAGACACTGACTTAAATGTCAAGGTCAGCACTGTAAATCATCACGGGGGGGCGGCTGGTTAGAGTCCGGGGGCGGGGCTAGTTCAGTTTCAGCAAACATGTTACTTGGGGGGATTTCTGGGCATTTCAGGGTGTGGTGGTAATGATGGGGGGGGGGGGGGGGGGCATTTAATCCCTGTCAGATGTAGAGGGGGGTGCACGTTGTTCATTAGGGACCCCCCCCAACCCAGGGAAACGCTGCATTCAGGAACCTTGTATCTTTTTTTCCAACTGGCGCTGCGTTCAGGGACCCTCCAGGTGTCTGGATTCATTATTGAGCAGAAGGGATTTGGTCAGAACCAGATTGTTCTGCATATTTGACACAGTCATTGTTTTCATGTCATGGTCTACATACGTCTGTTTACCCGCATCGCTGCGACGATCCGACAAACCCGAGTGTTTGATGAATTTACCTGGAACTTGTCGTGGAAGTGAGCAGCAGAGAGCGAGGTGAGAGGAGGGCCGTTCGCTGAGGATGAAGAATAATGGGGCTGACTGTTTTTTGATGGACTCCGCTGTGGGGGGACGGAGAGTGAGGGTGGGGTGGAGGCCGGCTTAATCACGGCCTCACATCAGCGTGTTTGTATGCACCTCTGCAGCCTGTAATCAGGCAGCCTCTGGACTGATTGAAGGTTAAACGGAGACCTGAACCCACTCCGTCTGCACCGGCAGTCATCAGCAGAGGATGCTCCCGGATTGATTTGGAGATGAGGGTCAAGCCGGTCTGGGTCCAAAACATCCCAGACTGTCTACCGTTTCCCATTTGTCCCCATTCAAACCCGGGAATCCGCCCTCCGCCTCCTCCGTGTCCAGCTTCCTGCTGTCCTCGGCGCTGCTACCCCATTGTGTTTAAACTATGCAAAGGCTGTGGTGCGAAACTAGTGGTATTGCATCCATTAGCTGCCTGGGCTTCAAGGCTGCCCCTCTCCAGGCATCAGGGAGGGATGCGTACAGCAAATGTGGATCCTTGCTGAGTATGGCACAAAGCAGCGAGCTGGGAAGGAGGAGAGTGCTCGATGAGGCGCACCTAGAAAAGATTAAATCTATTGTTTCCTTGTCTTCCACATAATGCATTCTGTCATGGGGAAAGCAGCGCCACACGTCTCTCTGTAATGTATGCTGTCACGAGGTAAGCAACGGCAAGCCGAGGATGCTCCCTGAAAGACGCCTCTCCTCTGTGTTTCCTCTGCAGTCACAGGGTTTCCGTACCCTGCCACAGGCGCCACGGTGGCCTATCGGGGCGCTCACTTGCGAGGCCGAGGGCGGGCTGTCTACAACACGTTCCGCACAGCTCCGCCGCCACCACCCATCCCTGCTTACGGAGCGTGAGTACCGCAAGGAAATGCGTCCCACTTACCGAACATTTCGGAAGTCTTAACACTAGGTGGAGCTGCTGTTCCGAACAGGGCGGCGTGTGAGCGCAGACTTCAAAAGCGCTGCACAAAAACACACACTTTGCGATTTGGAGTTGAAGGTTTCCCGATTCCCGGAAGTTTAACCCAGAATTTGTCACAATCAATTAAAAGAATACGACAGCGAAACAGCAATAGTCATTTGAAATCTTAATGAAATTTACCACATTTCTTACTGCCATGAAGCACATTAAATATGTCCTGGATACGAGGAGTACATTATCAGGAGTGAACCAGCCTGATACAACGTCGGGTTGTTTCCATGTTGCTTCTGTTTTAGTTTCTAGGTTTAAATTGCTTTTTCACAAAAAAGAAAATGGTGGTGCGACATGTTGTCACGGTAACGGCCCACACCACACTCGCACTGTGGTTTGGTAGACAAAACATCAGTGCAGTTCAGTTGCTACGGTGTGGAGCAGACCTGTTTTTCAGGCGTGCATTCGCATTGTCGATCATCAGATTTTAAACCGTATCCTGCAGCCAATCAGAAGTGTTCACCCGGACCATGGTGTAAAAATAATGGCCGATGAAATGTCCACTATTAGAATCGAATGGATAATAATAATAATAATAATATGATGATGATGACGGTTCACACCTCTTACACTAGGTCGCCTGTACGATAAATAAATATTAAATCAAATATTTATACTTTAATTTTTATTGTTTTTCACATAAGCGGACTAATTGATACGTGCCGTTGTCATGGTAACGGCACCAGAACCTGCTTCTCGCTCTGCTGCGGCTGGTATTTGAGGACTAACCAGCGGAGGAAAGATGTTTATATGCTAAACGTTGGGTTTAGTGATCCAAAGCATCACTTCAGAGGGAAAGTTCACCTCTTCATCATTTGCTTGTCCAGATGATGAAGCAGCCAATCAGAATCCAGTATTCACCTGCACCGTGTTATAGAGCATGAAATCATGTAAATATATAATATTCTCTCGTTTATCACGAAAGTTATGTTGTGAAAATACCTTGCGAAAGGTGAAATCTATACTGAAAATACTACAAAAGTACCAAATTCTGAAAGAGTATTCATCTTTCTTCTTTCCAATAACCACAGACGCTTTCAGGCTGTGAAACTCCTGAACTTTTGTTTCTTTAGTTCAAACCTTTGTAGAACATTAAGTCCACAATTATGGAATAAAAACAGAGTTCAAAGATTTATAAATACCATGGAAATGAAATGAAATGTGTGAAATAGCACAGAAACTATGTGAGACAGAATGATGACCCGTGTTCTAGCGAGGGAGCGCTGTGGATCATTATCTCTAGATGATAGACGTCTGTCAATCATCGTTTGTGCACCTGAGTGCACTAAACACAAAACATCCTTTAGTTCAGTCAACCCCCCCCCCCCCCCCCCCCACACACACACACACAAACACACCTGGTTTCTATAGAGGGGAGAAGGGGGGGGGGGGGGGGGGTTCTGAGGGTCCAGCCATCTTTCTGTGATTGAAACCAGGACTTCCTGAGTCCCAGACCCCACCCCCCCCCCCCCACCCCCCCACCCCCTCCTCCTCCTTTTTCTCTCTCTGGGGTTCTGATGGCAGCAGCTTGATTTATTTGGTGAAGTCATGTGACAGAGCTGCCTCACCACCACCACCCCCTACCCCCCAATGACAACAACTGCAGCAACAGCAAAGACAAACAACTTTAGCCGAGCAGAAAGGATCTGAGACGGTTGCAGCTTCAGTCTGACCCGTCGTTTTTCCCATGGTGCTACGGGGGTGAAACCGCGGCAGTAAAGCAGCGGCAACGTCACGGTGATCACTGCCGTGGCGATGATGATTTGGCAACAACATTACTGCCCCACCCAACCAAGCCGTTAACGCTCCTGTCCTGTTTCCACAGGGTGGTGTACCAAGATGGCTTCTACGGCGCAGAGATCTATGTGAGTACACTTTTTCTGATGAAACTAAAGCGTGTGCACCCACCACCCCCCCCCCACCGCCCTGGAGACAAAAATGTGATCTCCTCAGCCCAAGGCTTTCACTCGACTCTGCTGCCAAGCCGGCGTCGATTAGGCCTCGTTCTGCTGTGCCAAGAAGCCCAACAACAAAATTTAAAACCCCCTCAGCTCCCCGCCCCCCCACACACACACCTCTTCCTGTGATCTCAGACTCTGGCGAGGAGGCGGACCCTGACTCAGTGTCCCATGTCAGGTCAGGTGGTTTCATCCTTCAGATTTGTCTAGGCTTTTGAGCCCCCCCTCCCTCCTGTGTTCATTCTAAGAGCCTGTCTGGGATATCCCTGCCTCCCCCAGGGGGGCCCCACACAGGCCTGGTGGAGCCAAAGTGCCCCCGCCCCTGTCAGGGAGGAGATAAGGGAGCAGCAGATAAGGGGGATCTGCCGCCCCTGTGGGGCCGCACCCTGGCGCGACCCCGACACGTGTCATCCGTGATGACATCACAGCGCAAATGTTTGTCATTTGCTGCTTTGGATGACAGCGAGCGCCGCAGGAATGACAGCTGCTTCTCAACCCCCCACCCCTGCGACAATTGTCTCGGAACGAAACGCTAAACCCGAGTGATGAATGGCTTACACGCCAGCCCGTGTGATGGCGCGGTATTTCACCGGCTTTTACGGCGCAGACACCCACCGCCATGGAGGCGACCCGGCTGCACTCTGACTGATGTTGTTTGTCTCTGGCTCTCATTCGAGCCCCTCCAGCTAAGTCCTGTACGCCGCTGCCCCCTGACCAAGGCCCGGCCGGGTCGATCCATCACTAACCCCGTCAGCCCGGCCCCAGGGCCGCGCTGCCATTAGTTTAGGCCACCGCCCCGCCTCAGTCAGGCTGATGTGTGTGAAGGTCTCAAGTGACCAGGAGGGAAGCTGCCCCCTCAGCGCCCCATCAGTCAGGAGGAGCAGGCTGGCTGATCAGTGGAAACGTGCACATATACAAGATTGCACGTGCTATAATACTTATGCATGCACCTCTGTGCGGAAACGTGCACACGTTCACGGGTGCAGCGGCACACGCTCTCCGTGACAAAATAACAAATGTGCTGCACTGCTGTGTGCAGGATTTGACAATGTGCCGCGGTGATTTATTGGCCCGTGTTTGTTCGGGCTGTTGCTGTAATCAGCACAGTCCCAAGGCACGCCCGTCCCGCAGGAAGTCATCTGCCGCAAGTGCCGTGACTTCCCGTCCCTCCGGAGAAACCTTGAGGAGAATTACAGGAGTGGGATTTCAGACGGCGTTCCAGGGGCCCCCGCCTTGATTTCACGTGCGGCCGCGGGCTCGACCGCCACTTCTCGGCACCGCTCGCAATCGGACGACTTTCCCCTGGAGTTTAAAAATGAATGAAAGCATGCATTATTAAAAGCCACCTATCCGCCGCGCGGACACAGATGGGCGCACACTCCAGTGGCACTAATAGAAAAACAGTAGGAGAACAGCTTCATTTTTCAAAGAGAGTAATAGCAGCGCTCCACAATGAGCTCTTTAATTCCTTCCTCACTCTGCCAAATGAATCCGCCGCTTGTGCCTCCCCAACGGTCCGGCCGCCTTCTGCCTTCATTTCAGCGGGGGGGGGGTGTTCGTGTAAAGGAAAAGGGGATCTTCAATAATGCAGGAGCAAAGACTTCTCCATCTGAAAGTGGGCTGGATTTGGGGAGTGGCCTGTTTCCTGTTGTGCTGCAACCCAGAGGAGCTTCTGCTGGGAGTGTCCCGGTTGCAAACAGCACCTTCTAGTGTCTGTGTGGGGAACTGCATCTGCCTCCACCATCCGTTAACCCTCTGCTTACTTCTACAGGGCGGCTATGCAGCGTACAGATTTGCCCAGCCCGCCACCACCGCCGCTTACAGCGACAGGTGAGTCCCCCCCCCCTCATTGTCTCACGCCTCGGTGATTATCCCCAGAGCTCCACATGTTGCATGTTTTACGATGCCACGCAGCTATTTTTGGGCGTGTTTTGGTGCGTTTTCTCATTTCCTTTCCCTGCAACTGCCTCCGCAAGATGGATTACACAATCAAACCATCATCTGCAAGCATCTTCAGCTCGTTTCTGCACAAACGCTGGAGGAAGGAGAAATTTATTGTGGAGCCTGCAGAGGCTGCAGCGTGGCAAAGTGGCGCTTTAGGTTTAGGAAGAAATCATAAACCCATTGGTAGCACAGCTGACAAGCTGCCTCCGCTCACAGTGGCCTAACGGATGCAGGGGAAGTGGAGGGTGACCAACCAGCAGTTTTCGCCTCCGCGCACCGCCGACACTTCCAAGTTTGTCTAATTTCCTGTCAGATATTTTAGTTTCACATAAAAGACAACAATTCAACAGCTGCAAGTTGGCTGTGTTTAGGACAGACTTTCAACAGTTAGGACGATAAAACAAAGGCATTCTGAAGGAGCCGGTTCCTTGCAGGAGGGATGAGAGTTTTTCCAGACATCTATAGGGTCACATATATGTGATGAAGGTCCTGAGCATTTGTGGAGGGAAGCTTATTTAGGGTTTCCTGAGGTGTTCTCCCTTCATTCGCTCTTATCCATTAAGCATGCCAGCATATCCGTTTTAGCTGGGAGCAAAAGAACATAAGGAAGACTAACCTCGTTGGACTCGATGAGAAAAGCGGTGATATATGTCGCAGCGCTCTGCTTGTGATGGCAGAGTGGGGTATATCACAGCGGTATTTATGAATGGCCTCAGGTCTGTGGAGGCAGACGGAGGCGGGGGGCGGGAGGCAGCTCCATCACCTTTGAGTGATGTCACTCCGGTTCAGGTGTGCTCCGTTTCAGGAGGCGCCGCCGATTCATCCGGGCTGTTGTCAGCCGGGATGTGTGCCGGTTTGGGAATCTAATCTGGGAAGGATTGAGCGTGTCACTTGTGATAACGTACGCCCTGCCCGGAGCCTGGAGATCATATCGATAATGTAAGATTTATCAGGCCTCGCCGCGCCTCGAATTATGAGCAGCCGCGTTCCGTGAGAGCAGAAATTGGACAACTACCCTCCCCACCCCGAGCGATTCAACCCCCGTTTCTTTTGCCCGCACTCTCTCAGAGTTGTTTTGTTTTGAATAAGCAGACATACCTGCGGATCAATAAGGGCTTGGCTGCTTCATCTCAGCCGTCAGCTTTATGGGGGCGCTCACCTCTGGGTTTTACTGGACGTCGGTGCTCCTTGACCTCCTGGACTCCCTCCTTACGTAACGGCGTGGGGGCCAAAAGCGCCAGGGCTGCGTGTCGTTGTTTCCTTGGAGAGCACTTGCTCCTCTCTCCACTCTTTTTTTATTCCTGGTTGATTCGGTGCCCTCAGTCCTTGGCTGGGGGAGCCTTATCTGCTCTGCACAGACCCTCATTTGCAAGCAAGCGCTGGGGGGAAAAAAAGAGAGAAGCAAAGTAAATAGAGGAATATGTGAAGTTGAATAAATAAATAAGGCAGACACATCTTGTCCTGTCTTAGAAGGAAATTGGAAGGATTAGTTCCAAACCAGCAACAATGAAAAGGCGGGCGTGTGAGCCCAGTGTGCAGCCGGGGTAAACAAGCACAGGGGGGTGGGGGGCAGGCCAGCTATGTTCTCCTCTTTGCATCTTTTTCCAGCCGTCTCCTTCTGTTCATTACCTATTCCGTCTGCCTAATCAAGATGACAATGAAAAGAGCGGTTTAATTCTCAGACCTTTGAACTCCCCTTTTTGAAGCACCTTGTATAATGCAGGAACCCCTGGGGGCCGGGGGGAGGGGGGGCATTGATTGTTAGACTTGAAAGAGTTGACTTGTGGGGTTGAGTATTAAACAAGCATGCATAACTGTTCTTCCTCAATCCTAAATCAACCACTGTCTGTCTGCTTTTCTGTCTGTCTGCGCAGCTACGGCAGAGTCTATGCAACAGCAGACCCCTACCACCACACGATTGGCCCCGCCGCCACGTACAGTGTGGGGACCATGGTAAGTGTCTGAGCGCTGCCCGTTGCGGACATCATGACGCCAGCTAGCACTCTCTTCAAAAGTAAAGGCCCGAGCGGTCGCCGGGTTCTGTCGGCGTGTGTTTCTTTTTTTACATTTCCTGGTTGAGTTTTTGTCATGCTATCAGACGCCCCCTAGTGGAACAGACCTGGGAGAACCAGCATGCGACCTCATGCTTTATTGATTTGACACTGAGTGACCCAGAACAATCACTGCAGGGGTTTTTTTCTCCATCCCGACTCTGATCTTTTTTGCATTTTCCAGTTTTCTTTTCATGTCATTGACTTTGGTGTGGAGTGAGTTGGTTCATTTCTTTTCCTTCCTCATCGGGTGAAGGGATGAAGTTGAATTGTTAATGTCGGTTTTTAGCTAGCTTTTGCAGCTACTGTAACATCAAAGATGAAAAGTGATAAATAAAAGAGCATCCTTTCTTGAAACTTTCTCTTTGGTTTTGTTTTATGGCGACAAGGGGATGGGATCAGGCTCACAGACCCAAACCTAGAGCTTAAGGAGCATCAAACGCATGCAGCAGCGTGCCGTGGGACATAAACGAGAGCCAGACGGAGGGAGGGAGGGAGTTGTCTCGCCCTCCTCTTCTGCCCACATGCTTGATGGGAGGCGTGCTCTCTGCTTGAGAAATGACTCAAATTTACCGTTCCGGCATGCATGCGATTTTGTTTTTTTGTTTTTTTCCACTGGAAAAAACCAAAACGTCCAGTTCCCCGGTGCAGCTGCTAGCTAAAAGCTTTCATTAATTAAGACATTTCTTTCTCCCTCTTCATAAAAAAAAAGAAAAAATGTGCTTGAATGTTTTACTTTTTCTTTTTCTTCTTTTCCCTCCAAATTTCCTTCCGGTTCACACACATTTGAAGAGCGCAGACTTTGATTTGGCCGTAAAACCTCAGAGCCGATGCGGTGTTGGTGTGTGTGTGCGGAACAAACAGGGAGACTCTGCTGAGGCCACCATCTAATCATTCTCAAGCCCTAATTCTCTAATCATATCTGATGAATGCTTCTTCAGCAGACATTTTTGCATTTAAAAGCTATACAATAATTAGTTCCTCTGAGGTTGGAAATTCTTTCGACTCTGTTCCAGCTCACACGGATTAAAGTTTTGCAGAGAAAAAGGCCAAATTAGCCTTTGAAGACTTTGGGTAGCCTTTGGAGTTTGTCTGAATTCCTAATTGCAGTAGAGATGAGAGGAGGGACTGTGCGTGCGTGCATGTGCAGGTGTGCATGCATAGGCCCACGTGCATGCTCTTTGTGTGTGTCTGCCCTAGATATCTGGAGCATGGTGCTAAAATCTGAGGGCTAACGCGGCGGCGCGCTTCGGCCCCGTCAGGAGGGCGCGGGCGCCATGAGAAGAAGCCGTCCGTCACCGACAGATGCACTCCCCCTGACCCTGTTCCCAACACACACTCACTGTGCGCAGGCGGCATTCAGTCCGACCGGCTTCGGCTTGAACCAACCAAAAAAAAAAAAAAACGGCCCCTCCCTCCGACACGGGGGGCCCCGACTCTGAAGGAAGGAAATTTGTAGAGAAAGAGAAAGCGCCTAAAGCTGTCACCTGAATACTGATTGGTACTTTTTCATCTTTGATGTTGCAGGCTAGCCTTTACAGAGGAGGGTACAGTCGCTTCACTCCCTACTAAATGAAAGAAAAAAAAGACATGACCCCTCCCCCAAAAAAACAAAAAAATCCTAAAAAAGCAAACAGCCAGTCCTTGATGGAGAGATAAATGAAATCGATAAAAAACACCCCTCCACGGCCACTTGCTGAGCCCCCCCCTGACACAAGCAGATATTTCTACAACTTCTTTGATGTCATCATTGGTCTGCTATGGTTTTGTATTCATTTTGTGCTTCTGGTTTTCTTTTGGAGATGCACTGACTGCTGTATTTGGGTGCTGTGTCACCATAACGATGTGAGCCTCCTGCAGCACGTCTGATGCATGCTCAGAGGTGTGTGTATGCAGCCGCTGTCGTCTGACTGAGAATACACCGGGACGTTTCTGACACACTCCAACGGGACCCATCCGTCCAATCAAAACCAGACTAAACCCCCACAAAAAGCTGTGAGAAGAAGTACTGTCGGTCCCAAACGGACCCGCACGCCTGGTGATTCTGAGCTCAAAGACAGCCCTGCTCTGACTGCTTCCTCTTTTTCTTTGTTCAAGTTGGAGTGTCCTACTGTTGTGCACTTGCAGTGGAGCCTTTACGAGCGGTACCATGTGTTATGACAGCATGCAGAGTTGAGGGTCATGAAGGTCAGGCGTCTGTCTCCTGCAAATGCGACAGTTCTGCACAGGCGCTCTGGTTTAGGGAGTCACCGTCTGCTGCAGCTCAAGGTAAACATTCGCCATGAGCCTTCGCCACCAGCCGCCCGCCCTCGCATCCAATGCTCACTGACATTTTTAATATTTTATAGGAGCAATTGGAAAAGAAAACAAAGTAAATGAGGCGTGGGCCTGAAGCTGGTTTTGTGCAGAGCTGCTCTTTTACTGCATCTTGTTTGGTGAAGGTCTTTTCCCCGAGCCCCAGCATGAAGGAACCCGTCTTCCTCTGCTTTAGAAGTCGTCAAACTCCTCCGGTTTACCACACGGAGCCAAACTCTGCACAACACGAAAACAAAAGCAGAGATGGTTTGTTGTGAAGGCTCATCTCGCCGTAGATAAAACACTTAAGCGTGGAGGAGCAGATTTGAAGTCCCCTTAAACTTCATAGAGAATTGTGAACAAAGGAACACGACCGAACCAAACGACTTAATCTCATCAGCTCTACAGAGACGCCGCCGTTTCCGCAGAACCGCCAATCGCGAGCTGCATTTGCAGGAGACACGGCCGCAGATCCACACTAACACACATTGACGTGGACTCACACACAGACCCCAGACAGGAGAGGCCAGCAGAGGGCCTCTACTCGTCAGTGCGATCCCTGTTTTTGTTGTTTTTTTATGCATTGCACAAAGTCTTTAACCTCAGGATAAACGAGCTTCACAAACGAGCAAACAGAGCTACTCACTTCTCAGAAGAGCTGGTGTGAGCGCAGGCGACAACAGCCAACTGTACTGTTGACTGAAACAGCTGTATCATACTATAGACATCTACTGTAACACCTTCTACACTGTATACACACAGATACAGGAAGTATAAAAGCACCCGGGGGGAGGAGATGCAGCGCAGGCGTGCAGAGGTGCTCCTCTTAGCCGACATCCGGCCGTTGCATCGGCTTCTCTTTGTGCTCCGTGAGGTGGATTGAAAAAACGAAAAAAAAAGAAAAAAAAACCTGTGTAGCTACTGTTAGCTGTCAAGATTTCTGTGCAGCTATAAAAACTCAAAGCTATTGCCAATAATATTTAATTTCCATGTACTCACAAAAGTGTTTGTAGTCTCAAAAAAAATGTTTGTTGCACTTTATTTGTTTTTGTTTTTCAATATTTTCTGAGATGTAACATATTTATAGAAAATCTATACATCTAGTCATGTTTAGTCAAGATGTTAAAATGATAGAGTACTGTTGTATATCAAGGAAAAAAAGAAAAAAAGCCCATTAGGTCATTAGTCAAAGAAAAATTTGTGGGTTAAAAAAAACAACAAATAACATGGTTCTTCCTTTTCTATGCTAGTATGTAAGCTGCTCACTATTGGGGGTTTTATAAGAAGCAAAAAAGACTTTGAATATTATTTTTATCATTTGCAAACAGGAGAGTTTGTCATATAAACTCTGCAGCAGAGTACATGTCTGGGTGTTCAGTTAGTGACCACTATTAGTAAGCTAGACTGGAATGAAACAGATTTTTTTGTTTCTTATTTTTATCTGAATGTGTGTGCCTATGTGCTATATACATACATATATGAGAACTATATATATAAATATGCATCAGAATGTTTGACTGTGATGGAGGAGGGCAGAGGGAAGAGCACGCTGCAGTTTGCATGACTTCACTCCAAGTCCCTGTAATGGCATCGCTGCTGCAAAGCATCAAGGTTTTTCACTTTGGTTTCATATTCATCAAACTGATCCGAAACCGTAAAACCTGGACGTCTGCAGGTTCACATAAAAGCCTTACTGAAGAAGTCTCCAAAACATTTTTTCGTGCGACTCGTCTACTGGACGGACGTCAACTGTTTTGAGAAGAACTGACGACCAAAAAAGAGAATCGGGTGTTGTTCGTCAGGAGTTAGCTGGTTGAAAGCGTTGCAGCTCAGAGGTGTGCCTGGAAGGACAAAGTCTAGAAAAAGGACAAAAAAAAAAAACCCATCTTGGGTCCTGCCTGCAATGGGAGGGGCTTAGAGCAACACCTGTCAGTCAGTTAAAGACGGAAAGATTTTTAAATATTGCTATGGTCTGAAATACCTCAACCAATGATTCCTGGCAGGATAGAGAATTTGACAAAGTATGGATAATGTTTTATTTTGGCGGGGTGATGGGTGTTGACATGCAGCCATTGACTGTCTCTAAGAACTGGACTGAGTGACCCCTCCCCCTTTCAAACAGGAAGTCCCATAGAAATAAGCAGCTGTTAGTCGGTCATTGTGGCTCTGATCTTTTCTCTAAACACGTTCTTAATAATCCTCATTTTTCTTCTGTAGTTCAATCAGATGCCCCAACACGAGTAGGTGGAGCCTCCTGGCCCCCCATGTCTAACGTACCAAGCGTTCGATTTCGTGTCGTCTTCTTTCAAGTGGTAGGGGTGTGGCCTTCCAACAAGCTCACTCCTGATTTGTCAGAGTGGTTTCCATAGAAACTGAGACAAAAGGAACAAAAGCGGCGCCCGAATCGCCTTCATTCGGTTGGAGCCGGAAGTAAACCATGGATGACGTCCCTCAGTCCAGTCCCCTGATACAGTCAATGGTCAAAGCCTGAGCTGCAGCGTCAGGACCGACAGTCGACCCGCCGGGGGCTGGGGTGTTTTTGCTCGCAGTTCTCATGAAAACAGTGAAACGTTCAGGAGCGACGCCTGAATAAATGAGAGCTGTTCTGTCTCATGAAAACGACATTTAATCTGTAAATCCATTCACCGCTTTAGGCCTCCTTTATCAAAATGATTTGTGATTCATTCTGCAGGAACGGACTTTCTAATGCATCACGGCCATCAGCGTGCGCGGATACACAAATTCCCTTTCGGTAATTACAGCGCGCGCTAAAGCATTAGCATACACAATGCAATTAAGAGCGAGCCGAGCTGCAGATGCTCTCACAGGGGCGCTTGGAGTTTCGTCATCCGGAGCAGCTCCTAACAGTCTGCACGGGTTTGTCAACAGTTTACAGAAAAAGTTTCAACTAGCATTGTTTGACCATTTTAGTGTCAGCTTATCAAGGCTTAAACGCTAAAGAAATATAGAAAATAGCAGTTGGTATCGTAGACGCATCTTATTACGCTTCCAGTACGTCAAATGTGAATTTTTAGAACATTTTCTTTCTCTTTTTAGCTTTGTTTGCATTTGTTGGTTCTCATAACCAGCTCGATATGCAACCTAGTCCTCAATTCCATCCATCTGTTTACACTTATTAACAGTAGTACTGAGACATGTTTACATACCAGAAGAAAATACTCTTTATGCATCATTTATATTAACAAGTATTCACTAAGCCCTGATAAGCTGGCAGGTGAGTTTATGAATCCACCGAAAATATTTGTACAAAAGAAAAACCATGCAAAAAAGTTACAGCACTTCTACGTACATTTAAATGTATATAAACACAAACTATATCACAATTCTCTGAGTAACTGTTTTATATGTATTCCTATATGAAGTGGGGTTATCTGTGTATTTTCAATTCAGCTGAACTTGTTCTTGAACTCTATGTGATTTCTATGAGAATATATTGTCTGAAAGGTGTAAAGTAATTTTTTTGGATTCATTTCATAGGTTAAAGTATCCAACTATGAGCCTTTTCTTTATTCTTTAGATATTTTTGTTGTCAGTATGTGACATATAAGTAACCTCTGATTGTTTTCTGAGTGTCAGAATAAAGCAGTTATAAGAACAAGATGTCTGCCTTCAAACGTGGATGTTGTCGACTTTTCTACTAAAACCTCTTTCCTTTTCTGCTGATGTTTGTCTTTTTTTGTTTGAAAACTTTCCTGCTCATTTTTGACGCTTTTTCCACAAATTTAAAGCCAACGCGTGAGCAAAAAAGGAAGACGGTGACCTTTTTCTGCTCCATTATCGGCCAAAATATCGATTTCCTGTTGAAGCTGCTGTTTAATGTCATTTATCATGATTTTTGGAAAGTGCTGTTTGTTTGGCAGAATTAAAACGTTGGGAAACACTTTAACCGTGACATATAGAGGAGAGAATTCATCTTTTTCATGCGTTCATGGGTCGAGATGTCTGGAGAAGTTCTGCTTCTTTGCAGCAAGTAACTCATAGCCACTAGAAGGATGAAGGAAAAACAGAGTGTGAAATACTAAGTACACCCTCACTGCTTGGAAAAAGGAATGAGAACAGACAGTGGAAGTCAGTGAAACACACCAGCAAACGTTACATCTGCAGCTGGAAAGGCCTCAGTTCTATTCTGAGCGACAATCTCTGCAGAAAACCAAAGACTGAAGCGGACTGAAAACCACCCAAAAGCTGCCGCACCAACTGGACTGTAAAGGGTTCTGGATTGACTGAAGGTTCCAGAGTGAACCTGGCTTCATTCATCCCAGATCCGGTCATTTAGTGATTTGATTCAGATTCATTTTACTATCTGAATTTAAGTCAATGTGGACTTTTTTTATTATTTGTATTCCAAATCCAGGTGTTCCCATAACCTGAGCCTGAACCATTGACTATATATGAGAACTGGACTGAGTGACTCCTCCCCCCTGGCGCTCCAAACAGGAAGTACCTGCCAAAACCCCATAGACTATAGAGAAATAAACAGCTGTTACTCATTCTATTGGTCAGAAGAACCGTTCTTGCTAACATCTTCTTGATAATCCTTGAATTCTTTCATTACATTTTTGCGTAAATTTTTCAAGTTATAAACGGACCAATCAGACGCCTCATTTAAAGTAGGAGGTCTCGCATCGAACTCCAGACTCCAGACTTGAACTGCATCACTAAACAAGAACAGCAGAGAACCGCCATCACAACAGATGAGAAGAACAAACCAACACGGAGCGTCCAGAGGAAAAAGCTGAGCACCATTCCCACCGGAACCCAGACCGGGCTCCTTTTACCCTAAAGTCCAGTTCTTTGGATTGCTTGGGTCAGGGCTGTACCATCGGTCTGTTCTTGGGAGGACGGTAAAACAAAGAAACCCTTGTTGGACAACCGCCGGCCCAGATTGGTCGGCCTAACACGAGAACAGAGCGGTGGGGGGTCGGGCCAAACAGCCCTACCCAGTTTGAGGAAACTGTGTCTAAAGTCAGAACATCCTAGGAGATGTGAGCAGAAACATCTGCAGAGGACGGGTAAGAACGAAGAGAACGGTGCTGCTGTCACCGGAGCTCCCAGCCGTAGACGAACCTTAGAACTAATGGAGGGTGTACTTACGCTTTCACACAATCTGTTCTGATTAAACCTAAACAGTAACCACAAACAGACACGCAGTAGAATTAGCCTGTGCGGATCTAACAGAGAAGGGCCCTGTCTAATTCCTGGACCAGTGTCTTCAGCGAATGAATCATTTATTCCCTTCTGCAGACCTTCTGTGAGCCAGAACTGTATGTAGCTCTGGTGCTGTGAGCCGCCCCCCCGCAGCCTGTAAGGCTACACCCTTATGTATGGGGGGGCGCTAAGCACAGAGAGAAAGAAGGATGTGTGAAGATCAGGCGGGTCCCTCAGTGAGAAGGGATGGATGGAAGGAGGGGAGGTGTGGTGGATGCTGATTGAGCACACCACTTGTTTGACTGTTTGTCTCCATGGGTCGGGGGTGGGCGGAGTTTTTTTTGGGGGGGGGGGTATGCACTACAAAGCAGGTTTAATATTAAAGCTTCATCGTCTTTCATTTCATTTCATCAGAATCTCTGCGGAGCTGCCTAAGATCAGTCTGAATTAGCGAGCGTCTGTCATGACGGGGGTCCCGGGACGCTCACCCCCCCACACACACACTCCCACCCATCCGCTCAGCCTCCATCCAGCACAGTTTAGCCACAGCTCTCTGCTGGCGAGCCAGAGACCGCGCTCTGAACCATCTGTGAGCGTGGACGCGAGGTCCATCACAAACACGCCTTCATATGTTCACGCCCATTTTGTTAATCAAAGACCTGTAGTTGCCCCCCGTGAGAAGATAGTCAGGCATGTTCAAAGCGGCACTCCTCGCTAACAAAGTCGTTGGTAGAAACCCGTCAGCTGGACTGTCGTACCTGCAGCGTCTGCGGCGTCTGCAGTGTCTGCAGCGTCTGCAGCGTCTGCAGCGTCGGAAACAGCATCCACACAGACTCTCCTCACTGACTTCATTTTCTCATTGTGTGTCGGTGAAGCAGCTTCTCCATATTTACCCGTCTCCTCTCTCCCCTGTTTCCAGTAAATACAAAATGAAGAGCTGTACTCAGTATTGATGGACATCACAGATGAAATCAACGAAGAGAGGAGAACTAGCTTTAAGAAAATAACACAAGAAGAAGATGAGAAGGAGTCCCTCTACTGAGGCTGGCAAGGAAAGACGGGAGGCGTACAAAGTGGCGCCGCGGCAGCGTTGTCAAACCAGCCACAAACTTGACAGATGGAGTGAGCCAGTTTCCACCAGGGACCACCTTTTTGCCGGGTAGAAAAAGACAGAGAGAGAAAGAAGTGTCCCATTATTATATAACATTTTATTTTTCTATACTTTTGTGATTTTCAATGGTAAAAAAAAAAAAAAAAGTCTGTATAAAGCAGTATATATGTACAGATCTGTTTTTATGTTTTTGGTAAGGGAGATGAACAGTTGGCCCTTGATGCTGATTCTGTGGTATGAAGGAAGGAGGAGGGAGGCCCCGCCCCCCCTCCTCCCTTCTCAATGGCACACTGCTCTGCCGCCGATCGACAGAAAAACCAGGAGGGTGGCAGTGAGAGCTCGGCATCCAGGCAGAGGCACCTTCTACGCTGTACTTCCTGTGGGCGGGGTCAAAGCTTCGATTCCCCGCCCTCTTTCTTCCTTATTACCTTCCTTCCTTTTCGGGCCCGCAATGGCACCTCCTCGTTGGGGGGTGTGGGCTGCCCCGCTACTGTTAGCAGCGTTCCCCCTGTGGATACTGTCCTGATGTCACTTCCTCTTGGCAGCAGCGTTGGGCACCCCCCACCCTCCCCCACTGGCCGCCGGTTTACAGCGTTGGGGATGGGACGGTGAGTCAAAACTAAGCTGAGCCTCCCCGTCCGCCCCCTCCAGCAGAGGTCACTGAACCCCACCCTAGAGAAAACGTTACCCCCCCCCACCAGCCCAAGCCTTTGTGCCGCTCTGCAACCCCCCCTCTTCCCCCCCAGAACTATCAGAGCACCGTGATGAGGAGGATGCACATCTGACCCCAGTAACACATCCACGCCCACGTAACAACTGTAACCCATCACACCGCATCGGCGGGGGCACCAACAGACTCCAGCTTGGGGGGGTGGACCGTTCTGCTGGGGGGGTGGCAGAGCTCGTGGCCTCTTTGCAGCACAGTACACTTGGGTGGAGGCAGGGGTCTTTGATGAGGAGGGTCACTGTCAGCGTGTTTAATCAAGAATGTTGGTTTGTTTCTGAATGTACTTCCATGTCTAGGGTGTCCAATAAGTATGTATCCTTTCTCTGTATATAAATATCTATACATATCTATTATATGGGCTGTGGTGATGTCAGGGAACAAGAAGGGGCGGTAGGAAAGCCCCTGAACATAGAGCCCCGCCCCGCCCTGCCCCGCCCCGCCCGCCGCCTCCCAGCTGAATATGCCCCCTGATATTTACTGTACGATGTGATCATGTGTTCTATGATTGGAAGTGTGGTGATTGTTTGAACTGATCTCCCTGAAACCAGATGAGCGGTGCACACACACACTAACACACACACACTAACACACACACACTAACACACACACGCCCAGAGAATTACGTCTTCTGTAATTCTGGCCTTCATCAGAGCTGCAAAACACTTCCTAATTAGTGTTCCAGTGTCGTGGATGTCAGATAAAAAGTTTATGAATATTGATTTTCTTTCTTACTTGAACCAAAGTATGATTTGAACACAGTCTCAGTGCTCTTTGATCAGGACTCGGCGGGACTCTGTGCTGACGCCGGAGCCCGGATGCGTATTGACGTGACCCAGATTCTGCTCGCTCTCCTCCGCTGGGGAGGAGCCGGCTCTTCGGCTTACGAAGACCGGCCGCCTGCTGCTGCTGCGGCGGCGGCGGCCTGCTTCTTACGAGCCGCACTTCTCACGTCGGTGAGCGGCCGGATGCGAAGCAGAGAGGAAACGACCTGCTCGCCCTGAGAAGAAACGTTTCCTTTTCCGATCAGAGGTGTCCAGGATTGGGTGAAGCACAACTTTGAGAGTTCAGGGTACGCCACTGGGGTAGAAGTGGTTTGGGAGAGTTATTCCAAGAGGGTAAGAGAAGGTTAAAGCTCCTGACTCCCTGTAAAAACTACAGTGTGTACTGTTAATATCCTGTACAGTAAAGCTCACCTCACACTTCTTGATTAACTTCATCTTATTTCAGGTTTAAAAAAAGAAACATATTGTTCTGAATCAGGGCTCCTACCCACGCGACCTCTGTTCATCTGTAGACAGCTTATCATATATGACCAAGAGTATCTATAACAAGACAACTAACTGTTGTGAAGTCTAACCGGGGTGACGTCAGTCATTCGTTCTCTCACGTATGCAGACTGGGCATCTTCATACCTGTAGGTTTGTTTCTGGGAGTCAGGTGACTCTCTGGCCTGTTTACAGCGCTGCAGAGGCTCGTAAGCAACTCAGGAGCAGGTTGGAGTTTTGGTTTGGCAGGAACCTCCAGGGGGACAGAGATAAAGAGCCACAGTTTTATTTTTCTGCTTTTCTTTCAGAAACTGCTCACATGGTTGGAACTGATCCACTGACTTATCTATGCATTTTGCAACAAAAACACTTGATGTCATGTGTGAGAGGCACATTTTTTAAAGAACACTGTTACCTACTTACTCTGGTTAGAAACTAGCAGATCAAATCCGACAGGATGGTATTATTGTGTGTTTAGATTTTGTCAATGAATCTCACAAAAAGACAAAAGAAAAAAAAAAGAAAGAGAGTTTGTCTCTCAGTTCTCTCGTTTACTCCGATTGTGACTGAAAATATACATTTTTAAAGAAAAAACTGTTTAGCAAACATCACTCAAGCAAAAGTGCATTTCCTGGGGACTACTTTCAGCAGCGGATGAATCCACAACAGGTGCTCTGGTGGGTGTTTGTGGCAAACAAACTGCTTCCCGTTTGCTTTTGAGCTGCATCGCTGCTCCCCCGCGTATCAAAAAGGTCCAAACGTAGCATTTCTGTGGAACGGGATGCAGGAAGCGCCCGCCGGACGCCAGGCTGCTCTCATTTATGCAAAAATGGAAGAAAAAAAAAAGGTCGGGGAGTCAGAGGTTGCCAAATAGAAACTGTAAACTTGGATGCACAATCAACATCTGCAGTACCGCGTTTCCACATAGGTGTCACTATTTTTCATTCTTTCCAGTATTCTTGTTGTAGTAAGTATACTCTAAGGGGCTGCGTGCAATGTTGCCATTTTAAGTCTTGTACTGAGTCTGCTTGAAGCTGTGTGTCATCTGCAGTAAAGAAGCCCTTTGGTGGAGGTGTGTGCCGCTTTGCAGCTGACTTGACCTTTTGCAGGTGTTTTGCTCTAAAGTGAAAATAGTGAAGAAGCAGAGCTCCTCCTGCTTACGGGTTAGCGTTCATTTTTGCTGCATGATCTTTTCTTTCAGTATTCTTTTCATTTAATGACTACAGACGACTGTAGGGTGAAATGAAAAAATAAGTTATTGCCTTAGAATTTTTTTGTCTTTTTACTCACTGTTAATATGAAAAAAGGACATTTTCAATGTTATAAACTTTGATGTTCTGGTGTCGCTGAAGCAGCAGGGTTTTTTTTGGGGAGTTTTTTAATTTGTTTTTTTTTTTACTGTGGTTTTTTGTCTCTGTTTGCTGACGCCCCCCGCCCTCCCCTTTTACCGGCGTCTGCTTCCAGAGGAGTTTTGCCTTTAAAAAAAAAAAAATACTGGAAGAGTTGAGTCTAAAACTCCAGCCTGCACCGTAGCAGCAGTGGGATGGAGCGGGGGGGTGGGGTGGGGGGCACAGGGGACCTCCCCTTCCTTCCTTTAGATGCCTTCAATAAGCGGTCCTGATCTTCCTGAGCACAAGTGCTTGAGCTGTGACATCAGCAGGATGCCCCCCTCCCTCATTGAGAGGCCCCCCTCCGCTCCCAACTTGCCCAAATTCTAACAACCCCCCCCTCACTCCCTCCCTGCGCCTTATAGTATGTGAGCCCCTTTTCTATTCCTGATGTTCTGTACATAACCCCCCCCCCGTCACAAACACAGACCCGTCCTTAAAGGGGAAAAAAACAGAGAAATAGAAGAAAAATACCCCCCCTCCGCAAATCTTGTATTTTGTTTGAACAACAAAATTTATTTATAAGGATTTTTTAAACTCTTTCTCCTTTTTGTAAATGTTCCAGTTAAATAAAGTTTTAAAAATGAAAAATGATATATTAAAAAAGGTTCAAATGTCTCTAGCTCCCCCTGACCCCCCCCCCAGACTCTGTACTCTAAACTTTGTGTTTTTGTTTTCTCTTCTGTATTGCTTCTCTTTCCGTGCTTCAGATGAAGAGTTCTATTTATTATGACATTAACGTTATTATAATTATGACTAATTATTAATATTATCATCCTCATCCTCATTATTATCATTAATAAACTTGTCTACTTCAGCTGCAGACTCTGACTCTTTTTGTGGTGGTGGTGGGGGGGGGACTCTACGGTAACCAGCCTGTTAACATCCATCAAGAGGAAACATTGATCCTCTAATGTTTATTTTTGAACATATGAACGCATTCAAAATTGATGAAGAATTCCGTTCTGAGTGATGCTCTGATATGATAAATTCAAAAGATTTAGCCTGTAACCCTTGTTCTATCCCAGGCACTTTAACGTTGGGAGTTGGGTCATCTAGACCCACTAGACAGAGCTCTGAACCTTTTTTCTTCAATGATTTGTGATCTTCACTGGTGTCCATGGATTACATGAAATCTTTCCACCTTTATCCACCTTTGTCATGGTAGGGAGAACACGTCAATGGAAGGGGGGTCTTAGGATAGCACAGGTGTTAAATTTGGGATGAAAAAATCTGTTATTGATGATAAACCCTTGTGCTATCTTAGATGACCCCACCCTTGGCATGTAATAATTTAGTATAAATTGACATGCTTTAGTACGACATTTACGTTATGAAAAGGAAATCGACATACATTAGTATAACATTTTACCCCAAAAAATCCACATACAATAGTATGACATTTTTGTCATGAAAAAATCGACATGCTTTAGTATCACATTTTCGTCACGGAAAAGAAATCGACATACATTTGTGCGACTTTTTTGACATCTAAATATCAACAAACATTGGGACATTTTACCCGAAAAAAATCGACATAAATAGAATGACATTTTTGGCATATAAAAATGAACATACATTAGTACGAAAATTTGCCCCAAAAAAATCTGTAAATATCTTCATACATGAGTTTGACATTTTCGGCATAAAAAATTGACATGCTTTTGTATCACATTTTCGTCACGGAAAAGAAATCGACATACATAGAATGACGTTTTTGGTATGTAAAAATTGACATGCTTCAGTATGACATTTTCGTCATGAAAAAGAAATCGACATACATTTGTATAACATTTTACTCCAAAAATTCGACATACAATAGTGTGACATTTTCGTCATGAAAAGGAAATCCACATACATTAGTTTAATAAATCTATGTAAATATCTACAAACATTACTTTGACATTTTCGGCATAAAAAAATCGACATGCTTTAGTATTTTCGACACATTTTCGTCACGGAAAAGAAATCGACATACATTTGTATGACTTTTTTAACATGTAAAAATCAACATACATTAGTATGACATTTTACCCCAAATAATTTACAGCATGTCGATTTTTACATGCCGATAATGTCATACTAACGTATGTCAATTATGTTGGGCAAAATTACATGGCTGGTATATCATACTGATGTATGTCGATTTTTATTTCATAATGAAAATGTCATACTAAAGCATGTTGATTTTTACATGGCTAACATATCATACTGATGTATGTCAATTTTTATTTCATAATGAAGATGTCTTACTAAAACATGTCTATAGTTTACATGCCAAAATGTCATACTAATGTATGTCAATTTTACATGGCTAATAATGATGTATGTCGATTTTTTGGGGTAAAATATCACACTAATGTGTGTCCATTTTTACATGCCAAAAATGTCATACTAAAGCATGTTGATATTTTCATGCCAATAATGTTATACTAATGTCTGTCAATTTTTAAATGCAAAAAATGTATGTTGATTTCTTTTTCATGACGAAACTCATACTAATGTATGTTGATTTCTTTTTCATGACGAAACTCATACTAATGTATGTTGATTTCTTTTACATGCCAATAATGTCATACTTATGTATGTTGATTTCGTTGGGTAAAGTTACGTGGCTAATATATCATACTAATGTAGGTCGATTTTTATTTCATAATGAAAATGTCATACTTAAAGCCTGTCGATTTTTACATGGCTAATATCTCATAATAATATATGTCGATTTTTTTGGGGTAAAATGTCACACTAATGCGTGTCCATTTTTACATGACGAAAATGTCACTAAAGCATGTCGATTAATCCATGCTAAAAATTTCATACTAAATCACGTCGAAATTTTAACTACCAAGTTTGTCATACTAAACCATGTCGATTTTCATCTACAAAAAACGTCATACTAAAGCATGTCGAAAATGTCCCACTTATCTGTGTCGATATTCCCATGATGAAAATGTCATACTAAAGCATGTCGATTTTAATCTACCAAAAATGTCAGACTAAAGCATGTCGATTAATCCATGTCGAAAATGTCGAAATAATGTGTGTCAATATTCCCATGATGAAAATGTCATACTAATGCATGTCGATTCTTATGGAGATGAAAGGAACCACAGCACTGCTATGGAGACAGTAGAGCAAGAAGGTGCAGGTTCAAATCCCAGAAAGTACCAGATGGAAGAAAAATGGTGATCGACAAAGTGCTTACTGATGTCCAGAATAGTGCGATGGAAGTGACTTGATCTCTGAAGCAGAAAAGTGCTGGTTCAATTCCCCGTCTCTGTTTCTTTGTTCTCGGTTTTTGCCGCTCTTTGACAGTCATCAGCTCAAAGGAACAAAGCAACACAGTTCTGCTGTAGACAGATTAGCACAGTGGGAGTGTTTCTGTCCTTGAAGCGGGAGATTGCAGGTTCAAGTCCCAGTCAGGGACATCGAGGTGTTCAGTTGCTTCACAATTCAAGCTGCGGCTAGGAGGAGTCCTGACAGAAAGGGGGCTTCATCTTTGCCCCCCACCCCGAGGAAGGAGGACCAGGAGAAGAGGATCCCAGAACAAGAGAAGATGTGCATTTAGATAGAGCAGCTTGGATGTGTGGAGGGTCTGAGCACTGTAGATGCAATACAGGTAGAGCAACACCTGGAGGTGGTGGCAGATGAGGGAGCCGACGGACAGTGTTGTAGCTAAGTAAACCTTTAGTAGTTATTTTATTTAGACACCTTTTTTATTTTTATTTAGTGAACCTTTTCATAATCATACATACCAACTGTTGTTGAAGTAAAGATAAATAATAGAAAGGATAGATAACAAAATGAAAGATAAGATTTTGAAAGATAAGATTTATAAGATTTATAAGATTTGATTTAGAAAGTATAGTACCATAATGCTTGCAGCCTGAAAGGTACTATCATGACTATCATGATGTAGTTGCTGCTTCTAGGTATTAAAAAAATCTACCACACCCCTATTAATAGTACAAAGTCTAGTTGGTTTAGCCTCCTGTCAGTTGTAGTCTTCTAGGTAACTGTCTCACTACCAGTTAGCATAGCTCTAGTATCAACCTTCATCATCTATCTTATAGCACTAGGAAGTCTTTGATCTCCTTGATTGTCAACCAGACTAAAGATGAAGCTGCCCCCTTTCCCAGCATCCTTGACTCTTCCTCACCCCAAGCATGAGTTGTGATGCAACTAGCCAGGACTTGAACCTGCAATCTACCGCTTCAAGGACAGAAACACTCCCACCGTGCTAATCTGTCTACAGCAGAACAGTGTTGCTTTGTTCCTTTGAGCTGATGACTGTCAAAGAGCGGCAAAAACCGAGAACAAAAAAACAGAGACGGGGAATTGAACCTGCGCTCTCCCGCTTCAAGGACAGAGACACTCCCACCGTGCTAATCTGTCTACAGCAGAACTGTGTTGCTTTGTTCCTTTGAGCTGAACACGCTCCACATGTTTCAAAAATCAACAATCAGGTTTAAAGACACAGACTATGACATCTACTTCCTAAAGACCCTTATTCTAACTGGGAATTGAACCAGCACATTCTCACTGGAAGCACAGAGACACTGCCACCACACTACTCTATCTGCATCAGAGCAGGGAGGTTCTGGTCCATGGAGGATCTTCACGCAGAGTCAGCTTTTATAGCGACGGTTTGTTAACGAGTCGGGAATTGAACCAGTCCCTCCCACTGCACACAGGTCCAAAAAAATGTTCTTTATCAGTTTTTAAACTCATTTGGATTTATTACTACATGACAGTTGTTTTACTTACTGGTACATCCTTTTATCTGTTTGTAACGTCACACTTAAAGTAAAACAAAGTCAAAAAGATTTCATCATTACACAGAACATTCTTCTAATGTTTTATTTCTGCTTTAGCTATAAAAAATGCCTTTATAAACGTGCTTTGTAAAAGTTTCAAAGCATTTCATGTTTTCGCTATTCTACTCACAAATATCATAATGAAACACTTGGCTGCCTCCAAAACAGTTTTTGGAGGTTAACTGTATATATTTCATACTGAAAGTAGTTTAAAAAACTTTTAGTATCCAGTTTTTCTCAAATAAAACACTTAAATTTTACTTCAGTTCAAAGTTTGTTTTTTTACTTGTTGGTATTTGCATTAAATGACATTCCAAACAACTCCTTTTTTTCAAATTTTATTTGAGATGTATGTACATAATATGCAAAGTTTGCTGAACAATAAGTAAAAAGAAAAACAGAAGAATTTATAAGGATATGAAAATTACAGGCAAAAACATTTGTATTAAAAGAGAAACAATTTTTAGTTTCCTCACAAACCACAACGGTTTTGTTTGATTCACACAAAGAATAGAGGATGAACTCCTGAGGACCAGACTGTGTGGACGACCTAGCAGCCCCTCCCTGAACATCTTAAATTTGAGTTCAAGTTGGAGACTTGTGTCATAAATAACCGGAAGACAAAAATGATTTTTAGAATGTTCTCTAAAGAGAAAGCATTCTAAAAATCAAAACTGCACTAACAGTTTGCATAATTGAATGACTGAAATATTTCACACTAGTTGGTTTAACCCTTGTGCTATCTTAGATGACCCCCCCTACATTGATGTGTTCTCCCTACCATGACAAAGGTGGATAAACGCGGAAAGATTTCATGTAATCCATGGACACCAGTGAAGATCACAAATCATTGAAGAAAAAAGGTTCAGAGCACTGTCTAGTGGGTCTAGATGACCCAACTCCCAATGTTAAAGAGCCTACGATAGCACAAGGGTTAAAGGCATAAGTATGCGTGTGTGAACACTATCTGTTTTGTGTGCATGTTGACATGTGGACATTTTTGCAGCTAGCAGGTGTGTTGATAACATTGGAGTGTGTGTGTGGACAGGCCCCGCCCTTTTTGTGCTACATTTGAACCTTACCGTAATGATAAACAACCAGTAAACTTGTTGCTTTATGCTGCTTCATGGTCTTATCCTCCCCCCTCCTATTATCACCCTCTTACCCCCCCCCTCTCTCTAACATCCCTCTCTCTTTTTCCCTTCTTTCCTTTTCCGTCCCGTCCAACACTAAAACCTGATTGAAATTAATAAAGTTTGGCCTCAATTCCAAAAGGGGTTTATTCAGACATACCTCTGGTTTGTCTGAAGATTAATAACCCCTCTTGTTAAAGTAAAATATGTCCAACACAAGAGGCTGTCAGCTCTCATCTGTCTGCCCAGCTGTTGGACAGGACAAGTTAAAAAAAAAGAATGTTCTCTAAAAATTGTGTTAAGAGAAAAAGCCGTCCCTGGTACACATGAGGCGCTGTCCCCTAATGGGTTAGTGACTTGCAACGCTGGGATGGAGCGGTTTGTCTTACTATAGACGCCATACTTACTATAGAATGTCGATTTTCATGTACCAAAACTGCCATACTAAAGCATGTCGATTTTTACATGCCAATAATGTCATACTAATGTATGTATAGTTTGACATTTTCAGCATGTAAAAATCGACATGCTTGCATTTAAAATTTGACATAATTTAGAATGACATTTTACCCCAAAAAGTAGACGTACAATAGTATAGAATTTTATCCCCCCCAAAAACTCGACAGACATCATGGCTAATTTATCATATTTTAGCCATGTAAAAATTGACATACATTAGCTTGACATTTTCGGCATGTAAGAATCGACATGCTTTAGTATGACATTTCCATCAGGAAAAGGAAATCGACATACAGTGATCCCTCGCTATAACACGGTTTACTTTTCACGGTTTTGCTACTTCACGGATTTGCATCGTGCATTGTGTTCTGCATTCTGATTGGCTAAAAAGTCACTCCGCTTCTTCTCTACCTGTGCGTCAATAACGCTGCAGTTTAATATGTTCATGTACGTAAAACAGCTCGCCAAATTTACATTATCAAATCATCTTCAAATCATCAACAAATCATCTTTGCAATTTCGAGTTTCTCAAAACCCATAGAAAAAAGAGCGACTTCAACTGCCAATCATTATGTTGTTCTCCCGATCAAACACAGCTGCACTGCGGGCTTCAAATGAAGAAAACACTGGAGGATGCAGCGGCTTAGTCTGAAGAGCAGTGAAATACACCTGAGTCACTATTTGTCCAACTGTACTTTGTATTTTTTTCATAATCATTTTAAATTTTCTCCCGTTTAATCCAATTACTCTCGTGTCGCGGTGGGCGGGGCTAATCTCCGCGATTTGAAGCCTTCTCTACACATTGATGATTAAAAATATTATTTGACAGTACAGAAGTTATTTGTTGAAAAAAGCGTTTCTAAAGTACTTTTATTTGTGAAACAAATGCTTGAGCCTGTAAAATGGTTTGTTCTTTCTTTTCAATGCATAATAGAGTATTTAATTGTAAAAAAAAATAGAGGTTTCTACTTCACGGATTTTGCCTATCACGGGTTCTTTTTGGAACGTAACCCCCGCGAAAAACAAGGGTTTACAGTACATCAGTATGATATTTTTATGTAAATATCTGCTTACAATAGTTTGACATTTATAGCATGTAAGAATCGACACGCTTTAGCGTGACATTTTCGTCATGAAAAAAAATCGTCATGCATTAGTATGAAATTTTTTGCATTTAAAAATTGACATAAAATAGAATGCCATTTTTTGGCACACAAAAAAATTAACAGTCTATTCAGTAGGACCATTAGCTGTGTATCCACCTGACTTCTGCACAATACAACTGATGGTCCCAACCCCATTCATAAGGCAAGAAATCCCACTTATTAAACCTGACAGGACACACCTGTGAAGTGAAAAACATTTCAGGTGACTACCTCTGGACGCTCATCAAGAGAATGCCAAGAGTGTGCAAAGCAGTAATGAAAAGGTGGCTACTATGAGGAAACAAAGAATATGACATATTTTCAATTGTTCCACGCTTTTTTGTTATGTATATAGTTTCACATGTGTTAATTCACAGTTTTGATGCCGTCAGTGTGACTACAATTTTCAAAGTCATGAAAATAAAGAAAACTCTTTGAATGAGGTGTGTCCAAACGTTTGGTCTGTACTGTATATACATGCATGCCCACATGTATACATAAATGCAGACATGCATATATACATGCATACATTAATCCATCCATATATATACATATGTGCATATAGGCATACGTTCATCCAAGCATAAATACATTAATCCATATTTACAAACATACATACATACATAGACCCAAACACACACTCACATGTGCACTGAGAGAGATTACCTTAAGACATATTTTCTTGGAATAACATTAATTTTCTGGTCTTTAAATTCCTATTGATTTTATTTTTTTTCCAGCCTTTTTTCCAATGATACACTATTTTTTTCACTATTCTTACATATTTAATGTTTTTGATGTTTAAATAGAGTTAACCCCTTCAATTATTGACTGTAATGTAATTAAAAAATTTAAATTAAGTCTAAAGTTTTCCTTTTTTTCTGTAGCCCTGCTGCAGTATGTGCTTTTGTCCACATGGGGGCGCCCCTCATCAGTATCTGTTCCATCTGGGATCATCAATGAAATATCATCCTCTCCCCTTTTTATTCATACCGACGTTGGTTGATTAAGGTGGATCAAAATATGATAAAAACATCTGCTGGCCTCAGAGAGAATCTGTCACCTCCACCATAATCACACAATCATGGAGTGATGAGACACTCCCGCTTTATGGGGAGGGTACTTTGCTAAAATGGCCCACGTAAAACCCCATCTGTACAAATGGGCCTTGGACTGGAGCCAAAGCAGGGGCTCAAAGACCCCATATATCATGACCCGGCCCCTCCAGCACAGAGCAGTTGTGGAGGAAAGTCTTTGCACGTGTTCTCACTTTTCTTTAAACAGATTAAGCGAAGATGATTCATGGAGGGAGTGACGGCGGAGGCCGGAACAGCTTGCAGCGCCTTTCCCCCTTTAGTTTATCCCAGGATTCCTAATCACGCTCATTCATCTCCGACGGCTGAAGATAAAATCCAGACCTATTCAGGAAAGAGTCAAAGAAAAAGGAAGCTTCGCGGATTTTCTTCCCACTGACTGAAATCCCTCGTTTCTACATTTATGGTATGCAGAGGCTGCAGGTAAAATGAACACCTGTTTGTTTATTTTTACCAATTTATTCCCCGATCTAATCTTTGGATTTTCTTTCTATTCCGCCAAAAATTGTGTTTTTATGTGGATGTCCACAGTCGTTCAAACGTCTGAATTTAATTCAAAGTCAGTTGGAGCAGATTGAAAGCCTCCATCGGGATTTTTAGGTCATTTCATTGGCAATAAATCCCCCAGCATGCTGGCGCACCACAGGGCTGTGTGCTGAGTCCCTTCCTCTACTCTCTCTTCACTCACAACATTCTGACGACACAACACTGAGGGCTTCTTCAGCATCAATGATGAGACCTTCTTCAGATAGGAGATTGACCATGTGGTGCAAAGACAATAATCTGCTCCTCAACATCTAGACTAAAGAGGTCTTCGTGGACTACAGGAAGGAGAAAAGAAGGTCAGCAGCGACTGTTCTTCTTAAGAACACTTAAGAGTTTAATAAATGTATCTTTTTAATCAATACAAACTAAAGATGTAGATGAATTCTCTTTTCTGTTCACTGGATTCCTTTGTGGTAAATCTACAGCAGGAAGGTGAAGCAGTCAGCAGCACACCTTGAGTAAAAGTAGTTACTCTAAAATAGTACTTGGGTAAATGTAAACATTCATCCAAACCAAAAAAAAAGAAAACTGGATGAAAATGTTGAGTTTTAGGTAACGTTTTAAAGTTTCTTCTTTGCAGAAACATTTTAGTCAGAACTTTTTGCCTCAGACCTACAGCAGCTTTTTGTGAAAACTCCTTTTTCTTTACAGCCTCTAAAGAAACAATCAAAACAATGAAAATGGATGAAGTCTGATCTGAATTCTCTGTGCAAATTTACTCGAGGAAGTACATACAAATGAAGTTACTTGAGTGAATGAAACTTGTTTGTTCTCTGTTCTGCAGATCAGAGGTTAGAGGAACTTTTGAAGATTTACGTGTGTGAAGAAGCAAACTGCTTCATGACGGAACTCCAGGAGAAGTTCAGAATTCATCCCCAAGAACCAAAAGCTGCAGGAATTCTCTGATCTGAGTTACCTCTGGGGGCGCAAATCTGTGAGGGTGGAAGGCTAAGGAGATCTCCATAAGTTACAGCACAAACGCTGCTGCTGCTCACAAATGAAGCACCAAGTCACAGGAAAACTAAAATCCATCAGATCAGCCTGAGTCTGGAGAAGACTGATCTGCACCCTACTGCACCCGCATCACTCTGCACCCGCATCACTCTGCACACAACTCTTTCCAAGAGCAAAAGCAAACAGGAGCTGCTCAGCAAACATATGACCTTTAAGCAAATGTCTGCAAGGATGAAAGAGCGGACTTGAACCATCACTCGGTTCCTGGAACCTCAGATTTTAGTCACAAAACTTTGAATCCTTTTGATCATAATCTAGCTGCAGTTACAACAAATATCCATTGGAGGGAGACAAACCCCAACAAATCCTCCACATGAACTTCAGTTTTTTAGCAGCTGAACTACTAGAAATAAAAAAATAAAAAACAATAAAAAAATTAAAATTATGAAATTAATTAAATTTCTAAAAATGCAGCAGGTAAACTGTAGGAACCTTGTTCTTTATTTTAATTACACAGTTGTTTTATAGAACCTGTTTGCACTTTTGAATGTGTGTGGGAATGTTTCTTAATTTTTACTGAAATGGAAATAATGCAACAATATTAACTTTTCTGTTACTTTCTTCTTGTTAGCAGTTTTTCATATTAAACCCAGATATCTGGTCTGTTTGTGACACACAAATACTATTTGTTTTTATTTTGGTTTAAACCTCCAACAATCTTTGAACTTTAACAAGCAGATAAAGTAACAAACATTTATTCATTTATCTAAGAATAAATAAAGCATCAAAAATTCCAAAGATTTTTGAAGTTTACGTTTCCAGTGATCGTCTGATCCACTTTTTCTGGATTTTTTCAAACATTTCATCTTCTTGACGTCTATATTTTCACTCCTTGTTTGTCCAGTTTGTGCTGCTTCATTCTTTAATGAAAGTTTATAATTTTACTGACTACAAACTGATATTTTTATGTTTAAATGAATTTTTCTTTAGTCTGAAGAAACCACATGACTCAGCAGAAGTTCAGCTTTGAACCGCTTTAATCAGCTCAAATGTTTTAGAAGTTTTCAAACTTAAATTGTAACAATCTTTTCAAAGAGCATTTACATTTTATTTAAAATATGTTTCTGTCGAAAGTAGGTGTTTGGTAATAATCTTCATTTAATGTCTAGCAGAAAAAGTTTGGTTTGAGGTTTTTCTTTTGGTTGCCCCAAATTAAACTTTGAAAATAAATGGAAATTTGATGTTTAAGGTACTAAACAACAAAAACCCAGGTGAACACTGGAAAATGATTAAATTCAAATAAAAAATATGATATTTAATGTAAAATCTCACAAGTTGAATGAGTACAATTTATTATCGCAATCACACGAAGAGTTAAAAACGTAATAGATGTTTTTTCCACAATGTGCACAGAAAAATGCCCAAAATAAGTTAATTATTTAAAGGTTTCGACATAACGACACTTAAAAAATGTAATCTGATAGAGTTTATTTTAAATAAAAAATAAAATTTTGACAGTTTTTAGAATTTGGATAATTACTATTCAGAACAAAGAAAAGTAAGTAAGCTAAGTCAGGGGCTTCATAAACATTGATCTACTGTTTCTTTTAAAAAACTTTAAATTTGGTTTCTTCAGCAGGTCTGAGTATATTTTGTTTGTATTTTATTAAATCTATATGGGTTGCATTGATTTGACTGATAATTGTCTCTGCTCTGTGTTTTACCAGCAGAAGTTCCCACACAAACAAATAAAGTACCTATGTTTTGATTTGATTTCAGGAATACTTCCAGATGGAAATAACCTAACTTCTTGATGAGTTTGAAGTTTTTCCGTTCTTTTCAATGAGAAGACGGCGGGGTCCAACATGAGAAAAACCATAAGTGAATTGGACCAGTGGTAGCTGCACCAAATATTGCTTCTCTGTTTTTCTGCTTCAACTTTAAAGAATTTGGTCGTTTCTTTAGGAAAATGATGTTATTGGAGACGTTTTTCTACTAAAATGCAAACACTTCCAGGCTGAAGCCAAACACTGAAGCTTTTTTGAAAGTAGCGGTTTCCTCTGAAGGATGCTGGGCTCTGTGACGGCTCAGGCTGCTCACAGATGAGTCGCGGCAAAGGTGGACCTGATGACGCTCTAAAGCTGCTCTCAGAGTTCTGCACGCTGCCAAGGCGCTCAGGATTTAGAACCACCACTGGTGTCCATCTGCACACCGGATTTAAAGTGTGGCTTCGCTGTGACCCGTCTGTCGTGTGAGGCCTCTGGAGACGGACGGCGGAGAGAACATTTGCCAGGAAACGGGCTCTGCTCTCCACAAACACGCAGCCAAAACTGGAAATCTTTGCTGCGATCTTCTGCTTTCCTGTTGCTCATATGTTTGATAATTTCATCAAACCTGTAATTCACCCCAGCAGGGAAAAGGGAGGAAGCACGTGAGCGTGGAGCTCGGCCTGCCTGCTTTAAGGCAGCTTACTGCCGCAGCCAAATCCATTTTTACTCACCCTGTGGATTATGAGCCGGCTGGCAGGGCCGCTCCGCTGCGAGCGAAGCCAAAAACCATGCAGGCAGGTGGATACTGCGAATGTAGAGCACGGGAAACACTGCTCATGCATGCAGCACGCATCCCTGCCTGCCTCCCTGTGTTTCTGATGCTAAAGGAGCGAGGGGCTTCAGGGTCTGACCCCGTGGTGGGAGATCGATTCTGTTGGCTGCCTTCAGAGGGCGCCGTCACGCTGGCCACCACAGCAGCTGAGGAGGCAGCATGTGTGTGAAATCCTGAGACTGCATGTTAGCAAGAGTCTTCCTCAATTCACAGAAAGATTTCTTTACAGGAACCACAGAGGAAGACTGTAATGATGAAGATCAGAACTGAGAATGAGAATCCTAAAGGAGCGTTTTAGTCAAAAGTGTTTCCCTGTAGATGCTAAAATACTTTAAAGTGTTCTTCCATCCCATTCAGGCCTCTCACCTGCTCTGACGTCTGTCTTAACGGATGCCATTCTGGAGCAACCTGCTGCTCAGACGACCCTGAATCATCTCATTTTCAGGAAAGATTCAGAAACAGCTGCTCAGTGACAGCAGCGTGCTAAACAAAAAGGTTTGTCAGAAACCACCTGGATCTATTTGCACAAATCCATCAAACCCTGATTTAGTGTCGCTTAGGCCAAACGCTGAGCTGCATTTCCTGTGCAGATAAAGAAGAGGGGCTTTGAGGCTTCATTGTGCTGTTTTAAAGCCAGAGTGTTGTTCTCCACAAGAACAAAGTGTGCTTTATCTCATCACACATCTACCCTCTGACAGGTGTAGGTTGGGTGGTGAAAATGAAAATGGAACGTACCATTGTCATGCGTGTGGTAAGTTTATTGCAAAGTATTTGTAAGGCGAATGGAGGTTAAAAGCACTAATGACGTACAGCTGATGCTGTCGTACGGCGTCCTTCCACCGCACTCTAGTCGTTAGTAAGGTGTGGGTCCTGTCTCCTTACTGACCGCGTACAAATGCCGCACACACGGGGTGTGCACGTCATCTTTAAGCGCACTCAGAACGCCACACAAACTACCCTCTGATTTCCTCATTTCTAACAGTCAGGCAGCAGCAAGGAGCGTGCACGAATCACGTGACCAGCACTAACAGGCTCCTTCAGCAGTTTGCAGGGATGTTTGCAGGCTTTGCAGGATTTGGGGGTTCTAAAAAATGAAAATTCTGTACAACACCCCTATGTCTCTCCTCCCTCCCCCTTTTACCCTTACATGTTTTCAAAGTGTTCACTACAACCTGTCGCCTGCAGCACGCCCCTAGTAAAAATGTACACGATGTACATGAACATTTTCAAAGGGTTCACTTGGCGCTCTACCTGTGTGATCCGTACAGGTTTGACCATTTTTTTCACCTGTATCCACCAATGACAATGTCTCCATTACCTACTGTGGAGTAATAATGTCAAACAGTATCAGATTAATGCACAGACAGTTGCTTTGTCAGCAGAATCCATTGCTTTTGCAAATCCATGGCATCCATGAAGTGAGGCAAACACAACTCACTTTCACAGCCACTGTGACGAGTGAAAACAAACTGCATCCACTGCGGCTCGGTTTAAACACAAGCTGGAGAATCCTCCCTCTGAGCATTTCTGTGCTTCTGACACAGCGGTCCAGCAGAGACACAGTTTGGATGCTGCCGCTGCTGCTGCTGCGTTTAAAGACATTCTGCAGCATCAGACGCAGAAAATTCATCCCCAAAGAAGCTTAACAGAAAAAAGTTATTTGGGAGAAAACTTCTGGTTTTAAAACACTCCAAACTACGATTCTGGATATGAAATCGTGTTAATTATGAACATCTACCATTCTAATGGGAGAAGTGGTTCAAGAACAACTGGAAAAAATGATGCGCATCCGATCAATCTACAACTTTTTGTCACATGTCTGTTTACTTTAAATGCAGAAAAGCAAAGATTTCCATTTTCAGTGTTTTCCCAGAATCCTTTTGTCAAACCGTTGATATGGTTTGTGACTTCTTTTTAAATCCTGGAGGGTCAAACGCGCCTTTCATGAAACATCTCAGCCAGACTCAGAGCCACAGGAGACGTGGAGCGCCTCGGTTAGCAGCAGTCAGAGCTGCATCTCAGTGAAAGCCGAGATGGCTCCTGTCAATACTTGGAGTCTAACGGGATAATCTTAGACCTCCCTCTCGGGAAGCAGTTTAAGCTTCTCCTGAAACAGCAAACGCTCTGAGACGTGAAGCCAGCCATGGTTTAAAAAGGCAGGACGCTGGTTGGCGATCTGAGTCGAGGTCAGATGTGTTTGCCGCCATCTTGTCCTCTGAAGCAGGGAGGCCAGGCCGCAGCGAGCGCGAGCATATGTCCGCTTTCCGTCTGCTGCCGCATTGACATGTGCGCCCGCCTCCCCCTTCAGCCCACCTGCTCGGTCTGAGCGCCATGAGCGGCGCAGTGACAGGATGCGGAGGGAATCTGTGTGCGGATCGAGTCACGGCGCCAACGGATGTCCAGAAAAGCCCAAAACTGTCCGATAACCAAAGTTTTCCGCTCATTTTCTTAATGGCAAATATCAAATTAGGACCAAAATTATCAGCAAGGCCATCAAAAACCCGAAGAATATAAACATTCATACTCAGAATTCAGTTTGCATTTATGGAAACTCCATGAATATGTTTTGCATAAACAGTCAAATTAACATTTAAAGCAGCTTTGCTTCAAAATGATGAAGAGGCAAAAAGAAACCGACTTTAAGAGGCAGAAACAAAAATGGATGATTAGAAAACAAACATTTTCTTTCTTTAAGATGCTCAGATGATTCATTTAAAGTGATGTTTATTAATGGAGCTTCAGCTTTGACAGTTGAGGGGTTTATAGAATATATTAGAGAATCTTTTCCTGCATTTTGTTGATCCGCAGTCGAGGGTTTCGGTTGACGTGAATTAGGTTTGGAGCTGTTGAACATTGCTGGTCGGTTGAGAATTACGCAGTTCAAGCATATTTTACGCACTTTATGCCAAATAATTACAGAAATTGTCTGAATTGGGCATGATTTTTGATGTGAATAAACAAATGTGTGGCTTTCTGACGGACTTGTCCATGTGTACTACCGATGTTTAACTTTTATATCACACATTACATAATTGACGCATGAAATACCATGAATGGCATATATTCAGCTGATTCACGTGTTCCTTGCGTGGTTCATTGGGAAGAAACGTAAAGAGGAAACAGGTCTGTGAGGAACAGAATTCTCGATGTTCATGGGAGAAAACTTGATTTTTTTTCCTCCATTATACAAATAAATTCTGTAAAATTCAATCCTTCCGAATTCTTTCTTACATTCTGGCTTTAGTTGAAGTGTTTCTGTGATGGACGTTACAGAGCAAATCAGCTTTTTGAGGAAATAAAACCTACAGAATCTATGACTATGAAAGCATTTTTAACCTACGGTTGGACGATAAACGCAGACTGTTGGGGTTTCAAACGCCTGAACACATTTTCATCAACTCTGTTCCTCTCGTCCACAGTCACACCTGCAGCGTGAAGGCGTCACCCACACTACTGCTCGCTTTTCCTGTCCGCATTTCCACTTTTCTTAACCAATTATGTCCCAAACGTCAAGATCTGTGTTGCACTAAATGGCGCCACGTTCACGGCGGAAACCTTCACCAGCAAACTGGAGCTGGAAGTGAATCCTATAGCAGCTGTGTGACACTATGGAAACACATCAGTGTTTTTATAAAGGGGGGGGCGAGGATATGAGCTTCACGCTGCAGCAGAGATGCTTTTTAGGAGCAAGCTTCCATGGATGTGAAAATGAAAATGCCTAAAAATAGAAGGGGGGGTGTGAGCCGCTGTGTTTGTGGGTGTGAATCGATTCAGCTAAAGCAATTAAAACACAATATTTCCAACTAAATTAAACAAAAAGCAGGTATGTAGAACATTGTGTTAAAAGCTGCACAAACCCAGTTTTATTGAAGTGATAACTTTTCAGAACCGTTCACTGTTTGGCACAGAGGAAATTCTTTCTACTGACCGAAAAGATCCCAAACTCGCAGTTTCCTGGTGCTGAAACATCCAAACCGCTGCTGTAAAAGGGAAAAGTCTGGACTGAAGATCAGGCTGGAATCCAAACAGGAAGAGGAAATTACAGAAGCGTCTGTGATTGAAGCAGACGTGCATGAGTCACCTGCAGACCGACGGCGTCGTTCGAGGCGCGCTGCTCCCGCTCTGACCTTTCAGAACCGGCTCTGTGGCGGGAGAGCGGCGGCTCCGGTGAAGAGAACATCTCCTGGACGCCGCTCAAGGTCAGACGGAGCCGCGGCGGCTCTCACACCACAGAGCCGGCGTTGGCTCAGCACTTATTCGTCTATCGCCTCTCTCTTCCTCTTTCTTGTGTTTCAGAATCGTCACAAAGACAAAATCTCAGAATCAACTGGGAATGAAAAATCTAAATCTAGAAGTCGTTATAAATTGTTGTTTTGGCTGATTAAACCCCCCCCCCCCATTTCAAAACCACACAACTTTCCGTGCTTCTGTGTTTTATGGGCGGCGTAAACATCTCTGAGGTCCAGCTCTGACCGAGAGACTGGAACTGTTCTGCAGCTTCTGGAGTCCGTTCCGTTTCTCATTTCTAAAAGGCGATTTAAATCATTAATAAACAAAATATTTAGGAAAATGTTTGTCTTGTAACAGAAATGTTCCGTCGTGCACCATTTATTCCTCTCCCTGTTAGCATGTATGTCACATGACTGAAACAATCGATAGTCAAAGGACGGCAAAGGCCACCTAGTGGTTAGTTGGTGAACTAACCTGGCTTTAGTGTTTTGCTTTTTACACTGGCTTCAATCTGGAAGTCGAAGCTTTGCTGTTTTTTTGTGCAACCTGTGGTTTTGAGTTAACTTTCGTGTTTTATGAGATAAAACTCTTAGTTAAAAATTGTAATTGTAACAAAGTCAGTGTTTCACACGTGCCCCCCCCCCTCCAACTGAAATCAGGAAATTCGAAGGGGCTGCAGAAAGTAATGATGGACATGAATGAAGGATACACACTTCTCTAAAGGGGAGGGGGGGGTGTCCACAAACATGTCTGATCTCTGCTCCATGACACGGCAACACTGACTTGTAACGGACACGTGTCATGCATGAGCGAGGGAGGGGTGAGACGCCGTCTGTCCCAGGGAAGGTTCGAAGGACAAACCTGTTGAGATGTGAGCTGCAGCAGGGCAGACAGGACGGGGGGCGGGGGGGGGGGGGGGGGGGCAACCGCTGGAGCCCTGACAGGAGGATGGGGGGGTGTCAGGATACCGCCATGTCTGAACGGGACTGAGAGGACGGCTGGAGCTCCGGCAGCAGAGCGAGGGAGGAGGAAACACAGGGGAGGGAGGGGGTGCGAGGATAAATCCTTACTACATACTGATTACAGCTCACAAGCCCTTCCTGTGACATGGAATGTGGGAGTCAGGATTACAGCGGGCCAGAGACGGCGAGCAACTGTTGACGGTGGACCTGGGAGGGGGGTCCAGGTGGGACAAGAAAGATTAAAAAAAGACCAGCAGGACAACAAGTGTAGCTGAGATAGAAACAAGCAGGAAGGCGCTTTTTGCCCAAGAATCTCCAAACTCTGGCAGCTGACTCACATCTGCCCCCCCCCCCCCCCCCCCCTCCCCACCCAGCCATCTGTCGCCGGACTCCGGCAGCCCCATCCCAGGCTGCTGGATCTTTCCTCAGAATTTGATGGAGCGGCTGCATCCGAGGGGGGGGGGTCACCCGGCAGGATCAGTGACAGATGGGGCGGGAGGTGTGGACCCTCAACGTCGGAGTGATGGGGAGGGCGGCGAGCCGTCTCAGCTCCCACTTCAGATCCTGTTCTGAGGTTTTTTTCCTTCAGGTGCCCTTCTCCAGACAGCAGAGGATCCCCCCCCCCCCCCCCCCCCCCATCAGAAGGAGCAGGCATGCTCCTCCTCAGCGGCTCCTCGCCTGAAAGATCTCCTCTGACGGATCTGTCTCAACTTTAGCTGTGATCTGTGGAGCGGTCCCTCCTGCTCCCCTCCATCCGCTCCTCTTCCTGCTCCCTTTCTTCCCTCCTCCTCTTTTTTTGTGTTACCAGCGAGTGATAATGTGACCTTCTGCCAAAGTGCTGGAAAGCATGCCACCGTCGCAGCGGGCTCCGGTGTTGCTGCCACTGAAATAGACTCAAACAAGTGCAGGGGGAGGAAGACGGGAGGACAAAAGGGAGGACGGGAGAGGGAAGAAGAGGAAACTGCAAGAGGACAGCTGTTGCCCTGCAGAAGGGATGAGTGCTGACGAGCATGAGGATCGCCGACGCAGGTAAGAGCATCACCTTCAGGCGCCTGTGAGGCGTGTGTCTGGGGTCAGAGGACGGCGTTCTGGCCGGAACTGTTGCATCGGCCGCCGGCAGGACGCTCAGAGGAGAACGATGCGTCATCGTAAAGAGTTTGAGAGGCTTTCATGTCCGACCTGAAGCTGCTGACATTGTTGAAGGCTCTGTGAAGGCAGAGCGGCTAGGGTTAGAGTCAGGCGGAGAACAGAAACAGTCTGGAAGATTGAATGCTTTAATGAGGAGAAAAGCCGTTTGCCTCTGAAAGTTTGACAGGTCTTGAAGGGAAAAGTGTCACAGCCGCTGCTTTTCAGCAGATTAATGCCGAGAAGCCGAACGAGATTCAAAAATGATGGAAGGGTTCACAGCGGACGAGTTTTCTTTGATCCTGAACAGGTTTTTTTCTTGTCAGGCTTCGTTGAAGCTTCACATTCAGCTTTTGTGACCCTCAGTAAACATTTGCAGATTGTTTGTGAGGCGGCGGCGATGCCTCTCCTGGTCTAATCCCAAAGTTCACACGTGCATAAACCGAAACGCTCAACCCAGGATGGTTAACATCCCAAAAGCACATGAAGGAGTTCTCGACACGTATGAATTACTCTGACATACGAGACGTTGGAGTTTTAGTGGAAAGGTTTGGGTGCATGTCATGAAATCAGAGCAGAAGCTGCTCTCTGTTGGTCAAAAACTTCCTTCGATGATTCATTTTTTCCACCCCAACGTAGTTTCAATAGTTTTGGTTTTCCCTCTGCTGGAATAAATATAAATGCGGTGAATGGAGTGGGGTGGGGGGGTGCAGCAGTTAGGCAGGTGAAAAATGGCTGTTCATTATGTTATGCCAACCATATCCCGGTCTCAGTAATTGGATCTACGTGTGTGAGAATAATTCCGGCATCCGCAGGGACGGCTGTGTGCGTGACACCGGGGGCCAACTCCACGCAATCCTACTGTAACGCAGGAATCTGCAGCCGGACGTCACAGTCAGGGAGAAGCTAATCAATAACAGCTGATAGATTCACAGATTGCACTTTTTCCCCCCATCCCTTACTCACCTTTCCTCACAAACACAGTCAGGAGGAGGAGGAGGAGGAGAAAAGCTGCTGACTGAAGGCTGAAGCTGAGCCTGAAGCTGCCAGCTTCTACTTTCCAAATCCTTCCAACACGTCTGTGAAATTATTACCGGCTGAAGTTTTCCACATTTAAATCACGGCTGTGACTGTGAGTCGCCAAAACACAAACGCCAGCGGCTTAACGGAGACTCCGGTTCTCCATGTTGGCGCTGAAAAACTCTTCATCCCTAAAAACAGAAGGACGCAAAAACAAACCGGATGTTCCCCTGTGGAAATGAACAAATCTGATTACCATCAATCTGATTATGCAGAGCCAGCTGATAACTGCTTACAGCAGGTCACAAACGTGAGACATTTTCTTATCAGCACATTTTGACATCTACGAAAATAAGAGGGGTTATGGGGGATTGTGGGCGTGGCCTAACAAACCTTGATGAACCTTAATGAAAATGTGTAAACAGATGTTTGTCTGCATCGACTTTTACTCCACGATTCTGCAGAAATAAGGGAGTTTCACAAGAAAAGTCCAAACTTTGGTTTTAACAATTCCCTTCCTGATGCATGAATGCAAAAATCTCGCATCACATTTATTCAAATTTGTCCAAATTTCCAGCGTGAGATCTGTCATTGGTTACAAAGAGCAAAGACTGGAGATCTTCTAGACCTACAGTGTGGACCAACGGGTTCTAGGACTAGTTCCTGCTGAAGATCTCCATAAACAGAGACCACAGATCTTAATTCACCTTAACTTCTGTTTCCACAAAACAACTTCAAATCTGGATGATCCAGTGAAGGTCAAAGCAGAGACGGGAGTAAATAAGTCAAATGACTTTGGCTTCATGATGGTGTGGGGGACCGAGGGGGGGTGATGGGGTCCTGAAGAACCAGCAGGAGAGGCGAGCCGCTCCTCTTCGTCAGTTTGCAGCTGCAGCTCAGACTCCAGCATATTTAAATTCATGCTGCAGCGGCGCTCACACCTCCAGCGCCGACCGTCCCTCTGGAGGAGGAAGGCTGACATGCGTGGAAAGGGGGGCGGAGTCTGTGCACTGAGGTGTCTGACAGACCCAGGTTTAGCATGTAGCTGCTTAATGCTTCATAAATAAACCTAAACTCAACTGAGTCACAGAGATGCTTCCAAAGAAAGACACGACTTTTGGCAGCAGAGACTCTGAGAAGTTGATTTAAAAAAAGCCAAAAGACGAGGAAACGGGGGGGGGTCAATACGTCATCTATAGAGTGAGGAGAGGAAAAATGACAGACACGCTCTGATTCTACTGAGGGAAATGAACCGTTTCAGCTTTTCAACATTCAATCAAGCAAACCTCAAATTTAAAAACATCTTTCAATGTTTCATTTTGTCTAATTGTAACTTGAATGTCCACTTGTCTCAGATTAGAAAGGACAGGACCTTTATGCTTCTACAGAGACAAACATAAAGGTTTCTCTCTGTATTATGTAGAAACATGATAATCTGTCCGATAAATCCAGAGATTACTGATGAATGATCAGGAAAATCCCAGATTTTTAGGAATTTTATTAAAGAGTGAGTTGTCCAACGATGTGACAGATTATAATCCAACTATACCAAAAAAAGAAGGTAAATAAACAATCTGTCAGTAGTTTTACTAAACAAAAGAACGATTTTGGAGAAAGAACTAATCAAATATTGTCTACTAGAAACAGAAAAAAGCTTCAAATTAAGATCAGAAACACAGATTTCTGAAGGAGCTCAATCAAAATGGTCCAAATCTCCACTCTGAGATGTTCACTACTCCACACCAAAATCCCCAGAATCCTCACTTGAATACATAATCCACAGGAATTTTGTGCCACAAAGCAGGGAATCAAACCTGCACCTTCCTAGACGTAATGTCTCCAAAGGAAGGAGCAGGAAGCAAACGCTGAGAAGAAAGTCTGCTGAGGAGCACAAAGTGATTCTATCAAGAGAAAGTTCATTCAGAGGCTGAAGAGTTTCCTACAATCTAGCACTTTCTAGAAGAAGTCCTCCAGAGTCAGAAGCTTTTCTAAACCCTTCAAAACGTCTGGTGGGACGAACAGCTCAAACATGGAAATCTTCCAAAGATTGAGTTTGAAGCTGATCTTTGGCTAAACTGATCGGGATCTGTTGAGTTTTTTTTGTCTGGGAGTAATCTGTAGCTGTAAAGATTGTTTTTATTATTACTTTGTTTTAGCTAACCTAACCTGTAAAATGAGGAGAATATTTTCCTTTAAAGTTATTTGACTTTATTCAACATTTCTTTCATTTCAGGGCTGTGTCACACAGTCGTGCATGTTCATGGCTGAAAACTGGTCATACATACAGAGAAAAATGTTTTACGAATGAACCACGTTAAAACCACAGAACAAGTACAAATAAACCACGCAAAGAACACGTAAACCACTGTAGAACATGAACCGTGCGTGATTATTGTGCTGTTTATATGCAATTCATTAGTGATTCGTGCGTCAATAACGTAATTTCAACGTGATATGTGCGCCGTATGCGTGATATAAAAGTTATGCATCGGTGGTTCATGCATGAAAAGACTGTGAGCCGTGGAACGGTCGTGGAAAATTGACGTATGCACCTTGCAAAAATCACGTACAATTGCTTAAAATGTCTGTAACAAATGCATATAAATGACGTAAAAATACGGATGAACTGTGCAATTTTCAGCTGATCCAAAATTTTAATCCGAATTAACGTAAAGACCCGTCGGCCAAAACCCTCGACGGACATCTGCACACATCGACCAATGAAAACGCAAGAGACACTTATGAATGATGTATATCATGCACGAATCACGAAAGACCAAAAGATACGTAGAAAATGCACAAAATGTGCGAAGCAGCTGTGTGACACGGACTTGAGCTTCAACCTTTTATTTCCATCCACTTTCCTGCTCAGAGGTTTTTGTCGTGGAAGTCACCTGACCCTGGAGTCGCTTCTCTCGACTGTTTAAGTTTTCATTTACGAGTTTAGATTCCTTTCTGAGGGAATTCAAGAGAACTAGAAAAAAGCTGCTTTTCCAGAAGAAACTGCAGAGTTGAATGATGTATTTCTGAATGAAAATGAAACTTAAAGGAGAATAATTGGCACAAAAAAAAAAAAGAAATGATCAAAGTTCACCATAAATAAAGTCAAAACAGCACAATAACAGAAAAAGATATGTTTGGGAAAAATGCCAGCGCCGGGTATCGAACCAGCGAGCTTCTGCACCAAGGATTCCCCATATATTTCAATGGAGGATAAAATCCTGGAATATCTGGAAAAGTTCAAGGATTTGAAGGCAAGGCAAGGCAAGGCAAGTTTATTTGTATAGCACAATTCGTACACAAAGTAATTCAAGGTGCTTCACAAAACAGAAAAATGCATTAAAATCACAATACATCATAGAAATAATCAACATAAAATTTACTTAAAAAAAAAAAAAAAAAAAAAAAGATTTAAAAAGAAAGGAAGGAAAGAAAAGTACAGATAGGACCTTTCAGTCATATACACGGCTAAACAGAAATGTTTTAAGTCTAGATTTGAACATGAACACAGAAGAGGCCTGTCTTACGCCTTCAGGGAGGCTGTTCCAGATTTTAGCTGCAGAATATTGAAACGCTGATTCCCCTTGTTTAGTTCTGACTCTGGGAATCAACAGGAGGCCGGTCCCTGAGGTCCTCAGAGTACGAGATGGTTCATATGGCACTAACATGTCAGAGATGTACTTTGGTGCTCGGCCATGGAGAGACTTGTACACAAGCAGAGCTGCTTTGAAGTCTATTCTTTGAGGTACAGGGAGCCAGAAGCTGGAAAAAGCTGAAAGAGCTGAACATTTGAATAGTTGAATGGTTGAAATAGATGACAAATGAAATAGATGACAAATTGTAGGAGTTAAGTGGCAAAAAATGGAGGAAAACACTTTAAAAAAGAAACAGGAAAACAATGGGTTAAATGCTTTAAAGGCATTCGACCCATTAACATGAAGTTGGCTCACAGTCCCAACTAAGCATCAGGTGCGTCGTCTGAGCTGCAGAACTGGAGATTAAACCTAAAACTCTGACGTCTGGATGCTTCTCTGAGAACAAAATCGTTTTTAAACTTTGTTTCATGAAAACTTAGAGACTTTCAGACAGAGTCTGCGTCAAAAACATCGTTTGGTTTCATTTTCCAGCTGTGACTCAAACATGCAGCTGGATCATATAGGGCTGAAGGCCTGAGCGCGATGTAAAGCCCGCAGACACATACAGAAGACAGATTAAGAACAAAGTGGTATGCTCATATGTGGATTAGAGCATGTGTGTGTGTGTACATGAGTGTGCATGTCAGAGGTCGGCTGCATGTGTGGGCCGGCTGCTGACAGCTGGTTGGGTGGGGGTGGGAGTGGGTGGGTGGTGCTCACGGTTTTAGCTTAGTCAGGGTCTTATCTGCGCTTTACGTTCAGCTGCACACGCGCCCGCCAACCCGCCCGCCGTCCGGACCGTCGAGGCTCACGGTCAGGTCAGGCGGCCCGGGTTGCAGCAAAACCCCCATCAGGATTCGGGGCAGATGGTTGACGGCCCCCAAAGTCCTCAGTCGTCTGTTCTGATGGAACTGAAAACCCAGGAACTAAAATTCATCCATTCATTTCTAACCCATTTCTGGGTTTGGGCCGTACAGACTGCATCTCAGAAAGGCTCCCCCACTGTCTTACTGCCTCTCACACCCCCAAGCTAACAGTAGCGGCGAACAAAAGCGCCAAGACATATCGACGCCATGCATCCGTCCAGTTCTGATCCAGATTCCAGGTCAGACGAGGAAAGCAAAGACGTTCACGGATCTGTGTGTCTGCAGGTGGATGATCAGAATGGAGCCAGGAGCTTTTGGCCCATTTTCTTTGTCACCAATACGATCTTTTTCAAGCAGAATCTTTTCCTCTGCTCCTGATTCACAACGATTTGAATGAAGAAATGCTGAGGAATGCAGTTTTGAGCGTAATTTTCTTTATAAATGCAGAAAAATGCTACAAGAAGATGTTAAAAACACCAAAAACATGACTTTCATCGGAGTGGCTCTTTGAGGGAGGTGACGACCAACGTAACCGTCTCTTGTCGACGTGGACAAGTAGGAGTTTCCCTCCTGGTTCTGGATGTTTGCGCTCCACCTACTGTCCCACAGCTATGTGACCATAAAAGCGGGTCCCAAATCTCCGCCCAGCCTTAGAAATCCTGTGGGATGCATCAAACGCCTTTGCCAAGTCAATCGCAACACAAGATGAACATCTCACCAGGTCAGCTCCCACATTTAGGTGTTAGTGCCAACATCCCACACCATCATAGCACCACCGCCATCCAAAACGGTTCATTTCTCCCACTATTTAGTTGCTCAGATTGTCTAATATACAAAAAACAAATCAAAATGAAATTTTTTGATATTTTTGGTACTTAATAGCAGCAAGTTTAAAAAATACGAATTCATCTGTGAAAAATCAGCATGATGAATAAATGTGTTTCTTGGCAGAAAGAGGCGAGCAGACAAGGTTTCAATCAGAGTAAATGATAAACAAGGCAGTGATAAAAAAAACCTGAATGTTTTTTTAAGAATCAATAAACGAGTCAGATGATTTGTGTCTCCGGCTCCTTTTAGCAGACCACAATAAAGCCTGACTGGCTGGAAGGGAAATGTAAAGGCGAGATGTCGGCTGACAGCGTAAATGAGGATCCCACACTTCTGCTTCTGCCCTAAATCCAAACATCACAGCAGCCTCTGCGTGCGACATGAAGACTCCTCTCACATGTTGATGAAGGAGCTTTAGCTGGAGCCCTGGACGGGTTTTCAAAGACAGAAGTGCAATAAAGCAGGAGCAGATAGCTCCAGGTCCTCTGTGGCATTTAAAACCTGCTCATCAGGGCTCCGCTCATACACATCCAATAAATCCAGCTGCCCAGTTCAGCTCCAGCCTTCCTGAATAATATAATCCTTTAATGCACAGAAATATCATCGGAGGCCTGAACGCTCCTTTCATTTATTCCCACCGCAGCATGAGAATATTTATGTGAGACCCCTTTTGGCTTCATCTCCTCTCCAAGGTCATCAGACACATCGGTAAAGATGGAGGATTTATTGAGATCTCACATGGCTGATGGCACGTCAGCAACGTTCATGCCTTAAATATGCCTGCAGCCCTCCAGCACAAGTGTGTGACATCTGACTGAGCGCGCTCCACGGCGCTGTGTCTCCAGGGGTCAGCAGAGACGGATAAATCATTGTGGTTTTTACTGTGGGCGCAGCTCGGCTCGACGCGCCGCCAGACGTGGACTCGGTCCTACACGGTTTCTCACGGCGGACTTCCATCCGTCATTCTCATCACAGAGCCGTGAATCATTGGACAGGTTTAAGGACATGGTGGGGGTGGGGGTGGGGGGGCTTCACCAGGTTTTAAGAGCCAAACGTTACAGGAATTCTGATCTGAAGTGTGGATCCTGGCGGATGTCTCCAAGGACGTTTTGTCGCTTTGCTTTCAGTTTCTGAGAGAATCAAGAAACTTTTAGAACCAGAGAAAAATGGAAACCCCATCAATCTATTGTCTGGTGATTTGACCGTAGAGATCATCTCTTTTCAAATTTAGGAAAACTCTGACAAAGATGGTTGTAGTCATTACTGTTCTGTTGGACCAATCAGATGACTAGAATTTAGCTGACGTCCAACAGTCACTGCGTACATTTTGCACATTTTCTTCAAATGAAATGTTGGTCTTTGGTGATTCCTGCGTGATTGACGTCATTCATAAGTGCTTCTTACGTTCGTCGATGTCTGCAGATGTCCGTGGGGGGTTTCGGACGACCGGTCTTTCCGTTAATTTGGTTTTGAGTTGTTTAAAAATTTCAGTCAGTTTGGAATTAAGCCTTTTTTCTTTTACACAGCTTAGTCGTAATTATTATGCAAATCTTCTCAGTTGTGTGATTTTTGTGAGATGACTGTTCCTCTAAGTCTAACAGACTTTTCACGCGCGGTTCATGTTCTACGTAGGTCGAAGCGTTCTTTTTGTGGTTTATTGGGTTTTAACGTGGTTCATTGGTAAAGACCACAACCCTTCTCACTTTTTCAACGTAGATTATGTCTGACCACTTTTCATCCGTGCAATGTGCGCAAAACGTAGGCGTTGGCTGTGCCACACGGCCTTTAGCGGCTGATTGTACAAAAAAGTTGAAGGGAGCTTTAATCCTGGTTTTCCTTGGTCAGAGAGGACATCAAAATGATTCCAGCCTGAACATTTCAGCAGCAGACACTTTCCAAAGACCTGGATGACCATCAGCTCGCTCAAATGTCACCTGAAAACATCAAAGTCATCGGACAAAGGCAACAGTTCAGATAAATCCCCTAAACATCACATATGAAAAAAGAAAACTAAGCTTGAAGCGGTATTCCTTTATTCAAAGCGTATTGAATCAGGAGCAGATGAAAAAATGACGTTTGATAAAGCGTGACGGTGTAACGTAGAAGCCGCTACAACAAGCAGGAAGCTCTCTGCTCCGCTCCATTCTGATCATCCACCTGCAGACAAACAGATCCATGAACGTTTTCCTGGTCAGAGCTGGATGACCATCAGCTGGTTGTGTGTGTGGTTGTTGATGTGAGTAGCATGAACGGAGTGGGACTCCCTCTGATCATCCGTTCTCAAAGCGTTCCAGATGGTCGTTTACTCATCACGATGCCGTTTTTAGCAAAAATCAAAAAACCTGTGTTGTTTTTCTTGGACATCGTTCCTGCAGAGCGGCAGGAGTTCATCAGAAATTCACCTACGAATTGTGGACGGGACTGTTTTGGTATTTTGAGCTGAATTTTCTGTCCTCAATTATCAGAAAAAGAAGACGTTAAAAACACCAAAAACCCCATTTTCATCAGAGTGGGTCTTTAATCGTCCTTCAGCCATCAGATCTTTTCACAGAAGAACTTTTACTAGTTTGTCAGCGGTAGATTTCTGTCGCTGAAGAGTCTGTTTACATTAGAAAAGCTCTGGTTTATTGTTTCTGCTTTTTTAAACAAAGGAACTGATGCAAATGATGGAGAAGGTAAAAACATTTCTGATTTCAGTCAAAATTATTTTATGAAGTCAAACAAAGTCATCGCTTAGACACCATTAGACTAAAGGTTCTGCACAAACAAGTCAGTCGAAGCTCAAATAAAGAAAGGGCTGCTCTGGTCCTGTTGGTTCCAGGTTCACTTCATTCCCAACACATTCCAAAGGTCAGGTGAGGATAACAGGGATGACAGAGATGCAGCTTTATTTATGATCTGGATTAAGTGCAGCGGGTTTAATCTGATTCAGCATTTGCAAAGCGATCGGTCCGGATCTGCAGCGAGGAGTTTACAGACGGGCCGTGCACGCCGAAAACAAAAGAAACGGTGTCATTGTTGATGCTGTAACATGTTTCTATCAGTGAGCGGTTTTCTGGACATGTGGAGCAGCTCGTGGACAGATCTGTCCCTTTCTAAACAAAGAACATGCTCTGGAAACATTACTGAATTATTTTAAATTCTATCTTTTTTTCTGATCTAACTTCTTAGAGAAAACTCGTTAATGTCCTCAGCCACAGATGCATTTACAGTTTCTTTTCTTTTACGAGTGCCATCACATATTCCCACTCCAGCTATGAAACTAAGTTATGTGAGTAAACCAGAGCGTTTCCACAGATTACGCAGCAGTAAAACCAGTGGATGATGCTACACAGTCGCAACCTGATTGATCACAAAGTTAAAACATGCTTCACTTGGGTTTGGATCAAAGTTTTTTTAAGTGTGAATGTGAAATTAAACAACAACTTTACTATTTTTTAAAATATTAAAGCTACTTTAAGGGTAAAAAAGTAAAAGATATTTTATGAGTACCTGGAAAGATCTTAGTTAGGGTTGGTTAACCCTAACTAACTGAATAAACTCTCTTATTCTCAGTAATATTGATCATTAGGAATTTTATATCAGACATTTATCAATGGAGAGCTTTGCTTTCTGGCTCAGCTCTCTCTTCACCACAACGGACCGATACAGCGACCGCATAACTACAGACGCTGCTCCGATCCGCCTGTCAATCTCACGCTCCAGTCTTCCCTCACTCCTGAACAAGACCCCAAGATATTTAAACCCCTCCACCTGGGGCAGGGACACTCCACCCACCCAGAGATGGCAAACTACCTTTCTCCAGTCAAGAACCATGGCCTGAGATTTAGCAGTGCTGAGCCTCATCCCAGCCGCTGCACACTCGGCCACAAACCGCCCCAGTGCATGCTGGAGGTCCTGCCCTGATGAAGCCAGAGGCAGAGGAAATCCTGCAGTCCCCAAGCCCCCTCTGGCCCCTTCCTGCATCTAGAAACCGGTGATAAAGGGCAGCCCTGCCGGACCCCAACTTTCACCGGGAACTGCCGGCTATGCGAACCAAGTTCTTGCTCCGGTCATACAGAGACCGGACAGCCCTCAGTAAGGGTCCCTGGACCCCACACTCTCAGAGCATCCTCCATAGGATACGACGAGGGACGCGATCAAAAAATCCATAAAACACATGGACTGGATGAGCCCACGAACCCTCCAGCACCCTAAAGAGGGTGTAGAGCGGCTGACCACTGTTCCAAGACCAGGATGGAAACCGCACTGTTGTTCCTGGATCTGAGGTTCCACTATAGGACAGAGGGGAAATCACATTTCTTTTTGTTTTAATACATTCCTACAATTTTATGTCACATTTTCATTTTTGCCTCAATTGAAAGCTCCAAATATGACACTGAATTTCCAAAATTCGCTGGTTTATCAACAAAAACTAGATCCTGGTCTTTTACAAAGCAAATGTTAGCTAATTAGACATAAACCTTTGAGAAAGAAATGTGGGGAATGAAACATAATATTTCAGATATTTTAGATTTTGCTTTATACTTTGGCAAACAGGTACAAATCCCCAAATCTCTAAAGCAAATATACTTCCCTCTAAACCGAATCTGCTGCAGCTGAGGAGGAAGCAGCTTCGTTGTTACCTGCAGGTCAGCTGCTTTTCGTCAGCTTTGGTGACTGACGTGACTTTTACTCGCAGCTCTCCTGCAGCTCTTGTCGGTGCTGAAGTCAGCTGCAGGCGCACTCCGACACACCTGATCATTTTTAGACTGCCCTTCATCTCCGTTCAACCAAGTCCTGATTTAAAACATGGTTTTTTGTGGAAAAAAAAACAGCAGCCATGATGTTTCCAATGTTCTGATGACAAAGTCTGAGCCTCTTTCTAACACTGAAAGGTGAAAGGATTGGTTTCTGTTTGATCAGTTATACATAAATTAGTGTTTGGTTTCTGAAATATAATAGCAAAAATAAAAAATAAACGATCTGCTGGTTTCCCCGAAACGGATGAATCTTCCGATTAGTTAAATGGATTGGGATGACCCTGGATTGGGATTTTTCCTGCATGCAGGTGAGAAGAGAAATGGAAAACAGGTGGGAATGAAGTCCACGCTCTTTAAAAGGGTTGAGGTCAGTTATGATAGTTGATGCAGACTTTCCTGCTGCTCCAAATGAACATTTCTTCTCACAGAAGCTGCTTTGATGCTGAAATGTTTTTCTGTAAATTGACATAGGCTCACCTGCATCTCACTAAAGAGGGATAAACGCATCCTGAACGCTCCTTAGCGAGTTCCTTGAAGTTCAGGATTCCCCACACTGATTGTTTTCCTTGATAAACCTCACATCTTTTTCTGTGTGCGATGATCAAATGCTTTGCCCTCACTTGCAGAAATAGATATACAAATGTGTTTAGAAAATTAGGACGAGGCGCCCGGACCTGCCAACACAACTCCAGCCCTGCCAGAAGCCGTTATCTGAACATGTGCTGCCTTCAGGCTCGAATTCCCGCTCAAATGACAAACCTTCTGTTAAAATCCTTCAGAGAGGTTTGCTCACAGGACAAATATAAAGTGCTGGTTCTGCTAAAGAAGTGAAGATTATTCTGGTTGGAGGCTTAAAATGTGGATCTCTGTATGGAAAAGTAGAGTCCAACATGACAAATTCATAAAAATCTATTTTTATTTTTCAAAATGGCACCTTTTCTGTTGATTTATCTCAATAGAAACCTTTTTATTTTTTGGCACATGGGGGTGATGAATAAATCTTTAACATTATTGAAATGATCCACAAACGTAAACTTTTAGACTTCTTTTTGTATGTTAAAGACATCCCTAATATGTTCATCATATTGTTCCATTGAGCTTCAGCCAACAATTCATGCAGTAAATTTTCACAATATTCAACGGAAAATCGACATTCTTCTAATTCCAACCTTTTTTCCCCAATTAGGCTCCCCAAAGATGCTGGAGGAGTTAGGGTGTGTAAAACACTGTAAAACATATAGAAACACAAACAATATAAAAAAATATCCTGCCATTGGTGCAAATATGTGGCGCTTTCCGATGAAGCAGGGAGGGGAGGGGCAAGGTGTGAGCAGCAGCAGAGAGAGAAGGAGGGGCTCCGTTTGCACAGACACAGTGTTGCCAGATTGGGCAGGTTTGTGCACAAATTGGGTGAGTATTAACTCAAATTGGGCAGTTTTTTGCCCATTTCTGGCAACGCTGTGGACAGATAGATGCTGCGTTTGAATGAACTCAGTAAGAAAGCTCGTTATTGTCCGTATTGATAAAAAAAAGTGACAAAAGTATTGAAAGTATCGATCTCATGGCGCTAGTATCGACACTTCGCCTTGGTATTGATACTATTGATGCTCAGATCGATGCAGCCACCCCTACCGCTTTAACATTTCACACCAAACCTCTTCCAAATGGAGCAGGCGGACAAGCCCTAGTAGACAGTAGAAAAGCCAAAGCTTGTCCGCTGCTGGTCCGGTGTAAACACCACCGGGTGAATGCACGTTCATGAAACCGCGTTAACTTAAGCGCGTTCTTGGACGTGAAACACATTTTTCCGATGTGAAGGTAACTTAAGAGATTTTGGTGAGTTTCTGAGTCTGCAACGGTGGTCAATTTTGTGCTCAAAGACGCTGTAAGAAAGAAGAAGTGAGGATCTGGTCCTGGTCTACAATCTGGTCCTGGTCTAGGATGGCTGCTGCTGCCGCTGCAGGACAGACTGAAGTGAAGGCAAAGAAAGCTGCAGAAAAAAAACTGTTTTTCAAACCAGTCTTTTTCCATGGAACGTTTAGAAACATTTAACTGAGTGATTAGAGTGTTTAATGACTGCAAAACACAGGAGTCCTTTTATCAAGAGTCTAGTTATACACCAGCAGGCCTGCAGGGTTTGGACAGTAATTGGTTCCGCTTCCTGCGTCAGCAGGAAAAGCGTGACTCACAGTGACTCTGTGCAGCATGCAACAAGCTGCCTCTGACCACACTCTGTCACAATAATCCATGCATCTGCATTGGGCTTAATCTATGCAAAATCTACAGAGCGGCAGATGCCGGCAGCAGCATCTGATCCTCAAAGTCAGAGAAACAAAAAGAGAGCGTTGTTTCACACGCCGCTGATCTGAGCTCCGCCGTTTTAGGATGCTCGGATGGCAGCCCAGGATGAACAACGAACATTTTTACAATCAGCTTGTTCAGAAAATAGATCTTTAGCAGCAGACTAGTTACCTCTAAAATATGCCAGAAACTGTTCAGCAGCACAAATGGAAAACAAGAGACTTTAAAATACCTTTATACAATGTTTAAATTTATATCTAAACATTGGTTTCCCACCTCATTAAAACATTACATTTGAAGTCTCTGCTTCTTATATCAAGTACATAATATTAGAGATCTTTGTATTTGGTTTTTTTCTATTCTCTGTTGGATCTGGATCTGCGGTGAAGTTCTTCTGTCACTTCCAGGTTTCCATCTTTGCTCCTTCTAATATCCTAATTAGGAATATCTGCATTGTTCCATATTGTTACCAAGACAACGAAATTAAGTTTTGACTCATGTTTTTATCTTTAACATTATTGTTTGTTGAAAGAAAGCTTCACTTTCTTCAGACCTGTGGCGTCCACATGTGTGGACTTCACATTTCAGGTTAGATTCCCACGGCGGGTAAAGCTGCTGAACTGGGGCCCTGTGACTAAACGAGAGCTCGGGTCTTAAGCAGTTAAGTTGGTTTTGCTTTTGAATTAAAAAAATTTCCTTAACTCTTGACAGTTTTAGCAGCTAAATATTTATGATCAAGATGATTTTCAACCCGCACATAATTTAAAAAAACTAAAATCCTCTCAAACCTTTGAGTCCGTTAACTTTTTACTGATCATTTCAACTTCCAACTTTTTTCTTGTGAACGGAGGAGATAATTATCATATCAATAAAAATATAATAATAGTAATAATTAGACAAATTAAGTCCAGTTGACAGTTTTTTTTGTACCTGCTGCTTCAAAATAATCTGATTAATTTTAATTTGTTTTTGTTTTTACTGTTTTGTTGGTAAAGTGTTCTCGGGTGTCTTGAATGGCAAAGTTATTATTATCATCATTATTATTATTATTATTATTATCATTATTATCTGGGATGAAGGAGAGTCCACACAGACAGCTTTTTATCCTTTTTACCCTGGAGAACCCAGGAACGACTATCTTTCAGGAGTTTCATTGTGGCACCAATTAACAGCAGCCAAAAAAAGAAAAAAGTACAAATAATTTAGTTTTGTTTGAAAGTAAAAAACAAAATGTAAAAAACTGAACCAAACAAACAAAAAAAAAGTCACCAAATTTGCCGCTGTGGATTCTCCGGGGTTAAGTGAAAATAAAAAAACTTAGCAGCCAATTTTTTTCTCTTAAATGTCCCATAATCTCACTTAATCCTAATCTATTCAAAAGGCTATTGTTTACCTGAACCCTGTGTTCAAACACCGTTGACCTCCATTTGTGGTTTGACAGCGTTTGACGCTGAACATAACCCCCCCCCCTACTATGTAAATATAAGGATCGTCTGGTCACGACGGGGGTAAACATCAGAACAAAGGTTTAAACAACACAATCTACCTGCAGGATGGTGTTTGAACCGAGGGATGTTGTGTCTTTGGATTTCAGGAGGTGACATGACGGGAAAAACAATCACCTGATAAGTATTCAGGAGGCGCGGCGGCGGTCCGCTTGCTCCCTTCCAGCCTGTTAGCCTGTAAAGCTTTCTAGGAGGAGCTCAGGCCTGCGCAGAACTGCAGCTTCACTCTGCTGTACTGCGACTTGTGCAGCCGCCAAATCTTTTGATAAGTTTATACACCACAATCAAGCCGCGGGCCTTGACGCCCGGCAGGGATTACCGGGAGATTACAATATATTCACCCCTGTGGGATTCCATCACACAGTGGATCAGGTCTCTGTGACGGGGGACCAGTGGCAGCTCTCGCTCAGAGCCCGAACACGCCGGGGACAGATTTAACAGAGTTTAAGTCTGTCTGACAGCGAACACAGACCCGTCTGGCTGCCGTGTGAAGGTAGAAAGAGGCTGGAAGGGTTAGAAGTCACACAGGTCCTTCATTACCGTCCAGACAGCAAAAACAATCACAACTGACAAACAAGAATGAATGGCCAACACTTTGCAATCGTTGTTATGTCCATTAGCCACACTCGGCTGCTCAGAAAGAAAGTCGTGCACTTGTAAAGTTCCCAAACAGCCGATAAATCACAATTCCAGCACAAAGACGATCAATCAGTTCTGAGAAAAGCCTGCCGGAGGACCTGGACAGATTATGCTTGAGAGCCGTGGGCTGCTGGCAAAATTAAGTAACGGCATCAAAGTGAAGTCACGAGACAAAAAATTTAAATCCTCGTGTTCTCCATTTGTTGCATTAAACATTGGACACCATCTGTTGGGTTGGACCGCAGAGTACAACAACAGCAGGGCGGCAGCTGCCGCCCTAAGATCCAGCAGCCCGGCTGCAGCCCCATTATCCACGCAGACGTGCTCTAAAAATACCACGCTGGGCTTCTTTAATGGGCTCTCACGCGGCCTCAGTGACATCCAGCAGCCCAGGACACCGAGCACGGACCGAAAGGAAAGGTGCCGGGTTCCCCACGCGACCTTAAAGCACGGGCACGGCGCCCAAGTAGGTTTGGCAAGTCCTTCATCACTTTATCACTTTAGGAGAGCAAAAACTCTTAAATAGAACACACAGAAATACACGGATACCACTCGGATTTTAAGCATCTTTACTGTCAGCTGGAAAATCAGAAAAACTGCAGTTAAGGATTGAGAAAAAGAAAACGCTTTGGGGATGAATTTACATGAAGAGCCAAAATTATTGACTGTTTCTGAGAACTGGAGCAAGTGTGATGTCATCCATAGAAAATGGTTTATTCCAGCTCTAACCAAATTAATTTTATTCAGTTGGCATTTTTTGTCTGGCCCCATGTTGGAGCCAGACGTTGTCATTAAGCAGTGATTGGTTCAAGTCAGCCTGAGTCAACGTTTCTATGGCAACTGCTCTCACCAAACCTAAGAGAGAGCTTGTTGGTAGGCCACACCCCTTCCACTTGAAAGCTGGCTATTTGAGTGTAAACTGTTGTCATTTTTGTGTATTTAACTGAATAAAATAGACAGAATTAAAGTAACATATTTTTAAAAAAATGCTTCTTAATAAAATGTTTTTGCTAGTTATGAGATAATATTGTTTTGCTGGTCAGATTTGAACCATCAACACTTAACATAAAGGGGTAACAGACATTTTCCAATAGACAGAAATGCTAGTAAACTGAGGGTGGGGCTTCATCTAGTGTCTAGCACTGATTGAATGTGATGTCATCCATAGAAAATAGTTTACTTCCAGCTCAAACCACATGAAGTCAATTCAGTCGCCGTTTTTTCACGAAAAAAGGACACCGCCATGTTGGAGCCAGACTCCAAAGAGCAGTGATTGGACTGAGTCAGTTTCTACTGCAACCACTCTGGCCAATCAGGAGTGGGCTTGTTGGAAGGCCACACCCCTACCAATTGAAAGCAGGCTACACCAAATCTGTCAAACATTGTCAAAGTGGCCCCCAGTGGGCACTTCCTGTTTGGAACGCCACTGGGGAGGAGTAACTTTGTCCAGTTTTCATATATAGTCAGAGATCTAACTCCAAAAGCACTCCGATCTAACGTACAGATATTCTATGTCCTCTCTCTTCCAGGCAGTAGGTGACTGAGATGGGCGTTCATCGAGGCTGCTGGAGCGACTCCCTGTGGTGGCCGCCGCTGCTGCTGCTGTTCTGCAACGCCCACATCACTACAGGACGACCCTTTGGGTTCCCCACGCCCTCTGTGAACGTGGCCGTGGTGTTCAGCGGTCCAGCCTACCAGACCGAGATTAAGGGGCGTCTGAGTAGGGAAAACTTCATTGACCTGCCCCTGGAGGTGAACCCCATCACTGTGCTGGTCAACAACACCAACCCACGTGCGCTGCTCACACGCATCTGCGACACGCTCTCCACCAACCGCGTCCATGGCGTGGTGTTCGAGGACAACGTTGGCTCCGAGGCCGTGGCTCAGATCTTGGACTTCATTTCCACTCAGACTGCCGTGCCGATTGTTGGAATTAGTGGAGGATCTGCCGTTGTCCTGCCATACAAGGTCAGTAGGGGGCACAGTTGAGCACTCTGAGTAAATTCCACAAATATTTGTGCTTTCCATCAATTTTTCAAACTTCTAACAAATTCTGTAAAAAACTAACAACCAAATAGAAGCAAAAGTGTTGCCTTTTAGAATTCACCGTCATCAAGTGGATCGTACTTCACAAGTTTACTCTTTGGTCAGACGTCAGTCAAATTTGTAAGCAATAAAATCGAACGTAACAATAGATCTTAAGGTCATTTTAAATCAACCCAATTAATCTACAAATTATGTGGGTTTCAAACCTGGGCTCTGACATGGAGTGAGGAAAATGGCTCGACATGATTCGACAATGACGCAAACAAGCAGAGAGCTGGGGGGGGGGGGGACTTAGCAGCAGCACTCAGTGCATGAAAACCCCTCACAAAGGGCTCAGCTCCATAAACACGGCGTAATCCTTCAAAATGCCTTTTCTTCTGAAGCCCCTTCCATATTCTTACAGCAGAGTGTAACACAACATGTGACAACGTTTACTATCAAACAAGTTTGATCGGGTCAGTAGATACTTCTGTTGGATGTTTTTTAAAGAAATTCTAGTTATTCATTTATTTGATTGGGACGATGTACATTAATGATCATCTATCCAGGCAGTGATAGATGTCAATATGCCACATTATAGCACAATAGAAAATATCTGTGTTTATTATTCATTAATTCATTTTCTAATCCGTTTGTTGACTTTCGGGGTCACGGGGATGCTGGAGCCTATCACGGCCACTTATGGGCGAAGGCAGGAGACATCCTGGACAGGTCTCCAGTCTGTCGTAGGGTCACAATCACACACCCATGTACACTCACGTGCACACCTATGAAGCATGTTTTGGGATGGTGGGAGGAAGCCGGAGACCCCAGAGAAAAACCCACCCAGGCACAGGGAGAACATGCAAACTCCACACATTTTTTTATTATTTCTAATAATTGTAGATGTTTTAAGGCTGTAAAATCACTTTACCATTTTCACACTTTTTCTCTTATTAAATTCAGTCTTTTCAGAAAAATAAGTCCAGGATTATGGAATAAAACAAAAATCTGGGCTGGTCTGAGGATTTAAGAAACTGCTGATCTACTGATCACCCACAACCATTTCTAGGGTTCACAGAGCATGATCTGAAAAAGAGAAAATATCCAGTGAGCAGCAGTTCTGTGGTCAGAAATATCTTGTTGATGCCAGAGGCCAGAGGAGAATGACCAGACTGGTTCCAGCTATAGAAAGACAAAAAGAACTGAAAGAACCACTGGTTCCAACCAAAGTCTGCAGAAGAGCATCTCTGAAAGAACAACACGACCAACCTGGATGGAGATGGACTACAGCAGCAGAAGACCACACCGGGTACCACTGCTGTCAGCTAAGAACAGGAAACTGAGGCTACAATTCACACAGACTCACCAAAACTGGACCATAGAAGATGGAAAAACGTTGTCTGGTCTGATGAGTCTCCATTTCTGCTGCCACATTCAGATGGTAGGGTCAGAATTTGGCCTCAGCAACATGAAAGCATGGATCCATCCTGCCTAGTATCAACGGTTCAGGCTGGTGGTGGTGGTGTCATGGTGTGAGGGATATTTTCTTGGCACATGTTGGGCCCCTTGGTACCAGTTGAGCATGGTTCCAACACCACAGTCTACCTGATTATTGCTGCTGACCATGTCCATCCCTTTCTGATCCCTTTCTGACCACATCTTCTGATGCTCCTTCCAGCAGGATAAGGCTCCATGTCTTCAAGATGGAATAATCCCAGACTGGTTTCTGGAACATGACAATGAGTTCTCTGGACTCAAACTGCCTCCACAGTCACCAGAACCCAATAGAGAACCTTTGGGATGTGGTGGAACGGGAGATCAGCATCATGGATGTTCAGCAACTGTGTGATGCTGTCATGTCAATGTGGACCACAGCCTGAGGAATGTTTCCAGAACCTTCTTGAATCTATCCCACCAAGGATTAAGGCGGTTCTGAGAGCTAAAGGGGGTCCAACCGGGTTCAACGTGGACCCAATAAAGTGTAGTAACATGTTGGACACTTATTACAGGACACGGGAAGGTCACAGAGTTCTTCCGTTCGGCAGACTATTTGATTTCTGTAAAACAGAAAATCAAATTGCGATCAACAGGAAATTAAGATAATTCATAAAGAACAACGGACACACTATGTGCTCGTGAAGCTGTGCGTGTGAAGCTCAGGGTTTCATAAACTGATTTTCGTGGGATGCCAGGTGTTTAAGAATAATTGGACGGCAAAATATGTAGTCTCAATTGGCAGAATCATTTTTCATTGTCACATTTTCGCATCTATTTGTTTGTAGGATAAGCCCCTTGAGATGTGTCATCTCGTTTTTAAGGGGGTCCTCAAGATACAACAAACAAGCAAATACCGACAGATACAGCAAACTTTACATATATCAAAAACAATGAAGAACTTAAAATATACAAGACAACAAGCAGGCACACAAACACACACACACACACACACACACACACACAAACATACACAGACATTTATTACACCTCTTAGCAGTTAGTTTAAGGTGAAGGGAATAAAAAGGCAGGAAAGATACCAAATTCAATCAAAAACAATTACATGAGTGTTGAAGATGTTCTAAACAGGTATTTTTAAATGCAAAGAAAGAGGTTAAATAAAAAAAAGTTAAATAAACGACCTCATTTGTTCTGACTGGCAGATGTTATTTAACGCAGCATAACCCATAAAAATACTGCTACATGTAATTTATATTCTGTGTAGTCCTGCTTTTTAAATGTATTTAAGTTAAATTTCAACACAGGTATAAAAGCAACGAGAGATTTTTCTAGATTTGTGATTTTTTTTTTAATTCATAAAAAACCTTCACATTTACTTAATTCCTTTATGCATCATGTTGTCTCTCATATAACTGTGGTTGTAATGAGATTAAAGGGCTTGCCAGACTCAACAGCAACATTAATCAAAGTTACCCATAAAAAATGCAGTTACACAAAGCGATCTGATCTGCAAGTTGAGCGATTTGCTGCTTTGGGAAATTCATCAGCACCAACAGGACGCGCTCCAACCGCCAGACTGACATTTTAATAGACTCCCTGCTTCTCACTGCTTCTGCGTTTCCAAATATAGGCCAATAAAAATCCTTTCGACCTTCAGTCTGAACTGGGTCAAATATTTCAACCAGATACCGTCCCCACAGGTTTTTTTTTTCCTTCCATCAGAATCAATGTGCGCTCAGAAAACACTCGGCTCCAAAAAAAAAAAACCCACCACCTTCTAAGAACAAGCCTTTCTGAGAAACGCCTCAGAGGGCAACATGAAAGAAATGAATTTCAGACTTAAAGGGAACTTTCAAGGCCAGACTAAAGGATTTAGAGGAAACATGCAAATAAATGTTAAACAGCTTCACGACATTGAACTGAAAAAAATCAGTTATTTAGGAGTCCAAAGGCTTCCTCTCATTTTACAAAACGTGTCTGATCTTGCCGTCAGCGCAGTTTCTCTGGAGTAATGAGGGACGTGTCAGTCAGCAGTTAATGCAGCTCATTTACATTTTAACGGCTCAGTATGTAAGGACAGAGAAAGCAAATCAACCGTAATAAATTAACAAATAAACAGAAATGAGTTGGCAACTGTTCACATGAATCACTGGCATTCATTAGTAATTATCCCCATGAAAGAAATTGAGATCATTAATGTATGCTGTTTAGCGAAGGCTTTTAATTTGCCTGCCAGAGCAGGAAGTGCATGCATTATTAATACCAGCGGTCCCAGTTGGATACCAGACGAAATCTTCTGCTTCCCTCCAAGGACTCTGATTGACATCGCCCACCAGGTGATCTGATCGGTTTTTTTTGTGGCCCCGCCTTCTGACGCAGACGAAACACACAGGTCACATGACCACTAAATAATCCCTTTTAAACGGAAAAATAAATTGCAGACTTTTCACACCACACCATAGACCTTACAAATACCTTTGTAGTAAAAGGTTAGATGTAAGAAAATCAGTAAATCAGCCTTGTGGTTCTCTACAGAGACAATTTTATTGCATATTCAAATAAAAAACATTTTTAAGGCTCACTACAATTTTTTTTTGTTTTTTCGTCGCCACAACCTGACCTGCAAAAATACCCTAAAGCAAGGCAGCAAACTACAGCAAATATTCTTCTGGTAAAACCCCTTTAACATTACAGGATAAATGAAAAAAAATTACATTTAAGAAGTCTGTTTCATGTTCTCCAGAACCATCATGTGAACCTGTGTTTACGTTTTTTTCACTTAAACTGTCAGGAAAATTGAATTAATGTCATCGGTTAAGATAATCATAAACAAAGTAACATCTATGGATTTAATTAGTGCTTTCAATGAAAGTGAGTCACAATAAGATTCAGATTATTATTTTCTGAGTCACATAAATCGGGGGAAATGTTGCAGCTCTTTGATTCTGTCAGTCAAACTGGAGCAAATTCTTAGGTTTGACCTAAATGAAAAATAAAAACACAACGTAATATCAATGCCTCCTGCTGAATTTGAAAAGTGAGCCCTAAGGACAGCAAATTGAAGAATCCTTCATTACCTCCAATCTAAGCATAGACTTATCTTCTTCAGTGTGTTTTATCTCATTGACAATCATGTTCTGATAATAGAGTGACACACAGCACATGAGAAACTGAAGATAGAAACGCACAGAAACAGATCAGGTTCCGGCCAAACAAAGAGATCGGATCGATCGATCGATGTTGGCTCTCTAAAGTTCATTCAGCCGCTTGAGAATGTGTGTGTCTGTGTGTGTACTTATCATTGTTACCTTATGAGGACAGCTTTCTTGTGCTAACACTCGTTGTGTCGGGACTGTCGTCATTTTGGGAACCTAATATATTTTTCCTTCTATGGCTCACTTGATCCCATCAGAGCTGCTTTACAAATATGGTATGCTTTCTTCGGCAGGTGTAAAAACTCATCCACACTTCTGTGTGAACTAGAGCTAATCGTCACAAAAGGAGGATGTTAGTTTGCTCCTAGGCTAAACATTTACAAATGCACATTTCATTATTTTTTTTAATTTATAAGTAACATGGTTTTAAATTTACTTACTTCCTCTGCTGACAGTGTTGGGATTAGGGGTTTTATCGACTCGAATGCAAGCAAACTTTAGCCAAAACAAACTGACATTAGCGTGTGTTAGCATTAGCTTCAAAAGTCAAACAAAAACAAGCTGATGAAATTTACACTCAAACTGTACAGCAAAGTCACAGATATGCAACCCACAAAAGAAATACTGTTTTTTTTTTAAGTAAAGAAAGAAATCCGTGAACATTTGACCAATTTTCAATATTGTAATGACATGTTTCACAGCAAAGAAAGAAGTGGGGGTGGTGTTTTATGGACATTTTTTTTTTACTGTTTGGTTCCATTGTTAGTGTTTGTCAAGGTGTTTGTTAGAGATTTTAGTGCTTAAAGACCTTAATGTTGTGTTAGTTTAGTGATTTTAAACCACAAGTGAGAACTTTGCAAACAGAAGTGAGGCTCCAGTACTACTGTCCTTTCACTTTGTGTACTGTAGGTTTGTTATACAGTGTACTTTGACTCTAGAATGTATTGAGATCACGATTCAAGGATTAATATTAAACCATTCATGAATGATTTTTTTAAAGTTGTTTATTCCAGTTTTCTTTATGTTTTTTCTTTATTAGTACATGAAACAGTCCAAAAGCATTCTTTTTTATTGCATTACTACAACAGAACTTATAACTATGTTTAGCAGGGTAAAGCTTTTGTGTCATATCCGGTATTAAGGGTATTTCCGTTGCGGTAGCAGCTGCTCGCTTTTGTTAATTTTTTCTCCATCTTCTGCTGTCATGTCTTGGACTTGCCGGCCGGCGGCTTAACTTCTGGATTCGGTCATTTGTAACGGAGTTGCTTTTTGTGATTCTGTATTTGGTCATTTGTACCCAGATTTGCTTTTGTGTTTCAAGACTCGGTCATTTGTTACGTGATTTGCTGTAGTGTTTCAGTATTGGTTCATTCGTACTGGGATTTGTTGTTGTTGTATCTTAAATGTGTCTTGCAGCTCTCGGCCACCGTATGCAGGTGTTTTGGTTGACTCACTCTACCAGGAGCACAGCATGGACCAAAAAGTAGATGTGAATTCCATTAAAAACAAAACTTTTAAACGTCCTTCTAATTAAGACTATTTTAACTTCAACAATATTTATTATCTTTGTATCTAAAGTGTGAATGTAGGTCAGTTGGGTTTCTTAAGTAAAAATTGAACTTTTCTAATGAAAAAAAAATCACCAATAAAATACTTTTTTTGGTTCCTATGGAGCCTCATGAGCTTTTTCCACATTATGTCGCATTTGTAAGCTGGTTTGGTTACATTATCTGCTAAATGACCCAGAGTGACTGAAAATGTTTAAAGTTTTATTTTTTCATTTCAGTATTTGTTTAGTATGGATCAGAGAGCAAACTGTGTTTTGGTTTGTAACTTTCCAGATTTTTCTGCCACCTCTATCAGGAAGCCACCTGTTGATTGATTTATGGCTCTCTGTCGGTGGTCGTCCATAAGCTGATGAAACTCATACATTTTCATACTTATGAAAAAAAGAGCAGCTTGATCTTGAAGGTGACAAATTCAGTTCACAGATAACCAGACTCATGTCCGTGGATCAGTGTGGGATTGTGTTGAGTTGTAACATTTCTGCATTTCGGTCATTTTAACAAAAAAACGTGAATTCAAAGATAAATTTTCATAATAATAATTGAAAAAATTATGGAACATGAAGTGAATCCTGCCTCCACCCAACAGTAGCTAGGACAGGCCTGAGCAGTCCCAAGACCCCAAAAGCTGATTCAGAACATGGATGGATGGATATTAAATTAGGAACTCAAAACATGCACTTATGCACATTTTTATTTTGTTATGAAACTTTGCATGAGGTGCTGCTAGGTCTCCACAGGTGGATAGACTTTAATTTTAGAATTTTTTTATTTTAAGAAAAAGAAATGTCAGTGATTTGATATTTCTTCCATTTTCTAACAATTGCTCCAAATTTTTGAACTTTTTTTCTCTCCAAGCTGCTTATATACTGTAGATTGGTTCATCCTAGTCTTTGATTTAACACTTTAAGCATGTTTGATATCTAAAAACAAAACCAAAGAAAAAAACATTGTTTTCATCCATGTTTATCTTTGCTTCCATTTCCAAAGTTTCTGCTGCAGCAAAGTATAAAAAAAACTGACTGACAGATGTTCAAATGTAATTAAACAATCAAAGGGATTCTTGTACTTTATTACTGACAAAGAGTCTTAGAAGCTCTGCTTTTATCGTCACACATTTGGTTCAATATCACGGCCTGGATTCAAAGCATCCTTTGAGGCTTTGGTTGTGCGGGACGACTGATCACACACTTCAAATGAACCAAAGTGTGCAGCAGACGAACCTGATTGTCTTTGCATGAACAGGAGCCCCGGGCTGTTCTCAGAACTGGAGCAGCTCCGTCTGTCCTCCATGCTTTTTGATCTCACTTGTCTGGAACTGAAACATCTACATTTCAAAACTAATGCCAGAGGTAAGGGGCAAACTCCCTCAATGAAGGAGATTTACAAAAAGAGCAAAACGTGGATTACAAAGTGCTTTGAAGACTGTGATTTAAAACCTTTCAAAACTTCACTGTGAGGGTTAATTTCACACTGAGGGTCACAATAAAATGAGAAAAAGCTGGGTTCGATTCCTCTGAGGTTCCTCTTGCTTTAGACAGCTGTCACAGTTCACCAGGACTCTGCTCGCTCTGAGAATCAGAGTGTCTGCTCACTTGCAGACAAACTTTGCTGCGCTTCATTTCAGTGTGAATGCAGACGGATGATCAGATCATCTGGGCTTCATAAAGGAAAATGTTGATTTTTGTTTTTTCACAGCAAACATACATTTCAGCCTGTAAAAACCTGAAATTCACACTTGTGGATTTCCATAACTATAACTTAGACATTATTTTCATCTTTGAGCAATTATAAATAAAAACTCATACAGTTTGTCCTCCAGAACATCTCATTAAGCATGTCAACCTTTTCCAGATAACCCAGATATTTTATCATAACCTAAAGGCCGTGTCAAACAGCCACTAAGTACAATTTGCGCATTTTCTACAAAGAAATTTCAGTCTTTCGTATATATGCTTCATATAAGTAAATCCTGCGTTTCTTGAGGTCGTCATTGATCGATGTGCACAGATGTCCGTCGAGGGTTTCGGTCAACGGGTCTTTTGAGCTGTTTGAAATTTTTGGTCAATTCATAATTATACAATTTATGCATGTTTTATGACGTTTATACGCTATTGTTATGTAAATCTTACGTAACTGTGTGTTGTTTTTGCGAGATGCATACGCATTGTGGCTGTCCACAACCGTTCCATGTATGTCTAACAGATTTTTCATGCATGTACCACCAATGTATAACTTTTGTATCTCGCATGTGACATACATATCACGTTAAAATTACGTAATTAAAGCATGAATATATTGCATATAAGCAGCGCAATAATCACGTACAATTGATGCACGGCTCGCGTTTTGTATGACAGGAATATAAATTGACCAATCTTTCACCCCTCTTGCAGTCTAGACTGTGTTGAGCGATCTTTGGCGTTGCTTGGAAGGGGGGTCGTGGGAGGGAGGGAGGTACAGTAGGTGTAGGCACTTCTAGCCGATCTCCCCGGTTGCGGCTCTCTTGACGGGTTGCCTCAGCTGGCGCCTAGCGGCTGACTTAGAACTGGTGTGGACCAGTGGAATCTGACTGTTTCATTAAAACAAAGCTTCACAAGGGCCCGTGGAGGGAGCTGACCATGGTGCTGACGCAATGGGATTGAGGGAACTGACCATGGTGCTGACGCAATGGGATTTCTGCTCTTTGCTCTGAATTTCAAAGTGAAAAAAGTCAATGAAGCGCAGGCTTACATGTTCCTTGTGTATGTATTTGTGATACATCTGGGAAAATTCCGCATAAAGAACCACATTTTTCTGTATTAATATTAATATTTACATCTTACCACTTTTCATCTGTGCATATCCACAAATTGTACATAGTGGCTGTGTGACATGGCCCTAAAAATAAGAAAAACTTTGTTTCAATTGGTTTGTTGGATAAACTGCAGTCTGTGTTTTGTAAGCAGTGGCTGATTGCCAGGTAGTGTCCGTCTCCGGTCACCAGGCAGAATCTGGGTGACGTCAGCAGCTAGGACACTTCCTGCTGAGCGGCGGAGGCAGACATATGTCACCGTGAAGGGCTGATGCCAGAAGTCTTCCTCACAGATGGACTCAGCGAGAGGAAGAGGGATTCAACTGAGGGAACTGGATACGTTCATGGGATATCTTAGCTTTGACAGAAGACAGTTTGGACAAAGAGTTTAGTTTTTACCGTTAAAAAAAAGCTTTTATTTTTTTTTAACAACAACAAAGTTTGGGTAATCAAAGTATTTCATTTGAAACAAAACGTTTCTTTTGTTAGAGCCACTCAAACGTAACATTTTAACGGAGGCTGAAGATTTGAATTTAGCCTTAAAAACAGATATGAATATTTAGAGTTAAAATTGTTATGATCTATTAGAAGCCTTTATGGGTCTCAATAAAATAGTTTGTTATTTTTATGATTCAATTTGAATATTCAACATTTGTTTTAATTTTATTTGAATTTACCATTTTTAACTTCTTCATTCCTAAATTTGTTTCCAGTTTTTAAAAAACAAAATCTTCTCTTTCTGTTAAAGGTGACACTAAATAAGGTGGGGCCCCGGATTGAACAGTACATTGTGAATTAATGACATATGGTGTGAAAGGGGTTAACTTTGAAGTTTTTTACAGTTTGACAACATTGCTCATTTTTTAAAAATCTTGTAAATTTTATTTTAGTTCATACAGGTTTTTTTTTTAATTCATGCTCATTGAATAATAATTGTCAAAGTGCTTAAAGTTTGGAAAACCTTTTTTTGTTCTGAAGGGTCGTCCTACGATTGCATACAGTCTGTTTGAGACCGGGATCAACAAAAGGACCAAAAAAAAAAAGGACCAAAAAAAAAAAAAAAATGGCCAAAGATGGACATGGACCCCCCCCCCCCCACCCCCCCGGAGGGTCATGACTGGAGGGTCATGAAAAGATCAGGTCAGCAGGTATCAGCTGACCGATGCTGATGCAGATTCAGGGTATTTGCAGAAAAAAACGTGTTTTCATGCTGATGGATGTTTGGATAAATGTGTTTCAGAGCAAAAGGAAAATGAAAAGAAATGCAGTATCACCTGATCTGAATGTCGGTCTGATGTTTAATCAGCTGAATGTTAACGACCACGCCGTTTGCACTCCACGCCGAACATCTCTGACTTAAGTATCTGGTGGCGACTTGTAAAAGTCTGCATTACTCTTCTCAGTTTCCCACCGAGCCGCGCGCCCGGCAGACCGCCGCTCTGCAAAATAATGCAGTTTATCAAATATTTGCAGAAATTGCTGGAGGTGAGAATGTTCATTTTCCGGGGATGAAACACCAGCGGAGATGAAAGCACTTTCAGTTTTTCGGACCTGCTGTGGACCACCATCTTTCCAGAGAAACAACATTCCTCTGTTTTATTTGTGTGGTGAAGTTTAGCAATAACGTACAAAGGAACAGAAACAGAGACTTTCTATGGAGACGAAACAGCAGTTCCTTCTGGCTACTCTATTTACTATGATTGCTCTGATAAAAACTTTTGAAAACATTGATTTTCCTTTATGTTTTATTCTTGAAATGAAAGAAAATCCACTTGAATGTGAACACTGAAGATGCTGAAGTACCATGAAGGTCAGGCCACTTTAAAAAAGCTGAAGAAAATTCCAAAACTATTTGAAATTCATGTGAACAGTGCTAAAAAAAATCCAACATTTCTAAATCTGGTTTTAATTTTTACAATTTCTTTATAGTTTTGCCTTTTTATCCCCTCAAATTTTGCAATTTTTCTAGGGCTTTTTTAACAAAGTTGCTGATTTCCGCTGCACAAACTTCATCTTGAAAAGATTAAGAAAAGCTATATTATTTCTGTTTTTGAACTAAATTAATGTCATTAAGAAAGTTTTCAAATGGAAAAATAATTTTAGCTTAAGAAAACAAGTCTCATTGACTAGAATTATTTTCTCAAAATATGAATTCTTGAACCTCATTGGCAGATTTCTTTTTGTGTATTTAAAAAAAAAGACATTTTGACGCGTTTCTGCTGTGTGAATTCTTTAAGTCTGAATCTTCTTTGTCGTGAAAAGCAACGTACGAGTGAGAGCCTAAATGTCCAGTCTTTCAAAGAGAACACACACGATTTCCAACTGATCCGATTCATTTCAAACCAAAAAGCTTCATTTTCCAAAAGCATAAGCATGAGTAAAAGATCCAGCAGAGTTCTTCTGAAAGAGCTGAAGATTTCAGTACCAGAATGGCAGAAACAGCTGGAGGTCTGATGAGCAGAGAACGTTCAGAAGAAGATTAGAAAACGTGTGAATGCTTCTAGTGTTCAAACAATGAAAGGGTCAAAACTATTCAATCTGTGGAAAACATCCACTCCATTTGCCTGAAAAGCTGCAGTCCTAATTTCACATTTCCTGCTGATCAGTGGGTGGATTTCATGCTGCATCAACAACAAAGGCTCGGGTCAGACCGTTCCTCAGAAGCCGGCTAGGTCTCCCTCATGTTCACGGCGAATTCTGAGGCTTTTGTGACTCACAGAAATGTGACTTTCTCTAATGTGTGGTCAAGCTGTAGCCACATGCACCCGCATGGCGGCTGACTTGTCCGGGTCTTGCAGATTTTAAGTTGTCCTTGGAGAATTGAAGTGAGGAGTGGCTTCATCTCAAGAGGAGCGCAGGTGTGTTTTGCAGGTCCCTTGAGGCTCGTACGGCCGCCTCAAGGGACGTCACGAAAATGGAAATTGTTGTGTGTGTGCTATCGTGAAGAATTTGTAAGGATAGTGGAAGTTAGACACACTGGTGACGTACAGGTGATGCTGTGGTACAGTGTCCCTCAGCCACACTAGTCGTTCATAAGGTGTGAGTACTGTCTCTTTACTGCACTCTGATGAATTGACTTTGGTCTGTTAGCATTATAAATGTTTGCAGAGGTGGAATCGTTAAGCAAACATTTGGGCCTCACAGGTTGCAGCCTGTGCAAATATCCCTGCAGGTTTAAGGAGAAAGAAAATCCTGACGGCGAGGCTGAAGGAGCCTCCAGAAACAGCCTCCTCCTCCTCAGCTTACTCTTTTTACACACCGAATCCCATCCTTAAAACACCAAACTTCCACTGCGTGTGAGGATAACAGTCACTATATTCAGTTTCCTGAACTCTGGGGTTTCTCAGTATGGAGAGGAGTGGTTCCCTCCCCAGGGGGGGAGAGACAGCAGCCATTTAGCCCCAAAGAGCTTTCACACCTGTCAGAGAAACCAGCCGAGCTTCAGATTTTACACTTTTTGGTTTCTAGTCACACATCTTTGAACTCCTGCTTCATATTTTAAAGGCTTCCATTTAAATTTGACAGGATTTTTGCCATTAAGCTAATTGATTCATGAACCTTTTGTTTAAATTCTTGTTATTCTTAGTTTTAAAAAGTTTGACGTTAAATTCAGATATTTGTGGAATGATCAAAATCCTTAAAACACTTTAACATAACGGATAATAAAACTGAGTTTTATAAGTTTAAGGAAAATCAGTAAAAAAAGAAGAAATGTTATTAAATAACTTGTGAAATAAAAATATTGTTTTTAATTTTTTAGTTGGTGCAGCAACCAAAATGTTTTTTTCAAGTGGAGCCTTTAAGTGACATCTCAGCTGTGCATTAATGATGATCTGGAAAAAAAAAAAAAAAAAATTGTTTTTTTTTCCCTCCTGATGTGATGATTCAAACATCAAACATGACAAATAAGAAAAAAGTATGTTTTTTTCTTTTAATGTTTAAAGAAGCTGCAGCTGTTCTGCTTGAATCGCAGAGACTTGAAATGTTAAAGTGCACCACTGGAGGTTTCTTTGGGCTCTGCTCGTCCTCTGATATCTTATTAAACAGAACAAACACGCTTGTTTTCTCCTAAGGTCACTGCACTTTCACAAAGACAAATGGAAACCTCAGGCTCGCCGAAGGCGCTATCCCTCTGAATTTGAAAGCATGGACGCCGTTTGTGGGGTTTTAAGTGATGAATGAGTCTGCAGCTCCTGGACGAGCAGAATGAAGCAGAGCCACTTAGCTGCTGTCAGAACTGCATTACAGAGCAGTACAACCAGCCGCCTCACTCCATGTTTGGCTCGACTCGAGAGTAAAGCTGCGTGCTTGATGTTGTTGACATCACAAGCACCTCAGAAGATCCTCTTGTGCAGCATTGAGTTTTTTTAAATTCATTAAATGAGTCCTAAAGGAGATGCTCCTTCTCCTCCTCCTCCTCCTGCAGGGTGAAGGCTCCAACTTCCTCCAGCTGGGCTCCTCCATCGAGCAGCAGATCAACGGTATGTTCAAGGTGATGGAGGAGTACAACTGGGACAGCTTCGTGGTGGTGACCAGCATGTACCCCGGCTACGAGACCTACGTGGATTACATCAAGTCCTTCACTGACACCAGCTACTTCATGTGGGACCTTCAGGACGTTCTGACCTTCGAGATGTCTGCCGACAGCACCAACGACATCCGAGCGCGCAGACTGCTGCAACAGATCGATGCCCAGGTGATCCTGGTCTACTGCTCCCACGAGGAGGCCCAGTACCTGTTCTCCTTAGCCTCCGAGGTGGGGCTCGTGGGGCCAGGCTACATCTGGATTATTCCCAGTATGGCTGTGGGGAACCCTGATATCCCCCCACCTGACAGCTTCCCCGTGGGGCTCATCAGCATCATCACGGACCGCTGGAGGATGAGTCTGAGGAAAAGGGTGCGGGACGGGGTGGCCATTGTGGTGAAAGGGGTCCAGAGCTTCCGGAAAGAAAGAGGATTCATTCCTGAAGGCCACAGCGACTGTCACAACCCCGTCAAGCCGTCAGTCATCAACGACACACTGTTCAGGTACGTGACTGAAGCTCTCTGTGATCACTTCCCTAAAAATAGCACTATGGTGCCCAGAGTCACGTGAGAAAAAAAAAGATCAAACTGCTTCCAGAGAAAACGTGTCCAGTTTCAGGAATCCTGGCAGATATTTGAACACAAATCAAACGTTCGCATAAGAACCTGCTTTGGAGATTTAGACGATGCAACAGACCAGTCGAGATCTGGTTTCCTCTGACGGTCCTTCTGGTTCTGCGGGCTTGATTCCTTGGAACAGCTTTTACTACAAATCCATCTTTTGAGTAAAGTCTCCTGGTCTTTCTGTTAGAAGCAGATCTCTCTTCTTTTGTCTCCCCACTCTTTTCTTTATGAAGAAACTTTCCAAAGACGTTTGTTTTTGTGAGCTTATTTTGCTTTGGAGTTTCAAGCTTTAGCAGTTGCTTTAAGAAGAAACAGCAGCAGATGTATATCGGACACAAGACCGAGGTGAAGGACTTGACCTGCTTTGGAGAGATGAACGTAGCACAGAGAATCCGTTGGTTTTTAAAGAAAAGAAAAAACCAGAGTCAAAATCATATAAAGGATAAAACAGCCATACTGTTTTATCCTTTATATGGTTGGATAATACTGGGAATAAAACAAAAATGTAATTATGTAATATTTTCTCTGCCGCCTGGGGGGTTAGAGACCCCTGCTCTAGAAAATGAGGCTCTCTGTTGACTTGCAGATGAACTCTGGTGCGGTTTATCGGAACTCAGTGACACAAAATAAGCACTTAGGGAACCTTAACGAGAACATTTACTTTAACTTCTAGTCCAATTTTGTTCTTCTACAATGGTGGACAAAATAGTTGGTACCCCTCAGTTAAAGAAAGAAAGTCCATAATGCTCACTGAAATGACTTAAAACGTTGATAGGTAACAATAAATTAAAATGTATTAAAAATTAAATGATCAAAATCAGCCATTACTTTTGAGTTGTTGATTAACAGAAATATTTAAAAAAACAAACTATTGAAATTGGGCTGGATAAAAATGATGGTACCCATAACTTAATATTTTGTTGCACAACCTTTTGAGGCAATCACTGCAACTAAACGATTTCTGCATTTGTCAATGAGCCTTCTGCACCTGTCCACAGGTATTTTGGCCCACTCCTCATGAGCAAACTGCTCCGGTTGTCTCTGATTTGACAGGTGTCTTCTCCAAATGGCATGTTTCAGCTCCTTCCACTGATGTTCAATGGGATTCAGATCTGGGCTCATAGAATCCACTTCAGAATAGTCCAACGCTTTTCTCTGAGCCATTCTTGGGGTTTTTGGCTGTGTGTTTTGGATGGTTGTCCTGTTGGAAGACCCATGACCTGAGACTGAGACCAAGCTTTCTGACACTAGGCAGCATATTTCTACCCAGAATGCCTTGATCATCTGGAGATTTCATTTGACCTTCACAACTTCAAGACCCCCTGTGCCAGATGCAGCAAAGCAGCCCCAAAACAGAACTGAGCCTCCTCCATGTTTCACAGTAGGGACAGTGTTCTTTTGGTTGGATGCTTCATTTTTGAGTCTACCAACATAGAGCTGATGTGTCTTACCAAAAAGCTCCAGTTTGGTCTCATCTGTCCAAAGGACATTTTCCCAGAAGATTTGTGGCTTGTCTACATGCATTTTTGCAAATTCCAGTCTGGCTTTTTTATGATTCCCTTTCAACAGTGGTGTCCTCCTTGGTCGTCTCCCATTAAGTCCACTCTGGCTCAAACAACCACGAATGGTGTGATCTGACACTGATGTACCTTGATCTAGGAGTTCACCTTTTATGTCTTTGGAGGTTGTTCTGGGCTCTTTGGATACAGTTCCAACTATCCGTCTCCTCAATTTGTAATCAATGTTCCTCTTCCATCGTCCAGGGAGGTTGGCTACTGTCCCGTGGGTCTTAACCTTCTGAATAATATGTGCCACTGTCGTCATGGGAACTTCAAGCTGCTTAGAGATGGTTTTATAGCCTTTACCTTTACCATGTTTGTCTATAATTTTGTTTCTAATGTCCTGGGACAATTCTCTCCTTGGCTTTCTGTTGTCCATGTTCAGTGTGGTTCACACCTTTTCACCAAACAGCAACGTGACTATTTGTCTCCCTTTAAATAGGCAGACAGACTGATTATGGGTTTGAAAACAGCTGTGATGTCAATTAAAGGACATACCTGAGTTCATCATGACCCCCTGGGCAATTATTTCTCAGTCTTTTATGGAGGTACCATCATTGTTGTCCAGCCCTATTTCATTAGTTTGTTTTTTCAATAATTCTGTATATCAACAACTCTAAAGTAATGGCTGATTTTGATCATTTAATTTTCACTAAATTTTAATTTATTGTTACTCTAGAACGTTTCAAGTCATTTCAGTGAACATTGTGGACTTTCTTTCTTTAACTGAGGGGTACCAACTATTTTGTCCACCTCTGTATTTGGTAAAAACACAGTGACTTAAAGCCATGTCACATGACTTGATTTTAGAGCATCCCTTTTAAAATACTGTTGTTTTTTTACTTGTTTTATTTGCATATTTTGATTCTTTTAAGTTAAATGTGTTGCGTTTAAAATCTGCATTTTTTAAAGTCACTTTATAGTCTTTTGTGGTTAATTGGAATTGAAATGAGAAAAGAAAACCTTAAATTTAGAGCTTATGTGGTGCCATATCAAAGTCTAGCTACTTTTCTGTCACTTTGGACTATAGTGCCCCAAAAGAGCACCTGTAGGGTTTTTTCCAGGGTGTTCTGGTTTAGCTTTTGCTCCTGATGGTTTCGAAGTTTGCTGTTGTTTGCTCCATGTTACACAGAAAAAACAGCTGCTGAACCAGAGGACAGCTAGATCTTGAAATGCCCAGTCAGATATTCTGCTTCAGTTGCCTTGATTGAAGAAAATCGAGGTGAAAAACTTGTGTGAAAAACAAACAAAAAAGATCTGAGCACCTGAAAGGCAGTTTCTGCCTTTAAGCCCCGAGATCTGCAAGATGAAGTTCAAATGATCCTTATGGGGATTATCCAACACGGGAACTCCGAATCGAGCTTATTTTTCAACCAAAACTATGAGAATCAACAATCAGGAAAATGTCTTCAACGTAAAACCAGTCGCGTACTTTGTTCTCACAACAAAGTTGACTTTTCCCCGGAAAAGCAGACTTTCTTTATGTCTTTTAATTGTGTACATTACAAAAACAGGAAATGTTCAAATGTGGACTCAATGCAGAAAATGCTTCTCTTCAACCAAATATCACCAGCAAAAAGTAGAAGGAACTGAGCCAGATGATGTGGAGGAATGACTCAGCAAACACCTTAACCTGAGAACACAGCAAGGGAACTGTCCTTGGTCCTTAAAGGGCACAGAGCTACCAAACAGCTATAACTGCCATTTCCTATATTTACCTTTGATCTTGACTAGACTTTTATACTTTGTCAAAACTATTAGAATTGTTGCTCTGTGTTTTTACTTTGAAGGAGCAGATTGTCTTCACAGTTCTTCTTTCTTTTTGCGTCTTTGGGAGGAAATTTCATCCCCACCACAACCTTTAAAAATTCACCCAAATGTGGAAACACCAGAAAAGAAAAGAAAAGATATCAATGATGTCAAGAAAAAAATATTAGGGCCTATAATCTTTTAAATAGCTCCAAAAAAACATTTCTAAATCCACTAATGGACCCAAAACAAAAAGGTGTGTAGGATGGCAACAGAACCTCTAGCAAAGTGTAAAATTTGGTGATTTTCACATTTTCTCACAATACGGGAAAAGAAAACTCTTGTTTGAGTGATCTTCATGATCGGGTTGAGTCTGCAACCAAAACCGAACTGTCGTTGACCTCGGGAATGATAAAAACTTTAGTACCCTTTAAAATAATTAATATTACTCCCCAGAGATTTCCATCTATCACCTCCTGACTCCTCGAGCATCAGTATGGCAAGCTCAAAATGGTGGCGTTTCCCTGTTGCTCTGCCATATTTGTACTGTAAATTTGTGACAAGTTAATACATGAATCGTTGGCTTAATCTGAACTAAACTATAGAAAATATTAAGAATGTGGGCCTCGTTACAGAAAACCTCTGATGCCAAGGAAATCCAAAAGTTTACTTTTTCTAATGTTTCTAAAAACCACATAAACCTGTTTCTTACCTACAGTTGACCAAAAAAACAACATGGTTGCTATGGCGATAAAAGCAACAGAAAAGATGCTGTTTTGAAAAAAGAAAGTCTGTCATGAGTTCAGATCTGGCTAGAGTGACATAGGCAGAGTGGGAGAGGGCAACTGCTTAGCAAGTGAGGAGGGCAAAAAGGGGAAATGGGGGGGGGGGGGGGGGGGGGGGACTTGCTACTTTAATGCTACATGCAATTGTCAAAAATACCGAATCAGAAATACAGTCTAAAAATAAATTTAAGGAAAACACATAATTCATCCCAAACCTAAAGAGAGCAACGTTTTTAGCTAAAACACCTCAAATCAACGAGAACAAGGTTAAAAAGACAGAAAGCGAATGTAAACGTAGTAAAACTAAACGACAGTTCACAGAGTTTGATAGAATCTCCATGAAACCTTTAGGACATCCAGTAAAAAGTCTGAGTTAGATTAGCTGAATGCAAAAAAATAAGAATAAAAAGAGGAGAAAAACTTAAATTATATTAAAAGAATTCCTCTTTTAAGGATATATTGAACAATCTTTTTAAACCCATTGTTTAAAAAAAACAGTTTAAAAGCTGAAATATTTATAGGTTTAATTCTTAGACGTCAACAAATCCTGACGTCTGATTCGTGATTTGAGTGGATCAGCTCTGATCTGCATGTTCCAAGAGGAACCTGTCACAAATGAACCACAGCTGACCCCCCACCCCCACCCGTGAGGTAACAGGGTTTTTGGTGAGGGTGGGGTTTTTCCGTCACTCTGATGCCATCTGTGCCTCAGAGCAACCAGTCGGTCCCATTTTGTCAGAGATGTTTCAATCAGCAAAGGTTCTCTGGTGGAGAAAGGTTCTCCTGAAACCGTTTCTGGCTGGTGGGGGCAGCAGTGATGAGAATGTCTAAATCACGGTTCTGGGTTATAAGGTCCAAACACCACAGAGAAGCCGCCATCTATCGTCAAACTCCTGCTTTAAACCAATGAGGTCTTTGGCTGAAACGGCACTTTTCCTCAAACAAGCTGGGAACCAGACAAACCCCTCCCTGTTGATAAGGCACAGCAGACCCCCACCTATTTTTTCTGACCTGACTGTTTCTCTCTGCAGTCACATCAAACAGAGCGGCTGGCTCTCTTCACATTCATCACCTGACTCTCCTCAGACAGAGGCCTCACCTGTTAATGAGATTACCGCACGCCGCCAGATTAAATGGGCTTTTCACACCGACCAGGCGGGGGCCGGTCTCCTCGCACCGGGCTTTCATCACCTCAGCCGAGCCGAGAGCGGCGCCACAGGTGGAACGTGACACGCGATGCGAGGGATTAACGTCACAATCCGGGACCAGTTTCAACAAGGAACATGAGCTGAAGTTTTTAAATGAGTTTGATCAAGTAGAAAAAAAAATTCAAAATAAAAGTTCCTGAGCTGAAGAGCTAAAACATAATCGTTTTCATCCATTAAATCTGCATTTCACTGCCTTAATACTTACAATTATTTTAGGAATCTTCAAAAAACTATTTAAGCTCTTTAACGCAAAGTGCTATTTATTTCTATAACATTTTTCACTGACAGCAGTCACAAAAGAGGAAAATCGTAAAATGCAGCACAGTTAAAAATACACAAAATCATAAAATAATAAAATACAGTCAGCCAGTCGAGGGTTTCGGCTGACAGGTCTTAGCATGAATTTGGTTTTGGGCTGGTCAAAATTCATTTCTCTCGCGGGGCGGTGTGCTGTACAGCACGGAAGGCAGGTCACGAAAGGCGTCCAAGCTTAGCGGATGCGTCTCTGTATGCGTGCCGGGACATTCTCACAGATCTCCCTAGCTGCGGCGGGTCTGCAGACGGTCTGCAGACTGAAGCCAGGGGCTTCTTCCTGCTCCAGGGGGCTCTGATTCTTCGGTAATAGGCCGTTCCAAACACCGTGCCATGACATAAGAGTTTATAGAAAATCAAAGCGGCAGATTTTTTTCTCCAAGCGCTGAGCCGGCGCCCCTTTTGATTTGGCGCCCCGGGCAACCGCCCGTACTGCCCTTTCCTGAAACCGCTACTGCCCTCGACGGACATATTGCACGGATGGAAAGTGGTCATACAGGATTATACGTGGAAACTGTGAGAAAAGTTGTGGTCTTATGTGACATTTACAGATGTGAAGGCAATAGCTTTGGTATGACAAGGACCGGAGGTGCAGCAGCTGGTGGACAGCCACAACCATACAATCCTGGTTTTTGAGTGAATCAGTCTGGACACAGCTGCCTGCAGCTGACTGCAGCTGGACATTGAACCAGCTAACAAACAGAAGAGTCAACAAGCTTACCAACAGCAGAATGATCATGTATGTGTCAACACACTGGGCTGTGTTGAGAAACCAGAACCCTAAACCCTGATGAACTCCAGCATCGGCCCAACCAGAGCTCCTTTGAGGTTGGAGAGTTCTAAAACTGTGTTTTGGTGAATAGGGAAGCAAAAATTCGAAACGACTTTGAAAGTGTCTGCTAACCCATGAAACCAAAGACCAATTAGAAAACAACATGCAGACCCAGGTGAACAGTAGCTCTGGGGTCCATTTTCTGTGTCACACCAAAGTGGTTTTTTTTTAACTGCATCAGGGCAAAAAGGGACATCTGCCTCTGTTTGTCTTCAGGCACATGCTGAACGTAACATGGGAACACAACGACTTCTCCTTCAACAGCAACGGATACCTGGTGAATCCGGCCATGATCATAATCACTCTGGACAGAGAGAGGCAGTGGGACAAGGTAAGCTTTCCCTGAAACGCAGTTATTGTGGGCTGCAGGCTGGGCTGTGATCCCATGAGAGCCGACACAGAAAGCCGCCAGAACAGGCCGTTTTAACATGATGTCTGCAGGAGTGAGCGCTCAGGAAGTACACGCCGGCTCCTGCAGTGACACCAGCACCATGACAACCCCAGCTGTGGGACCCTGTCGTTCCTAACACTTCTACCCAGATTGAGTACATGACAGATGCAGGTACAGCTAAGCCAGCAGCATTTTCCGCACCGATTTACCCTAAAGGGGAACGATACTTTAAAAATAAGTCAGTTATTTACATCACGCAGGAACAAAAGCTGCAGAACTCTTCTTTTAAAAGTTCCACATCGATCATCCTTTGATTGATGTGGAACTTTAGTTATGATTATTCTGTTTTTATCCAAAATCCAAACACCTGTGTCGTTTTCTGGGACATGGTTTCTGCAGAGCAGCAGGAGATCACCAAACAGCTGGGGGTCCCACCCCCTTTCCCATCACCTTTACCAGAGCTCACTGTTTACACTCTCTCCCGCTAGCTTACAGCCCCTCACACTCCCAATCTAACATTGGTGGTGCAATAAAAATGGCAGCAATATCAGATCAATCAAGCCGTCCAGATTAGATCCAGATTCCTGCTCAGACCAGGAAAACAAAGACGTTCATGGATCTGTTTTTCTGCAGGGGGATGATCAGAAAGGGGGCGGAGCTTGGAGCTTGTGGGCCCCGCCCAGCCCCCCCCCACGTCTGCTCCCAATTTACAAAGATTTGAATAAAGAAATACTCAGAAATGCAGGTTTGAGCTTAATTTTCTCAATATATAATATGTAAATATTAATGCCACAAGAAAGTGTTAAAAAAAGCCGTTTTTTTAAGAACCTAAATGAAAAAGCAGCTCATGATTTTACTGTTTCTATTATCTTAATTTTCATTCAGTAAGATTTAATCCTGAGACTCTTAAAACCTAATTTCCAGAGTGAATGGAATTTCTTTTTGTCAAATGACTTTGGAGAGAATTACGCCACCAGCCTGTCTAATTCGTGGCTGTTTTAGAAAATCAAACTCGTTTCTGGACGTTGTAAAAGTTTGGAACATAGTCACTGGATGGAAAGTTATGTTCGAGGAATGGGTGTTTCAATGATTTTTAAATTTATACTTCAATCCCCGGCAGTTATCTGTCTGTCTGTATCATTTTGAATACCAGTAATGGTTTACCGGAAGACAAAGACTTAATTACCAATAATCTTTCTAGAGTTACGCCATCAGTGCTGTTCAGATGTCACAACTCCTGGAGAAAAGTTTCAGAACCTTCTCATCAAAGTCAGATGACCAGATTCTCTGCATGAACAGCAACAAGGACAGGTGTGTCTGAGACACCTGAAAGGATTCCTCAGCTGATTCCAGGATTGTGCATTTTAAGTCAATACTTTGTCGGAAGGCATCGAAATGAGGAACATTAAAGAAAATTGTGTTTTTAATGTTTTACACATGTTTTTGTGGCCTTTTTTTCTGATGAATTAGCTTAAAACAGAATTTCTGAGCATTTCTTTATTCAAATTCTTGTGAGCTAGGCGCAGACAAAAAAATAGCATTGGAAAAAGATCGTATTTGTGACGAAAAAAATACGCTGGGTGGGCCACGAGCTATACTGAGCTCTCGGTAACAAGAAGGGGAAGGGGGGGCGGGGTTGCTCCACGCCAACGGGTCCAAGCACAACTCAGAGGTGAATTTCTAATAAACTCCTGCCGCTCTGCAGAAACTATGTCCTAGAAAAAAAACTAACTAAACTATAACCTAAGAACTAAGAAAAGATCTCTGGTAACGATTTAAAAATAGATCAAAAGATGATCAGAGTGGGACTTTAAGGTTAACTGGAAGGTGAAAGACAAAGGATTGGACTCTAAATATTAAACGGAAAACATGTGAACGGGCCTATTCATGCTTTATCTATGTTTATTTGCTAAGACTTACCCTTCAGGTGTAGTTGGGACGGGTCATGTTTGATCAGAAAGGAACTAATTGAAATACACGAAACTGCAGACAGACGCCTTCAGCGATTGTTCCTTTCAGTCCCTCCGTAATTCCAGCCCTCCTCATCTCCATGAGTCTGACCCTCTCGTAAACCTGCCTTTGAGGAAAGAAAACGGTATATTTCCTGTTCCTGTGGAGAAAAGCGTTTTCCTCATTTCACTAAATTTCAGCGTGAGGCAATCCGTTTTGTGTGCTTAACTTTGCGTCGCCTCCGACCCATTTTCTCTGCAGGCTGAAAATCAATTCCTTCTGTGGATTGCCTTTCTGCCAGCTTTTTCATTCTGCAGGCCAGCCGGTCTGTTACAGCCATACATCACCTGTGTGTGTAAGCTGCCAGACACACACATAAACCAAGCAGCAGCACATACTTTGCTTTTTTTCACTTATTAAACCCCCATCGCCACAACGCTTTTATCACATGATTTTTCTGGAGTTGTTTCTCCCCGGAGGGTACCGGAGCTGAGAACTGAAAGTCAAAGTGAGGAAGATGGAGGAAGAGCATGACAAAAGAGACGGGGAGACCAGGCCTCAGAGAGAAGGACGTGAAGTGCTCCTGACAGAGCTCTTATCGCCGTTTATACACTATAGAGGCTGCTGTGCATCTGTAATGTACTCAAACCCTGAAATTATCATCTGTGTGCTCCAAATGGATTTGAGAATAATGAAAAAAAAACTAATTTCATTTCCTGAATGGAAGCCTAGCAGCACATATATTTTATTACACATTATTGTAGAGCTGCGGGCATGAGAATGCTTCCTTCCCTGTTTTAGCCAGCGTTTCTTTTGCGTCTTTATAGGAATTATTGACATTTAGAGTGTCAACTATAAAGACAGTAAACATTATTTCTTTGACATCTGTGACATCTGTCTTTTGGAGATTCTGCATCATGTGTAAATGCGACAGTAGAGGTGAAGATGAAACAATGCTACGGATGTTTTAAAAAGCAAATCTGACGCACAGCGACTCGTCTGACAAAAGCGACTCTCATGGTGTCGAGACGCAAGAACCGAGCTTTGGATCTCAAAGTCGAGCCCTTCAGACCTTCCTTTTTCTTCTGACATTTTCTCTTTCCAACACAAACACGTTCTGAGGATGCCTGGGGTTTTCATAGCAGGTTCAGTGCGATTGAGTTTTACATAAATATCAAGAAGAAAAAGCCCCCCCTCTTCGTGCTGACCAGCAGAAATTACAAAGTTCTGTTGTTCTGCAGTTTGAGCTTTAAATATTCCAGCTTTGTGGACTCTGCAAAACCTTTTACACAAAACAGGCGAGTCACTGCAGAAGCATCACTGAGAAACTGATGTTTCTTGGTATTGACTGTGTCTGAGAAGTGGACTAATGGACGTATCCCATTAAAAATGAGTTACTTCAGTCGCCAGTTTTTTACGGTATGGGCACCGCCATGTTGGAGCCAGATTTCGTCAATAAGCTGAGATTGGTCCAATTCGATCACAGTCAAAGTTTTTGATTGGCACCTACTCTCGCCAATCAGGAGTGAGCTTTTTGGAAGACTGCACACAATCTGTCAAAACGTTTTAAACGTTGAACATTGGAGCCAGCAGGCTGCTTTCATTGAGGTATCTGATTGGTCAGTTTATAACTTGAATAACAAACTACAGGAAAAAAATATCATGAAACAAATGAGGATTACCAAGAAGATGTTAAAAAAGTATCAGATCAAGAATCTTTCTTCTGACCAATGGAACGAGTCTATGGGATTTTGACTTTTTGGAGGCCAGGTACTTCCTGTTTGGAACGCCAGGGGGAAAGGAGTAAAATCCTCACATAAAGCCAATGGTTCTTTGTAGAGTGGAACGGTGAATATCTCCAAACCTGATGGATGCATCTTTATGTGACGATCTCTATTCAGTCATGACAGGAAATGTATTTTTACCTGTAACAATTGAGTGAAAATAAGTGTAACAAAAGGGTGTTCAATGAAAAATGTGAGTTACCTTGTTGTCCAGGTTAAGAAATCAAGTACAATAGTTGAACTTTTTATGCTAAAAAGGTCCACACACTTTTCCCTGCTATCAAAGTTCTTCAAGAACTGGTGGCCTTCTGGACCTTTTACACTCCCAGGTGTAGTTTTTCAGCAGAGTCCTGGCCACCCTTAAACCCTGTGGAAAAAGTTCTAATTGATCCTTTTCTTTCACAACCCTTTCACAAAGCTAACTCCTAGCATACGATATGGTTTGTTTGGGTAATGACGGTACAAAACTTTGACATTATTAGTAAATATTATGAGTTTGGTGACTGGCTTCCACTTTAAAGTCCTTGTTTTCCCAGATTTTTTTTAATTACTTTTGCGTGTGCATTCAGAGGACACCAAAACATGAACATCCAGTCTATTCTCTTTGAATAAAGAACAGTTACTATCGACATCTGTTTCAGACATTGGCATCATGTCATTGACAGTCATCTACAGGCGGCTGTCTGACACAGCGCTCTTCGTTTCAGGGGTGCTTTTTATGGCAGAACACCAGTCCCAACAACAAACTCCAACCCGACTAACCTGGTCTATCACACGAGTAAGAAACATGACAGAGAAAACAGAGAATGAGCAAGAAAAAGCTGCTAAAGCAGCGTCGAGTGATGACATCAATGTCGAGACGCTGCATCCAGTTATTGGTTTTATATAAAATTATATTTAGTATCTACTATCTTTGCTAACATCAACTCCAAACTGCATTTCCATATTTTAATTTTAACTGTTGATTCATTGAATTTACAAACTGCTTCATCATGATGCATATCGGGATATTCAATTACCTACAGGATGTGACATTTTGGTTACATCGCCCCAAGCATTTGGTGTACAAAAATACAGAAATACAACATCATGCTTTACAGTTTATGTTTTTAATTTTTTATAGAAAGAGATCAAACAATTTGTCTTAAAGATAAATGCTGATGCTTTGGTTAAACCTTTATTTTCTGAGCCTCTTTTCTGAAACAATAAATGGTTTGATGAAAATCTTGAAAATATATGACTTTATTTTCTTCAAATGACTAAAACTTTCTAGTGTTTTTCTGTAAATTGAACACTTATCGCTCCTATCCTCTTTGAGGTCAGGATCTATGAATATGGACATAAAATCAAAGGAGACTCATTTAGGAGAAAGTCTTTTGCAGAGAAGAGTTTTCTGTAAACGCCTAAGATTCTCACCTTCAGTTACAGAAGGATTTTTCTGTGAAAATGAAGCTACTTATTGTTCGGGCAGCTCATTTTCCTGTTTCTACAACATTCACAGGATTCCTTGTAAGACAGTTTGGCGTTTGTTCACACCACCTCCCTCTGTGAAAAGCCTGCGATCAGCTGATAACCCAATATAGAAACTCGAAGGCCTGTGTGCGTGATTGTGTGTGTGTCGTCCTTCACAGGTCTCTTTGCTTCTGTTTGTGTTGCTGCTGTAGCAAATGAGCATCATGGCAGCCATCTGCTGTTTTGCAGAGATTTCTTTTTCCTGTTGACCCCCCCTCTTTGACTCCCTCAGGTGGGGACCTATGAGGTGGGCATCCTGCAGATGAGATACCCTGTGTGGCCGCGGTTCGGCTCCTACCTGGAGCCGGTGTCGGATTACAGGCATCTGACCGTCGCCACCCTGGAGGAGCGACCCTTCGTCATCGTGGAGGCGGTGGACCCTGCCACGGGTACTTGTGTGAGCAACACCGTACCCTGCCGACGGCAGTCCAACAAGACGGAGACGTAAGTAAACCATGTGATAAAGCACAGACTCCCATCACATTTACTCCGTCTGTTGACTGAGAAGACAAATGTTTGAACAGATGCTCGGCCCCTCATCACGTTTTTGGGCGAGAGGATGAAAGGAGACGGGGTGCATCTTAATTATTACTCTGATTGGGTGCAGCCAACTAAATCTATCGCATTCATTTTCTCTCATGATAACAAGCTTGACATCACTGACATGCATCTTTATTTAAAGTTGGGTTACTCTAAAGCTACGTTCACACCGGGTATGTTACGTGCCTTCTTGAACGCGCTTTTCTGTCCTTTTTCTGTTTGCTAGCGCTTGTCCGCCACCAACAGTTGGAAGAGTTTGCGTGAGAATCATACTAGCAGTGTAAATCTGGAGATTCTCGCCGTTGGCTTTTTCTTTCACAGCTCTTTTACGATGAATGAGAGACTTTGTGTCACAGAGTTCTGGCCAGGGACAAACTGCAATTTTTATTTCTCTTCCGTGATCAATGTTCAAACAGTTGTCACTTCTGTGGATTAAAGGAGACATCATCCATACGTCACTACCAAATCAGAGTGTCTGATTAGTCAAAGTTCGACCTGGTTTAACTTTTAGTGTGTGTCCCATGGCAGTGCATTTTGCATGGAGACCCAGATAGGCAGCAGCGTGAAGGACCCACATTGGATTTTGGCTCATTGCGCCCCTGGGACGCCAACTCAGGTTTCCTAACGTTCCCACACCCAGCCAACAAAAATCCAGCCACCATAGAGAGAACATGTCCACGCACATTTCTTTTCTATGGACATGCTGCAGTGAGCGCTTATGCAAGTAAGGGTGAGGCAGCTGAGATGCAGGCGTGTTTCGTTTTATTAATCCCCCCCAAAACTTGCAGACTGCGCAATGGGTCCGTTAGTGCTGTTTGCGTGATAAGTCCACGCTCCTCAGAGGAACTGGCAGGAGCTCTGAACTAGCATTCAAACAGAAAGTGCACTTTTCAACATAAGTACTAGTTTAAAGAAAGTTATCCAAATAAGTCAAGTAGCTTTGGAGTTCAGTGACAGAGTCCACAAACATGAACTGCAGTTCAATCTCCCTGTCGGCTCTTTACAGACGTATTCATGATGTAAATGTACTTTAACTGGGTTTCATTTACTTCCTGATGGTTTTCCGTTCACTAAAGACTCCATCATCTTTGAGATGGTTCACACATCTTTACCCGAACCTTCATTAGCCTTCAGGAAGGTCTGTGATGAAACCTGATCTCGGCTCAATCTCCTTGCTGGAGGTAAACAAATGCTCCAAACAAAGCTCCTCCTTTCCCTCATCAACCATTGATTCTTTTATAACGTCATTGCTTCAAAGGACTCCTCATATTCCCACCAACCCTCTCAAGTGTTCCGACACGTTAACATGTCCACCTTAATTGATTTTCTATCTAATTTGAGAGTGCCATTAGCGCAGAGATAAGGAGGCCCTCCTCCCCCATCAGCTCACGCATGGCTTCTTATCACTCAGGGAGGTGATGCTCTCATTAGGCCACTTGGCCACAGAGCAATATCCCAACGATCACCCTTTGACCCAATCAGGGAAATATATGAGCTGCATGTTGGGTATCAATTAGATGGAATGATTAGAGCAGCTCGTTCATTCTGTCCATTAGCAGCCGAGAGAATCCATTACTGACTATGGCGTCAACGAGGTGAAGAACCTTTCTGCCGCTGAGTTTCATGCTCTAGCTGGACAAAAGCTGCAGTGGATGAGATGCTTTCGCACAGATGGGACAGAAAAGAGGCAGACGGGTCAGAGCGAGGTGACGCGTGAAGACTGTGGCCACCAGATGATGAAGGCTCAGCTGCTTCACAGCTCTGTGAGCAGGAGCACAGTCCACTCATCGGTTTTAGAACTTTACAATGGTATAGAAGAATGCAGCTAATGCTAACGTGTAGAAGCACATATGTACACCAAGGTGAGTGTAGGACGTGCAGAAAAATAGCAGAGGTCTAAAGACAGCAGAGGGAGACGGGAGTTTTCCGCAGATGCCAATAGTAAATACTTTTAGAAAAGTTGTCCTGTTGTTTCTGCAATTCTCAGATGACTGCAGTAACAATTACTTCAGAATTGTCAGAAAATTTCAAGTAGGACTGCAATTTTTGTGTTTCTTGTAAAAAAAAAAAAAAGTGACTCAGCATCTGTGAAGATTTGTTCTTTTATGTCTTTCATGTTAAGGTTTCAAAGACAAAATCATGAAAAAGGCAGGAGATAAATACGTTAAAGCTGCACTTTGTAAAATAAAAAAATAGTTGTTTTTATGTGAAAATACATTCTAAAATATCTGACAAGAAAGTGACAAATTTGGGGACAAAATACCATTTTGTTATTTGACAAAAACTGAATCTAATATCAGATGACCCAAAGGTAAAAAAAAGAAACATTTGCAAGCAGCGTTTTATTGCCACTACACGCCCTCGCCACTCCCTTATGACCTGTCCTCGGTGGCTGAACAGTGCTTACCCCCCCACCACCACCACCACCACCCACAGTGTGGTCAGAACTGCATGGGACAAATTCAGAAAAAAGAAACAAAAAAAATTACATTTTTCTAAATGGTGACTATTCTATGGATTTTATCTCCATAGCAACCATTTTATTTTTTTATTGCCTGGGGGTTGCCTGTGCCACGCCCCACCCAGGTGCGTGCACCCACCAGGTGGTATCTGGCAGGGGTTTCATTTTTTGCATAACCGCGCGGTAACAAAGAATTTGTATGATTTATTTATTTTATATCGTGCTTTTCTGTTTGAGAATGACTTAAGACGATTTATAAACTGAAATTTACATTAAAATGTTATGATTCAAGTTACTCCAAAATCTGTAGAAGTTGAATTAATTCTCATTAAGCAAAGAACAAAATGATGAAAAGGCTACCATGATGCACCCAAAACAATAGAATCACCAACATTACGAGGGCTTTTATTGCGAAAAGTGTATGTATTTACCATAACAGAATCAGCTGATCTGAAGAGCATCAGAGTAATTTCATAAACCGAGTTGGCGCTCCGCTCTGGACTCTCAAAACCAAACACCTCCTCATCCGTCACGAGGGTCACCTTCGTCTATCTGCATCTCCCACATGGCAGCAAGTGTCCCTCCAGCCCAGAAAAAGCCCCCAACTTCCCCACATCAGGGCTTCTAAACATGGAGCCTCTGGTCATGCAGGTTTTCTATTTCAGTCCCCCCACCTCAAAGCCAGGCATTCAGCCTGCCAGGCAGACCATCTGTGTGCTTAACTCCTGCTTCCTCAGAGTGTCTCCCATTTGGCGGCACCAGCTTCGCTCGCCGTTTCTGCTCCATGTCCCTCTGGTGGACCGCTCTCCCCCTGCTCTCCTTCAGAGAAGAACATCCAGAAATGTCCATGCTCTTTATATATATTAATATATGCCTTTTTATTTGGTTTGAATTGGACTAAATGTCCACTTGAACTCCAACCTGACACACGCCTCACACCCAAGCGGCGGCAGTCGTGTTCCCGCCGACTCGGTGACGGCCCTCGTTCATCACCGGCTGTAATGAGTCTGTACTTCTGCCCGTCTGAGGCCGTTAATGACCGCAGCAGCAGCGGCACGTCTGAGTTTGAGCGGCGAACAGCGACGGGGCTGACAGGAACAGCCTTGGCATTTTGGAGCTCCTGCTTCATTCCCAAACATCCTGATTAAAAGGCTCATTAAGGATATGTTTTTTCTGCACATCCTCACTTCTTGATCACAGACAAATCTTCGCTCTTCGGTCTGTGAAGGTCCTGTTGACCGTTCTGATCAGTCCTGCGACTAAAACGGGTTTGGCTTTCTCAGCTTTACGAGCCGTTTCAGGCTAAACTGTGAGGCGACATCTGCTTCTTTCTGCCGGATCCAGATTTATCTCCGTTTTTAATTGTTGAGCTCCTAAAACACCAACTTCTGCAGATGTCACCTGACTGCCGTGGGCTGCTAAGGGCTGCCACTAGGAAAAAGACTGGCAGAGAAGGTGGACAAACATTTGCTGTTGGCTCCGGGCTTCAATGAACTGCCATCTTAACAAACCGTTTCTGAATGTCAGACTTCTAATAAAGTTCACGTCTGTGGAGAAACATCAGGCTTAATTCTCACCGGCTGACAAAAACGCACATTTGCATGAAGGCTGAAAGATTTTGTGAAACCAGTTTTACTGTGGAATTATGCAAAACTTAGACGGCAAATCAATTCAAAAAAGATTGGTGTGAAAATCCATGAATCTCATCCGCTTCATGTTTGCTTTCTTTAGATCTGACGTGCACGCCAACAGGTCGCCAACACGAATTAAAGTCTCTGCACACAACAATCTTCATACGATTAGAAACTTGGTAAAACCATAGGGAATATTTAAGCGTGTAAGTGAAAGATGTCATAAAAAATCTTTCTGAACAAAGGTTCATTGATGTTCTTTGCTCTCAACAACCAATCATCTGCTCTCACATCCAAACAGCTCCAAAACGCGTTGATGGTCACAGACGTCTGTCTGTAATCCAGCTATAGATTTTACTTCTGCCTGCTATTGTTTGGGACGCTTTATGTTGGACTTGTTTGGATGCAGCCAGCTGTCAGTCCATCTGCTGTGATAAAGAGCACCAGAGACTCGTCGTCTATTGCGCTTGCTGCTGATATCGACCTCGCCACGGCGCCACCACATCCTCCCCTCATCTCCACATAATCTCCTTTTCTGTACATCCCTGCCATTTGTGGGCAAACAGCAAAATGAGGATGCTGCTGCGCCGTAAACGTGTTCCCGTGTGCTTTCAGCATCGTCGGTCACACCGAGCCCTACACCAAACTCTGCTGCAAAGGCTTCTGCATCGACATCCTGAAGAAGCTGGCCCGCACCATCAAGTTCTCCTACGACCTCTACCTGGTCACCAACGGCAAGCACGGCAAGCTGGTGCGGGGAATCTGGAACGGAATGATCGGAGAGGTACGTTTCCATGGCAGCATCAACCGGGGTTGACCAAAATAAATCTCTTGTACCAAACACCACCTCATACTCAAAGAATAATAAAAAAAAATAGAACCAAATTATGTGGAAAGAAAAAAACAATGGATGGATGATAATAAATGAAAAAAGAGGAAGCCACTAGCAACGATGTGTGGCCCGCAGGTGCTTACCTGCCCTCGCCATCCTCCCATAACCCCCTTCTTTGCCTGTCATCACTGCCTAGTAGCTGCTCCACAACCCCTCACTCTCCTTTCTGCCACCCTGGTCAGAGCTGCACGTAACAAATATGTGAAAAAACATTTTTAAATTGGCAGCTTTACTATTGGTTTTGTCTCCATAGCAACCATTTAATGTTTTAGTCACCTGGGGGTGACGAACAGGTCTATGTCATCTTTAGAAGAATCGGCCAAAGTATATTTTTGGATTTCCTTGGCGACAGAGGTTTTTTTTTAACCACAGCCACATTCCTATTTTGTATGTCATATCCTTTCGTTCAACTTTAGCCAGGGATTCATGAATGACATTTTCACAATATTCGGGTAAAAAATGTCTGAGCAAGAAGGGAACTTTTGCGAACTCGCCATGCAAACGCCAATCAAACGCTGAAACCTCTACTTTTTTCCCTGTTTGCTGCTCAAAGAGGCTTAAGGAGTTAGGAGGCACTACATCCAAAATTTGAATCAAGATAGCAGCCTTCCCCCAAGGTCAAAGGTCAGCAAAACTTTATTTGTAAATGTCTCCATGAATCATGTCCTCCTCCTCCTGAAAAAGCTCCTGATTGAATCCACAACATCTGCTGACCTCCAACCACACAAACGGCTCAGCTTCCGTTCAAACACAGAAGGCCATGAGCTCAGTGAGGCATCGGCGTCCTCAGACCTGCATGAACCAAAGTGCAAATCCACATATTCTCCATCAACATTAGGGGGAGGGCCTCAAAACAGTTAAACACACTAAGTTAGGACTTAGAAAAATTCAGAATTACAAAAAAGTAGTTTGATTATCAAAAAGACCCCACAGGAATCCACTTTTAAAGCTAAAACATTTTGCCAGAGCCATCTGACCTCTAATTTAACCTCATTTTCTATGATTTTCACCTCTAACCTTTTACCCAAGCCTAACTCTAAAAAGAGCAGCTCTGCTGCTTTTCACCCCTCCTGAAAAGTAATTAATTCCCAACATCTGTTCACACAGAAACAGTTAACCAGTGCTTCTGCAGATTATTCAGAGCAAATAGACGGGCAAAAATGGAGCTGATTAAACCCTAAATCACACAACTCTCCAGAGCCTTTAAGGAGAAGAGAATGATGAGAAAACATAGAAGCAGCACACAGGAAAGCACAGCTGAAGGCTGCAGACATCCTTGATGCTGAAAGATGAAAATGAAGACTGAGCCTTCGCAGAGCCTGCAAGCAGCGGTTCATCAAAGGTTTTTGCTAAACGTTTGTGGTGGTGTCGATGCGCTCCTTCACAGATTGTGTGTTTTGACCTCCACTCTGCAGGTGTTCTACAAGCGGGCTGACATGGCCATCGGGTCTCTGACCATCAACGAAGAGCGCTCAGAGATCATCGACTTCTCAGTGCCCTTTGTGGAGACCGGCATCAGTGTGATGGTGGCCAGGAGCAACGGGACCGTGTCTCCGTCTGCGTTTTTAGGTGGGGAACAGCATCTGAGGGCATTTGGCTGACCTCTGCGGGGAGCACAGTCTGGTAAAAATGATGCTGACAATGTTCAGGACTGACTGACCCCCCCCGTTCCTGCAGAACCGTACAGTCCAGCGGTGTGGGTGATGATGTTCGTCATGTGCCTGACAGTCGTGGCCATCACAGTCTTTGTCTTTGAATACTGCAGTCCGGTTGGGTACAACCGCAGCCTGGTCACCGCCAAAGGTGAGAGCCGCTACACAGGAGAGGAGCGTGAACATGGGTTGGGGATTGAACCATTGATCCTATTTTGGAAGGGAAATTTAACCTCAGGTGGTTCCTAGGAGGCCAAAACGACAGAGGTCAGGTGGGTTTAAGGAGCTTTGACCCAGTTCAGTCCTGGTGATAGCTTGTGACATTTGGGCGGCCGTGGTGCAGCGGTAGGGCAGTCAAACCATGATCGTAAAAAATTGCAGGTTCGATTCCCACCTTGCACACTCATGTGTCGAAGTGTCCTTGGGCAAGACACTAAACCCCACCTTGCCTCTGGTGGTAGGTTGGAGCCAGTGTTCCGCACTGGAGCCGCCGCCAGTGTGTGGATGTGTGTGTGAATGTGTGTGTGACTGGGTAAATGGGTCTGTGACTGTAAAGCGCTTTGGGCCTGTTATGTAGAAAAGCGCTATATAAGTATACGCCATTTACCATTCTCAGTGTCTCAGTGTCCATGTCCTTGTTGGTAATCCTCAAAGCCTCGTCTGCTCCAATGACATTTTAGACTTTCCAGAGAGGACTAGACAAACATCAGTACAGTAAACCCTTGTTTTTCGCGGGGGTTACGTTCCAAAAAGAACCCGTGATAGGCAAAATCCGTGAAGTAGAAACCTCTATTTTTTTACAATTATCATACACTTGTTCGCTGTGGCGACCCCTGATGGGAGAAGCCGAAAGTGGAAGAAGATACAATTAAATACTCTATTATGCATTGAAAAGAAAGAACAAACCATTTTACAGGCTCAAGCATTTGTTTCACAAATCAAAGTACTTTAGAAACGTTTTTTTTTCAACAGATAACTTCTGTACTCTACTGTCAAATAATAATTTTAATCATCGATTTTAACAGAAGGCTTCAAATCGCGGAGATTAGCCCCGCCCACCGCGACCCGAGTAATTGGATTAAACGTGAGAAAGTTTTAAATGATTATGAAAAAAATACAAAGTACAGTGGGACAAATAGTGACTCAGGTGTATTTCACTGCTCTTCAGACTGAGCCGCTGCATCCTGACTCCGCTCTGCAGTGTTTTCTTCTTGAAGCCCGCGGTGCAGCTGTGTTTGTTCGGGAGAACAACATAGTGATGGGCAGCTGTTGTCGCTCGGGTTTTAGAGAAACTCGATTGAAGAGTTTCGACATTGCAAGATGATTTGCACGTATGTGTTGTAAATTTGGCAAGCTGTTTTACGTACATGAACATATTAAACTGCAACGTTATTGACGCACAGGTAGAGAAGAAGCGGAGTGACTTTTTAGCCAATCAGAATGCAGAACACAATGCACGATGCAAATCCGTGAAGTAGCGAAATCATGAAAAAGAAGACCGCGTTATAGCGAGGGATCACTGTAACTCCAACAGGCAGGCTTTGACTTTTTGATACCCAGAATAAGCTTTGATGATTCCACACCACACCTGATCCTGTCTGATCTCTGAAGACCTACAGGGTTTGATCACTTGGTTCACAGATGGGAGAACATTTAGGAATTTCAACCGGTGTGAACTTTATCCAACGTGTTCACAGAAACAACGATTCTATGTCATTTCTTCAACCACTGCTGATCTTTGATGCAAAAAAAAAACAAAAAAAAGTCTTAGGTAAAAATTGATTTGTGTTGTCTCTCGTAGATCCTGGGGGGCCAACCTTCACTATCGGGAAGTCGGTGTGGTTGCTGTGGGGAATCGTCTTCAACAACTCCGTTCCCATCGAAAACCCGAAGGGCACCACGAGTAAGATCATGGTTCTGGTTTGGGCGTTCTTTGCCGTCATCTTCTTGGCGTCCTACACGGCCAACCTGGCCGCCTTCATGATCCAGGAGCAATACATCGACACCGTGTCCGGACTGAGCGACAAAAAGGTGCAAATCTTTTATGTATGTTCTTCTGCAGATCAGGTTTAGTGTGCAGCACAGAAGTAAAGATACAAACTCGTTTGGTCACTCATCTCCTAACACAACAAAACAAAAAACTGGTAAACATTTAGCAGAAAGAACAGGAGGTGATCTTGGAGCGTTTCAGGATTATACCCTGGAATCGTCCCTACACGCCCTGCGAGTGACTTTTAACCCTTGTTCTATCCTAGGCACTTTAACGTTGGGAGTTGGGTCATCTAGACCCACTAGACAGTGCTCTGAACCTTTTTTCTTCAATGATTTGTGATCTTCACTGGTGTCCATGGATTACATGAAATCTTTCCACCTTTATCCACCTTTGTCATGGTAGGGAGAACACCTCAATGGAAGGGGGGGGTCATCTAAGATAACACAAGGGTTAAAGCAATATTGATGAGAAAATCCATGGTAAACAGTCAGCACAAGGAAAGATTTGCAGACTCTTTGCTGCAGGAAAGTGCAGGGATTAAAGAGGCCAAGCTGGCCACCGCTTCTCCAAAGGTCCCCCCCCCCCCCCCCCAACTTCCTGGTTCATTGTTCTGCTGTGTTGAGAAGGAAACAAAGAGGTTCCAAAGATCATAGCAGCATTGAAGGATGTTGCCAAGGAGTAAAGACAAAGCAGCAGTCTGAGTGAGTGTCCAGAATATCTCATCAAAAGCAAGCCGGGATGTTCTGTTTCACCTTCAACAGTTTCAGAAGCCGCAGGAGCAGTACCCGCCATTCCGCTTCGGGACCGTCCCAAACGGCAGCACGGAGCGCAACATTCGGAGCAACTATCCGGAGATGCACGCCCACATGGTCAAATACAACCAAAAGGGGGTGGAGGACGCCCTCAACAGCCTCAAAACCGGGTAGGTTTCATTCTGACGCCGCATGGCGGTGAAGCCGAACTACGAGCTGACCAGGAACGTTTTTCACCAGGAAACTGGACGCCTTCATCTACGACGCCGCCGTGCTGAACTACATGGCCGGGAAAGACGAAGGCTGCAAGCTAGTGACCATTGGCAGCGGGAAAGTGTTCGCCACCACCGGTTACGGCATCGCCCTGCAGAAGGACTCCAGCTGGAAGAGGCCCATCGACCTGGCTCTGCTGCAGTTCCTCGCAGACGGTGAATTCTCCCGCTCAGCCTCACAATGGAACAAGCCGAGGCTGAAGATGAATGTGATGCAGACAGGAGAATTCTAACAAAACCCAAACACATGACGGGGTTTCCAAATGACTTCTTGAAATCATGGGATGGCCACAGGACCTACTGCTTGGTGGCTTTTTTTTTAGGGAACATATCAAATTTGGCGATTTTTTTCCATTTTTTTTCTAAGCTACTTTTAAAAAAAAAATGTCTGAATTCAAAAGTAGTAAATGGCGTTAGCGCTGCTAAATTGGCGTCCCTTTCTAGCTTGAGCATTTATTATTGTTGAAAATTTAATACATCAATCATTGGCTCAAGCTGGACAAAATGTTTTGACATACGCCATAAGATATTTCACGTATGTGCCATCGCACCGATGTATAACTTTTATATCACGTATACAGCGCACATATCACGTTCAAATTATGTAACTGATGGTAGAAATCACTAAGGAATTGCACCTAAACAGCACAATAATCACACACTGTTCATGCTCTACGTTGATTTACATGTTTTTGTGAACTGTGGTTTTAATGTAGTTCATTTGTTATTCATCTGTGAAAATTTCACATAAAGTCCACAACCTTTCTCACTTTTTCCACGTATATTCACGTATCAACAATTTTCATCCACTAAAAGTTCATAGTGATTGTGTCATATGGCCTTAAAAGTTGACTAAAGCTAAAACATCCAGATCTGAATGTCTCAGGTCCTCACTTTGCAGTTTTATCATCATCTCTGCCTCACGCCGTTCCTTGACTCCCATTTATTCTCTTTTCTCTGCAGTCAGCTTTGCAGGAATCCAGGTTTGATTAAGGATTGAATGAAAACTCAAATCTCAAATATCTTGGCAGAGATAATGTGAAGACATTTCAGATTTAAACGTTCAAATGTCAATTTTTTCCAAACGCAGCATCTTTCATAAAATGTTCAGGGGATTGAATTTAAGTTCTGATCCCACAAATAAAAACTTGTGACACTTATAAATCTATTCCGAAATGATTCATCATTGATTCCAGGAATCAGCTTCTGTCTTTAATCTTAGGAAGTCAATATTTAACAAACGAACCAAACATTTGGGGTTCTTTTGTCTGCTTTCTGGATTCTCCACAAGAACTAACGGAGTAAAATCACAAACAAGAACAAGATTAGGTTTTTGTTCAGAAGTCGTGTATTATTGTAATAAAGAGTTTTAGTCGGGTGATGACTGCAGTTCCACGTTGATGGTGAAGTTTAGATTTTTTTGCTCCCTCTTTTGTGTCACTGAGGTTCAGACGGACAAACCAGACTTTAGGAAAAAGTGAACTGGAGTTCGTTTGAAAATGAATGCATCCTTTTTGTGGTCACAGAAGTCAAAAAAAACATTTCCACAGAGAAACCAATAAAAAAAAAAAAAAAGATTTTAAATCCAGCAGATCAGAGCTTTAACAGACTGTTGTGCTTCTCTCAAAGGCGACACACAGAAGCTGCAGACCGTCTGGCTCACGGGAATCTGCCGCAACGAGAAGAAAGAGGTCATGAGCAGCAAGCTGGACATCGACAACATGGCGGGAGTCTTCTACATGCTGCTGGTGGCCATGGGCCTGAGCCTGCTGGTGTTCGCCTGGGAACATCTGCTCTACTGGAAACTTCGCCATTCTGACCGCAAATCCGAGCGCCTGGACTTCCTCCTCGCCATCAGCAGAGTGAGTGAAGCTGATGTGTCAACACGTTCAAAATGCTGAAGTTAGAATATGAAACAACGGTAGAAACTGCTACAATAGTTTACCTAAAAATTCTTACTCAGTCCTACAAACACCTCATAACTGCTACAACTCCATTAATTAAACTGTAAATGAGCCAAAAAATATAGGATGTTGCCTTAAAGCTTTAAGATAAGGTTCTAAAAGCAGAATTTGTTAAACAAAAAAAACATCGACAACACATTATTTGGAGGATTTTTCTTTTTAAAAAAAAGGTATATATGATTCCTAAAGGGTAAATGATAAAATATATAAATAAAAGTTGACTAAAGGCAAAGAGCTTGATTTCTGCTGAGGACGTAAAAGTCCGAAGCTCAAAAACCGGGAGAGCAGGCGGGAACCTCTGAGATGTTTTGATGCCATCTGAAAGGAGGTGTGTGAGCCAAAACGAGCAGAAGGAGGAGAAAACGGTCTGAGGAGTCCAGACCCGGAGCGATAGATGCAGTTTGAGGTTCCACCGTCAGCTAAATAAGGAGATAAAAACTGTAAATGCATGAGGCGGGAAAGTGAGCGAACAGGAAAAGGATCCTGCAGGACTTCCTGCAGATGTGATGCCAAAGAAAAGCAAATTTAAATTGCTACATGAAAAAACTGCATTTCTGCATCAAAAGCGACCAAAGGTTAAGGTTTTGCATTCCAGGACGAGGCGCTATTTAAAAAGTGAAATAAAGCAGCTGAGGTTCAAAAGCAGAAACGCATACGATGAGCGCCTGAACACCGATATTCATCCATCCCTCCCCCTGCAGGGCATCTACAGCTGCTTCAACGGCGTGGAGCACGCCGACCGCAGCGTGAGCATGCAGAGCCCGGACGTCACCACCAACTACACGCAGGCCAACATGCTGAAGATGCTGAAGACGGCCAAGGACATGGTGTCGTCCGCGCGGGTGGACAACTCCCTGGACAGCGCCACCAAAACCATCGAGAACTGGAGCAGGCGCGGCGCCGACAACATGCGGGCAAGCCTGCCCCCCAGGGTCGCAACCACTGACATGAGCCATCTGGCCTACATGCCCAGCATCACCGACAACCACTCGCCGTACCCCCAGAGGGCCATCAACCCCAACTTCCCGGTTCATTACGGGGACAGCTGCACCCAGCCGCTCCTGGAAAAGCCCAAAGTGGTGACCCGGCCCACGCCGCTGCGATACACGCTGCCCGCCCGCAACAGTCAGCACGTCCTGGAGAGAACTCTGCCCATCTCCAGCCTCAGCAGCCCCCACATAGCCATGAGGGACCCCGCTTCTTCAGGGACACCAAACCTACACCACCCTGGCAGGGTGTACGTGGAGAACCAAACACGGCCCCCCATGTCCCCCTATCTTCCTTACAGGAACTTGCAGGTGCCCGAGGTCTACGTGGAGCACAGGGGGCCTCTAAGGAGGAAGTTCAGCTACCCCCCCGACTGCGTGAGCCGCAGGAGGAGGTCCTTCAGTTGCCTGTTTGACGCCCCCGACCCCCGACTGCGATCAGACTACGACCAGCCGCGGCCGGGCTTCGCAGAGTTGAGGCCCAACCACCTGCTGAACAACCACCCCCCCGACCCCGGCCTGACCTGCGCTGCTGCTCACTACGCCAGGGGCAGCCCCAGCTGCAACTCCTGCATGAAGTCCTACCTGGAGCCCGAAACGGATGACATTCCACTCCTGGGGAAGGACAAACTGAACCGCCGCGCCTCCTTCCTCCAAGCCACCTGGGGCAACGACAGAGTCCGGCAGGTGGATGAAACCAAGCCCTCCACGTCTCCCTCCGCCCGAGCAGACATGCCCGACCTGTTTCCCCGCTTGGCGGGGCCCAACCCAAAGCCTCACAAGTTATATGGCAGTCTGGGGCACAACCTGTCCTGCTACCCCGTGGCGGCAGAGCCGGCCTACTTGGACCCCGCCCACATGGGGTCTTACCCCTACAAGCAAAAGCTCCAGTTCTCCGATTCCACCCGGCTGCCCTCCTACCGGGAAGCTATTCTGCAAAACGCCGCTGCTCTGCGCCGCTCGTCCTCCACGGTGGTGCACAGACATTACTCCACCTACCTGAACTCGTACACGGACTTACCGGTGTACGTGGGGCCGCTGGCACAGGGCCCTTCCCAGTTCTACAACACCCCCAAGGACGTGTGCCACCTGTTTCCCTGCAACAGCCACTATTCGGACAGCGCCTCCATGCTGCCCCGCATGGGCGACAGGCCGCTGGTTTACCACAACAGCATGTTTGGGACCTGCGACGCCGCCAAGAGGGAGGAGCTGGGCTCTGTGGGCAGGGAGCGCAGGCCGGTGCTGGTGGCACGTCCCTATGTGCCAAAACCCTGGGGCAGGGTGTCCAGCCTCGAGTCTGAGGTCTGAAGCGCCGCTCTCAGCAGGGGGGTGTGGCCTCTGCTACTGCAAAAATGAAACTGAGCACCGACCGTGTATTTGAGAATGTTTACTCTCAATTATCAGTGCAATAATATTTTGAGAAGCATTGAAGAATGGACAGAGACTTTGTACGCCAAAATCACTATACGACTGAAATGTTCAATATTTAATATATAGATATTTATCTTGTTGATGGTTATTTAAAGGATTTTTAAAGCTGTGCTACAAACGTGAATGACACATGATACTGTAGGTGGATTTTATCCAAACATTTTTAACCCTCAGTGTTTCCGTTTCATCATCGAACGATGAGAGCAGTTTGTGGTTGAAGCGCCGGTTGGTCTTCCACACATTTTCTTTGGGTTCACTGTTGTTTTGAGACGTTCTGGTCATTTATGTAACATCACTGCACTTTGGAAGAAAAAAAAGAGAAGAGGAAAAATTCATCAGATGTATTTCCACTGTTAAAGAAAGAGTTACCCTTTAATAAATAAGAGGCAGCTGCAGAGGCCTGCTGGAATCTTCTTTGCCGACGTGATTCGGACTTTTTCTGTTGCAAACTGTTTTATTAGTTTTATCACAAAGAATTGATCACAAACGCACAATCCTCACACAGACAAAGATTTAGAATATCTTTAAACTTGGTTTGTATTGATCTTAAAAAAAAAAACAAAAACAAGCAGCTGAACAAAAAAAAATGGAAAAGATCTGCTAGAAGCCTGGATTAAAAAAACGCTTCACAGAGCAAAGGAGCGAGTGAAACTAAAGAGTCATTAAAACACAAAAACATGACGCAAAAAGACACTACTCCAACTCTGCACAACACTACACAGCTGCAAACAACACAAACCCAAATAAAATATGCAGCGGCAAACAACACAAACCCACAACAAAGCAGCAGCTGCTAACAACACAGACTAACAACAAAGCTGCAAAAACACAAACTCACGACAAAGATGTTGGGTTTGTGTTGTTTGCTGCAGCTGCAAATGAAAGACACAACAGCTGCAAACAATGCAAACTCTAAACTACAGTTGTAAAACAAAACAAAAAAACAACAACAAAGCAGCAGCTGCTAACATCATAGACTAACAACAAAGCTGCAAACAACACAAACCCACAACAAAGCAGCAGCTGCTAACAACATGGACTAACAACAAAGCTGCAAACAACACAAACCCACAACAAAGCAGCAGCTGCAAACAACATGGACTAACAACAAAGCTGCAAACAACACAAACCCACAACAAAGCAGCAGCTGCTAACAACATAGACTAACAACAAAGCTGCATGATGTTCACACACAAACATAAAATCATTCCTAATCAAAGTGTCTTACCTTGGTGATGAAGTTCCGTCACACAAACCGAAGATTTGGTAACAGTTTTTAAAACATCGTGTTGAAGAGCGATAATATTTGAACACAAACACGAAGACAAAAATAACATTTGATTTTTTTCTACATTAACCGTTCACTTACATATTTAGATTTTCTATGGAAGATTCTTTTTTCTTAGTAATTATTACCAAACTTTGCTAAATTTAATCCAAACTAGAATCAGTTTTTATTTTATTTATTTTATTTAATTATTATTTTCACCACTTAAAGTAGAATGACTCTATGATTCCAGTTTCAAGCAACTTATCAGCAGTTTAATGCAACCAAAGGTAAGGAAAAAGAGATTTTCAGAGAAATATGAAAATTTGAAAAGTAACTCATCAGTGGAAAATTGCTGACATAATATAACAAATCAATATATTTGGAAAAATTTTTGTCTTAGAAAATGTTGCATTATTGTTTTTTAAATTAGATCAAAAGTTAATTTGACTAAACTAAATAAACGTGTTTACGGAAATTTTCTTTTACCAACATTTTTGGTTTAAAAAATGCTAAAAAAGCTAAAAAAGATAATTTGAAACTCAGAAAAATAATATTTTTTTAAATAAAAAGTTTTTGCCAAAATCAAATAGTATCATCATCAACAACATTTGACCTTGCATTAAAAAATGAAATATTTTCGTGTTTTGAATAAAAATGAATACATTGAAAACATTTGTCATCTTATTCTGGTTTCAATTCCTCTTAAGTAAGAATTAAACTTTGGATTAATACGCGTTTTCTTTTTACTTGATTGGGTATTTTTTAAATTAAAAAATATTTTTTTAAAAATACTTTCTGAATTCATTTTTTAAGAGCAGGAGCTTCTGCTGCAGCTCAACTCTCCTCTGTTGAATCATTGCAGTTTATTTTTATATAAATGGACACGGCACACGTTTTACGGTGCATAATTTTCTCATCTGTGATGCATCAAAAACCCAGTTTCCCTCATTTAGGATACATTTACTGAAAAAAAACTTTAAACTTGTACTTCATACTTTTTACCTATACTTGTATTTTAAAAATAACTTAGTAGAATGTGTCAGTAGAGACCGACACACGTCTCTACTGTTTTTATTTTTTATAAAGTTATTTCGGATTTCAGTAAAAGACTTTTTGCTTTCTAAGTCTGGAAACACAAAATTTCCCTTTAGATTTAAATTTCTACAAATTCCTGAACGGACTCAGAATCTTCTGATTCCACCAGTTTTGATCAACGTTTCATTCCTTTTTACTAAAATTTTAGTCAAAAAAAACAAAAAAGAATTCTGATTATTTTTTAGAAAAAAACGAATAATCAAAGGAACAGGAAGGTCAAATATAAAGAAAAACTCAGTTTCTGACGTCAAGAACAATTAAGTCATTGCAGCGCCCCCTTTTGGTCAGGGTGAGTAACTACAAAATAAAATAATGGATTACTTATTTTGAAAAATATTTTCCTTTTTTTTTTTCAGCCCGTAATTCAATTTAGTTTTATTGATAAGGCTCAATATTACAACACGGTTGTCTGAACGGGCTTCACTAAGTGTGAAAAACATAAAATCAGCCATTAAATCCAAAAGCTGATTGTTAAACTAAACTGAACTGGACTGGGCTCCTCAGACCCAGTAGGGTGGAACATGTTGGTCCATGATTATTGACTGATGAACCAAAGCAGAAGATTTTCTTGAGACATGATGGATCAGGTTTGACCTGTCATTTTTTTGGTTAAAAAACAAAGGAAAAAATAAAAACAGGTGGATGAAGATGACAGACGGATCGGCGTTGCAAGACGACTAAATAAATCCCTTTAAGTAAATCTTTAACTGCAGTGATTGGCGTATGAGGACACAAAATATGTTTTGTTTTTTAATTAAAGTTACATTTAATATATCTACTCGGACAGGAGATGAGCTGCAGAAGAAAACAAAAGTAAATGATCTCTAAAAACAGTCAATTAAAGGACAAACTCCTTCATTAGCCATATAAAGAAGAGCTAAAAGCCAAACTCATGACATGTAAAGATGTCCTTTCTTACCTGTGCAACCCCCCCCCCCTTTCATAAGCCCTCAAACCAACACATGGAGCTGCAGCTCATCAGCAGAAGCTCAGCAGCTGCCCTGCTGCCTCCAGCAGGCTCCCAAACGATGATTGGACAGCAGCTGCTGCAGATCAATCATCACCTGCATGTAGGTGCAGTCTGCTCAGCCTCTCATTTGTTGTTACAGTTTCCTCCTTGGAAACTTCCAGCTGGAAAGTCTCCTGAAGGCCTCATCTATTTCATATTTTACAAATAAAGATAGTTTCCCTCATCAGCCGGAAGCTGCAGCCATGAAGGGGATTTGTCCAAATCCCCTCAAGGACGTTAGCCATTTTGTCAGAGAATCTTTTTTTTTTTTCCCCCAGTCATTATTTTGTAAATAAACTTTATGAACACATGTTGCACATAGAAACTACCAAACATTGAGAGTCCACACTATGTGGAAAGTCCAGCACTGTGTCGTCTTTCAGGGTTAGGAAGTGATAAATGTTCAAACTCGGCAAATACAAAAAGGAAAAGAGGCGTGTCACCTCCCATAATGCTTTGCAGTTACGACACTATAGGCCGTGATATGAAATTCACCAGCATGTGATCTCTCGCAGCAGAACTAAACTTCTTGCCGTGACTCAAAGGTGAACATTTTGACCCGTTTTGGACGCAGACGTGTGAGCTGCGTGTTCAGCTAATGCGTGTTGGTGCTCCATCATGAACCCGCCCGCCGGGGTCGCCATCTCTTCCTGGCGTTTTTGTTTCACTGCTCCTGACGTGGACGTCTCTTGTCCTCACTGTCGCCTCATACATTCATTTTTTAGTGATTGACTCAAATTTGATCAAAGCAGATTGAAAAATATTTTTTACCTGAGACTTTTCTGTATTTTTTATGGATTTTTCGTGATGACTAATGGAAAACAGCTTTGGCTTGTTCCATCACGGTCATCCACAGGAGCTGGTGCTGTTGGGATAGTTGTGCGGCGGTCGGGAGCGTCCTCCCCGGCGGCGCCCTCCAGCACCAACAGAATCCTCTGTTTCATTTGATGGGGAAAGTGCTGCTCCAGAGCTGCTGATGCTGCTTGCAAGGCGTCGTCTGCGGCTGCGGGGCGTTTCTCAACGGTGTTTCCTGCTCGGAGGCTGCAACGCGCGACAGCAGACCTGCAGGACGGATGACGGATGATTTTCCACATGCAGATGAAATATGAGCAGCAGTTTGCTGTCCAACGGCCAAAGTGTCCACAGACACACAACCGCTGCGCTGCCACTGATCTGCTCTCTGCTGGGAAAACCAGGAGCATTTAAATATCACGGCTTCATCGCCGGGAGAAAGATGATCATCGATCCCTCGTTCACATTAGGGGCTGACTGTAAGCAGAAACTCCAAACATTAATCCATCCGCATCTTCACTCTCCTAAACAACATTACGAGCTTAATATCCTCTTGCTGGGTGATGCCGTTCCAAACGAGGAAAAGATGAGAAGCCATGCTGCCTGAAGAGTGATCTATGCTAGCAGCCCCCCGTCCCTCTGTGCAACCACCATCAAAGTATGGAACCATGAAAGTTAGAGGAAAGGAGAGTGTCATCGGCACAAAAGTGGAAATGAAAACAAGAGGGGGCCGGAAGAACGCCAGGTTAGACCGAGAACCGCCGAGAATGACCGTCTGAAGAAAAGCAGCAGATGTAAACTAATAAAATGCTAACTTCTCACATCCCACTTGCCTGGACAAAGCTGAACCTTTTCAATCCGTCGTTTCTTTGGCCAGCAGACTCCGCCTACTTTCATATAGGCATCTGATTGGTCAGTTTATAGCTTGAATAGCTTGACTTACAAACAAAAATCCAGTAAGAAAAACAAGATTATCAAGAAGGTGTTTTAAAAAAAAGGGTATGAGATCCAGAAGGGTTCTTTGACCAATTCAATGACTGAGGAACAGCTGTTTATATTGATATCTATGGGTACTTCCTGTTTGGAACGCCAGGGGGAGGAGTCGCTCAGTCCAGCTCTCTTATACAGTCAACGATCTTATTTTACTCAGTAGGAAACACAATGACTGAACTGAACTGTATTTGTTATTTTGTTATTTTTCTGTTTTTGAGGTTTCATTGTCGTCCTGCTGCTTTTCCTGTCACCGATCAAATATTTTACGTTTACATTTTTGCTCAACGTTTATTTTGATCATGTGCTCTAAATAAAACTGACTTGTTCATTCTAAAACATCTATAAAGAGTAGGTGACAGCAAATGTGTCCTGTTGGCTTTTGGTCTAACGTGGCTTCTACGTAAGATTCGACCAGAACAACAAAGAGGTCCCCAAAAAGACCTCCTGGGCCCCAGAAGAGGCTGCACTGCAGGTGTCTCACTCACAGGTCTTCAGGGCCCTGAAGCAGGTGAACCCGCACAAGGCGACGGGACCGGACCACGTTTCACCAAGGGTTCTGAAAGCCTGCACATAGCAGCTAGCAGAGGTCTACACAGACAACCCCTCGCTATCGCAGGAAACGGTGCCCCGAATCTTCAAGTCTTCAGTGATCCTGCCGGTCCCGAAGAAAACACAGGTCACAACAATGAACGACCTGAGACCCGTGGCTCTCACTCCCACAGCAATGAAATGCCTGGAAAAGCTGGTTCTGTCCAACATCCACTCCCTGGTCGACGAGTCAGTAGACCTCCACCGGCCTACCGGCCCATCAGATCAGACCTGGCACTTCACTTCACCCTGAAACGTCTAGACACCAAGAACCCGTACGCCCAGTTACTGTTCCTGGACTACAGCTCTGCCTTCAACACCATCAGGCCCCTGAAGCTGACTGATAAACTCTCAGAACTGGGAATACCAACACCCACCAGAAACTGGGTTCTGGACTTTCTCACTGACCGACCACATGGTGGTGAAGATGGGAAAGAAGGTTGCTGCTGAGCTGACAGTCAGCACCAGAACACCACAGGGATGCCGCCTCAGTCCAAAGCTCTTCTCACTCTACACCTACGACAGAACCTCCCCCCGCCTCCAACAACATCATCATTAAGGATGCAGACAACACAACCGTCCTCGGCCTCATCAGAGGAGAGGACGAGTCTGCATACAGAGACCTGGTGCACAGGATCACCATCTACGGCGAGGACCACCTTGTTCTCAACGTAGAGAAAACAAAAGAAATAATCGTGGACTACAGGAAAGCACCGCCACATCAGCCGCTCATCGTCAACGGGACTGTGCTGGAGCGGACCGACTGCCACCGGTTCCTGGGTCTGCAGATCACTAACAGCCTCAGCTGGGAAAGAAACACTGTTGCCACGGTGATAAAAAAGCCCAGCAGAGACTTTACTTCATCAGGCTACTGAAGAAGGCTGGTCTCAAGTGCCGGACCCTCACCCAAGCCTAAAGGGGGTTTGTGGAAAGCATCCTCACCAGCGGACTGACAGCCTGGTTTGGAAACACCACCATATGAGAAAGGAAGATGCTGCAGAGGATCATCAACACAGCTGGAAGAATCCTCGGCTGCAACGTTCCATCCATGGAGACCATCTATAGACAGTGCAGCAGCAGGAGGAGAGTGTCTAAGATCATCAGAGACAGACACCCCCCCGCTCACGCACTGATCCAGTGTGTGGACTTAGGGCACAACCTCAGACGTCGCAGGCCTGAAAGCATCCATGAACACGCCACACGCTTCCACAACAGCTTCTTCCCAGCAGCAATCAGAATGCTGGAACAGGACACCAGAGAGGGAAGACTGGACTGAATCACATGACATACCATCCAGACAGGACACAAAGTGCAATAAACAATAATTCCTCTGAATAGATTGGGACGCTGCAATATTCATATTTACTCATATTAAAATGTAATACTTTGTACTTTTGTTGTCTAATTTTACTTTATTTTACATTTTTGTCCTTTTTATATTTACCCTGACATGAGAGATGCCAAAGAAACATTCCGATGTACTGTATGTGCAAACGGCAATAAAACAGAACTGCTGAATTTTGCTGGTGTGAAATCATTTGATAAAAAGCTGAAAGGCCTTTCTGGGTCAACTCCTCTGTGCATGAAGGAGCAGCTCCTCCCCGATGAGCCCTGCAGCTCAGAAGCTCCTCATTTGGACAAAGACAGATTAACAGCAGCAGCCTTTAAGAAGTGTGAGAACCAACGTGTTGAAATGAACTGATTGCAGGAATCCGGAAGGATTTCATCCCATGAACGTCTCCACAGATGTGTTCAAAGCCTGATCTGCGGCTCATGAGCTTGCAGAACCTTTACTGCATCAGATGACATCTGGAATGAGGACACCATTGAGTCCAGCTCTGCTAAGCTCAATGAAAACAGCCACTGCAGGAGAAGTTCACCTTCAGCAAACACCTGCTGCTTTCCAACCATTCATTTTCTCTCCCGCACTCTAACTGTTTGAAGTTGTCATGGCGTCGTAGACGTAGCAGACCCAGATGCTGAAACCCGGAAGAAAACTCACAGCAAGGATGACTTTAAATGGATTTATTTTACCAGAGGTAAATAAGTTTCTGAGGGGATGAGGACGTATTTCCTCCGTGGATTGAACTTGGTGTTTCCTTTGAGCTGATGCAGATGAAGGGGAGGGGGCGACACGAGGACGCGTCGAACTGTGGATCCAGATGGAGCGAGGCTTGGGCGCTGAGGACAGCGGGACCGGCTTGAGGTAAGGCGTGGACGCCGAGGACGGCGGAAACCAGCTTGGAACGAGGCGTGGATGCCGAGGACGGCAGGACCAGCGTGGAGGGGAGGAACCAGCGTGACCAAGGTAGGAACCTGAAGGTGAGCACAAGACGTGGTAAGTATGGAGACAAGATAAACTTAGCTGAGACTAAGAGGCCAGGCATAAGCACCGGAGTGAGTATAACAAACTGGCGTAGAATTCTGGTGAGAGCTCCCTTATGAAGACCGGCAGGATGATGAGAAGATGAGGATCAGCTGGTTCCAATCAGCAAGGTGGTGAGAGCTGTAGGAGGGGAGGAGGTGAACTGACAGGCACCGTGACAGCACCCCCCCTCAACGACCGCCTCCAGGCGGTCCAGGACGGCGGTCAGGGTGGGCCCTGAAAAAGTCGTCCAGGAGGGAACGGTCCAGGATCATGGAGCGGGAGATCCAGGAGCGCTCCTCCGGACCGTAACCCTCCCAGTCCACCAAGTACTGGTGACCACGGCCCCGGCGGCGAATGTCCAGAATACGAGAGACCGTAAAGGCAGGCGCGCCGTCAATGAGCCGGGCGGGTGGTGGGGAAGCGGACGGCGGGCACAAGGAGCTTTCCTGAAAGGGCTTGATCTGGGAAACATGGAACGAGGGATGAATCTTTAAAGCAGCCGGGAGCCGTAGTTTAACACAGGAAGGATTGATGATTTCGTCAATGATGTAAGGACCAATGTAACGGGGTGCTAGCTTGCGTGAGGTGACCTGAAGGGGTATGTTCCTGGAGGAAAGCCAAACCTTTTGCCCAGGTTGGTACTTTGGGGCCGCTCTCCTACGACGGTTAGCCAGACGGCAGTTGCTCTCCCGAGTGCGCAGAAGGGCAGCTTTAGCTTGGCGCCAGATACGCTGGATACGTTGCAGATGATGCTGCACAGAGGGAACGGCCAAATCTAACTCCTGCGAGGGGAACAGCGGAGGTGAATAACCAAGGGATATTTCGAATGGTGACAAACCGGTGGCAGAGGAGGGATGGTTATTGTGAGCGTATTCAATCCATACTAGGAACTTGGACCAGGTGGAGGGATTCTGGGCAGCCAGGCAACGGAGGGCAGCTTCCAGCTCCTGATTAGCACGCTCCGCTTGGCCGTTAGACTGGGGGTGATAACCCGAGGAGAGGCTAACGGTAGCACCCAGGGCGGAGCAAAAGGTTCTCCAGACCTGGGACACAAATTGAGGTCCCCGGTCTGAAACTATGTCCTTGGGGATCCCGTGGTTTCTGAAAACCTGATGGACCAGGATGTCCGCCATTTCAGCGGCGGTGGGGAGTTTAGGTAATGGAATGAACTGAGCCGCTTTAGAGAAGCGATCAACGACTGTAAGGATGACAGTGTTGCCTTGTGACGGAGGCAACCCTGTGACGAAATCTAGGGCAATATGGGACCAAGGGCGAGTAGCTATGGGCAAAGGGTGAAGTAAACCAGCCGGAGGCAAATTGGAAGATTTGGATCTGGCGCAAATATCACAAGCGGCGATAAACTCCCTGACATCCCGTTCTAGGGTGGGCCAGAAAAACCTGCGCTTAATGAGACTGAGCGTTCTTTGGACACCCCCATGACAAGAAACACGAGAAGTGTGGCCCCAAACCAGAACGTCCGAACGCAGAGAGGAAGGCACGTATAGAGTGTTAGCGGGGGGAGGAGGATGATCGGGTTCCTCATCCTGAGCCTGCAGGACCCGCGTTTCGATATCCCACGTGAGATTACCGACCACGCAGGTGGGTGGAATAATGGGAGTAGCCTCCTCAAGGTCATGATTACTGTGGATGCGAGATAATGCATCGGGTTTGACGTTCCTACTTCCGGGTCGATAAGTAATGATGAATGAAAACCGATCAAAAAAGAGGCACCAGCGGGCCTGACGGGAGTTTAGGCGTTTGGCAGAACGGAGGTAAGCGAGATTTTTATGATCCGTCCAAACTATGAAAGGGTGCTCCGCCCCCTCGAGCCAATGACGCCATTCCTCCAGAGCTAACTTTATGGCAAGGAGTTCGCGGTTCCCAACGTCATAGTTCCGTTCCGCAGGTGACAGTTTACGTGAAAAGAAAGCGCAGGGTTTGAGTTTCCCTGAGGAAACCTCACGTTGGGAAAGGACGGCTCCCACTCCGGTATCGGAGGCGTCAACCTCTACGATAAACTGACGTTGGGGGTCAGGTTGGATCAGGATGGGAGCTGAGATAAACATCCCCTTGAGTTTATCGAAGGCGGCCTGGGCCTCTGGGCTCCAAACAAAAGGTGTATTAACAGACGTAAGTTGAGTGAGTGGGGCGGCGAGACTGCTGTAGTTGCGTATGAATCTACGGTAAAAATTGGCAAATCCGAGAAAACGTTGTAACTGTTTACGTGAATCGGGAGGTTCCCAGTTGGCGACAGCGGAAACCTTGGCTGGATCGGGGCGGATGTTGCCAGCCTCAATAATGAACCCAAGAAAAGACACGGTAGATACGTGAAAGTCGCACTTTTCAGCCTTTACAAAGAGTCGATTTTCAAGAAGACGCTCAAGGACCTGACGAACATGGTGGATGTGGAGATCGTGATTGGGTGAATAAATGAGAATATCGTCAAGATAGACGAAGACAAACCTATTAAGGAAGTCTCAGAGGACGTCATTAACTAGGTGTTGGAAGACTGCAGGGGCATTGGTGAGCCCAAAGGGCATCACCAGGTATTCAAAATGACCAAGGGGGGTGTTGAAAGCAGTCTTCCATTCGTCCCCCTCCTTCATACGGACTAGATGGTACGCATTACGGAGATCCAATTTGGTGAATACACGCGCTTCCTGAACGGTGTCCAAGGCGGAGCTGATGAGAGGCAAAGAATATTTATTCTTGACTGTGATCTGGTTTAATTCTCGGTAGTCGATGCATGGCCGAAGGGTCTTATCTTTCTTTTGGACAAAGAAAAAACCTGCACCAACGGGGGACGAAGAAGGACGAATGTGACCCGAGGAAAGAGATTCATGGATGTACTTTTCCATGGAGAGTTTTTCAGGACCTGACAGATTGAATAATCGTCCCTTGGGGAGAGTGGCCCCGTTTAATAGCTCGATGGAGCAATCATAAGGTCGGTGCGGAGGTAGAGCTCCTGCCTTGCTTTTACTGAAAACAGTCCTGAGATCATGATAACATGAGGGTACCTTGGAGAGGTCAATATCATCAGGTGCTGGCTCCAGATTGGGAGAAACTGATGGTACTGCGGAGCGGAGGCAGTTGGCAAGGCAATGGGTGCTCCAGTTAGTTATGTGAAGATTCACCCAATCGAACTGGGGATTGTGACTGCGGAGCCATGGGAAGCCTAAGATAACAGGAGATTGAAGCGTTTGAGTAATATAGAATTGCATGACTTCATGATGGTTACCAGAGGTGACAAGTTGCACGGGTCTGGTGCGGTGAGTGATTCGAGTGAGCAGCTGACCACCTAGTCCAGCTGCCTTGACAGGATGATCCAGCGGTTCTGTGGGGAGACTGAGTTTGGACACTAAGTGACTGTCAATAAAACTTTGTTCAGCTCCGGAGTCTATGAGGGCTTGGCATACATGAACATGAGACTGGTGACATAGCTTGACAGGTAAATAAAGAAAGTTATTTTCCTGAATAACAGTGGAGGAACCCTCCCGCGGCCTGTCTTCTAGCGGGGGGCTTTGGAGTTTAAACGTAAGGAGCACTGCTGCACATGGTGCCCAGAATGTCCACAATAGAAACAGGTACCTTCTACCTGGCGTCTGCGGCGTTCCTCCGGTGTGAGTTTAGAATGTCCGATCTGCATGGGTTCCTCAGAGGAGCAGGTGACGTGTTCAGGAGAGATGGAAGGAGATTCTGGCATGGGGGTTTTAGACACAGGGTTATTTACAGTTTTCCTCTCAGTATGTGCTCTTTCTACCTGACGCTCGCGGAGTCGTACGTCAGAGCGAAGAGCTGCAGTAACGAGCTCCTCGAACGTTCTGGCTTCAGACTGAGAACAGAGATGGTCTTTGATCTGGTTGTTAAGTGATCGATAGAAAACCCCTTTTAGGGCAACGTCCGGCCATCCAGCTTCCACAGCTAGTATTCGAAAGTCAATTAAATGTTCACTTACAGATCGGCTGCGTTGCCTTAATCCTAGAAGGTGGCGCGTCGCCTCCTCAGTCTTGCGGGGTTGATCAAAGACCAGCTGAAATTCACCTAAGAAACGCTCGAAAGAAATCTGAGAAATGGGGTTAGCAGTTAGAAAGGCCTGAGCCCATTTGAGCGCTTTGCCTCTGAGGGAGTTAACTATGAGGGTGATCTTGCTGTGGTCAGCTTGGTAATATCGCGGAGCCTGCTGAAAAATAAGTCTGCATTGAAGAAGGAAACCCCCACATGATTCAACGTCCCCCTGAAAAAACTCCGGTTGAAGCCGGAAATTTTCAGGAATCCCAGAGGCAGCGGATATGTCCAAGCTCCCGGCTGTAGGGGCTGCAATGTTGGTATTAGCATTAGCTGGATATTGTCCGATTGAATTCATCTGGGCTTGAGAAATTATTCTCAGGCGACGAGAAAGGTCCTCCTGAATAGCGGTGACCCGGGTGATGGTACTGTAGAGGAGGTCCAGAAACAGTCCGTGCTGGATGACGGTCTGACGTAGATCTTCCGGGTCAGCTGGGTCTGGGTATTGGCCAGTTTGTTCTGTCATGGCGTCGTAGACGTAGCAGACCCAGATGCTGAAACCCGGAAGAAAACTCACAGCAAGGATGACTTTAAATGGATTTATTTTACCAGAGGTAAATAAGTTTCTGAGGGGATGAGGACGTATTTCCTCCGTGGATTGAACTTGGTGTTTCCTTTGAGCTGATGCAGATGAAGGGGAGGGGGCGACACGAGGACGCGTCGAACTGTGGATCCAGATGGAGCGAGGCTTGGGCGCTGAGGACAGCGGGACCGGCTTGAGGTAAGGCGTGGATGCCGAGGACGGCAGGACCAGCGTGGAGGGGAGGAACCAGCGTGACCAAGGTAGGAACCTGAAGGTGAGCACAAGACGTGGTAAGTATGGAGACAAGATAAACTTAGCTGAGACTAAGAGGCCAGGCATAAGCACCGGAGTGAGTATAACAAACTGGCGTAGAATTCTGGTGAGAGCTCCCTTATGAAGACCGGCAGGATGATGAGAAGATGAGGATCAGCTGGTTCCAATCAGCAAGGTGGTGAGAGCTGTAGGAGGGGAGGAGGTGAACTGACAGGCACCGTGACAGAAGTATTGTTTTCTGCTCCATTAGCGGATCAGAACCGGGAGCCGGACAGGAAGACGGAGCCTCCGTCAGCTGCAGCATCCATCACGTCGAAGGACCTCCTCCTAATGCTGCTCTGCTAGGAGGAAGGATCTTCTCTCTGGAGGCACAAAATCCAACACTGAGGTCCTGTTCCACAGCAAACTGCATCAGAGCTGCACGCGGCCCAAAACCTGCAGAAGCAGCTCCTCTTCATCGTCTTTATTTCAGAAACAGATCGGCTCACAAACGTGTTGATGGTTCGAGACCTGAACTGCTCCAGCAGCATCATACTTTTATTCCACGGAAATGTCTGGCTTTTTGTATTTTCCCGTGTTCACCTCATGCTTGGAGCCGCTGGTGTGGCGCTGCAGAACCTCAGATTGTTCTGCTATATCTGAGGCTTCAGGTGAGCCTCCACACCTGAAAGTCCCACCTGTTCAGCTGCTGCTGGATGGGAACATCTCAGGACGTTTTTCTGACAAAGAGTTCAGATGTAGATGAGAGGAGGTCTGGAAGGAATGTTTCCCTTTCACTGTTCCTCACAGACCTGCAGACAGGTGCAGCACCTGAGAGCCCACAGACTCCCACCGGCCCACAGAGGCCGATCCGCCATGCGTGGATCTGAGCAGGTGCTGCTCGCTTCACCAGTCCTCAAGCTCCGCCCCTACCCCACAGGAAGAAGGTGAAACCGTTTAGAGGGGAAGGAAGTTCAGAAAATCCTACACAGAGTAAATCTGTGGGTTTTCTTCATTTTAATTTTAATGTTAATGTAGCAAAATAACATTTTCAAATGGTCCAGAAGTTTGTCTCCTGACCCACATCCGACCCAGCTCCGCGTCACACCTGCAGTCAGACAGAAAAAGGCCACCGCCTGTCCGTGTCACAGCTGAGTGGACAAAAGTGACGCCAAAACACGAGTCAGGATGAAATGACAGCTCCAGGAGCGTTTCTAAAACCAATTCTTTTTATTTTGCAGCAAAGACACTTTGTGTGTTTCAGTCATGAACATATGAGGAGGCGTACATTTTTTTATGAACTTAGAGTCACAGTTAAGCAGAAAAAAAGAGTTTTTTTTTCATTTATTACATGTATTTCCATTTTTTCTGTTCATCTGATGATTGAAAGCAGGATTTTGTCAGTATTCTGTTTAAAGCAGCTTGGGGGGGGGGGCTGTGATAGATGTCACGTACACGGTTCTCCTATTGATTCCACTTAATCTGATCCGATTGATTCATCTTAAATCTGTTTATAACCATGGAAGTTGTGTATTTTTTTTAAACAGAGGTGGTGAGTGGATAAAGGCAGGTTGCTGTTAGGATGAAGATATGCTTTTATCTCAGATCCATAAGTACGTCTGATTGTTTCTTCAGAAACTCATAACTGAAGCAGATCTCAACCTTTCACACCTGAGATGATTCAGCGACTCAACAGGTGACGTTTAAACGTCATAAATCCATTTGTCTGGGGTTTATAAAGAAACGAAGAAGCTCTTTTCCACAGGAAATGACAGCAGGAGCTGCTCCTCTGCAGGTATGTGAGGAGGTGAAGGTTCAAATCCCAGCTGGAAGACTTTCTGTGGTTGGCTTCATGCATATGTAGGTGTTTTCTGAGTGATTCTCCCCCCAAACAGGCCCAAACTATTCATGGATGCTGGTTGTTTGGAGCCTGCGGGGACGTCTGTCCCTGTTTCTGCCTGACAGCGGCTCACAAGGTGACTTTTCAGACAGAATCAGATGAAAGGATGTTTTTTATGTAGCAGTGAATGAAACAGGTTTTTGGGCAGCTTATTGACATAAAAAACATTTTCTTCTTGAGTTTTCAGGTCTTCCTCACAGGAACCTGCAGTCCTTGTGCTTCCACTCTGACCTTGTTGCATTGATGAGTATTAATCCTCCATTAAACAGGAACACCATCAATTATGCTGAAGTTTGATCAATTAACACAAACGGCAGGAACTCAGAACATTAACAGGCATAATTGATTTTGTGACCTCTGCCGGTTGTCCTCCGTTTGTTCTCATCGTCTGACGTTAATCCACGTGTTTCCAGGTTATCTGAAGCTCACCACGGTGAGGACAGGTGGAGCGTCGACCCCCCAGCTCTGATCACCTCCCAGGTGAAACGTCTCAGTTTTTCCAGAAGTTTCAGAGATGAATCACGTTTCCTGCAGAGGCTCTAGGTTCAATGATGGATAACACCTGAACGTGTCTTTGGGACGGATCTTCTGGGACGGATCAGAAACTTCTGGACGGTGTTTGTCTGAAACGTGGAGTCAAACTTGTCGTTTTGGTTTTGGCGCTTTAAAGGCCCCGTCAGTCTCCTGCTTAATCCTCCTGTGGTCCACGTCGGCGGGTGACAGATGAAACAAGGGTGGGGGGGGGGCACTAATGGGGTCCTCCTTTCCCCCCGCCGCCCCATTCTTCATGTCTGAGAGACACATGAAAGGAAGACGGTGCCGATCATTACTGAGAGCCATTTCCTCTCCAGTAATGAGACGCGGTCAAGGTTAGACAGAACCCCCCCACACATGCATACACCCCACCCACCCCCAGATCATCCTGAAGAGCACCGCTGAGACCGGATCTGTATGCACACCGACGACGAGCCCCCATGTGATCAAGGCAAAATCAATACCAGTTTAATGTCTGTCAAAGAAACTCCAATGTCAACACGTTTGTCCACTTTAAAGACCCCCCCCCCCCCCCCCCCCAAGAGACTTCACTCCTACCATCAGCCAATGAAGCTACGAGGCTGAACCCAATGAGAGAATCGTGTTTGCTGAATCCTCCAGATGAGTACAATTCTGAAGGTCAGAGGTCATGAATCTGCAGCCTTTAAACTGTAAGAGGTCATCCTGGAGACCTGCTTCACCAGCACCTCTGCTTCCACGGGCCGGACAGGAACTCCAGGTCCAGAAGAACCAACGGAAGCAGAAACGTTCTGACACACAAGTCCTCCTTCTGAGAGCAGAAGTTCGGGGGGGGGGCAACTGGGTCAATCAGCTTCCTCAGGTCCAGAAAGGTAGACGACTAAAAAACCTTCTGAGTCCGCAGGAGTTAAGAGTTTCTGCTCTGATCTGTCTGACCCCCTCAGTTTGGTGGATCCGAGTGGTCGTGTTTGTCTGCAGGGGCCTCATTTGATCCAGAACACGTCCCCCACTTCTGAAGCCAAAAGTCCTGCAGCAAACCCAGCCACTCGGCTGCACTTTTGACTTTTGGGTTTGCTTTCACACTGCACTTTTGAGGCAGCACCAGACGAAACTGATCGGCCCAGAAAAAACTCAGGAAGAACACGAGCAGCTCCGGTGGCTGGTTCCTCTGACGGACAACACCTTCAGCTCCACAGGGAGTTTGGGTCTCAGCAGGACCACAGACCAGACCGCTCCAGAAAGTGCTGTGTCAGCGCTCACACTTTGTTTTGATCCATCCTCCCTTTTTCCTGCCTAATGGAGCGTCGTCTTGAAGGCGGCCACCGCCTCTCCTGGACTCCGGCGTCACGGACCTGTCATGGATTTTTCCTCACGAGGCCGACAGAGCCGGGCCAACCAGAACTAATCATTTCAATCCTGAATGATCCACATGAGCGTGACGCTCCGGCCTGGAGATGAGCAGGGATGATCCGCACGGGTTCTGGAGACAAGGACGGAAAATTCCATTCTGATGACACCATGGAGGTCAAAACATTGGAAAAAATTCGGTGAGGCATCAGAGCATAAAAAAGAGGAATGAGAATGGATAAAACACGAAGCAGAAAATGGGAAAACTATTCTCATCTAAAAGTCAAACAGAAAAAAAACACTTTTTTCAAAATTGCTGCTTCTTTTGGGGTTTTATCTCCATATCAACCTTGGGGTGACAAACAGGTCTGTCATTATTAGAAGAATCGGCCAAAGCACATTTAGGGTTTCCTTGGCAACCGAGGTTTTTTGTTAACCACGCCCACATTCCCTAATATGTTTTTATCATCAAACGTTCCTATTTTGGTAAAGAAAATGTGCAATCAAAAAAAAGAACACCACTTTTGTGAGCTTGTCACGCTAACGCCATTCAAAATCTACTAACTTTATTTCCAACATGTTTTTCCCAATGATGCTCTTTCTGCTCCACTACAGTGCACCAGATGTAAGGGGCTTTTTCCCAACACTTACTTAAAAAAATAACACAAACAAACCAAATGTACTCCTACCGTTTTTAGGCTACTGCCTTGAATGCAACATAATACACAAATGTTAGGTTTGGTATGAAAAGAAGTAAACCTTTTGGGTATTTTTCAGCTCCTCCTCTTCCTCTTAGGGCTCCACAGAAAAGTAATAAAACTCAGACACACACCGGAGCTGTTTCAACGTTCATTCACTCAAACAAAAACAATCTTTTTTTAATGATTTCATTTGATTCAAACTGTTTTTTTTTCTTCTTCCATCCAAATAGAAGTCAGGAAAGCAGACATTTAGGCTTCTAAAACAACAGGCGCGTCATGGAAGTTACACACAAACCTGTGTTTAAAAGCGCAGAACCCACCTGAGCGCAGGTGCAGAGAGTAATAGTTTCTGTGAGCGCGATGAGACAAGTTGTCATATCCCGCCTTTTCCTCTCTGAAGTGGAAATTTCCCCAGAGGAAGTCGGCGTGGAAGCAAAAAGCATTTATGTGCTCAGTCCCCCCCCCCATCGCAAAGAAATGATCTGGTAGAAACCCCCACGTCTGCAGGAGCCAAGCCGCCACAACCTTGAGGCCCTAAAGACTTTCCATTAGCTCGTGTGAGAGGAAATCAAACCACAGAGGGCTTCGGGGTGGGGGGGTGGGGGTCCCCCACGAAAATCCCTAAAGCCTAAAGCTTCTATGAGAAAACAGACAGCAGAGGCTGCAGAGGCTGCTGGGAAAAGATTCCCTGTTTTAGTGGATTCTCCTCAGTTACCACGGAGATGTCATCGTCAAACACACAGTCACGTGACAGCGAAGGATTCTGGGTAAAGTAGACTTTAACGGTTTGCTTGAATCTTAAAGTTTTCCAGAAACAAAACTTTTTTCAGACTTTGAATCTGATCCTTAAGAATCTAGAGGTTGTTCTTCTTCAGAAATGATGGTTTCATTGATTTTTCAACAATCCATTCAGATCTGCAAAGCAACCCCATATCATTACACAACCTCTGCCATGTTTGACTGTACTTCTCGTATGTTTTTTATTTGAAAGTCTGTTAGTTTGACTCCAGATGTTTGTGGACGCTCTCCTTCCAGAAAGTTCTTCTTCTGTGTCAGCAGAGCATCAGTCCAGAGGTTTTAGGGGTCATCCAGATGTTCCTCTGTGTTTTCATACGTGTCTCTCTCCTTGAACTCTTCTACGGACCCACGCTTGTCCAAAAGTCTCCTTCTGACTGTTGCATGACCTCAGACCTGAACGGAGTCTGGAGGTCCATCTTCTTCCGCTTCGTTGAGGAGCTTCCTTGGTCCCTTTCTCCTCTGGGAGGTAGATGGTCCCCTGGTTCTTCTCAGTGCTAAAGCTGCAGAAACATCTCTGTGGACCTCAGACTGAAACATGGAACATTTGTTTTAATAATGCGGAACAATGACAGTCCACAGAAAGCAGAGCAGATAACCCACAGGACTATAAAGAAGGTTTAGGATGCTGAGATTCTCGCAGACTGGGAAGATGATCTTTAGGAAGCTCCGCCTTCCCGACAGAGGAGGACCAGAACAGGTGAGTTTAATTTTTTAGCTGTTGTGATCTCCAGTGGTTGGAAAGACATTAGCAGACGATAATCTGTGGATGGGCTCAGGAAGATCCTCAAAGGACAGGAGGAAGCCACTTTTCCACGGGGTGGGGGGGGTGTCACAGCTAAGAGTGTGAAGTGACTCCTGTGAAAATGAAGGTTTAGTGGGAAAAACAGGTGAGGAAGCAACTAATGAGCAAAAAAGATGAGAGGGAAAGAGCATCAAACAAACCAAAACCCAGATTTCACAAACGCACAGGAGAGTTTACAGGACTTCAGAGTTCAAGAGTGGTGGTGCCTTTGATGACAATGGGAAAAGAAACCGCCCAGAAAAAAAGGCAGCCAGGATTTAAATGAACCTTTCTGTTGGACTAATGTGGTCTCATGGATCTTTTTCCATTTTTTAAAGCTGAGTCATGTAAAAAATGCTTCTCCACTGAGCTCCAACCAGCTTTTCTTGCACCGTATTTTTGGTTTATTTCTGTTAAATCTTTTTGAAACGTTTTATCAGAGAATAATGTCTTTGATTCTCCACAATGTCAGAGCTGCACCCAAACTTGGTTTTTCTGTGAGGACATGACTTACTCAGAAATGACTTTTTTTTACTGTGAGGGAGATCAGCCTGAAAGGGGCTTCTTCTGCCCACATGCTGACAATACCTCCTCCTGCACGTCTCCTGGAGAAACTGCAGCCAAACTGCCTCAGCGGTGAGGTTTTTCCATCACGATCAGACAGGAAATCTCCTCAAACCTCCACCCCTCCTGTAAGCACTGCTACACAAACCTCTTTATTCCAGTTTTTCACATCTTCCTGCTTATTTACCATCTCATTATGCATAAACAGCTTACCCTGGGGTAAAGTTCTTTACTTTACTTTACTTTTATTGCTGTTGTTGTTTTAGGCACAAAAATGCTGAGACAAATTCTGGGCACAGCAGCAATAAATCACTCTGATCCCGCTTCATCTTCTGATGCCAGCAGCAGGACGACACCGGTGGGAGATCATAGGTGGAGATAAAGATGGAGAGCTCGGATCCTCCTTCCCTGATCTCGCTCTGACCCACAGAGACTCTGAAAGTCTGGACTGGCATTACTCTGAAGTCTCACACTAAAGCTCAAACTTTTAAAGCAGAAGAAAAGAAAAAATCCCGGCTGTAGCGGAGCAGCAAACTCAGACAAATCAGAGAACTGATCAGCTGTTTTCGCTTTTGTAAATCAGGGATTATCTGAAGCCATCGCGGACAGCTGAAGCTTCGCTAATGTATTCGGTTTCCTCTGGTTATCTGTGTTCCTGTCTGCTCCTAGAGGATAAAGTAAACAGACAGCTTAATGAGAAAAAACAGAGGATCCCAGAAAACCTTTTCCTGGACAGAACCGGAGCCTGAAGGCTGAAAGATCCAGAAACACTCTGAGTTCAATCTCCACCCTGGGAGTAGAATTTACTGAATCGGGGAGGGGGGGGGATGTGTGCTCTGCATCAGCATCCGCTCAGTGTGCCTGCCCCCCTGAAACACCTCCTGCCCCCACAGGTCGCTCCCGACACACTCTTCCTCCCACTCCGCTCGCCCTCTCGACCCCAAATCCACATCAGCTCTTTGTATTATTTATTTCCTGCAGAGAACATGAAAAAGTCTCAAAGTCACTCGTGACAGGGTCAAAGGTTCCTCACATCCCAGCTCCCGGGGACCGCTTTGGAAAAAAACAAAAACTCTGGAAGCAGCCCTTTTCACTGCTGAGTAATCACATTACATCAAAGTACTGCAGTATTTTAGAAACTCGTCATATTTCGTTTGCAGTTTCTACATTATTAGTCACGTTAACATAAGACGCCACAGAAACAGGTACAGTTTAGTGACATTGAATGACCTTCATTGAGAAAATTAATGTTAATAATAGCAAATGTTTTACTTTTATACTGTCAAATCATCAGATTTTTGTGTCAGGAATTACAATTTCTAAAAATGATAAAAGCAAAAGTCTATAGTGCAGCACAGATACAGTATGTCAGAAGTCAGATCTCTGCCCCCCCCCTGGTCACCGGCCCCAGAGTTCTAACACACACTACATCTCCCAGCAACCCCAGCACACACTTCCAGGATGCTGCACTCCTGATTGTCATTCACACAATCAAAGTACAGTCTACTTAAACACTGCACTGAGCCTCACTCGGTGTGAAGTATTGTTTGTGCCACTCTGCCTTCCTTTCTGAGCGTTATGTCTAGATCCTGCCGCCTGCCCCGAACCCCCCGCCTGGATCTTGACTACCCCCATCTCTACTTTGATGCTTTCATGCCCGTTATTGACCTCTGCCTGCCTGACCCTGATTTAGCTTTGTGGACTTTGAGCTGAGCTAACAAACCTGCTGCAGTTGGATGTTCCAGTAACAGTATGAGCTGGAAGATCTTTCCAGTAACTTGCTCTATTGTTTTCTCTCTGTGTGTGAAGTTAAGTGTTTTCTTTAACTTCTTCCATCAAGTTTTCATCATCTTCAGCGAGTGTGCTCTGTGATCGTGTGCTCTAATCACTCTAAATAAATTCAGACTAAATGACACGATTGCCGTAAAATCCCAGTCACGGATGATGTCATCAGCAGGTGTCAGATTTCCCAGCAATCAGCGTGATTCCACCGCAATGGCCCCTGCGACCAATAAGACCTGAGCAACGTACAAACCGGCCCTAAGAGACAGCCGCTCCTCAGACCTGGCCGCTTCTATCCCCTCAGCAGCGCTCACGGCAGATGCCCCGCCCCTTCTGCAGGTGGTCACTTAAATGCATGACAAACCAGCTTTGGTGAAACAATCTGCACCAGAACAAACCAATCCAAATAAATGAGTCATTTGTAAATAAACTGAATTGTAGCTTTCACGTTCATCCTCCTCAGACCGCTGATGTGTTCCCACAGGAGGGCCTCCGTGTGATGATAAATGCTTCAGCGCATTAAATATGCTCGTTTACCCTAATGGCTGGTCCTGTCGCTCCTCTGCGCCCCCTCCCTGACTCTTTGATGAGGGGGTGTTTCTTCTGTTCTGCTGCAGATGTTTGCTTTGCTATTCATCAGTGTCCTGCGCCAAAGAAAAAAAAACTTTTCCTTTTTTCATCTTTGAATGGCTGCCAGCGTCTCCTCGTCTGTCTCCACCTGCCTGCTGCTGCGTGTGTGTGTGTGGGGGGGCACTTTTGGATGCCCCCCAATAAAAACAAGAAAACAGACAGCAACAGCAGATTAACAGCTTCACATTATAATAAAGAGCTGTGTCAAAACAAAAATATGGCGTCCGGATCCTCCAGCGCCATCAAGTCTTTCCTGCCTGAGAAGAAGGGCCGCCATTTAGGTCAAAAACAAGCACCTTTGCATGTTTCTTTGAGCAGCTGTTGTAAGCCACTGAAGCTCCAGACCCGCTGAGCATCTGTCTCTGCAAATTGATTACCCTGGGGGAGAACAGCCTCTGCCCCCCACCACCTTATCACAGACTGTCTGCAGGTGCTGCTCCTTAGAAAAAGCCAAAGACACTGTAAGAAACAGCTGGATTTGAACCAACAGCCCTCCTCAGTCTGATACACGGCTCACAAAAGAAAAAACACACATCTGAGCAAACGAGCAGTGAAGCAAAGCAGAGGTTTGTTCTGCAGAATCCAACACCTCCTGCCAAACCCTAATGTGATCACAACAAACTGTCACGTCAGCGCTTCACGTGCACGTCCCCCCGCCGCCGCCGCCAAAGACCACCCACCACTGCAGCCAAAGCTTCAGAGGAAGGAGAATCCTTCAGGAAATGAGTTTGTTGCTCATCCGGCCGTCGCAAAGTTACATCTTCATGGATCCTCAGTGCTCCTTTAAAACCCAATTAGCTCTGCTGCGTTCAGCGGAAACGAGGCTTAACCCGTGACTTTGTGGCATTCAGCCTGACTCCTGAGCAGCACCTGCTGTAATTTATGCTTTGGATGGAATTTCATGTTCAAATTAACTTGTTTAAGTCTTGGTTTAAAGTCGCCGTAAATTCATGTCCACCTTAGAAGAGGAAGTTTAAGAAAATGTTCCCATTAACACCAAACTACTGGGAAGATTTTTAAGCTAAAAATCAGGGACTTTGATCTGAAGCAGTTAATCCCAAGAAGAAAAAAACACATTTGACTGTAAACTTCATCCGTTAGCATAACATTTCCTTCCCAATGCTTCAGTCAGTTTTGTTTACAGACATGCATGAGAAATAATCCTGTATAAACGAAGCCTCATGACACAGATGTGGTCTGCAACAAGTAAAGGATTTAAGGAAATAGTGACAAACACCTAAAGACTTTAAAACTTTGTAAAGACCACAGAGAAACAAAAATAAAAAAATAAAAGAACAAATCTAATCAAGACATTTGAGGTTTTTGGTGAGAAATGTGTGACTTGAGCTTCTTATTTACCCCTCAGACAGGATCAGAGCTACAAGAAAACAATTCTGGAGGGAGATGGATGATCCAGAGAATCGGGTAGGGAACAATGATCCGAGCAGACATGTGGGTGATCAGGACAGACATCAGGACAGATGGTGGTGGTATTTGAGGGGATAGGGAGACATAAGAGTGGAGGAGAACATTGATTTTGTGCAGACGTTCACTGAAAGAGTCATGGTGAGGAGGGTGCAGTAGGACAGGATGGTGGTGAGGAGGATGAAGTGGTGGGAGATTTAAAAGGAAGAGTGCTGGGAGGATTTGGGACATCAGGAGGTTTTTCCAGAGGACTGGACGTCTACAGCTTAAGAGGTCAGGGGTGCTGGGAGGAAGGAGCGTGGTGCTTCATCTGGAATGAAGAGAGAAGATCAGGAGACTTGGAGGTGGAATGAAGAAGCTCAGCAGCGTGTAAAGTGGAAATGGTTGGCTAAGAAAAAGTGGGAGACTGAGAAGACAGGAGAACAGGGAGAAGCAAACAAAGGTCAAGCAAAGGTCGTGGGAGGACTTGTACGACACAAAGGAGGGAGAGGTGCATCTGTGGGGGTGAGTGGGAAGATGGAAGGAGAAGTGCAGGAACTGTGGTGACGGACAGACTGACAGATGAAGCTCCAGGAGGAACAGTGATGCTGTTGGTGAAAGGGAGCCGTGGTTGGAGATACCAGGAAAGAGGAGGATCATGGATCTGGAGGAGGAGGAGGACGCAGAGGAGAGGGTTAGAAGGAGCAGATGGTTCTCTGTGATGAACCCCAAAGGGAGCAGAAGAAGAGAAACAGAAGAATTTATGTCATCTGGTTCAACAAGGACAGAGTGTCCTTCAAAATGCTGCCTCACGGTAAAACAAACAAATGCCAGAACCAAGAGGGTTTTAGCTCACTTTCTGTTCAAAATGGAATTTTTTAAAGTCAAATCACAGACACAGTCCAGAAGACAAAGGATGGCAGCTCCTCGTGGAGGCGTGCCAGCTGCAACCCACCTCTCATCATGGGATGCCAACGACGTTTTCTAATTCTTGCTCAGAAATAGCCGGCGCGCTCCGTGACCGAAAACAATGCTGCCGGGACATGAATTATTCTGCTCTGACAGACCAGAGAGGGCCGGCTCCATTTCACTCCCCAGAAAACATAGACGGACAAATAACATTACATCGATCCAGAGACGTTCCTGGAATGAGAGAGACTAGGGGCTGGAGAGGAGATGCCAGAAGAGGAGGAGAAAGAACGTCTTTGGATGAGAGCACAAAAAAAATCATCTAATGGCCAAACTAATAAACAACGACTCTGGGTCTCATGAAAATCCCCTTCCTGGTGCTTTATGTGAGGCAGTAAAGAGCAGAGCAAAGAGGTCGTGTGCTGGAAATGAGCTCGTCTCTCTGCTCTGAACAGTCGTTAATTTTACTTTCATCAGCGGGAACTTCCCACAATGCTCTTGGTGTGTGTAATCGTACAGAAACGTAGGTCTCTACAAAGTTTTACACACTCAGAACTCCGGGACTCCGTCTTCTGTCGCCCTACCTGAGCTACCTGAGGCCTGCAGAGGCTGAGATGCTGGATTTGTAGTTTTTTTTTGCTGAACTTTGTTTCACGATTGGCCTGTGGAGGAAAAACCGGGACGAAGAAGGACTTGAACAAAATCAAAATATTCAAAGATTAAGTCATAAAATCAGAATGTACAGCATTACAATAGAAAGTGTTCTATGCATTAGGGAAAACATTATCAGAAAACACACTGCCAATGAAACCTCATGAAATCATTCCAGCTGTGGGCGGGGCAGGTGGGCGGGGCATCCAGGAGAGTCACAGCTAACCTGGAAAACACTGACAAAACAGAAGAGACCAATCATGACACGCTGGCTGAATTTGGAAAGGAATGACATCACGATAACCATCTAAAAATGTCTTTGTTCCTAAACGGTTGTTTGTTTGGTGTGTACTTTCTTACTTACTTATATTTGTATAAAAAGAAATAAACATTTTTTTTACATGTTTTTACAGTTGATCACGTGTTTTTTTGCACTTTTGCAGCTGTATTTATTTAATGTCTATTTATTTTATATGAATGTCCTTTTTGATGTCCTTTTTTGATGTTATTTATGAATGTCATTGTTGCTGCCACAGATAAATGAATTTCCCATCGTGGGATCTAATCTAATCTGAAAAGGAAATAGCTGTTTCTGTTTTTGATCATTAGTGAATAATTACAAAGTGGAGGACATGGAGCTCCACTCAGGAGATGATCTTCTTCCCACGCAAACTGCAGAAGCTGTGAAATCCTGAGGACTCTTGTCTCCACGCTGCTGCTTCTCACTGAGCCTTCCTTCTCAGAACAGCAGACGTCGGCTACTGCAACCCTCTGAGATCTTCACACATGTTCTTCTGCGTTCTATAGTGAAGCTCTGCACATTCATGAGGAACCCACATGTGTTCAGTCTGAGGGTTACGACCCCGGGGTGTGGGAGGGAAAAGGGAAGCAGCAATACAACAACATGCCCGTAAAACAAAGCATTTAAACAAACAAACGGGTATAAGTAGAAATCATTCCAATGTGCCAAGAACCGAAACATAACACAAATACGTGCACAAAACACAAATGGCGAGCAGAAAAGTCAGCCGCCCTGGTGCTTGGGCCACGTCAGCTTATGTGTCCGTGCCTCCAGCGCAGAGGGGCGGGGCCGACGCTGTAGATGGAGTGCCAGGCCAACCAGGACAACGAGGCGATGACGTCCAACCTAAAAGAAAGGAGACGGGCCAATCGCCTCCCAGATACCACCGCGTTCAATTAACATAACTAATAATCCAAAGCAAGGAGAAAGCTCATCCGCCCCCGAAAGGCTCGGCTCGTAAGACTGAGGAACAAATACGTCCCAAAAGGAAAATTTAGCAAAGAATCAGAGCTGCAGAAATCAGTGAAGTTCGTACAACTTTTCTCAAAAATCCACATTTTTGGATCAGACTTTTAAGCATTCATCATTGTTGCTTTTCCTCAGAGACTGAATTATTTTGAAAAACTAAGCGAACTGAAATGTCACACAGCAGTACGTACATTTTCCACCTATGGAATCTTGGTCTTTGGTCAGACACGTATGTCATTCATGAGTATGTCAGTCGTCGATGTGCGCAGATGTCTGTCGAGGGTTCTGGCCGACGGGTCTCTATGTGAATTCGCTTTGAGCTGTTCAAACTTTACTTTACTTACACTTATTTTACATAGTTTATACACAATTATTATTTAAATCCTGTGCAGTTGTGCATGATTTTTATGTGAGATGCAAATTTGTGTCTTTCCACAACTGTTCCACAAATGTCTAACGGGCTTTTCATGCATTTACCACAGATGTTTAACTTTTATATTGCGTATACGGTGCATATTTTACGACATAAGTATGTAATTGACGCACAAATCTCTAATGAATTGTATTTTGTCAGAAGTCAGAGATCGTTCTTCCCCTCTGGTCACCCGGGGGAACAGTCTCCAGAGTACTGAATGCACTTCATCTCCCAGCATGCACTTCCTGGATGCCACACACCTGACTCTCATTCGCTCTGTCAATCACAGTCTACTTAAGCACTGAGCCTTTCAGTGGGAAGTATTGTCTATGCCTTCATTACTCAGCATGGTCTTCTGTTTCTGCCCCGACTCTTGCCTGGGTTCTAACTACCCCCGTCTCTCCTCTGATGTCTGGAATTGACCTCTGCCTGTCTGACCCTGATTTAGCTTTGTGGACTTTTAGCTCAGCTAATAAACCTGCTGTGGTTGGATCCAGCCGTCTGCCTGTTCTTGAGACACTTGTAACAGCTCAATAATCACGCACGGTTCATGTTCTACGTTGGTTTACGTGTTATTTGCGTGGTTTTAACGTGGTTCGATACATCTGTGAAAATTTCATGTAAATACCTCAACTTTTCTCACTTTTTCCACGTTAATTCTGACCAGTTGTCCTCAGTAAGCGGTGGCTGCGTGACACGGCCTTGAAGAAGATCAGCAGCTCCGCTTTGAGCGTTTTCGGTCAGGACGGCTTATTCTTTTTACTCTGCAAATCCATATCATTTCATAAACATAAATAAAACCACGTTTGGCAAAAACAGCTTCTCATCAACAGTTTTCAAGCTGCTGTCAATCCAGCAAACCCATCAGAAAGGATCTGTTTGAAGTCAACATGATCACATCACACGCCGAGCAAAGTGCTCAGTTCATAAATCAGGAGTGTGGCGGAGCAGCAAAGCCTCTCTGCATCGTTTCTTCTGGCAGAATAAACTCCAGCACGCTGAAATTAAATTGTGTGAACTAATAAACTGAGACTCAAACATGCCGTGTGACCTTGATAATACATTTAGTTCTTCATTTGCAACAAGATTCAGAAATAAATCAAACTGTAACTGGCCACAGATATCATTAAATCAAGGTTATTTCCCACAGAATCATAGGCTCACCCCCCACCGCTTCAATAAACCCCCCATCATCTGCTACACAACTTCACGTACAAGCCCCCCCCCCAGCAGGGTTACCAAACAGTCCTTCATTACTACCTGAACAATCTTCTTCCTCCTACACAATTAGCACCGGCGCTCCCAGTGGAGCGGAGGTGGCACTGAGCCTCCGTCTGTCTGCCCCCCCCCAATTTACAACAGCCGGCAAAGTGAGTTTCCAAGAGCCGGCGGGAAGGAGAAGAGGCGGCTGCAGAGGACAGCATCAGATCTGAGGACACCGAAAACTGAGAGACGTTCAGCCTTTCTGTTTCCCCTGCAGACGGTCAGACTGCAGCTCTGCAGCATCTCTGTGTCTGAGGGAACCACAGCTGAAGGACTCCAGGAATGGTCCTGTGCGGGATGGACGGCTTTGTCACTTACACCAAACAGCAACTGTCTGACTAAAGCTGTCCAAGACACACATGTGCTCTCCCCTTAAAGGGTCTACATCAGGCAAACAAAAGTGTTTTATAATGTTCATTCCCCGTCCGTTCACGCAGTTACCTCTGAAAACCTGCTCTCTGAGCACCGCCCAACCCCTGAAAACGGGTGGACGCGCACATTGTGACATCACAAAGTGAGGAACCGCCCCTTTTAGAAAGACTCTGTGCTGCCAGCTCCGCCCCCAGGCTAACAGACACACCCACTTCCTCTGTGAAATCGGCTAAACGCTTTTCCTTTCATATACACAATGTACACATCCATCGCTGTAAAAGATCAGATGCCGACTCTAGGATGATGTCATGCACACAGACCCGGACAATCCCAAAACCCGCAGGACCAGGGTTAACCCCCCCACATTCGGGTGCAAGCGACTAAGACTAAAACATGGCATTATGGAGTAAAATTAAAATACACAAGTGTAAGTTTAAACGTCTGTAAAGTCAATCTTTACGTTGTTCTGACGGCAGACGCACTGGATCTAAACTTCTTTGACACCTTTTTTTGAGAGAAACAAACAAGTTTAAAACTACAAACATCCAATATTTTTCAAGTTTCTTTCAACTGTTAATTTAATTGTAATATTTTATTATACTATTGTGTTTGTAGACCTCTCAGTTTCCCTTTTCTTTATCAAACACATTTAACTTTTTGGATCCATCATCTGTTTGTTGGTGAAACTCCGTCTAAACCTTTCGTTTTAGGGTTTTTGCATCAGTTTCAGGATCGACAGCAGCAGCATCGTTCAGGTCAGTTTCCATCTGGACTCAAAGACTGTGAGAGTCGTCTGGACGGTGAACGTTCCTCATTCCTCTGCGAGCTTCTACTGTAGGAAGATGACGGCGTGAAGGACGAGAGCTACGGCAGCCCACATGACGGTTCTCAGAGACGAGAGCAAGTTGGTGGATTTGCTGGTTCCCAGGTTCTGGCTGAGTTTTCAGCACATCAATCATTCTGACGTGATTATACTTATATGTGCTGTACCTCCGCAAAGCGGTGCGTCGTTTCACTGCCGAATCGTCTGTTTGCTGCGATTTCAGGACCCGTGGCTCCGCGGCTCGTTCCCGCCCTCTGAGGCCGGCCCAGCCCAGGTTGAGAACCACGTTCCTGTCGGGAAACGGATGAGGAACACAAACAAGACGAGCAGTAATGTGCTCATCCATAACGCGCTGTGCAAATATCCCATAATTACTGTTGGCGTCAGAGTCCAAGCATAGATTAGCATTGATCATCACAGCTCCCATCACGCTCTAATGAGCCCACTTAGCTCTGGCGGCTAGTTACTGCAGAGTGATTCCATCCACGGCTCCATGTGTCAAAGTGATGCTGCTGCCGGTCCGAGCAGAGACCCGGACCAAAGGTCATCCAGAGGTGAAGCCGCTCCAGCTTTGTCTGCAGATAAAAACACATTTGCTCAGTTTTCAGAAGAACCCTCAGCTGAACGGAAACGGAACAATCGTTTGCATTCCTTTACAAATCACTTTGGTCACTTGGTGAAGCGGCAAATTAGTACGAGAAAACGACTGTAGGAGAGGGTGGGTCTACAGCTGGTGGGGGCTGAGGTCAGGTCTGCTCCAATGCAAAGCAGAAACCCTGTCCTGAGGTCTGACAGCAGCAAGGTTTACGGCTGAAGTGAAGGGTTTTGAACGTACATCCAGACCTGATCACCTGATGAGGGAAACAACTTCATCAGATTCTCTCTGAAAAGATGCATCTGCCCCTTTGGAACTCCAGAGAACCTCGGGCAGAACCGTCATCCACTCAGGGAAGAAACCAAGAAAACAAGCAGGACCCATCCAGGTGAACGTGGTCAGAAGGTCCGGTCTGACCTGACTGCATTCAGGATCCATGGAAGAACAACAAGGACGCAGAGGAACATCTGCATGATCCACTAAACATCTGGACTAAGATCTTCCTGGAAGGGGAGTGGCCCCAAACATCTGGACTTAACAGTCAAGCATGGAGGTGGTGATGTGATGGTGTGGGGCTGTTCTGTAATGGAAAATCCTGAAGGCGGTTTTATTCTCTCAGTTTGGATTTTTTCATGAAGAAAAACATGAAAATTCCAATAATTTCACAATAAAATGACGTCTGAACTAAAACTTTGACAGGCAGTTGTTGCTGCTAAAGAGAAACGATCCAGACGACCTGACGAGAAACCAGGTGAAATTTGTGTTCTGACTCAGAAAACATTCTGAAAATGCTGAACACTTAAGTTGTTTGTATGATTCAGGGATGCCTGCCTTTGTTCCAAATCTACATTTCTGCTGTGGACGATTCGGTTGAGTCAATACTTGGATTTTTTTTCCTCTTCATGTTCGTCCTGTTCAGCAGGTGAACCACATTTTTGATTTTTGAAGCTCTGAACACGCCTACATAAAACCCACAATGGGGAGCACAGGTAGACAGGAACCCCCCCAGACTCCCCCGAAAAAGGAGACCAGACAGACCCCCCCAGATAAAAGGTCTGCCACTGCCCAACGATCGTAAAGTACTTTCCCCCTCGGATCAGTTTAGGGCCACCCCAAAGGCGCCTGCACACACCGGCCCAGTGAAGGGTGGCGGCAGAGGGCTGACCCCCCATCCCCAACGAAGAAAGAAAGTCTCCCCCCACAGAAGAAAGAATGGAAAGGCCAGCTCTGTCACTGAAATGCATGGGTCTGAAATCAGCCCCCCGGGGATACAAACACCCCCTGACTCAGATGTTAGATGATTCTTTACTGTATAAACCACAGTTAACCCCCCCCATGCAAGGGCCCTGTTATTGGATGCAGCAACTTTTTACATTTCTGACTTGGTTTCCAAATGTGATCCGTTTCCCCCTGAAACAGCCGTCTGTGAGACGAATGTTGAATATTCAGACAGATGGAAGGTTTTGTGACTTTAGAAAAAGCTGAACGTTTGAAGCTAAATGATGTTCAGACGTGTCTTTTTCTACATTTGTTGTGTCTGTTTGGAGGTTGACACTCCTGAATGGAAGCTGACACCGACAGGAAAGCGTTCCCACACTGCCGCCGTCGCCCCTTTAATTGGCGAGGAAAGACGGCGTCCGGAACCAATTAGGCGCCGGCGTGACCGGGGGTCAACGAGGAAGCTCAGCTGAATCCGAGGAGGCCGACCTGCAGCTGATCCGCCGCGTTCTCACGACCACGAAGCTAGCAGAGTCTCACACATGCCAGGACGCATTAGCAGAGATGTGAGCACGCCGTTCAAGATTGTCTCACGAGGGGGAGGGCTGTCCCCCCCCCAGGAAAGAGGGACAAATGTCTCTGTAAACAGCAGCAGTAATAACATCCTCATCTTCTGGTCCTCCAGAGCGTCAGAACCGGGCATCAACAGGACAAACTCTGCTCCACCTCCACCTGGAGCAGATGGAGCTGCTCCCCCACCCTGATGGACACAAACAACATCAGCTTTCAGCTCTGAAGGTGTAGCTCTGCTTTACATCCTGGGTCAGACTCATGGATGCAGCGTCTGAACAGGGTGAAGCAGAAGCTGCAGAGACGCGACACAGGAGGGGGGGTCAGAAACAAGGCACCTGGAGACTAATTATAAATGACATCCTGAGCCTGTTATCAGTTTGTACCCGCTCCAGCAGGACTGACTGAGACCAAGGGCGAGGCGGTTCAGGATAACGTCAATTATTCAGAGAGGAGGAGAACAGGGGGGGGGGGGGGGGGGTATCTCTGAAGAGCTGATGTTCAGGGAGGAGAAGGATGAACAATAATTCAGATTTTTATTAAAACACTTCCAGCCTAAAACCTTCTGTGGGAATGAAACCAAACACTGTAATAGCGGAAGAACGGAGCTACTTTGGCTTCATGCGACAAGAACACACATTTAAAATAGCTCTGTTAATACTTAGTGTCGATTTAGGAATGTCTTTATCAACAATCTGCAGAAAAGGCAAAAAACACGTCAACTTACAGTTTCTTAAAGGCACCAAAGTTAAAACTAGTAAAGTTGGAGACGCCCAAGTCTGGTTCTGTTTTAAAGGGGCTTCAGGAATACAAACTAAATCCAAGGACTGTTTTTAAAAACTAACTAAATATGGCCGACAATAAATCAAATGGCTAATGTTTTGTACTTTTATGGCGTGTGACCACATTGTTTTGAGGCCCAAAGCGCTTTACAGTCACACACACATTCAAATTCTGATGGTGGCTCCACTCCTGAAGACTGGCGCCAACTTAGAACCGCCAGGAGCAACGTCTGGTTCTCTTTAGCCAGGTTTCCACTGAGCGGTCCGGTCCAGTTTGGAACGGTCCAGGTTATTCAGGTGAGCGTTTCCACTCAAACTTGGACTGTCAGGGCGCATGCGGGGTGAAGCTAACAACAATTACAAAAGAGGAATACGCCCGCTTTCTTGGAGCTTTCTTTGGTTAAACTTCAGCCAATCAACCGGTTTTAAAAGTGACGATTTTTCTATGAACATACAACCGACAAAAAAAAAAAAAAGGACGGTTCGGTTCGGCTTGACTTTATAATTGAAACACTCAAAATATCGGACTGGACCGGGCCGGACTACACCGCCTAGTAGAAATGAGGCTTTTGACACATATGGAGGAAAGGTAGGAAATTAACCTTCAATACTTTAATCAGAGGTCAACCGCTCTACCTCTGCGCCATGAAAATAAAGGTGTTTAAAACTATGTTTTACCAAGAATTGTTGCAAAAATTCTATAAGTGATGAATCTCCATAAGTGAACACCTCCACACGGAACACTGCAGAAAGATCCATCCCATAATATCCAACTCATCAAAAGTGAAGCTTTTTTTTCTTGCTTCCATAAAGTAGCAAGTCTGTCTCCCGCTTTGGTGAGTTACCTCACCGGTGTTTCACAGATCCGACTTCATTCTTTTCTGATTTCCTCGATTTTTCACGGCGGCGTGGAACGGATGACGAGATTTTCTACAGAAGTCAGCAGGAACGGCGGTTTGCATAACGATGACCTCGCATCTCTGGAAGGGACAGCATTCGGTACGCGAGGAACCTTTTGAACCTAAATGTCGTTTAAGGAGCAGCGAGATAAGGGAGGACAATGTTTAAAAAAATGACCTTTAAAGGATGGATGTGGTTTTTGGAAACCCAAACCCAGAAGAACAGACGGAAACGGAGATAATCCAGCTAATGAGCTTCAGCACGACTGAAAACTAACAACACGAACTCAAGCGTGGCGAGAATGAAGCATTAAGAGACAATAAGAAAGTGACGCCACCGATGACGAGAAACAAGAGCAGATGTGTGATTCAAAATCTGAAAGAAGAAACATCAGGATAACAGAGGAAAACATGACAACAATAGGATTTAATGAATATTGAACAGATAAATTCACTTTTTGAAAGATTCTTCTGTTCAATCCTGCAACCCCCCCCACCATCCTGGTTAGCATTTTAGACCCCCAGAGCCTCAATCAGATGAATCAGTGCATGCATTCAGACAAATATTAAACACACAAATCCATGGAGCAGATGTACAGAAAAGTGACCAAAATCGACCACAAGTGGAAGAAAGAGTTCTGAAACCAATCTGGTTCTTCAGTCCAGGACAGCTGCTGTTGGAACGGCGGCGGTTGCTGCTGCTGCTGCTGCTGCTGCTGCTGCTGCTGCTGCTGCTGCTGCTGCTGCTGCTGCTGCTGCTGCTGCTGCTGCTGCTGCTGCTGCTGCTGCTGCTGCTGCTGCTGCTGCTGCTGCAGGACAGAATGAGGCTTTTCTGCAGTTTTTTTTTTCCATGACAGTTTTCCTGACCTCAGCCCTGGTCTCACACTGGCTTCTGTATTCAGAGGCGATAACCCTGAGAGCAAACAAGTGTCGGGTGTGGAGGAGCACAGCAGCGGCAGCAGCAGCCCTGAAACGGGGGTGGGGGCACAGATGGCTCTCAAATGGGGAGTGTGCGGCCTGTCCTTAGATCATTTGAAGTGAATCTTAAGTGATGCACAAGCATGCAGATCATCAGCTTCCTGGTTTTTGAGCTTCTGGGAACTTTTAGGGAAACTTCTGCAGCACGGATACAATCTGTCGGCGGGAGGCGAAGGCGGCTGGGTACGGCATGGCTACACCACTGACGCATTCAGCCAGTGGTATTGACACAGGACTAGCGCCAGGGAGGGGCAGTCTTCTTATTTTGCGTTTTTACTGTTTACTTGCTTTTAAGGAGAAACGTTGTGGTCTTTGTGTGAAATTTTCAGAGATTTATCACAAAAGAAACACGCTAAAACCTTGAAACAAGTATGACGCTTTGAGCCACAAACCCGCGCTTTTACTGAACTTCTGACATTCGGATCACTGAGCAGAAATCACATCGGATCAGCACCACAGACAGCTCCTGCTGTGGGCTTTCCTGATTCTTAGTTTTAAGAACCCACACCCTTTATTTCTTAACAATAAAATGATGTGTATTTGACCACAAACCAAGTGGAGCACAGAATCCATTTCTGATCTTTTTCTGCGACACTGACGTCACCGTGGGTTCTATGGGTTAAACTGCACCAGTTCTAAGTCAGGGCCTTGATAAGGTGCGAACACACCGACTGTGTTTGGAATTCCCGTAAAGACCTGTTGGCCGAAACCCTCGACAGACATCTGCACACGAGGAATGACCTATGAGTTACGTATGTCACGCATGTATCACGGAAGACTAACATTTCACACGTGGAAAATGTGCAAATCGTAGACTGTGTGACACGACCTTAAGAATGTGAATCAATGCGTTCTGAGTCAGCAGAGCATGAAGGAGAGGAGGTCGGTCACCGGGGAGCCATCAGGAAGTCTAAATTGATCAGACGGAGACAGTTCAAGAACATCCAAACCCGCCGGAGAACCCGTTCCGGCCTCATGAGTGGGGTCTGCGGCACGCTGGCGTTGGGAGTGGGGTCATCTGGAACCCACAAGACAGCAGAAGGGTTATAGGTGTTCTCACCTCAGGAGCACGAGTGCATGTTCATCTACAGTCCGCCTGTTAATTATGAGAACGTCTCAGAAATACAGAATTCAAACACAGGGAAGTGTGTTTCTGCTTAATCTTCTGCTCCGCCACCAGAAATCCTGAATCTGAAGACGGATGGAGAGAATCTGACAGGACAAGCCCCGCCTCCATCTGCCTGGTCTGAAGCCATTACAGCATTTTTCATTTAATTCTTTCCTGTTCTCTTCAATGTCCCCCACAAGCACAAATCCAAACCAATCAGCTTGTCTACCTTTCAGTAAGCCCCGCCCCTTGGTAGATGTTCACACACCTGAACAAGATGGTGCTGTAGGATTTGTAAATATATTCAAACATGTATGAAAAATGAGTAAAAATAGGCAGACATTTGATCATTACTGAAAACAAAATCTGCAGGCCGACATGGAACCAGGTTTTTCACCGCTTTCACCGCTCAGAAATCCAGGTAACACGCCGCCAGAGAGCTGCTCAAATGACACGGCAAAGTCAGAGTTTGACCACGGCGGCCTTGTGTCAACCCCCCCTTCAGCATCTTCGGCCGCCACTTCCAGCTTCCTGCATCCTGACGGCATATCCTCATGAAGAGCTGTGACATGAAGAGGTGACTAAGCTCCTCCCCCTGCTCCCCTGTCTGACCACATCAATCTGTCATCTGATCCTCAGACCACACTTCCAAAGGGGGAGGAGTTACTTCTTTTTGTTTGTGGAGATCAGGTTTCTTCTCCTCCGTCACGAAGCGGCGTCCAAACAAGGGAAATGTTCTTCTGCACAATCATGACAGCACTGACCTTGCAGAGTCCTTCATTTAGGGAACAAGTTTTTACATGAAAATCTGATCTACTGTTTCTGTGAAGGTGAAGCACAGACTTAGATTCACAGAGTAAGAAAAGATCTGAACCCAAAACTTAACAAAACACTTTTTTGGAAAAGAATCTGCTAGAAAGGAGTGAAAATGAATCTTGTACCATTAAAGCCGGACATCCGTCTCGTTTGGTTTTTCTCTTCTGGGTTCTGTACAATAATAATTATAAGTCCTTTTGGACGTCTGGTTGCCCCCCCCCCCCCGGCTTCAGACTCCCTCATTGAGGCGAGGCCCCCCTGAACCCCTCGTCCGCTGCGGCGCTCTCAGGAGGGCGTCTAAATATTAAATAATTAACCTTGTTAACCTGCAGGTGGATTTCCCTCAGGTGAGCCGCAGGTTCAGCTCGTGAGCAGGAGGTGAATCCTAACGAGCTGGTGACACACCTGAGGCCTTATTATGCAGAGCTGCAGGTCTGAATCTGTGGCATCTCATTCTGAGATCATCTTCCAGAAAACAAAAATCCGTAGGTAAAGATTTTCCTTCAAACATCTCTGAAACTCGGCTTTTCCTCCTCCTGCTTTCTTGTCTTTGTTTGCATAATTTACTGTTACTTTGCTCTGAAAAGTCATATTTTCTGTTTCCATTCTTTTATTCAGTTGTTTTCTGGTTCAGCTTTGATTTATCATGTTTTTGTCCTTGAACAATTTCTTCTATGAAATGACATTTTCTGTTTGCTGTCTTCTCTGTTGACTTTGTTGTTGTGTGTTATTGTGTTCATCTGAACAGTTTTATGTACTCTTCAATGTTTCCCTGTTTTGTTTTTTTTCTTCAGTTTAATGCCACATCTTTTCTCAGTTTCATTCTTTGCTTCTTTTGAAACTCTAAATGGATCTAAAATGTTCTGAATTTTTTTCTCTGAAGTGTGTTATTGAATGGAACTTCTCTCTAAATCTTCAACAGCTGCTGTTCATCTGTTTTTAAGGCTAGGATGGTTCTGACGGACTGAAACCATCAGAACTGGATCATGACGCTTGTGGGTCCTCCAATGGTTTTTGTGTGGCGCGCTCAGATCACCTGGAATCACCTTAAACAGACTTGAGTTGACATGTTTGTTTGTTTTTCTGCAGCAGATTTAAGTCCCGACAGAAAAGGACAGTTTCTGAATACAACAGATCACAGACTTTTTGATGCTTTTTTTTTTTTAAAGGATTAGGAAGGTAAATCTGCAGCAGCTTCTCTACACGTGTTGGAGGAAAGTCAGAACAAAGCAAGAAGAAAAGCAACAGGCGGTCCAAGACGCTGCTGAACTGATTAAGAACAGCTCGGTCAGAGGTGAACATCCAATCCGGATGCAGCTGTGTTCTCTCCTAACGTGAACATCTAAAATCCAAACGTTTTTTGGTTTTTCTGAGGCAAACACCATGAAGTTTTTGGAAATCAGTTTCATGTGGCCCCCCCATGAGGCGAGTTAGTACAATGCTGAGCATGCTTGAAGAAAAACCCTAAAGTGTCCATATCATGCTAAATCAACTTTTTGAGCTTTTAAGTGTTGAATAATGTTCATTCCTCACAAAAAAAAAACCCAAAGCCGCATTGATCCATTCATTTCTGAGTAATCCTCTAAAATCCTGCTCTCTCAGCAACAGCCCCTCCCAATCCACGAAAACCAGTGGGTTCTCACATTGTGAGGTCACAAAGTGAGGACCCGCCCCTTTCAGGAAAGGTCTGCTCCGCCCCCCCCCCAAACTAACACCCACTTTCTACGTGGAGCTGGCGGTGATCGGCTAAACGCTTTCCTTTTACATGAACAAACGCACGTCCATCTCTGCAAAAGTTCGGACATTGTTTGTTTTCGTGGAAGAAATGCAGAAACGCTGCAAAGGCCGACTCTAGGATGACATCATGAAATGGGCGGCACCTACAGAGAGAGAAAGGCGGAGCCTCACAGATTGAGTCGTCTCACTGACACGCTGGAAAAATAACAAGTTTAATAAAAAGAAATAGTTCTTTAGTGTGCCAAAGGTAACATATAATCGTATACATGGATAAAGTTTACTCTGAAAGGCTTAAGAGAAGCAGGATATAGACCCCATTAAAACATGGTTGCGCTTTTTACTGTCGTCATGACAACAATGTGGGCGTGGCAGCACAGACGGCAGTGTCTAAGGAAAACTGGAAAATTCTCTTCAAGGAAATGAAAATACTACAGCGGTTCTGGAGTGAAGAGATTTGCAATTTTGATCAGCATGACATTTCTTTGCCATTTTTGTTCCAAACAAACGAATCCAAAATGTTGTTGTGAAGCCAAACCGAGACTTTGTTAACAGAAATCCCAGCGACTGCTCAGAAAACAGCAAAGATGTGGCGACACGCTCCTGAAGACGGACAGGTGAGGAAATCCCTGTCAAAACAGCATCTCTGTCAGACTGTTTGCTCTCTTCTGCAGGATGATCCTCCTGTCACCCTGAGAAAATAGAGGCTGCCGCTCCGCTGCAGGTCTGCTCTTTGGGACCCCCCAGCTGCCTTCTGGGTACCCAGACGGAGCCGAGACCCAGACTGAGGGATGAGAGGACCAAAGCGCCGAGTTCTGAACCTCTGCAGCTGCTTTGGGTCTTCATTTGAATAATGAGCAGCTGGTTTTTGATCAGCGCACCTTTTTGATGATGGCCGACCTTTCCCTGAGCATCGCCGCCGCCGACGGGCAGAGATGTTTCTTCCCCTCTCAGAAACAATCCCCTCCCAGAGACTGAATCTTTAGATTTTACAGACACTTTGACCTTTCCTCCAGGATTTCTCTGGCAGCGTCAGACCTTCAGAAGGTAAAACCATCAGAACTAATCCTGCATCCAGAGCTAATCCTGCATGATGGGAGTGTAAACCTTCACAGCTTTAAATGTAACTGAATCTCTTTCCTAAGCTCTGGCTCTGCTCTCCTGTGGAGATGCTTGAACTCCACAGAAGAGGTCTTGTTTTCCTGGTTTGCTCCTGCGGGTCGGGCCTTAAAACTCTGAGTGGATCAGGACATAACCAGCAGGAGCTTTAGGAATCTGAGGCTGAACCTAAAGGTTTTCAACCAAACAAAGCCACAGCCGTCCTGCCAAAGGGTCCGGGGGAGTGAGGATCAGTGACTCCCCCAGGGTAAGCCTGGAAAGCAGCTTTTCAGGTCATCCCCTGACTCTGAAACACTGGGAAAAGAAAGACAGTCTTGATTTTGAAGGGATTGAGGGATAAACGAAATGCTGGTGCTGTTTTGACGCGGCGCTGCGAGGGGAAGGAGGAGTGATGACGCACCTCTGGGGCTGGTTGGGTCAAAGCCCGGAGTGAATGCCTGCAGAATGCAAACACTGCATTAGTGTTCATCTGCATGCTGACAGTAAGGCTTATAAATCACGCGCTGACATGTGTTCTCGACGCCACGCCACCAGCATCTGCAATTATTCAGCGCCCGCAGAAGATGAGACGACGCCAGAGCACGAGCAGGAGCACGAGCGGACGCCACGAGAGCCGCTTCCATGGAGGGAAAGCAAACAGATCGATGAACACGAGGAGGACTCTGTCACTCAGAAGTCATCACCAACGTCCCACTCTGTCCTGCAAGTCTGTGTGTTCACTGGAGACAATCAGGAATCAGTCACGACTCCGTCCATGTTGTGTGTTTTAGGTCCCTGCGTAAACTCACGCTGCAGGGAAAAAGAAGAAAGAAAATGTCTGAAAGTAACAACCTAATCTTAGTTTAAGAAAACATGTTTTACCGTCTTGCTAAGAGCATTTCTCTGACCCCACTGGCAGATTTTTCCTCATTTAAAGAGAGATTTTCAGACACCCGCTCCAATGAAAATGTGCATTTTTCTCATGACGAATGACATGTGAAGAAAATAAGCTTAAAATTGAATTTCTGAGTATTTCTTTATCCAAACCGTTGTGAGCAGACAAAAAAATGCAGTTGGTAAAAGATTTGTGGCAAAGAACAAATGGTGGGCGGAGCTACAAGGGAAGGGTAGCGGGATTGAGGTGAAGTTCTTATGAACTGTCGCTCTGCAGAAGCTATGTCCCACAAAATGACACAGGTTTTTAGATTTTAGCTCAGAATGTCGTCATAATGAAAAGATCACTAACTCTTTGACAACAGACCAGAAGATGATCGGAGTGGAACTTTACGAATGATTTGCTTATTTCCTGTTTTTAAAAAATATTTTTATTACTTTAAATATTTTGTTAAAGTAAAAATTTGTAAAATTAAGAGAAAAACTGTAACAAAAACAGAGTAAAATAATCCCAGAGGAAAATAAAACCACTTCTCCATTGGAGAGTGTCGCAACATTTTGCATTCACTTAATCAAATTTAGATTATTTTTTTTCTTTAAACAAAGTACTAACTTTTTATCTAAATACATTTTCTTAAAGCAATTTACTGTTTCACCAAAAAAAAGCTTAAACATTTAGGCGGTAGAACAGGATGGAGTCGTGTTTTTTTCTCTACATCTCAGCAGCGAGAAACATGAGGAGAGTCTGGAGACATTAAACACCTGAAGCGATGATGAAGGAATGAGGAGGAGGAGCAGCGTCAACCTGGAGTCACGTCTGGCTCTGCTCTGATGTCCTCAGGTGTAGCCGGTCCTCCACAGCACCTCCTCCACATGGAGCCTCACCGAGGCTCGTGATGCAGAGTCTGCAGATGAAGCCGTTATGGTCGTCTGAATGCAGGTGTCAACAACCACATCCAACCTGCTGCTCTGTCGCTCCAGAGTCTCCAGTCCAGAGCAGCCTGACTGCCAGCAGATACCAGCCTCCTCACAACGGCGCCGAGCTTTCTGAACAGGCAGGATCTGGAAAGAGAGCAGGTTCAATGGAAATGGAGATTCTCTTTACTGTGTTTGTGGATCAGACAGCTTCCAGTGGGGGGGTTGGCCCTTGAGTGCTGAGGGGGGCAGAGATGCTGAGGCTGAGCGTCCAGGACAGCTGCCTGACGACCCCGAGTGCAGCAGCTGATGTACGGCGGCGTGGAGGTGAAAAGCGTCATTTAAAAAGTTTTGTCGTGAAAAACCCGAGAAGACTTTAGAAAAAGAGAAAAGGAGCGAATTGTTTGTTGAGCAAGGGGGGATATCAGCGAGGAGGGGCAATGCCCCTCTAAAGGTTAAGACCGTTAAGGTGACGGCCTGCAAAAATTTAGTTAACCACAAAAAAAAAAAAAAACAGAGACAAAAAATACAGCAAAAGTCTGGTATGGATTATTGAACTCATACTATGATTGGACCCCCCTCCCTGACAGATATTCTACCAGCTCACCTGCGCTGGGCGCAGATTTCAGCTTTTGATTCGTTTTTATGGATCGTAATGAAGCAAACAGATTAAGAGAAAAAAAGAAATCCAATAATGTTTCTCAGGAGATCAAATATTTATTACAAGAGGCGCCGTCCCCCCCCCTCCTGCACAAAAACAATAAAGCAGTTCAACGGCGGCTGAATTAATTAAGGCGTGCCATGTTTGCATTTCCAATTAAAGCTGTGCCCCCCCAAACATGTAGACACTCCCCACATCCATAAAGGGGCAGAAGGTAAATGAAGCCACGCCACAGCAGCCCTGCAGATTGAAATGCAGGAGGGAGGGGGGGGGGGAGGGGGGGTTCACCCTGCTAATAAAAACTGCAATCTCTTGTATAAATAAAACACTGAGGTGCTTCAGAGGAGATGGAAGCGAGCAGGAGTGTGAAAAAGATGCCAATTACCTGCAGCGCTCATAGAAACACAGTAATGTCAGAGAACGGAGGAGGAGGAGGAGGAGGAGGAGGAGGAGGAGGAGGAGGAGGAGGCAGGAATGCGGGCAGTCAATCTGCGGCAGGGAGGCTGCCACTTTTACTGGCTTCAGAAGAACAAATGGATTTGTTTGGAAGTCTGCAAACAGCCCGGGGCGCCATTTGTCTCTTTAGAGGTTTCCCGCCGCCAACATCTACAGCCTGCTGTTTTCACAGGACTGGGGTGTTTAACAAGACGCCGACACGTCTGAATATTCAGGAAACATTTACGTTTGCACAACAGACAATTCTGCCTCATTCCACCAATCAAACTCTACTGTCATGACATCAGAGCGCCGAGGCCCCTGAAGGACAGAACAAGGAGGGAAAATGCTCTGCAGTGTTTGTTGGTTCCTACGGAGCCCGTGTCCTGACATTAAGTTATAAAAATATATCTTGTTCCCACAGGTTATTATGTCGTTCGCACGAAATACTATTCCGTTCCCTCAAAATACTATTCCGTTCCCTCGAAATGATTAACTCGTGCGAACGCAATAATTATGTCGTTCGAACTGTAGGAAAATATCTTTCGCTCTGAGATTTTTCCACGCATGTTCTATTAGTCGGGAGAGATATAAGACCAAGATTCAGCCGGATAAAGTCACAGAAGGTTTATTCCCTAACAAAAGTTCTAAGACAGAATTAAAACAGATCTGGGTCCTCATTTTAGAAGGCCTTCAAAACGCAAGAAGTTACAGGCGTTTTACATGAAAGACCACAAGACAGAAGAAGACAATAAAATTATGCTCTGCTCAGACTTTTAAAGAGAATTCGGGTTTCCTCCTCCCGCGGAAAACATGACGTCGAATCTCCGCCCTGGAACACTTGCATTGGCTGATCGATGATCCGTCTCCTCCTTCAGCCAATCGTAGAGGGTCATTCTCCGTGACCAGTTCCTCTCCTCAGGGAATGACTTCAAAGGGACACCTAGTGTTGCAGTAAACTCCGTCCCTTCCTGTCCACAACAAATCAGATTGACAGCAGGAAATCCATGGAGGTTCTGGGTCAAAGTTCAGTCTTTTGTTCTTCTTGAGAACTGGACATCCAGAGCGGTTCTCACAGCCATACTCTTATTCTTCAGGTGGTTTAGATTAGAGTGCTGGCTCCATTTCTGCTGGCCAGTGCCCGAGAGGTCAGCATCCCCCTCCTCTGTAGGGGAATGAGTGACAGCTGCTGTCCATAGGTCACATCTCAGGAATGTGAGGTCAGGATGCACAGGAGTTCAGTGAAAGCACACACTTTAGCTATGGAATAAACTAAAGGTGATATATGTAAAACAGAAAACGAAATAAAATAAGACAGAGAAACCCTTCTAAAGTGAGGACCAAAAATATAATTTCCTTCAGTTCCCTCTCTTGGCCTCATGAAGTGAGGCCACACAAAAATAAAAACACATTATCACATTACACCATCAAAACATATCAGCCTACATTCAGACAGAAACATTCTTGTATATTATAGTATAAAAAGTATAAAAATATAAAAAGAGAGCAAAGACAATCAAAATAACACTTCCTGTAAGAAAAGAACACCTGGAATTAAGGGGAGAAATTGAGACATATTAAGGCAGAATCAAAAATCACACAGGCAACGAAAGAGTAAAAATAGAAATGTTAAACATGACATCAAGCCTAATTCAGAAAATTTCTTCCATGTCCTCCATGGGGGTCCCATCGGAGAAGCTGCAATTCATATGGCCCACATAAATAAGAATAGCAATATTCTTAGTTAATATTCTTAGTTAGTTAGTTAGTTAGTTAGTATTGCAACAAAATCCAAAAAGTCATTCAGGGCCTTAACCACTCGTGTCCTCCTCCTGCATGTCCCACAAGCTCTGGCAAGCTTGGACCTGGCCTCCTATGGACTTCTGAATAAGCCTGGTAATTATTCAATCTGACACATTTAATACAACAGAACGGCTGCAAAAGAGCTTGGGGTGTCTCCCCAAGATGAGTCTGCTGTGGATCTAAATATTGATTAGGGTTAGGGTCAGAAACTTAAAAAATAAAACAAGAACAAAAGACAATAATAAAATAAAACAATGACAAAACAAGACAAGACAAGAATAAAAATGCACAGAAGAGATGTGATGGAAATGTCCACCACTTTGTCCTCTCCATAGTCTGCTTCTCCTCGTGCTCATGGAAAACATAGGTGGGAGTATGCAAATTCAAGATAAAGACAAGTTTATTAGGGGCTGTCGTCAAATGACCCATGTGGTGGATTCTAACTCCACCAGCATTCCTTATCACCTCAGGACAGTGTGGTAAAACCCCTTCATCCTCGCTGTGGATGAGATAACCAGATGAACAGACACACCAAGCTCTAAAAAGGTAAAAAAGGTCTATCAAAATTAACATTTAAACCTTCTTTCTAAACAAATAGATTCAAACGATGATAATTGAAACAAAGATAATTGAAACCATGATAATACACCATGATAATACTAAAACAATTTCCTGCAACGAATCATTAATACCTCCTTTCCACCCTCTCTTGGCCTGGGGGAAACCCCAGGACACTAGTTGGGTGAAACCATGCAGATCCAAACAAAGATAAGGCATAAATACACAAACTAGAGCAATTGAAAGTAAAAATATAGCAAACAGTTTTGTGCACCGGTAAGGTGAACAAGTTGTTTGTCCACATTCCTATGGAAGGCAAGATGACAACATAAAGAAATGAAACCATGTATTGTCGTTGCCTTACTGCCGTAAGGTTAGTCACACCATCGTCATTTATCATCAACCTCAAGGGGTCCATGTGCGTCACAAAACAAAGAAGTGTCTACTACAACCACAAGAAAACCAACATGTCCAAACTATTTCCAGATGATTATGCTGCAAAGTAGACATCCTACGCTCTATATACATTGAACAACCTATGCTAAAAACAGTTCTGCCTAAAAAGGAGACTTCCCTTCTGCTAAAGTGCAAATTCCTGTTGCATTTCAAAACTCAAACATACAACTGCAACAGAAGATCTTTTATTACTCACAGGCAGGTTTCAACAGTCTGTTCAGCTAGCTGCTACCTTCTAGTAGCACAATATCCTGTCAGAGAGACTGCAAACAGTGACTGAAAATGCCAGGAAATTTTATTAACACCTATGTACTAAAATGCGAATAACTGTCTGCTATTTTCACGTAATGGAATGCAAAAATAAGGGTTTGCTAAATCAATGGCAGTGAACAACACACATTGTCGAGCTAAAGTTGACAACATGCAATATGGATCAGGAACGGGTAGAACTAGAGTAATAATGACATAATTAACAGTCCTTAAATCATATGCTATGCAATAAATTTTACCATCTGCTTTCAAGACCAGTCTAAAAGAAGTACTAGGAAGAATGTGAATGCTACACCAGAGTTCCACAAACCAGTCAAAGTTTCCTTCATCCCTCCATCTGCTTCCTGCACCAGCATTACTGAGATCTAAAAACTTGTGCTCCTGCAATTACCTGAAGCACCACTAGGGAATCGTGGAACATGAACCAACATCAAATGAACCTGTGGAGCATGAAGCATCAGAGAGCGTGTTTAACAGCACCTCTGCATCTTCATGAGCTGTCTTCTGTCTGCCACGATGTTTGTCAATACAGAAATGGTCCAGAACTCAGGAATTAGTCGTTGGATGAACGGTTAACCTGTACATTTTTATTGAGGGAGGAAAGTGAACACCTGAAAAAACACAATGCTACCAATGTGTTGTTAATGCCCCACTTAGTCATAGGACTGAGTTGCAGAGCCTCATGACCAGGGGGTGCTAATCCTATGTGGGATACAGCTGTGTCTGACAGCTAGTATCATTGCATTTGTGAGTGTATGAATGCACAATAAGCTGCTCGCCCTCAGGGCTAATATATGTCAGTGTAGTTCAAATGCCACGTGTGGCCTTCTACCTGCTGAAATATTACCCTGTACTGTCAATCCTAGAGTGTACAGGTCAGACCATTCGGAGGCGGAAATAGAGCTTTGAGGACAGGAGTCATGGCTTTCACGCCTGAAACCCATGAAACCACCTGGCGTTTCAGGGCCCTCTGGTTGTCTGCAGTGGGGGTTGGCTGTGGGGTCTGGCATGGCATCCAGTCTGCTGGCTCCTGTTTTTGACAAGACTGTCTCATCCCAACAGATTCACAGGCGTGTTTAGTGAATGCATACATGAATGTTCCACCATCTGGTCAAAAGTCAGTCGGATGGTCTTTTGCAGGTTTTGAGGATTCATTTGTTCATTTGTCAGAGCAGGCAGTGTCCACTAGAGTCATCAGTGGTTACCTCTCATCTTGGAAAAGACAATGGCTCCTGCATCATCAAGTGGTATTGTCCGACTTGCCCTGTGGTCCTCGCCACGGTGGAGGAGGGGCTTGGGGTGGTCGTGGGTACTGTTCATTTTTCCTCCAGACCCTCTGCCTCTGGGTCTGTGCATTCTGCTGTTGGGTACCTCGTTGTGGGCTATCACATGCCCAAGGGTTTGGAGTGCCACAGATGCCATTTCCAGATGCTGCTAGGGTCTCCTGGGTGGCTCACGTGTCCCAGGGTTTTCACCATGTTCTCCTGTCCCCGACTTACGAATGGCTGAGCATGACACGTCACTTCTGCTGTCTCTGAGGGCATCAAAACTGAAAATTCATGTTATTATTTTTAAACACCATTTATCATGTGTGGATTTTTCAGCTGCTCAACTTCTCCCTTTCTCCTTTCTATAACCTGCAAATGTGCAGTAATACTTTACATGATTGAAGTAGTTATCTTAACCTCAGGGTCAGTCACCTCTGACTGGGCCCCCTTCAGGCTAACTGAGGTCCTTTTGGGGGAGGTGTGAGCATCTGCTCATGCTCTTGTGTCCCTTAGGCAGAAGAATGTTCTGCATGAAGATTTATGAGGGTTAAGGAGGGGTCTGGACTTCACTCTTATCTGGGCTGCCTTTCCTGCAAACATAAAGTTATGTGCTTCCAAGGACAAAAATTTAGAAAAATCATTAGTGTCCTGTTCAGGTTAAATGCCAACACCGTGACTGCAAAAGTCAGTTGATCAGCGATAAAAGCCTATTCAAGAAAAAATCCCTAAATCTGTCTGTGACCAATATAACGGGTGCGGAGCAAAATGTTCAAAAAAAATACACTTTCTTAGACACATTCTAACAGCTATTTATTCAGTTCTTTATCAAAAAGCAAGATCAATTGAGCATTACAGTTTAACATTAACACCCTTAGTTTGACTTGTCCTGAAGGGCTTGCTGGTCCTAATAAGAATCTAGATAATCGCTAAAAATAACAATCTGACCAATCCAAACTTTTCCTTAAAGCTGCAGAACCTACAATTGCTAAAATACAGTAACATATTTATCTTTCAAACTTGAATGCAAACCAAAACTGAGTGCCTCTTAGTAATAACCATCACAGTTCATACTGTGGCAGCTGATCGCAAAAATTCTACAAAGTGTAAATGTTCTAACACACAAAATGTCCTTTATACTACAGCACTTTTATGACCTGCAGATCAGCCTACCATCCTACATGCCACAGATGGGAACTGCTTACAGAGGGAAAAAAAGGGGGGGGTTACATGGGGGGTCATCATGTCGCTGCTAACAATTAAAACACTTTTCTTACACTGTCATAGAAGGCCTTTGTTTGTTCAATGCTGTTGCTGAGCACTGTCCATGTTCTATATACAAAATTGTGCACCTTTCATTCTGATCATCATGGGAATTAAGAATTCCAATTAGTGTAAAATGAATGTTACAACATTGGGTAATGGTTAAACCTCCTCAAATAGTTTTGGGTGGAGCTGCACTCTTCCCATCAACCTCTGCTCTTTGTCACCTAGAAGATGACAGCACCAACCTCTTTCTGTGAAAAATGAACTGCTTAAACCTTTCTATTCTCCTAATTCTTTATTCAGTTTTCCTTATTTAATCAAAAAACACAATTCACACTCTAAACCACAACAGGTTTATTAAAACACAGACAATCAAGACGCAGACAATAACTTCTAACAATTTTCTCAAAACCAAACCAAAAGACAAAACAACACACCTTACACATAAAAAATAAACCATTTCACTGAAATGAATCTTTTCTAACTAGTGTTAATACTTCCCCTTCTCTTTTCTCATCTTTCTCTTATAACAATTTTCAAATATTCCTGATTCTGATTCAAACGAACAAAACCGCCAGTCATGAGCTTCACATTCAAACATTCACAGCTGTGCACTTCACAAAAATCCTAACGATCTGGGAAATATCAAAACAAACATATAAACAAAGTCAAAGATTGCAAAAATTCTGTTTTAAGGGAGTCTGAGTCTAAACGAACCAAATGCTTATAACTATTTCAATAAAACGTCTTTGAGCAAAACTGAACTAAACCTTGGTAATTTAGGAAATACAAATAAATGAGAGAAAGATATTCAAAATACAAAAACTGAAATAATTGCAAAATTATTTTACACAAAATGTTTTAGACCGATGCTACCTTACCATGTTTTTGAAAAGATTTGGGGAACCTCCCGAGAAAGTAGTTTTCGTTCGACCAGAGCCGGCTGCTGCAGCCATGCATGCAGTCATGTCCTCGCCTGGTGGCAGAGGCTTCCATCGGAAGCGCAGCGCTACTTAAAAAACTTTTTCTGCGAACTGAAAACCCACTGAAATTTGTTTTTTTAAACGACGTCTTACAACCGAGGTCATGACCACGCTCGATAACGACGATCCCCGCCATGATTTTACCGCAGATTAGATCCCAAACTCTAACTGTAAAAGTCTAGCGTGTTTCGCCATTACGATTTCCGGGGACGCCGGCTCGCCGGCCACGTGGTACTAACAAAGCCAATCATAGACATCGACACATTCGAAAGCAACTAAAACCTCCAGTCATTGGTTCATTCGACGTAAACAAGATGGCTGCGGCCATAGACACAATAAACAAGGAAATGTGGAAATAAAGTTAAAATTCACAGATTTCAAACACTTTTTCATCCCATTCTTTCCAAAATCTCATACATTCCATTCCATTCATCCACATTCAAGTCATTTTCACCGCTGTTGTCAAGTCAAATCGTCACCGTCGTCCGTCGTCGTATTGTCTGTTCCACCCCAGTCGTATTTTGTCCGGACAAAATGCATCATATACCTCATATTTGCCTTTGATGTTAATTTCGAATCCTTCTTTGGTCACTCTCCATCTAAAAAAATAATTTGTCGAGGCCGCTGCCCCGTTAGTGTCTTCCAAATTACCTAAACGCGCAAAAATTAGTTCCTAAACTACACTGTTTTTACGCCTTGGGCGTCTCTAGGACAAACAGACGGAACCTTATGCATTTTAAATACATTTCTTCAAACACAACCGATAAACCTAGGATACCTTTTCTGTACTGTTGTTGCACACTAGGTGTCACAAACTAACAGTCAACCATCCCTTTAAAGTTTGGGTCAACTTTTATTTATTTATTTATTTATTTATTTATCTATCTATTTATTTATTTTCTTATTTATTTATGCATTTATTTATCTATCTATTTATTTATTTATTTATTTTCGGGGGAAGCTCTACCGCCCACTCACTCGAGATCTCGTTCAATTTGAGTTATTCAACTATGAGATAACTTAATCAATATGCAGAATTTTGCAGCAGGCTTCTGCTTACCTGTTTTGTATGCGGCCGCGTGAGAAGTCGACCAAGTGGACGGGAGGAAGCGTGCCCAGACTTTACACTGAAAGTCTCAAAAATACGAAAAATACGTCACCGGCTCGATCCATGTACCGTTCCCCGACTTCACGTATCGGGTCACCAAGTTTGTAGGAAAATATCTTTCGCTCTGAGATTTTTCCACGCATGTTCTATTAGTCGGGAGAGATATAAGACCAAGATTCAGCCGGATAAAGTCACAGAAGGTTTATTCCCTAACAAAAGTTCTAAGACAGAATTAAAACAGATCTGGGTCCTCATTTTAGAAGGCCTTCAAAACGCAAGAAGTTACAGGCGTTTTACATGAAAGACCACAAGACAGAAGAAGACAATAAAATTATGCTCTGCTCAGACTTTTAAAGAGAATTCGGGTTTCCTCCTCCCGCGGAAAACATGACGTCGAATCTCCGCCCTGGAACACTTGCATTGGCTGATCGATGATCCGTCTCCTCCTTCAGCCAATCGTAGAGGGTCATTCTCCGTGACCAGTTCCTCTCCTCAGGGAATGACTTCAAAGGGACACCTAGTGTTGCAGTAAACTCCGTCCCTTCCTGTCCACAACAAATCAGATTGACAGCAGGAAATCCATGGAGGTTCTGGGTCAAAGTTCAGTCTTTTGTTCTTCTTGAGAACTGGACATCCAGAGCGGTTCTCACAGCCATACTCTTATTCTTCAGGTGGTTTAGATTAGAGTGCTGGCTCCATTTCTGCTGGCCAGTGCCCGAGAGGTCAGCATCCCCCTCCTCTGTAGGGGAATGAGTGACAGCTGCTGTCCATAGGTCACATCTCAGGAATGTGAGGTCAGGATGCACAGGAGTTCAGTGAAAGCACACACTTTAGCTATGGAATAAACTAAAGGTGATATATGTAAAACAGAAAACGAAATAAAATAAGACAGAGAAACCCTTCTAAAGTGAGGACCAAAAATATAATTTCCTTCAGAACGCAATAATCAATCCGTTCGAACGCAGTAATTATTCACGTCATAAGTCATACACGCGGATATGCTCTCTGTACGCCGGCAAAACTAACCCGCTTTCAGCGGTAACTTCCGTGTCTCTGTGACCCATATTCGTTCAAAAAAGGAACATGAAAAAGAAAAATGATCACTTTATTACCGTCTCAATGAAAATAAGAAAAATATCAATAGATTTATGATAACTAGGCTGCTTTGTCATACGATAGCTCCTGCTAGGCTACTACTACTAGCTCCGCCGCAGAGCTCTCTGATGTATGCCGGCATTTGGGCAACTGGCTGGTCTGTTGACAGACAGCTGATATTGTAGTTTAGGGTCGAATAGGAATAATAATATTCAGGATTTGTCTTTTATTAACTTTAGCAGTCAGTCGCTTTACATTCGAAGGCTATAAGGATACATGCTAACTGACTAGCCGATCATTGATCCTGTTATTAATTTACGTCATAGATTTACAGCAGATACCTTCACATTTCTGTCTGTGTGTGTCTCATTACATTGCATTGAAGACACGGACGATGTTTAGAGAACAGATTTATTTATTTCAAAAAGCACAGAAGCATCCATCGTATTCACGTTCATTCACATGATGATGATCTGGTGCCGCCCTCCGGTCATCTTGCTGCAAAAGCCGCTTCCTGCCGCTACTTCCGTGTCTCTGTGAGCATTCAATAGGGGTAAAAATAAAAGCAAGAATGGTCGATCTGTTATTTTCTCGATGAAAATCTGAAAAATATCATATTAAGCTGGCTGCTTCGCCTAAAGCACTTACCTTTAGCTCGTAGCATAACAACAATAGTAGTACGTCACGTTTCCCAGCGTGCTTTGCTGCCAATCATTGGCCAATCACCGTGTCCCTGTGACCAAGGTCTAACAACAAGACCAATGATTCATCCTTTTCCTTTCCTTAAGGTTTTTACCATGAGCTTAAAAAGTGGAAACATTAGTAATCATAAGATTTATTTTGAAAATCTCAAGGAAGTGATTTTGAACTAAATTGATGTGACAGTAAAGTTTTCTTGCATCCTTAAACTCTATAAAGTAGTTATTTTAAAATGATTTTGCTGCAACAAAATGTTTACTCGTTTAAAACAAGACGATCAATTGTCAATTCTGATTCAATATTTACGAATGACTTTCATAAAATGATAATATAGTGATGCCTAACTGAGGAAAAAGCAGCTGATGGTCCTAGGAAAATCCTCCAATTACTGGGTTAGGCTGCCTTCATGGTTAACAGTTGTAACTAATGTCAGCAGGGACTTTTATTAAACATAAAATTAACTTTTAATTAGCAACAAATCACTTTTACTTTTCTGTATTTTTAAGCAGTATTAACTTCAGTCACAGGTTTGTGCCACAGATTAAGGTATAAGTGTTGCACAGACCAGGAAACACTTTTAATGTCATTGTACCTGTGACAATAACTAAGATCTATGCTAGAAGTGCAGAATACATTTACTTTTTTGCTCTTTTTGCTGCATTTGACTATTTTTTTGTCTTTTACATTTTGCTCTGCAGACATAAACTCATTTCTTTAATTCAGAAAACGAAAATCCACATTGTTTTGTCTGAAAGCTCAAATAATTCTAAGCATATCAGCAAATTTTAGGTTCAAACTCAGTACTCGAGTACTTTTCTTCAGTTACTTTTTTTTCCTAGCAGGATAAGTTGAAGACCCACTCCAATAAAAAAGGTGTTTAAACATCTTCTTGCAGCATTTTTCGGATGGAGGACCTATAGGATAAAAAGGTTTAAGATGCAAATTTTCCCGGGGCGAGGGGAAGGGGGGGCAGAGTTGCTCTATGCCCCGCCCACAACTCAAGAGGTGAATTTCGTATGAACTCCTGCCTCCCTGCAGTAACTTTAAATGACCAATGAACAATTTGGAAACAGAAGACGATCAGAGTGGGACTTTAAAATACGAAGGTCAAGGATTATTTAAAGCAACGTTTGGAAGCCCCACCCACCTCTGAAAAAGCAGCAGTGTGCTGGTTTCCAGCCTAAAACATAATCCTGTGAGATTAAGCAGATTACAAATGTTTAAATGAAAGAGTTTTTCTTATCTGATGATGTTTTTGCCAGACTTTAAAGTCGCTTCACAAAGATAAAACACAAACGTCTTCCATTCAGATAAAGTCTTTAATTATTTTAAACCATAAAAAATGAACAGAAACAAAATGAAAACTGTAAACATTTTTAGAAAAGGTGAATCATAATTTCAAATTATGAAGAATGAAGGAAAGGCTGGAGCGGGAAAAGAAAAACACCGGTGGCGTTTCTGGCACAACACAAAAGGTCAGTCACCCGAACCCGACGAGAACAAATGGAGGAAAACACACGACGAGGTTCGATCCTCGTCTCCGGAGCGACCGCTGAACATCAGCTCCCTCATGTCTGATGCCCCCACGAGACGCTCTGGACCACCGCAGGGAAACGTAGAGACACAGATGGAAAATGACGGGACAGAAAAGTCAGGACCACCAGAACGTTAGAGGGGCGGGGCTAAAAAGGACTGGAGAGGCGGAGCATTCCCTTAAATTCCAGCTACATTACAGAGAGCAGGAAACGGCTGCATCAGTCATGCTACCGAACGACATGGTCACCACTGCGGCTCCTCATTCTGAGTCAATCCTTAAAAGATTCACAGAAAGATTTGACAGATTTCCAATAAGGGCAACATGGTTTTACACTAATACTAGGTTGTGTTTGTAATAATACTGAGATATGATGCTAATGTTACGTTAGGAGTTCCTCAGGGATCAAGTCTGGAGGCCCTTTGGTTTTATGCTAATCTCCAAACTCTTAAATCTTAATTGATCCACATTTGTGTGTGATTTTTTAAACCATCAGTTTTATTTTCTACAGACTCACACACAGCTATAAAGAAACCATGAAGTCAGAATAGTCCTTTGGGCTGGACGTGTGCAACACTAAACTGCAGTTTCCCCTGCAGGTAATGCTTGGGTTGATATGAAAGAATGGAGGCTGGAATAAAGTGCAAACCACTCAAATGTGCCGTGTTCTCTTTGAATAGACTGGACTGAAAACATCAGAGGTTTCTGGGATGTCCATTGGAGACGATTGCATGAGGTCAGAGGATCAGTCAACCGCTGATCGACGAGGAACCGGGCCGACGCCACCGCCAAGGGGAGGACACGGCCTGTGTGAACCACCGTTTGTGCCCGTTTATCCGTCAGCAGGTCCGTCTCAGCTTCACAGGACAGACGTCAGCTACAAAAGACTCGTTTTTCTTCAGCGTCGGTTTCTGCTCCAATCTCATTACAACAGAACACCGGTCGCACTTTGACAGACACTTCCTCTTTTCCTGCTGCCTGATTTCTCTGCCTCAGCATCTCCACAGCTTCGCTCTCTCATCAACACTGACAGTAAAGATTCGAGGTAGAAGGCGCCGCACTTCTCTTCCACTGTCGTCTGGATTCTGTTGGGGTATCTCGTAAACATTTTTCCAAAAAGGTGAAGGAAGGTCTTTGTGCCGATCTAGAATGAGTTCCCTTTCAGGGCGCTCACGCGCCGCTAAAGCTAAAGACGTAAAAATTTGGTCCTGTTCAAAAAGTGTCATCAATCAATCTTTAATTATACGTCATTTCTGCAACCGCGGGACCACAGTAAGGCACACGCTCCATCCAGTAAGGCCTGCCGGGACAGCAGAAAAAACGGCTCATTTCATGGTGTCCGTCAGGATGATGTTGGCCGTGACAAACATGAGGCAGAAGGCAGCCCACAGCAGGACAAACCACACCCAGAAGGCGTGGTGAAAGGGCGACTGGTGCTTGTTGACGCACTCTCTGCCCATCACGGGCTCCAGATGGCGCCTGGCAGTAAACACCAGGAAGGCCGGGATGACGTACTGGATCCCCGTGCCGGCGTAGGAGCCTGTGATGCCCACCAGGGACTCCAGGTTGTGTGTGCAGAAGGCCACCACGATTGGGGGCACCAGAGTTATGAGTGGAAACACCACCCGGTCCACCACCCATGGGTAGGTGCCTCCATCCCGGTGGAACAGGGTCTTCCAGTTGTTGCGCAGCGTCACGGCAATGATGGGGAAGTTGGTGCTGATGGTGAAGACGGGGAAGAGGCCGAGGAAGTAGCGCAGCACCGGGATGTCCAGCACGTCGCAGTTGTCCGTGAAGTTGAGCGTGTACATGTCGTGCAGCAGCGAGCTGTCGAAGCAGAAGATGGCGGTGAAGGACAGCAGCACGTAGAAGCCCAGGATCAGACTGTAGTCGGCCAGCACCAAAGCACCGACGCGCTTCTTCTCGGAGATCGGCGTCACCACCGAGGGCAGGGAGTGCTGGCACATGAAGGAGTACACGCACACCCCAAACAGGTTGGGCACGCCGCGCAGGTTGGCCAACGGCGGGCGACCCTCGCCCGTTCCTTTCCCGATCCGGATCAGAGCCAGGACGATCATCATGGTGAACGCTGGAAGAGACAGGAAACGACAATCTGTCACACAGGAAGGAGACCCCGTAAAAGGAGGAAGTTAGAAACGACATCAAACGCATCGTTTCCAGCAGGAAGGAAGAGATGAAAGGAAGATGAGGGGAAATTCCCACGTCAGCAGAAAAGCTGACGATGTTTCACTGCAGCTTCATTTGAAGCCTCCTTTTTTTTTAGATGGTAAATAAAAACGGTTACGGGGTAGAATCCGCTCTGATGGAACACCTGATCAAACGTCACCTGATAGAAGTGTGTGTGGTTCCAGTGGGGATGATGGAAGCGGCGAGCAAAGACCACCTAAACATGAAGAGATCCTGTAGAAACATAGATTTACCCCAATGAAACTCATGTCACGTATAGTGTGGCAGCGGGCAGCCGCTGCCACACTATACGTGACATGAGTGGTCTGAATGGGGAACACGTGTGTGGCCGTTTCCGGCTGCAGCTCATGCCATGCGTTGGTTTTCACCTTCCTATACATTGCGTTTAGTGTTTCGCCTGTTTTCTTATCACAGAACTGCTATGAAAGAAAAAACTTTGATCACTTTCAATTAAATCATCAGAAAATGTAGCAATCCAAATCTATTCATCTTGCATTTCCTATAAGGTTTTAGAAATTTTCTTTAAATCTATCTTAAAAACACAATTTGGACTACATTTATTATTAAAGCTCGGTCCGGGAGAATACTCGATTCTGATTGCCTGCTGGGTGTGCATAGTGATAACGCAAAGTGAAAACCGCACATCTAAAAAAGTAGTTCCGGTTACGTAGCTTATTTTTCTGCATCACTGTGCCGGCTTCTGGAAAACTAACTTTATCTTCATCATCTGGACAAAAACTGAATTTTTGTTTCTTTTGTGAGCGACCACAGTAAAAGCGGGTTAATGACCTTTGAAGCTCCTGTCCTCAATGCGTTCAGCTTTCCAAAACTACGTCATTGCTCGATCAGATCTTTGTTTTTATTCTTAATTCTGGACATTTTTTTCTACGAAGGTTTGAACGTTGAGTGTTTAAAGAGAGATTCAAACATCTGTAATCATTTATGGGTTTCACCTATTTGGGTTATTTGTAGAACGTAACTCCTCCGATAAACGAGGGACGACCAACTTTTTTCATATTCTCCATGTGAGGATCACAAACTTGCCAAACTTTGTTTGTCCGTGCCTGAATGAAATGTGAATGTTTGCTCCCAGAGAGTTGCGGCGTCCTTCAACGGCACAAGGAGTAAAACGGGGAGGATCCGCATGGCGTCCCCGCATGAATCAGCCGAAGACAGGAAAGCCTCGGCGTGTCAGCGCCGTCTGCTCCTCCGATTGATTTCCGGAGGAGCCTCTTTGGCAAACAGCACGAGTGTGTCTAGGGGGGAAGAAGTCCTGCCGCCGGTCGACAGTCCACAGACACGCTCTCAATCAATCGGCCGCGACTCCAGCAGTTAGTCACAGCCCTGCCGTGGCCGGCAGCCAGCTCCTCAGCTTTCATCTTCCACTGTCTTTTAAACACAGAGTGACATTTAGAAAGTGTCACTGTGGGAGCTGTGTGTGATAGCCCTGCATCCAGGTGGAAACCTCCTCCAAGTCTCCGTTAGTCAGGGAGATGAAATTACACATCAGTGGAAGAACCTCCAAGCAGTCTAACAGTCCACCACATCCCGCTGGCTGGGCCTTTGACGGTCGTTTTAGGTTCAAACGTTCTTTGAGGCCAGTTTAATGGTTTGTTCCTGTCTTCAACACCAGTTTTTCCAAATGCTTGCTTCCTGAAAATGTTCCTGAGCAGCATCCTCACCTACAGCCGCAAATGTACCTGAACCTTAGAGATGTGCTCTCATTACACCGCTTTAATCATATTTTAATTGTTTCAGGTGCAGCATCATCTGTCTGCATCTCAAGGACACGGGACGCCCTTTCGGGACCATCGTGTTTACAAACTGGAGGAGGCAGACAGATGGTGGGAGACGGGCGTTTTTCACTGCTAACAAAAAACTTCAAGCTCTTAGGAGAACCCCACTGATTGGTTTTATATTACTGAGCAGATCTTGGACAGAACAGCTGTTTATGTGTGGATGCACAGAAAAAACCAGGGGAAAGGCTCACATGGGGTTTTAAAGGGCACAAAGACAAATAAAAATGCAAAAAACATCTTGTTTCGAGGACGGTGGTCCTGTTTAGGACTTTGATGCACATCAGAGTCGATGGGAGCCTTCGTGCACACATCAAAAGCCTATACTTGGAAAAACCTGCTGTGCTTGTGTTCAATATTTAATGCGTCTTTGGCTTCTTTCCAATGTAATCTCTGTCCCCGAGGAAAGCTCTGCTACTCCCAATTTAAAGGCTGAGCCCCGTGTGCAGAGAGGTCAGATTGATGGGCAACCGACCAGCTTTCAAGGACAAGGAGACAAATCCTCTGATTATATCAGTCTTCCTGCTTCACCTGAAGCTACACCCACACTACGCTAAGTGTCACTTTGTTCAGTTTGTTTTTATATTTGACTTGGAGACATCAGTAATCTGTCTGATCCTCAAACCCTGGTCTGTTGGTCTTCCAGAGCCTTCATGCATGAACTTCCCCACAAGCTAACAGACAACGAGAGCCATGGGAAGACTGCCAGCTGATGTTTGGGGAGTCTGGTTTAAAATGCTGTGAGAAACTGTAGATGGTTAGGAAAGTCAAAGATGGTCCAACAGAAACCACGGCCCCTCCAAGAATGACGATGGTGTTGGAACCGCGCAAAGCTGGAATGAAACTGAGACCCAAAACTCCAGCTGGAGTTTTTCTACTGTAAAATCTTTTAATTATGATTATGGAGTTATTTCTTTAAAGACATATTTCCTGCACATCTGCAGTATCTCATTAGAAATTTGCTTTAGGGTCGACTGTTGACTGGGCTGACAGAAATTAGCCTAGCTAATTTCCCAGCATGCCTTTGTTTACACCTTCTCCCACTAGCGAAAAGCTCCTCATAAGCCCAGGCTAGCATTAGCGTAACAAAAAAACACAGAGCTCCGTGATCGAACCCTTTCTGTACAGACCCCATAGGGTCCTAAGGAAAGGGTGAGTGACAGCACACACCCGTGTTCTAATGTCCTTCCCTTCCCAGGTTTCCGACCCCTGGACTATAGCGTGGACAGCATCACCCGTATGTCATGAGTGCATGCAACTCCGTTAGCATAACTAGGACCTAACATTACACTTACCACGCGCATGACAATGGCACGTTCCATTTTCACGACGTTCCTTGAGGTGACCGTGCGAGCCTCAAGGGAACCGCAAGACACACCTTTGCTCCCCTCTGTGACCCTCCACGGACTGCTGTTCACATAGTGGAGGGGATGAAGGCTTAAACTGCTGGTACAGTAATTAAACAACACGCCACGGCAGACGTCGTTCTAAAGTCCAGCCTTCACAGATTCCCAATTACCAGCAGACCAACTATGGATGTCTGTTGACTGATGGAGGAAGAGTGTCATTGAATGGACATGATACTAATACTACATGATACTAATCTCTCACAAACGTTTAAGGGTTCCCCCACATAAAGGCCTCTACCTTCAGTTCCAGCACCTTGAGGCAACAACTGTTGCCCTACTTGACGGTCAAGCCGATAAACAAAGGGAGTGGTCAGGTAACCCAGGAATACCCATAAAAACCAAATCTTTATCAACTATGATGTCAAGAGAACGTAGGTGGGACAAATAATCCTGCAGAAGCAGAACCAGCAAAAAGATCCAGTCCAAAAGTAAAAAATGAGGGGTAGATAATGAAGGGGAGTGTTGCCTTGGAAACGCTTGTGGGATGTTCTTCAGCAGCTAGTCAGACAAAGTCATTCAAGTACAATGGTCTCCATTTAAGCTTAGTCCTTTTGAAGCACAATCACAGCTGTGGGACCAATCCCAATGAGATCATTGAAGGGGTCACATGACCATCAAAAAGCAACGTCCCCATGGGCCGAACCACGACTGTAAGTTTGAGCAGAAAATGTTCCTTATGGAGCTTCTTCATTAGCAGCATCATGAGTGATGAAAAACAGGCGGCTTACAGCCGGTAAAGCCTCTCTTCTCGCCGTCACCTCTACAGATGAAGAGAGCCATTTTAAATCTGCAGAAAGCTGTCAAGATATGCTGATTAGATGAGCTTTCACAGAACTCCTTCCCCACCTGACATGTCACAGCAGGAAGGGAATAAATTGAGGGGGTGTCAAACAGCCACATATCGCGTCCGCATAACTAGTGCCCTTCCGTCTCGCAGCCTGTGATTTATTTTACCTGAAAAGCAACGGCAATGACCTTGCGAGGAATGCTTCAAGTTAACAACCCCCCCCCCGTGCTGGCTCGTCCTGCTGTATTGTCTTTGGCAGAAAACACGAGGGCAGCGGCTAAGCCAAGGCTGACAGACAATCTCAACGCTCCGAGGAGTCATCAACCGCCTCGGGAAAAAGACTCGGCCTCAATCTGTGGAGAGATGGAAGCCTGGACTCGTTTAACGCCTAGAAAATGGCAGAGGGCGAAAGGTGATCAATCTCATGAGCGACCGAGCACGAGAGGCTGAAGATCGAAGGTTGTCACTCCACACTGACAAAGGCTTCCTGAAGCGGAGGAGGAAGTTAGGGGCTTCTCATCTACCTCACCGTCATCCAGCATGAAGGGTTGGCGATTCCCTCCTTTTAAGCAACTTTAAAACAAAGAGACATTCCCTGTAATAACATTCCATCCTGGAAAACCCAACCAGCCTCTGAGCTTTTAAGTTAATTTGGCAATGATTGTTTGTTCCTTTAGGGTCCTATCAGTTAACAACAGCCAAAAAATAAAGAACTACAAGTAAAAATAAAAGAAATAAAAAATACAATTAATAAAAAACTGTGGACACATTTGACCCTGTGGGTTCTCCAGGGTTAAAACAAAACTCTGATTTTTGAGGAAATGATCCGTCAGATGTTCTCACGTTTCAGATTTTTTCCTCTGTAATGCTGTGTTCCCATAATGCACTAGGCTACCTTCTGCTAGTGCCTGAAATGCTTCCACGTTCCCCTATGCAGCAGCAGCAGCAGCAGCAGCAGCAGCAGCAGCAGCAGCAGCTGCAGCAGCAGCAGCAGCTGCTGCTGTCTTAAAAATATTTTGCACTTGAAACAGAAAACAGGAAAAAAAACCACAAAGTTTCTGCTTTTATGTTGTAAAGGTTTTCTGCTTTGCAAACCTTTTTCCTCCATTTTCCCAGCAGGTTTGCTTCACATCACAGCTCCTGACTTGAGCAGTGTGTGGACGGGTCCAGCTGACCTTAAAGCAGGCCGGACAGCAGGCGAATGCGTCCTCCTGCCACAAAGAGCCCAACGATGTGTGAGCCTTTATTAGTTTTCAGGACCTCTGAACTGTGGCTGTGCTGTACAGTTCATTAGGAGTGACTAATATTTCCTGGTCCCACAGTGAGCTGCCAGCTCTGAACAAAATTAACTCCCCACTCAGCAAACCACCAGGGCTCCCAGCCCTCCACCTCGACCTTCAGTAACAACATCAAGTCTCTAACATGGCAGCGGGCAGCAGTCAATATCCCTGTGGCGGATTTCCTCCCTCTTTAGCCCGACAGCTCACTGCCTTCTCAGAAAAAAAACGGCATTCAGGACAAATTTAAGCCTGAAGCAAGAAGCGCTTTAGTCAGTTCACATTATTCTGGCTGCAAATGACTGACGGCGCTTTGGACGCGTCTGTCCGTTCCACAGGGACCCAACACAAACCGGAGTCCGAGTCACAGCTTCTTTCCTAAACGGATTTAAGCCGTGGTCACACTCAGACAAATGGGGGTTGACCCGTCTGAACCCGGGGAGAGTCGCTCAGCGGACCTGCTGCATATTCAGCACAGGTGTGTCTAGCGGTCCCCCTGAAGCTCGCACGGCCAAGGGACAGAAATGGAACGCACCATTGGGGTGAGAGTCTTGTGAAGGATTCTTAAGGATATTGAAAGTTACAAACACTTAGGGGGTGATGATGTCATACAGCGTCCTTACGCCACACTCTAGTCGTTAGTAAGGTGAGTTCTGGCTCCATACTGACTGGACACACTGTGTGTGTGTGTGTGTGTGCACGTCATGACTAGGGGCTCGTAGGACGTCTGTAGGATATCCACAAAGATTATATAGATTGACCAAATTCCTCATGGCTAAAAGTCCGGCTGCACACAAGAAGCGCACATGTGTCACGTGAACAGCACCAATGGGCTCTTTGTACAGGACTTGGGGGGGGTCTCACCTACTTCCCCTTTACGTGTTATATAAGTGTCGCCCGCAGCATGCCAGTAAAAAAAACATGCATGAAGATTTTTTCTCTACGGGTTCACTGAGCGGTCTACAACGCTCAGATTTAGTAAGGGGGGGTCACCTGCGTGCCCCGAACAAGTTTAACCATTTTCCAGCTTTACTGGCAGCTTTTACCTTTGTAAAGTTTTATCCACTCCGTTTGGCCATCTCAGGTTAAAATCCGGGCTTTCCCTCGTTGTAACACTTTCTATGCTGATGACATTCAGATCTCTGGACTCTGTAAAGACTGTCTCCTGCTCTCACTGTCAGATTTACTGGTTCTTTTCTCTCATCTTAATGATGTCTTTTGAATTCAGAGAAGATTGAACGTCAGGTCATTTGTTTTGATTATTCATTTTCTCATAGAGATTTTTTTTTAATTCCAGCAAATGCTTTTAATGTCCAGTTAAGACTCAAAAATTTTGTATTTTCAAAATTAAGATTAATCAAAGTCTTAAAGAAATCTATTGATCGTAAACAATCGGGGTCCCTCTCACAACTATTTAAAATAAAGAAAAATCCAGATGTGATTTATATTTTCTTTATTCTTTCTTGTTTAGATCATTAGAGTATAAAACCAACTCACTGTCAGATGATTAAAACATCTGACAATATGCCATTTAAGTAGACTTTTCTTGTTCTTAAATGTGTATTATTCCCTATAAATAATCAGAAATCATATTTTCACAAACATATGTGTTTATTCCAGGATTCAAAACTGTTATAGCATTGATGGGTCTAATTCAGACCAGGTGATCCAGTGAGCCTGTTCTCTGGGATGTAATGATTTTACTGTAGCCTTAAGATGGATAACTGATAACGATTGAAAGCTTTTAGGTTTTTTGGTGATGAAATGGTTTAAAAAGACAGACCAGGCTGCTGGGCTCTTTATGAATGATTAGAATTAGATGCACAACCTATTTGTTTCATTACTGACTGGCTCTGGCTGGATGGCAGCCGGTCCAAAGGAATAAATACTTGCCTGTGTTGTTGGCGAGAGCATTGCTGCCCCATTTTCTATTCTGAATAAGGAGTAATTAAGTGGCTCTGTTGGGAAAAAAGTGACTAAATGGCTGCTTTCACAGGACGTGGGCCGTTTAAAATGTGCAAAGGCGATTTGGGTTAATGATGTTGTAAACCTTCTGGAGTCCTAAAATAAATGACAGATAAATACAGCTCAGTGGAGAGAAGGCGACCCGGGTGATCGGACCAATCCCGACAAGGCCAGAGCCAAGGGCGGCCAGCGCCCCGCTCAGGTGAGAGCAGGTGCAGCCCTGTTAGGGGGGAGTCAGGGTCAGGAACAGGAGAAACTAGAGAAACTGGGCTGGAAGGATAATAAGGTGTGCAGATGCGTGTCTGTCTACTTTACAAAAACTACATGAAATTCACAAACAGCTCCAGCTCCAACAGCTGCCACACACACTTTGTATATTGGCGTAATCCTATTTTGAACTTTAATTAAAGAGTCTAGGTTGTCGAGTGAAGTCTTTCATCCAATAAGAGGCAGGATGCATGACAAAGGCAGCGTGGAGAGCTAATTAGACGTTAGATGTGAGGCCAGATGGCTCAGTTTGGTAGTTGGATGGTGATTTGCTCTTATGTTTGCACCATTAAGGAGCAGGGTCACCTAAAGTGCAGCTGCTCTGAGGAAGATCTCATGGCCCCCTTTTACCAGCAGAACGTCAGGCGGACAACTGTGACTGAGAGAAAGCATCCCCAACAAAGCAAAAGGTGTCAGACCAGACTCCAGCTGGCTGGAGGTTGAACAAGTCGAAGACGGTCTAGAAATATGACCCCACTTCTGTTTGAACTAGTAACGTGATGCGAATCAAACCCCGTTTACGAGCAGCTAATCTTCCCGTGGCAGCGGGCAGAACAAATGCAGTACTCGTGGAAGTGGGCCGAATGTTAATGGGATAATATGTTCTGATGCAGGAGCACTTGGATCCATAACTCAACCAGTCACAGCCCCTTCAGTGCGGCACAAACAGACCCACAGCCGCAGACAGAAGAGAAAACAAGGCCATCGCTCAAGATTAATAGTGTTATTAACGAAATAGGCCATGACTTCATCACCGTCTTCCAGCACAGCCAAAACATCTAATCACTGCTAATAATAAAGCACGATAATTCCAAACGCTGCACCGTAATTTAGCAATTTTCTAGGAAATCTGCTGCTTATGACGGCTGTGGATGGAAAAAGATGGTGAGTGATGAGGTGAGGAAGGGCGACCTGAAAAAGAAACGCCGGATGACGCTGGGAATGCTTCTGTGGTCACAAGTTAGAGCAAGTTCTTAGCAGTAAAGGTCGATCTATCTGGCAGGAAGGGATCAACTTTCTGTTGTCATGGAAACTACCCATGATCATGGTAGAGTGTCCTAAAGACATGAAGTCCAGGTTCTTGCTTCTTTGTGAATGTCTTCTGTAGGAATGCTGACTGCTAATGATTTAACGTTTCTGTCTCCTTGATCCGTGTGTCTTCACTTTAAACATGGGTCATACGTGTGATCACATTAACCCCGAGGCACCAAAGTTGTCGCCAGTGGTGGCAAAATAAGACACTCTATGAATGACTAGAACTTTTTGACTGTTTTTGCGATTAACTTAACTTCAACGGATTCAGACCCGGAGAAAAGCGACGGTCAAAGCTGCCTTTTTCTGCGCATAACATAAGTGTACTTTTAAGTAATAAACCGGAATCAGTTACGTTAACTGGTTTGCATTATTGCGTAAAACTTTACTACTACTAAAGCCAGACTACTACTACTGTAAAGTGTTTACCCAATCCCAGTAATTTACTACTATAAAGTATTTACGCAATTAACGTAATTTTCTTCTATAAAGTACTTAAGCAATTAATGTAATTTACTACTATAACGTACTTAAGCAATTAATGTAATTTACTACTATAAAGTATTTACGCAATAAATGTAATTTACTACTATAAAGTATTTACGCAATTAACGTAATTTTCTTCTATAAAGTACTTAAGCAATTAATGTAATTTACTACTATAACGTACTTAAGCAATTAATGTAATTTACTACTATAACGTACTTAAGCAATTAATGTAATTTACTACTATAACGTACTTAAGCAATTAATGTAATTTACTACTATAACGTATTCAAGCAATTAATGTAATTTACTACTATAAAGTATTTACGCAATTAATGTAATTTACTACTATAACGTATTAACGCAATTAACGTAATTTACTACTATAAACTTCTTAAGCAATTAACGTAATTTTCTTCTATAAAGTACTTAAGCAATTAATGTAAATTTCTACTATAACGTATTTACGCAATTAATGTTATTTACTACTATAAAGTATTTACACAATTAACATAATGCTCTAAAATACTTCCGCAATTAACGTAATTTAATGCTCTAAAGTAATAACTCAATTCATGTAATTTATTAATATAAAGTGTATACGCAATTAACCCAATTTGCTACTATAAAGTATCTACGCAGTTAACGCAATGCTCTAAAGCGTTTACGCAAATAATGTAATTAAGTACTATATTGTCATTTACACAATTAGCGTAATTTATTGCTTTAAAGTGTTTATGCCATCAACATAATTTACAACGCAATTAATGTGATTCACTTCTGTGAAGTTTTAATGCAATTTAGTAATTCCAATCGATTCTGACGAGAATAAAATTGGCTTAGTACCGATACCAATGCAAAGCTGAATTTCTTTGCTTCAGAATCAACTGATTCAAATCAGCTATGTTAACTGGCTAATGCTACGAAATTAACATAAATAAATTATGCTGACTGGTTGATATTAATTGTGTCAACGATACACTACCTCACAGCAGTGCATACAAAGTTGACGTACATGATTTACATTACCGGTAATCGTGTAAGCACTTCAATAAACACTTTGAAATATTGTTACAATAAATATAATTTACACAGATTCTGATGCAGAAAAAAAATCAGCTTTGCATCAGAAATCCCTGCAAAGCCAATTTCAAATAATTTATTTACTTTAATTGCGGAAACACTTATGCAATTAATGTAAATCAGCTACGTTAACTAGTTCACTTTAATGCGTAAACAGTTTACTAAGCACTTATCTATTGTAAAGTGCAATTTATGTAAAGTAGACACGTCATTAGCGCAACAACTTCACTACTGTAAAATGTTGCACATCAGAGCAAAACTGCTTTTCTCAACGTCAGCATATGTTAGATTTCGTTAATTACGTAAACAGTTTACAGTAATTTAGAGAACATCAACGCTGGAGCTCAATCCCTGCTGTAAAAGGGTCAACAGCACAAAGAAAATATTGAATTGAAATAGATCAAATGTGTAGACTTGAGGAGAAAATGTTCCAAAAAATCTTGAACATCTTGTGAAATGTGAACATTTGCCTTCGGTTGTGTTTGGTCCGAAGCTCTTGATAAATGGTGGAATGTGGAAGCAGCTGGTGGAGAAAATGGGCGACGGTAATGCTCCAGGCCAGCCTGACGCCTCTTCGCTTTCCTTCCCGGGTGTGACAGCGCAAACACATGAAGGACGCAGAGCTTCCTCCACGGCCATTTTGAATCGTTATGCCGCGCTGTGAGGAGCGCGCCGACACCCCCAATCAATTACAGAGGCGGCGCCAAAGTTGCAGCTCAAACCTTTGTGCTGTTTAGTGGACAGTTAATGGATGCTGCTGTGTTTGTGTGAGGGGGTGGGGCTGTTGTGATTCCAACAGCAGGTCCAGGACTGGCGCTTTATTTTCCCCCGTCCACCCGTGAGTGACGGTCCAATCAAGCTTGGGACGAGCTGTCAAACCTGCCAGGCTGAGAAATGAGGGGAGATGGGAATCAAAGGCACGGAGCGGGACCGGACCGTGATGGACGGACCCGACCGGCAGCGGGAGGGAGGGACGAGGGGAAGGCAGATAAAATGGAAATGTGTTTGGGTCCAAAAGGAGGCGTCAGAGGGAAAGTCTGAAGGAAACGTCTTACCGATCCAACGCATGAGTGAGGTGAGGATCTGCAGGTATTTGGTCTTCTGGGCGTTGAAGAAGGTGAAAGGTCCCAACAAGAGAGTGAAGACGCTCTGCAGAACAGAAGAAAAGGGTTTTACCTGCGTGAGACACTGAAGTCAGAGTTTCATAAAGGCAGACCCAACACCTCAGTGTGTCTTCTCTGCAAATAAATCATGCTGTAGATGTCAGACAGGGAGTACGAACACCTCAGTATCATCACCCACGTCTTTCTGACTGCGTCTAAGGTTGCAGGATGTGTTAATTACACATTCCTGAGGACGAACTCCAGAGTTTGACCTCAGATAAAATCAGCTGAGACCGACTGAAGGTACCAAAGATCAAAGGGTATCAATCAGCAGCTCTGAAGGTTTGATCCGACACCTAAACGTGTGTAAAGTTGAAGAAGCGTCGGTTAGGATTCTTCATTCCACCCTGACTCGCAATTTCAAACCCTGGCCCAGACTCATCACTCCGGAGGAGGTGGACCGATCTATAGTGGAAAAAAAACCTCACCTCTTCCCAGAGCGCAGCTCTGATTGCCCATCAGACACCTTTTTTATCAACAGCAGCAATCAGAGGCAGCAGCCCAGCCTCTGCAGCTCCATTAGCTCCCTTCACTCCTTCTCCTCCACATGGATTCGTCCGACACTCTCAGGTCAGTTTGAATGGCGTGTGATCTCACGGGCGGCCACTCGAGCGCCATTTGATCTGCTGGCGGCCCGCGGGGTTTCAGAGAAGACGTGCACGTGATGGCGCTCGCACTCATCAGGAAGGAGAGGGCAGTTCAATGACACGTGAGGCTGAGACGCCGTCAAGGCCGGAAACAGATCCTCATCTCTTATTGGACTATTTCTTCTGGTTAAAGGCCTGTTCACACCGGGACGAATTTCGCCGGCGATTTTCGCCGACGTTTAACGCCTCGTGACTAAACAAAGGGCACCAACGAGAGTGTGCACACCGACGCGAAAAAACGCGACGCGTTAAAGCGTCAAAAAAAAAAAAACGCCTCGGGTTCGTTTTTTTTTTTCGACGCGTCGCGTCGAAATCTACTCGACCAATGAGAATGGCGCTTTTGCTCACGTGTCTGGAGCTTCTGAAGTTACAGTAAAACACAACTTGGGGGCGCTCAAACACAAAACTGCCTTGCTGAGCACACATACCAGCGAAGAAGATAGACACCAAGTAGCGTCTACACTGCCGCGAAGCAATAATGACGGACATTCTAAAATATCCCCGAACCAAGCACCAGTTGGACCTACTGGTGCTTGAAATATTCATGTTTTCGTTGTTTGATTCTGACAAGCGTGTAAATACTTGCTCTCTTCTTCTGAGTGAAAAGCGACTTTAAGAAGCGTAAAGTTGCGCAGCGCCACCTTGTGTACAGGAGTATTTCTGTTTTACATTAAGCGCCATCTAATGTCAGGGAATGAAATTGCATGTTCAATCCACTCATCGTCAGCGAAAATCGCCTGGGTGTGAACACAAAAAACGTGGCGAAAAACGCTGGCGAATAACGCCTGGCGAATATTCGTCCCGGTGTGTACGGGCCTTAAGGTTGGTTTACCGTTTGTCTTCGTTCACATCGGAAACAACCAAAAATTGCCGATTCGTTTGATGAAGATTTGAATAAAACAAATCAATGTAAGGTTTGAATCGTGACACAAAGGAAGCGACATAAGCTGCTGAAAGTAAGAAATAAAAAAAAAAACTGCTGAACACAATTTGAAAAAGCTAAAATTAAAAAAGCTGAAAATGTGTTTTAAATAACCAAATAAATGGTCTTAAAAAATGTTTAAAGAGAGCTAGTATTAGCAGATGCAGAAGAGTCATAAATATCCAAAGGCCAATGTTAGGCTGTTTAAAAAAAAGAAAGAAAATAAAAATGCAAATAATAATAAACGTTAAAAGGAATTCTAAATAAACTCAGGACAAATTAAGAAAAAAAAAATCATCAAATCACATACAAGATTCTTAAATAAGCATAAAAATGAAGGCGGAAAAATGTTGAATCTACTAAAGATAACAGAACAGAATGTTAAATGAGAAAATATGAAAATATGAAAATATGAAAAATGCTCAGTAAGAAACATTTAGCAGCTACATTTATTTACGGTGAGTACAACTTAGGAAATAGAGAGATAGACGGATAAAAGCAGCTAAAAAAATATTCTGGATCTGGAAGTTATGTTTTCTTTTTTCAGAATTTTGAATTTTTTCTGCTTTCAGAAATGACCTGAAACATTCTAAGTAGATTTAGAAATGTTGCAAAATACAAAATTATTTGGAGAATATTAATATAGTTTTTTCAAAAAGTTTAATAAAATGTTCTTATTCTCCATTTAGAGAATCTAGAGTGGAGTAAGAATTGAATGGAGTAAACAGTGGAACATTTCAGGACCTGTCTTGAAGATGCTTTTTCCATAAAGGATAAGCGAGGAACACACTCGTCCCTAAGAGGAAAGCTGTGATATCTGTGGTTTTGACAGGACAGAGAAATCAAGACAGACTAATTCTGCCCTGTTCCGATAAGGCCGGCCTGTCCATACATTAGATCAGCGCCTTCTGCACTCCTGGCAAAGTGCAGCCTCAGCTCCAGCCGAGCCAAATAATAAATCTGCAAAAGCCATTGGAGGTAATGAATGAAACATTATGAAGAGAGATGTGTCTGAAGAAAGAAGAGGAATTAATAACATCTGCGTGACAGAGCTGTATTTCACCTCCTGAATCCTCAAGTTCTCCGCTTTCTGCCTCAGGAGGAATTTGCCATTTTCTGCTCAACATCCATCTGCCTCCAATTTTACTTTGTGTTCTGATTTAAAGACATTTTTGCTTAGAGAAAGCTTCAGGATGATGATGTCATGTGAAACTCTGTATTTTGGGTGTGGGGGGGGGGGGGGGGGGGGGTGATGGGTGTGAGACCTACGGCTTACATCTGCATCGGTTTAGGACTGATGGCGTTCCAACCTGGAACACCTGAACTCCATTGTTCTGTGTAAACAGCAGGAACCTTCTCCTTCCTGGAGCAAAAATCTGCTTAAACAGAAGCATCATAAACAAACCTGACCAGAATGGAATCAGCAGATAGACGGACACATTCATCTGATGCATTTATTCATTTAATAATCACGGCGTTTGAACAATTTCCTCTTATTTGTTAGGCAGACATTCAGATTTTCCTCCTCGCAGAACTGCTGCCGTGTCTGTTGTTTAATGCAATGAGGAAAAACAAATCATGTGAAAGAGGGGAGAGGGAATGAATCCCTTTTGTCCATCAGCCGCTCCTCGCCTCAGTGCTTTGCATACATCTTTTAGAAATAAAAATAAAAAATAAAAATCACTCCATCCTCTTTGTGAAGCCAGAAGAGGCTGCAATCACTTCAGAGACGCAACGAGGGCCGAGATGAGACGACGAGCAACGTTCAGATCAACGTTTGAGTCCTTTTTACCAAAATCTCAAGACAGAAACATTTAGAACGAAAGCAAAGACCAGATGAAAAAAATACATTTCTGCGAAATTCTGACTGTCAAAAACACAAAACACTAAAGCTCCCATTCTGATTTTATATTATGGAAACCTAATCAGTAGGGTTGTAACAATGAATCAGCACAGAAAAAAATGATGCACCGCAGGCGGACAGGCATAAATCCGGGGTTGGACTACATTCACACGGCCAACGTGCGCTCAAGTGGCCATTTCCAATAAAAAGTCCATTAAATTGCGCTCAAATGCGCATTTTGGGCTTCCGAATTCAAAACTGTCGAGTTCACGGCCACTACACAAGTTTTCTTTCCTGTTTTTAAACTACAAAACATGCGTCCATTAAACGCGTGTCAAAATGAAACCATTTTAACTTTGACCAAGATTTGGTGCTGACATATAGGTAGTGTCCTTTGCACAGAAGGGCCAACCATCTGAAAAGTGGTTATGGAGGAGAAGTAAATAAATGCGATTTGTGCTGCCAAAATTCTATGAAGCCGAGTCTGTCAAGTATCGGAATAGAGCTGTGAAAGAACAAAGCCTGGAGAGAGATTCCCCAGGATTACGCCACCTTGACCTTTCACACGTAGCCTCTTCCACCTGTGAGCGCATGCAGCAGTATCGGGTAGCGACGGTCCAGCGTGAACACCGTGTGCTAAGAGCGCGTTCAGGAACGCCCCATGTGCACGTAGCATAAGAGTTCATCTTCAAGAAGAAGTTCGTTTTGTTTTCACTCAGGTTATTGATCTGTATCAGTAAATAGTATATATTTATTTATTTTTATTATTTCGACATACTGATTACACAAAAACAAGAAAAGGGAATTTGTCTTAGGTCACAGCAGGACCGAAGCTCTACTTTCATCATTACATCAAACCTAGAGGGTCCAATAACCTGTCGCCTCCACCTCTCCATTACCGTTATTCCATTTCCTCCCACAACGGTCCGTGTTCCTGCACACAACCGGTCGGACTCATACTTTCTGCAGAAATGCGGTCCGCTTAAGGCTTAGATGAATTACTCAGAGTGGCCGGCCTGGCAGCTCCTTAATGGGAATGCATAGCTTTGCTCACAGCAAAACCCACTTTATAAAGGAAAGCCTTTTTCTTAAAGGAAGTGAAACAAGCGCCAGTGGAGGTTTAAGACTATGTCACCCCTCAACATCTCCACGTTCCGTTCTGCACTTCATCCATGTACAAATGCATTCCTTTGGTTTTTCATCGGGGTTTAGTGGTGAGAGATTAATAGAGCTTAGATATGGAGAATGATCTCCGTGATGGTGAAAACTGGGAAAGTACGGCGCAACTGTCAATGTGTTTGAGCAGAAACTTTGCAAAAGCCTTTAACTTCATGCTCCAACCGGCACGCGAGTGTTTGTCCTGAGCCACGTGTTGAGTCCGGTCTTTATCCACCACAGTTGGGCGAAACCTTCAGTCCATTGGCGTAATTAATCACCAAATACTTCTCTTCTGTTGCGGCGGTCGGCCAGACGTCCATGACGCAGATGTCCTGCAGCGTTTGGAAACCACAGTGGATCAATATAGACCCAGGAGGACGGATGGACGCTGTTATGACTGCAGATACTGCACAGTTACGAAACACCAGAGGTAAAAAGGGTTAGCGGTAGAACACCCCGGGGACGGATCAGTGTGGACATTCGAAGAGGCCTGATGGTTCCATGAACATCCAGGCTGACTCCACTAATCCACCAGACTTTAACTTTGGAGAGATTAGGATTTCCAATCCCCACAGCCCCAGGCTCCCAGACCATTCGAATCTGATGTTCATCTTTTGTTCTAAATGGATTTTGAGTAAAAATGCTGCTACTGTGAGTCCACACTCATTTACCGTTACCTCGTTTGTGCAAAACACTGAGTTGGCAGATTCATGAACAGGAAAAAGTATTAAAATACTGGAAAAAAGAGCTTCATGAAAGAAAACAATGGACTAAAACGATCTCCTAAACTGATAAAGTGAATGAAGACAGTCTAAATCAAATTGTTAGTTTAGATACTTTCAGATAAACGCCTCCTGAAGGCCATGTCACACAGCCACTACCTACAATTTGCGCATAATACAATGAAAACTAATCGTACGTTAATATACGTGGAAAAAGTGAGAAAAGTTGCAGTTCTTTATGGGAAATGTTCATGTGAAGATACATTTTCACGGATGTATCCCGAATGAACCATGTTAAAACCACGAAAGAAGTACAAATAAACCACATCCAGAGCTAAATCAGCGCCAGCCTTCTGCACAGCACTGGACACCGCCCTGCTCCCCCCTGTCGGTTGTCCAGATGGGGGGAGAAGTCTATATACCCCCACTTGTTAGTCAAAGATCGGCCCATTTATGTACCCGTCACACAATACGCCAATCGTGCATAAACTGTGCGTGATTGTTGTGCTGTTTAGATTTAATTCGTTAGTGATTCATGCATCAATTACGTCATTTTTACATGATATGTGCGCCGTATACGCAATGTAACAGTTAAACATCGGTGGTTCATGTGTGAAAGGTCTGTTAGACACACGTGCAACGGTCGTGGAATGCCACAAAATTGCATATGCATCTCCCAAACAATCATGCACAATTGCGTAAGATTTATGTAATAATTGTATAAGAACTATGTAAACTTCGCATGAACGGTGTAATCCTCAACCGACCAGAAATTTGGAGCAGGTAAAAACCGAATTCACGTAGAGACCTGTCAGCAGAAACCTTCGAAGGACATCGGCACACATAGATGAATGACGAATCCAAGAAACACTTATGAATCACGTAGCATGCATCACGAAAAAAAGAAATTTCATCCATGGAAAAACCCTAACGGCGGACCTTATGACCTAAAGCTCAGATCTTTCTGGATCCTTTGGATCAAGAAGCTCAGAGAAGAAGAGAAGTCGCCACTAATTTTTAAGCAAACGCTGAAAATGACATGTGAGTAATGTGGCTTAACCAACTAGTTTACTTATTATTGACATTTGGATACAGCAAACACCTCAGTCAACTGTGGGTCTGTCCAACAGACAGCAGAGTTCCCAACAGTACAATGGCTCCAACGGCTGGCAAAAAGGAGCTTCACTGAAGTACTGATGGTCCTTCTAAAGAGAGCTCCATGTCATGTCTGAACAAATGAGATCAGAAATACCAGCTGCAAAAATGAGCTTCTTTGAAGGACGGTTGGCATCATACTTCAGGAGGACATGAGGGGCTGTGGTTATCTCAGAGAAGAAGACTCCCTCTGTTCTGCTCCCACATGAAGCAAACAGTACAAAATGATGATAAACGCCACTTCTGAACAAAGCAGAAGACTGGATTTTGTCACGTATGGTGAACAGAGTACCTGTCTGTGCATGTACGGGGCAGAAACAGAACGAAGCAGGCAATAAAAGCCATGCAGATCTGCACAAACCCTCATGACGGCAATAACAAGTGATTCATTGAGCACAGAGGCGGCGGCGAGGGGAGAGGCTCTGAACATGATGGGGGGGCAGAAATGATGCCTGGTAGGCAACATCTGGGCAAAAATGTTTATCAGGATGAAAGAGCGGTTTTCCTCAGCATCATTCTTCCAAGAAGAATTAACGTAAATGCTGGAAAAAATCTGTCTGTATGGTCATTATTTTGTTAAAGGATAAGTGTTGTCAAAGGGAAGGAAATCATCATCACAACAGGGCAACAAAAAAGCCCCGGTTTGTGAAGATATGAGCTGAAATGTTGGATTTGATTGAATGCAGATGCAAGATAAGATAATGACCACTGAAGGCTGGTTTCAAATAAGTGCAATTTCCCACTAACTCCCATGTTAAAAAGTCAACTTAGTCTGGTGTCCAATACGTCTTTAGGCTTTATTGTCTATTCATGAAGAGAGTAGTTACAGATTAACTAGATTATTTTAAATTCTAACACCGCCTGACTCACCATATAAGAAAGAGATCATAGAAAATACGAGCAACATTTTGATGAATTTACAGCGATTTAAAAAAAGATTTAATTTTTAAAAAAAGGCTGATATTAGATTATAATAGGAATGTGAAATGAAGAATGCACGTTTTGGTAAAACACTAATCTGGAAACCTCGTTGGCTTTTATATCACAGGTTAAGAAAAGGGACGAGATAAAAAAAACTAAAACTGCTAGAAATGTTTTTGTCTTGATTTTTAAACAATACGTCACCTGATTCCTATGTTGTGAATAAAAACGTACAAATATTGGGTCAGACTTTAGAGAAAAAAAACTGAAGTTGTTTGAACCACTGCTGCAGCAAAAATCAGACTTTTAGAATTTAAATGAGCTTAAGTTTGTCACAGTGCAAACGTGACCAAGGTGGAGTCTCACCTAAAAGTCCCACTCCGATCATCTATCTATCATCTATTCTCAAAGCATTTCCAGAGGTCTTTTCATGCCGATTATGAGTTGTTTTTTTTAGCTAATTTTCTTTAAACTGTTGATTTCTAGGACATAGTTTCTGCAGAGCAGCAGGAGTTCATTAGAAATTGCCCTCTGAGACTGTTGGTACGGAGTAACACCACCCTCCTTTCCCTGTTGTTGATCTGTTTGCACTTTCTCCTGCTAGCTTACAGCCCCTCAAACCCCAACCCAACATTGGTGATCAATATTAGATCTATCCAGCCCTAGAGTTCTGATCCAGATTCCAGCTCAGACGAGGAAAACAAAGACGTTCATGGATCCGTTTGTCTGCATGTTGACGCATCAGTATGGAGCGGGGAGCTCATCTGCTCCTGATTCAATTCAATAATGAAATACTCAGAAATGTGGCTTTCAGCGTAATTATCTTTTTCTATGTCATCCATTATCGGAAAAATGCCACAAGAACATGTTAAAAACACCAAAAAACTATTTTCATCAAAGTGGGTCTTGAAGCAAATAGAAAACAAGAGAATCTTCACAACTCCAAGACATGAAAACTGAGTTATTTTAATCCCAGAGACAGTTCTGCTTAATCAAGTCAATACAAAAACACAACTGGTTAAAAGAACGTCCGACATAAACGTATCTATACATAATTTTATACTAAAGCAACTGTAGTGAAGTAAAAATGAAAAACGTAAGAAAAAGTAAAAATAAGACACACAAAAATGAACACAAATCTATCAGTCGAGGACATGATAGACGTTGAAATCTTGGTACGGATATCTGAGTATTTTAAAAGGACATTTTGAAGCATTTTATCCCACAGCTATTGGGATTTGGGAATTGGGAATTGGGAATTCTTAGAGGAAAACGAGAAAAGCATCAACTTTTTACAGAGAAGAATAACCAGTCATTACTGAATCCTACCGTATTGGTGTCTTCCATATAAACTATGTCTCATTAGCTCTTGGGTGGTGAATGAAATCCATCAGGTACACTGACAGGTCCAGAGAAGATACCATGGGCCTCTTATGGGTTTACGGTCAGATCCTGAACACGCCACAGTGCAGCAAGAGCCAAACCATAGATAAGATCAACTATCAGCGTGAGATGATGAATTATGAGGCATTCAAGTTCAGAAGACACAGAGATATGGCACAGAGGAACCATCATTCCTCTGTGGTTCCACTAAATCACACATTTCTCATCACCGTCAAACAAAGACCGCTGGAATATGTGAGTGCAGTTAATGAGCTGCCTGGCTTGTTTGCAGCAGAACTGCTGTGTAAAAGTTAATCGCACCGTGGTCATCGGCAGAGTGATTTAGAAGGTGATTAGAAAGTTCCACTTGAATGGTCTTAATAACAACAAAAAGGTTTTTTCATGGAAGAACTCTCAACTTTCTCTGTAATGAGGCCATATTTCCTTTGTGTCGTCTTCACAAAGTTTAACGCCGCAATTAAACCAAGATAATTGGGCAAAAGAAAAACGTGAAAAAGCAGTTAAAAATAATCAGGCATCTAAATATAGTCCAACACCAAAAAAACAAAAGCTCAATGTGAGCCCAAGGACTGGTGGTCAATTATGAAGCTATCCCTGTTTGGAGGGACAATCAAGGGCTTTTTATACCTAATGTAGACTTTCCCGAATCAAATCTAAGATGACATGAGTCGAGCATTGGCTTTTAGGTCATTGGAACACTGACTCAGACCGACTTGAACCAATCACTTCTGACTGATGTCGTCTGGCTCCAGCATGGCGGCGTTCATTGCTTGAAAAAATGGCGACTGAACGGACTTACTTTGATTGGAGCTGGATTTAGTCCATTTGTTCTAAGATGATTTGACAAACGGTACACAAACGTTTACAGACGATTCAGAAAAACAGAGGTTAACAACGATAATGTTAGTTTGTTATAGTCGGGGGTTCACATCCCTTAGATCAAGACCCCCAACCCCTCTACCCGCCCAAAGTCCTCTAAGCTGCTTTGAACCTAAGGGTTTGCGACATGATGTGTCAATGTGAGGAAACAATCCCGGATAAGGGTCTGCAGAGCTACACTTTCCCTCGTGATGTCCTTGACGCTGTTTAATGGAAGCATGATGCATGAGTGTATCCCGTGTGCTATTGAGTAAAAAACAAGCCTCCACAATGAATCATTCCGTTTATCAGGCCGCACTAAAATTGCCTGAATAATGGAAATCCATCACTTATTCCCCTGTGACCGCTGGATCTCCTTGAACAGTACTCGCTCATCTCAACCCTGCAACGGCGCCATGAAAGCGTCCACTGCTCTGACACGACTTCCTGCTGCTGCTCAGCGCGGACTCCCCCCGTGGATCATCGCAGCTCTAACTCTTCCTCCTGCTGCGATAATCTCCCTTAAACCATCTGCACTGGCCCTGATAGCGGCTGCGCTCCTCCTTAGCGTGCAAATCAAACCCAGCTGTGGCGCACAGCGGCGGGACGGTAGCCGGAGACGGCTCTGCTCCTTAACCACCACCGTTGGGTTCACCAGTTTCCCCGAGTCTGAGTCGATCTGATGTTTGACCTCTCTGCAGAACGGGTCATCAGGAATGGAACCAGCAGAGGGAACGGTCACACATGCAGACACGGTCACTGCACGTCCTTTAGCTAATTTAATGGATTCGGTTGTTTCAGGATGACTGTATTTCTTTAATTAAGACGATCCTCTCAAATGTGATAAACATCTTTGAAACGTCGCTGAAGCATCAAGAAGTTGTTGTAGCTGAAACGCACCGATCCCCACAGGACTTCTTCAGAGACGCTTGTACCTGTATGCTCAGTTAAACCCAGATGGAGGCTTTTCTTCTATTTTTACCCATCATGAAACCTGTTTGCTTCCATCCTTCCTCTACTGCTAACGAGGTGCAACAAGCTCCAACACTTCAACAACCGCAAGAAGGAGACAGGCCTTCAAGGTCAGAGAAACTCCTACTGGAATAAATCTTTATTAGTCAGTTAATTAATCAATCAGTGCTTTATTGGGGAAAGTGACAGGGTGGGTCATTGTGGAACTTTTAGGGGACAGACAACAACTATGCCATTCAAATTAACTTTATTTGAACAGGCTTAATAGAAAGCGTGTAATTGAAATATCTGCATGAAGTCAAGCTGTGAAGAGTGCAGCCTCAGCATAAAACCCTTCTAAGCTTGTACGCTGCATTGATTTTCCATCACTTCCCTCATACTGGGAGAACCATGCATCAGCCATTAAACCGGACTGGCTGCCCAGCGGAGGAGAATGGACCCGCCGCCACCCGGCGAGCAGCTGTGACAAAGACGCAGCAGGAAAATCCAAGAAGAGAAAACTTTGTCGAGGACAATCAAGGACAGAAAGTTGAACTGAGGTCATTGAAGTTTCTGATCAAAACCCAGAAAGACCCGACAATTTTAGAGGGGCTTAATCTTTTCGATCAAAGGCCCACCCTGCACCCTGTCCTCCGTTACGTAACGGCTCCTGCTGACTCCCTCTCAGAGCCAGGAAGTCGGCACAAATCCAGGACACGGATGGAGCTTCCACTCCAGAGAAGAACACACGCGTCAACAGTAAAGTCATCAAATGATTCTGTCTGGAGCTTTCAGGACTCGCAACGAGGAACCCGGATATCTGAGGATACGATGTGAAAACGCAGAAGTGGTGACAGAAGTGTTTATCCTGCAGTCGTTCAGGTTGAAACTCCAACATGGCTTTGCCTTAAAAAGAAGTTTTGAAATGGTAGAACTTTTATTTGTGCTTTAAGTGTGTCTGTGCAGATTCACCAGAAAAACTCTAAATACAAACATAAACATTGGTTGCTTTTCATTTTTAGTCCCTTCTCTCTCAGCATTTCATTTGTAGTGAAGGTTTACCACGTCTTTTTGACCAACAGATGGCACTAGTCTTCAACTCGGCTAAATCAACTACAACAAAAGCAAATAATTATAGATTATTAAAAAAAATCTTTACCCTGGTTAAATTCAAACATCCCACCAGCTTTAGTTTGAGTTATTCCAACAGTTGTCCAACAATTGCCTAAAAACACCAACAAAAAATATAATTTATAATAACCTTGGGTGCAAAGCCTCATTGTTACGATGGTGTTGGGCAACTGTGGAGAGGAAAACTTCCTCCTGCTAAAATGGTAAATGGCGTATACTGATGCAGCACTTTTCTACCTTACTTTAAGGCCCAAAGCGCTTTACAGTTTCAGACCCACGGCAGCTCCATAGTCTAACACTGGCACCAAACCTTAACCACCAGGAGCAATGTGGGATTCAGCGTCTTCTTTTCATGAATCAGGACGCTTTGACACATGGGCAGGCAAGCCCGGACCCAAACCTGCGGTCCTAAAAGCTCCTAAAAATGTAACGATCTACTCCTTCAGAGTAGGAGGCTGCTGTGGAGAAAGTAGCAAAGCAGTAGATTAGGGGGATTTATGACTTCACTTCTGCTTCACTGTTGACTACTATGGTAGGGTTAGTAAACAGGTTTTAACAAAGCTTACAAATGAGTGTCAACTCCAACACAAACAAGTCAACCAGCAGGGCAGCTAGCGGTTTCTGTTTTCTGTAAAGTGCAGTCATGTTTACTGGGACAGATGTTCTCATTCCTAAAAATACACCACAATCTGTGGTCCACCGCCAACGAAGCACCCAGACTGCTGCAGATGCTCTAACGGGAGAACACCTGCCAAGACGGTAGAGAGATTCACACATGGATGGTCCAACACACAGTAAAGCTGTGGCAGCTTAGCTGGTTCTGGTGAGAAAATGGAATGAAGCCATAATGGCAAAGTTTCTGAAAACTGATGATAGAGAAAAAACAGCCAAATATCTCTAGTGTCGCATAAAAATAAAGGCTGTAACTCCTGTCCTGCATTTTTTTGGACCTGCAAGGACCAGTTCTTGTAATTTGTGTGCTGGGAAAGCTCATGGGGACAGCTAGGTCCAGTCCCAGTATCCAGGGACCGGCTGGGTCGATACCACTCTGTCTGAATCCCGCCTGTCACCCACGCAGGGATTAAGGCTCTTCAGACCAGCGCCATAATCAGGCTGCTTTCTCATCTCTTGTCAGGGACTAAACCCTAAATATGTAGTGGCTGCCTGTTGCATCAGCCCATCTGACTGCTGTGGAAGCAGCAGGCGGCCTGCCTCCCACAGAGTGACCCGGCCCGGCCCGCTCACAGCTCCACTCACATCAGATGGCTTCTGCAAACAGGTTCTCACTGAAAATGGGACGATTCTTTATCTGTGTGGTCTTTTTGAATAAAGGAGACTGTAGATGACATGTAAAAACATTTACACATTGAATGTAATTAGAGAGAGAACATAAACCACTAAACTGTTGATGCTGAACTGTAGGAGTTTATTCTTTAATATTTATCGACTAACAAAGATAAATCTGTAGATTTATTTTATACGGGCATTTAAAGGTCTAAGCATCTTCCTCAATTGTTTGTTTTAACCATTATTTAGTCAATCCGTCTGTTAAAAAGTCACTATTGTATTATGTGTGTTGGTAGATTGGCACCCCCTTGTGTAACGACTACTGCGCTGCAGGAAAACATGACAAATGTTTCCAATCAGGAAAGACAGAGTGCATTATTGACCCCAGTAGGGGAAGAAAGTGCAGTTTTTTTCAGCTCTAAAGTTGGCTGCTGACTCAGTGAGTTTTTGGTTTGTTTTCCCCTGAATCTCCCATTGACCACCAGGACAACCTTGTAATGGAGGTCAATGGGAGTAGGTCCCATTTTTGTCTTGTGCTGTTCACTTTGCTTCTTTAAAAAGTATAGTTTTTACTTTTCTCAAGCTTTTTCCAAAATTCTTTTTGTAAATACTGAACTGAAACTGTGGGTTTCCTTATCCCAAACAAGCCGAGTTGGAGCCAAAGGTCTAAAGATTTTTAGGTTTCCTCAGTCTGAAACCTTCGTCACATGCACCCATTTGGACGGTTGACCCGTACGACGGGTGCATGTGACCTTTGGATTGTCTGGACGGAGCACAGGTGTGTCTGCAGTTCCCTTAAGGCTCAAGAGACGCCATGAAAATGTTGTACGTGTGATAAGTGTATCATGAAGTATTCATCAAGTTATTAAAAGGTACACACACTTATGACGTACGGGTGACACACAGTGTCCTTTGGGAACACTCTAGTAAGGTGTGAGTACTGGGTACTTAATGACGGCACTCGAATGCTACACGTACACAGTGTGCACGTGAAATGCATGTGTCCGTAGGATGACTGTAAGACGTCCACACAAACTATACTCTGACTGTCTAATTTCCTCATTTCTAACAGCGAGGAGCACGCACGGATCACGTGAACAGTACTAACACGCGTTGGAAAAAGGAAAAACCTGTACGACACGCCTGCAGCTAACCTACTCCCCCCTTACGTGTTTGTCCAAGTGTTCACTGCAACCTGTCGCCCGCAGCACGCCTGTAGGAAAAATGTTCATGGATATTTTCTCTCCAGGGATTCACTGAGCGCCGGACGGCCTTGATATTTCATGGAGTCACCTGTGTGACCCCAACAGGTCTGACCAAGGGGCTCAAACCTATACTTTACAGAAAACAACAGGACTGCTTCAAGGATCCACGGTTGAAGTCTCTGACAAGATAGAAATGACCATTTCCATAAAAACCGATTGTTGCGTCTGTCGTCTGCGGTTCAGGAGGAAACCTGGCCGCGACTCCCTTGAAAAGAGGTTTTTAATCTGAATTGGACTTTCCTGGTAACATTAATTTCCTATTAACATAAAATAAAAGGACGATTGTGTCAAATGGGGCTATAGGTGAACCCCATCTTTCCTTCTGTTGTCATGGTTCCAGCTCAGGGATTTCATTGTAATTCTTCACATCATTTTGGTTAAATTAAAGTGAAGACGGCAAACGAACAAAACAAGGAGGGCTGGATCTTCTTCTTCCCAGTGGAGCTCTCAGTGGCGGTTCTACCCTGAATTACTCCCCGGGCGAGGCCCTCCTCTAGCGCCCCCCCCCCATAGAGTCACTTTGTCCATTTATTGTAACTGAAAATACAGTTAGGAAATATTTAATAAACACAAACAATCTGAAATAAATATTATAAACTACAAATCACACTAATAATACACTAGAATAAATGTAACTGCAGCACTAAGAACAGAAAACACTAACTAAAACCTAACCTTTGTGGCCTTCCTGATGCAAGCTTGTCAATAACGTCATCATATTAAATCTGCTCCCCCCCTGAGTGATTGATACTAACAACAGCAGGTTAGTGAGTTGCTCCTGAGACATTGGTGATCTCAGGTATGACTTGATCAACTGGAGTTTTGAAAAGCTAGCAGCAGCAGCAGCAGCAGCAGCAGCAGCAGCAGCAGCAGCAGCAGCAGCAGCAGCAGCAGCAGCAGCATGCTACCATCACAGCTTATTTAACATTATGAACTAATATACAACAATAAAACACAACAAAAACTTTGTGTTACAGCAGAGCAGACAGACACACTAATCATAACTAATGTTACAAGTTAAGGCAGAGCAAACATTTAAGAATAAATATCTTAAAAATTACGTTATTTGCAATATTTGGGCCTACTTCAGTTTTGGTCATGATAGACCAAACAAGAGATTTTTCCTCTGCAACGTTGTTGTTGTTGTAGGGCAGGTAGCATTCGAATTTAGAAAACGTGCATCTAGCTATGCGATAATAACCTTTTCTTTGTCTGTTTTCTCCTCTTCTTCTCTTTTCTTTCTAAATCGGGCTCCAGCTTTGACCTTTTTTCTCCATATTTCAGATGTTTTTGCATTTAGCATAAATGTCCTGACATAGGTATCAAGTCTGTCGACTAAACCAACTGTCATCTAAGTGAAGAATTTTTTTTGTTTTCCCATTTTTTATTTGAAATAACCAAAAAAGCATGATTTATTTATACTTTTTTTATACCCGCAGCCCCCCCCCCCCCCTCCCGTTCGTCAAACATTTCCAGCAGGAGCGCGTGCAGCTGCACCCAGGGGCGCCAATTCGCTACATGGCGGCGCAATTTTTATTTTTATTTTTTCATCAAGCACTGAGCCGCGGCCCGCGACCGTTGCCCCCCTCCTGGAAGAAGATCCAGCCAGATTTGCGCATGCGTTTTGTGCTCCGTGCTCACCTCAGCCTGCACCCTTCACCCCGCGCCCCCTCCCTTCTCCTTCTCACACACATTTGCGTCTACTTCTCAAAGACAGGAGGGAGCGCAGCTGCGGGGCGGGGGCGCCGCCAGGTTTCAGGCTGTTACAAACTCTGTGATATAAGTAAACCAATAGTGATGGATAAAGTATTTTACAAGAGCTGAACCGCTGGCGCCGCCCCTCCGTCATTTTTCCGCCCCGGGCGATCGCCCGTATGGCCCGTGCCTAAAACCGCTACTGGGAGCTCTGCTTTGAGATAGGAGCACCGTAAAAGCTCATCTAAAATTTATGACAAGGACTTCTTTCCAACCTTGTTGACTAAGATGAAGTGCATCGTTTTTGTAACACAAAGGTAAGAGCAGGGCTCATTTCCCCTCTGCGTATAGATGCTTTGAGCCCTCCACATGTCATTTGATCGTGTTTGTGCCACTTTCGCACGTTCTGAACATCCGTCTCCTGCTTATTCATAAATCACTCAGCAGCGTCACTCGGCTGAGGAGGGATTTAGAGAACGCGGCTGGAAAAAGATCCTTTTCAGAAAGATAAAGGTCAGGACAATATATCATAAAAGTTTATCTTTCCAGCTGACGTTCCTGTAAATTACTTAAAGTTTGAATCTTGGGAGAACATGGGGGGGGGGGGGGGTCTGAGGGCCAAATGTTGCAGCTTCACTCAATTCTTTAAAGATGGGGGGGGGGGGGGGGGGGGGGATCGGCCTTTTAAAGGTTCAAGCCGTAAGTGTAAGCAGTTAACTATTTCAAATGACTGTTCTGGTTTTTGGGGGCGGAGCTTCTAAACAGATCCTCGTGGCAGGTGAGATTTAGTGTTACATGTTCATGTCAAAGATCCACTCCAATGAAAATGGTGTTTCTAACATGTTCTTGTGGCATTTTCTGATGATGGAGGACTTGTATCGCATTTTTCTGAGTATAAGTCGAGGTTTTTGCATAGTTTGACCATGGGAGTGACTTATCTGTGATTTCTTTTTTTAGACAAAAATAGGCTCATATATACAGTGTTTTCTGACCAACAACTGGTTGCCCTTTAGCAGTTGTTACCCAGTAACACTGTAGGTATGTGTACCATTATTTACTACCGACAGCAACACAGAAGAATACAAACATGGAGGAGAATCTGGTCGTCCTCCTCCTGATGACTCCTCCTTTATGACATTTTTCTTATTATTTTTTTTGAATCCTCAAACTAATGCGGGACAGGAAGTCATCAAACTGGGTCACAGGGAGATGGAGGTACGGCTAAAAGCGCCGTCATTCAGACTGAATGATCTCACGAACCCAGACATGGACGCCTGATTACCGCTGCTTCTGTAGAACTCTTCAAAATAAAACTGACCTCTCAGCTTCCTCCAAGTCGTCCGTGTATTGTAAATAAGACATATAGTCAATGCTTCCATGTAGTGATGAGGCTAAAATCATGACGACAGCTCCTCCCACACACGACGGGAGTGTCTAGTGTATGAACACATTTTTAGACGGGCATTGAACATAGTTTGACCGCCGTCAAAAGAGACAGCGGACATGAATTTGACGTGTTAATGGCATTCGGTGTGAAAAGGTTTGGCAAATTTGTTTAGAAGCATTTTACTTTTGTACCCAAAGTGAGACTTATAGTCCAGAGCGACTTATACTACGGAAAAAACAGAATTAAGAAAATTAAGCTTACAATTGCATTTCTGAGAGTTTCTTTATTCTGATGGTTGTGAATCAGGAGCAGAAGAAAATATATCGTATTTGTGACGTAGAAAATACATTGGGCGTGGCCACAAGCTCCCAGCTCCGCCCCATTCTGATGTATCCACCTGGAGACAAACAGATCCATGAACGCCTTTGTGTTCCTGGTCTGAGCTGGAATCTGGATCTAAACTGGACTAATGTGGTCATCCCTTTGTTTAAATGCCGTCTTAATATTTTTCCTCATGAACTCCTGCCGCTCTGCAGAAACTACGTCCCAGAAAAAAAACAGGTTTTAGGATTTTAGCTAAAAACTGCATAGTCATAACCGAAGGGCAACGGGGAACACTATGACAGTGGTGAACCTTTAAAGACCAAGGTCAGGAAATGTTTGGACGGTCTTTAATTAAAATGAAGCTGAAGGTTTTTCTCGGCCGGTGGAGGTTTTTTTTTTAGCTAATTGCTTTTAGCAGAAAAAGGGGCGCAGAGCCGAAAGGCTCCGAACTGAGCTGTGAAATCGGGACATACATCACTGTCGCTGTTCAAAGTTAAAACTCGGCTCGTTCCAAGGACAAAAGCCTTTTCCCGTCAGACGCTCAGGCTTAAGCAGACTCTCCTCCTTATGCCGATGGAAACTTTCTATTCAGCACAGGTTGGTGTCAGCGTCCAGGGGTCACACGTTCCTTCCAAAACTGATTTAAGCCTTAGACACGTCACCTGTACGGGGGTTGACCCACACAGGTGACACATGTTCTGGGGTTGTGCGGGTCGCACAGAGGAGCGGCTGCATCTTAAGGGCAGCACAGGTGTGTCTCAGTTCCCTTGAGGCTCACCTGAAGGGATGCAGATGGAAATGAGCTCTGAGAGCTGCAGACTGGTACGGAGCATCTTCCCTTCGGTTAATGCTCATGACATGGTCCGTGTCAAACAAACTAAATGAAATGAAATAAATCAAAAATGTGTTTGCAACTATGTTTCTTAATCCAGACTTTACAGAACCGCAGAAAGTCCAAATCCAGGCGTTTAGGAGATGAAAACTTTTTGCAGTCATTTACATCCATATCCAAACAAAGACACTATTTCTGTCAGAGAATTCTGGAGAAGCTGATTTAAAAACTGCCCTGATGAAGGAAGTGTTTTAGGACTTTCTGTTTGATGGTGACTTCACTTTGAAAGGAGGTGTAATAAATAAAGGTTTGGAATCAAGAATCAAAACGGCGAAATTTCCCATCAAGAACTAAAGGTGAAGGCATCAACCACGAAAGACCCACTCTAATGAAAATTGTGTTTTTGGTGGTATTAAGATGTTCTTATAGCATTTTTCTGATGAGGGAGGACACATATAAAAAATTTAAAATTGCATATCTCAGTATTTATTTATTCAAATCGCAGTGAATCAGGAGCTGATGAAAAAATACAGTTGGAAAAAGATTGTATTTGTGACCTAAATATGCTAGACAGGCTGGATGCTCCCTGCTCAGAGCAACAGGAAAGGGGAACAGGGGGGTGGGGGTTGCTTCATACCAACAGTCCCGCCCACAACACAGAGGGGGATTTCTAATGAACTCCTGCCGCTCTGCAGAAACTACGTCCTAGACAACGACACAGGTTTCGATGATTAAAATACCACTTTGAAGACCTCGTGTCTGGAAAAGCAAAGCGCCGCCGTGAGGTTTCTCACCCCCACCCCCCCGCTCACGGCTGCATCAGACGCGTGGTCCGATCAGCCGGAGCACCGAGCAGGTCGGGCAGAACTTTGTGCGACGGCTGTTTGAAATGAAGATCTCACCAGAAACACTCGGTATGCGTCTGCTCTGGTCACCGGGCCCCAGCAGGCGTCCGTGTCGTTGAACTTCACGCCTCCAGCGCTGCAGGAGCGGTTTCCGCTGCACGGACACACAGGCACAGGGTTACGACCAACAAAGGAGCAGTGAGGACACGAATGATTCCTGGTGAATTTGGTTCAGTAAAAGCCTGGATTGTTTCGCTCGTTGCAGAAATCCCGTTTGAATGAAGGAGTCACACCATGACTGCCTCCCTCCCCGCCTGACGGGCAGGAACGATTATGGAATATATAGGTTTTTCTGAGGAATTCAGACGCGAGCAGCTGTTTGAGGGGAGGGGGGACGTTTCAGACAGACGAGGAAGAGTGCGTGAACTGAAACTGACGACTGCAGCGGCGTAAATCTTCCCGCCTTAAACATCTGTAGCCGTGCTCGCCGTACGGTGAAGAGCGCAGGCGACGGGGAACGCCGTCTGAAGAAGCAGATGGTTTCAGAAAGGATGAGGCAACACAGTGAGTTATGTGGAGCAATTAACGCCCACTTAGACTCACCTGTCAGAAAATCCCAGGATTCCTGAGTCCATGTGACAGAGATTTACTCCAAAATAAAAGCTTTGTGTGTCGTCTACAGGCTACTTCACAAGTTGTACATTTGTATTAAATTCTTTTGGAATTTATATATAAACTAAAGGGAGAAAATGCAGGTTTGAAAGCTTCATTGTTGGATGAAAATGAAACTTCAAAGGTAAGAATGGGCCCAAAAACAAATAAAGAAAGAAAGAAATGATCAAATTTGACCATAGATGAAGGGAAAACAGCACAATAACCAAAAAGATATGTTTGTGAGAAATGCCAGCGCTCTGCAGAAACTATGTCCCAGAAAACGACACAGTTTTTGGGGGATTTTTCCTAAAAACTGCATCATCAAAATTAAAAGACCACACTTTGAAAACAGATCAGAAGACGATCAGAACTTTAAATGATTCTGTTTGTAGTTGGAAAAACTGAAATTGACCTTAAAAAAGGTACAAAAATGATGAAGACATTTGATATTCAGAGAAAAATTATTGGACGTCTTTTCCTTTAAAAAGAATATTTTCTTCCTCGTTGTCATTTTTTCCTCAACATTAAAAAGGTTATTTAGGCTCCATATTTAAAGACCCTTTTTTGTTTAAACCAATATAGACGGAATTAAAAGAAAGCAACGTTACATAGATCATTGGGAACTCTTTGAAAACACATCAGAAGATGATCAAAGTGGGACTTTGAACAACGCTTAAGGAGCAGCTTATAAACTGTAGAATAAATATACAGTGTTTTGTGATCATTAAGTTATAGAGAATGTTTCTGTTGTTAAAGTAAGCCTTAATGGCCGACGAAGTGTGCATTATCACTTTTTAACGCACGCCGTGGAAGCCTTCGCTTTCGTGAAGTGCGTTAAAAAGTCTTCATGCACACTTCGAAGGCCATTAACCCGCTTATATCATGGTCACTTATAAAATAAATAAATAGTACCGTAAATTCCGGACTACAAAGCGCACCCAATTACTAGCCGCACCCACCCATTTTCACGTGTTTAACTACTTTCATACATACACAAGCCGCGTCGGGAGTACAAGCCGCATGTTTTAGGCAACATTGTCATCCTGATAAATCACGTCCTGACTCCCAGAGTAAGTGTGATTTATTAGCACACAGTGGGTGGAGTCAGCTTTGCCTCAGGCTCATGTATTTGAGTTTATCTACATCTGCCAAACAGCATGGAACTCTATTCTGTTCACAAGTTCCTCAGTTATGGTTTTTTTTATTCATTTTTTTATTTTTTTTAACTTATTTACAATCTAGGTATCATACATAAAATTACAAACAGTAACCATATAATCAACATTACATCCCTCAGTTATGATGAGGAAATTTACATCCGCGATCCCCCATTTCCCATGAGTCTTAGGGGCTAAAGGCGGGGCCAATGCCCGGCTCGCCATACTGTTGTACATTTTTAAGAATGAGCAAGTACGGAGCAATAAAGCAGCGACGACTGAAAAGTGCGCGCCTCAGCGCGGCGCGTGGGTCAGAAGTTTCCTTCCACCACAAACACTGTTGCTCCGCGGACGCCTCGAGTAAGCCCTGGCTGCAGCCGGCAGAATGGCTCGACGCCTCTGCTCTCCGCGCGCTCCTTCCTATCTACTCCGACAGCTCTGGCCAGGGCGGCTTCAAGGAGGAGCGCTTCGTCCCCATTGCGCCGGTGAACGGAGCAAATCGTGTCTGTGCAGAGCAATCAGACTTAATACTGTACGTTTTGTGTATGAGGGGCGGATGCGTTGTTACGTGTGGGAGCCATCAGACTGCCATCAGCCCCGCAGCTCTATGTGATGAGCAGCAGGAAAACATGTCTCCAGCTCACACGGAGGCTGTGAGCTTTTCAATGCAAAACTCCGCTCAGTCCTTAGAAACCGTTAACACGACCACGTCAATTTGTGTTTCCAGTCGTGTCCCGACAAAATAAAGGCTGATGTTATTCTCACATATTTACGTGCAGCCAGCCGAGTCACTATGACTCTGAGGTAAATTCACTCCATGCGCTGTTCTCTCCGTCACGCAGCTGACCGGCTTTTCCAAACCCGATGGTGATGGTGGATTTTTTCACGCTGCTTTTAACGATTGCTTTTAACTTGAAAGCTGCATCATATTGTAGTGGCGATCACATGCACGTTGGGTCTAATGGCACCAAAGGATTCTGGGATGCGGCCGGGCATGCGTGTTTCGTTTGGTTGAACCATGACTGAAGTGTCTAAGACCTGAAGTCAACTCCATGCTGTTTGGCTGCTTAGAGGTGTGTTGAAAAACAAATGACTTGTGCTTGGTGTTAGATAGAGAATACAAACCATTCACTGTGTCCGAAAATGCGTACATGGCGGCCGCCAATTAAAACCATAAATTAGCCGCGTCACTGAATAAGCCGCACGGCTGTAAGCGCAGGAAAAAAGTAGCGGCTTATAGTCCGGAAATTACGGTAACCTGTTTTTAGTCCTTAATTCTTGTTTTTTCCAATGTGGATCGCTATATCACAAAAAGTGGACTACTTGTTACGTGGTGCACGTAACAAATAGTCCGCGTTGCGCCGCACCACCGCTGCAGTAAAGACTCAGCGATATAAAGTGATATATATAAATGCTGATCATCCCGATGGGTTGAATAAAGCATCAGTTCAGAGAGAAAGTTCTCCTCTTACAGCTTGTTTTTGTCCAAATGATGCAGATAAAGGTTTTTTTAAAGAAGCCGGCGCAGTGATACCAAACATTTAAGCTAGGTGCCCGAACTTCTTTTATCACCGTGCGATTATCCTGTGGTATATCACTTTTTAACGCACACCCAGCAGCCAATCAGAATTGAGATTTCACCTGGACCATGGTATAATGATGGTTTAATAAAAGTCTACTTTAAAATGTAATAAATTAATTTTTCAATAAAAAAACCGACTTGATACTCTATGACCTTCATTCTTATTTACTATTAAAAAAAAATCTAATTTAAAAACGATACAGCACAATAAAAGTTGTGACAGGTTTGTTAAAAGTTTAAAACCGCCTGGACCTTTAGGTTTAAATCTTTAACCATCAGAACTCATCAAAAGACGACCAGGAGCGTTTCTGCCATCAAGCTTCTCCTGGGATCAACCAGAGAGTCCACAGGAAAACAAACAGACCTGCAATAAAAGCCCGTCTGGCAGCAGGTCGACGGCGCCGAAGGTCCAGGGAGGCGACCGGGCCTGAAGGCCTCTGTCAGCACAGCTTTATTGTTTTGACCAAACGCCATATGAGCAGAGAACGAGCACGGAATACCAGAACCGGCCTGAAGTTCCCACCAGAACACCCGTAACCACAGCGAGCAGCGCAGCCAAGAGGAGAGGAGGCGTTCTCACCAGGCAACCTCCATCAGGGAGATGGGCACGGCGGCGGCGTAGATGGCCAGATCCCCGTACAGGTACACGATGATGCAGATGTAGAACATGTTGACGCCAACTGAAAGACAAAATGATTAAGCCATGAAGGATTCTGGGTTCTGAAGGAAGATAAGATCAATGGGTGACAAACAAACACATTTTTCATTTTTGCAGCCGTCCAAACACTTCAGCGTGATTTATCGCTGACAGGCCTGAATGTCAAACCTCGCCGTCTGTTATTGAAATGCACGCCCACGCATATCCCCCATTACATCCCAACATTTGGTTTGCAAACCTCTTTGTTTTACCGAAGAACATTAATGACATTAATTAAAAACACAAATGGCTCAGCTGGAGAAAGTCTGAGTGGCCGACCCGGATGGAGAGCGTTCTCCAGCGGACAACGGTGCGTGCCGCACATCAATCATCCTCCCGGATCCTCAGACCCAAGTTTTAACCATCCAGGCCGACCACTCCGCTAATTTATCACAGGGAAAGAAATTAGAGCCCAGGCTCCATTAAAAAGCGATAAAAGCTGACAGATTTGTGGCTCCACGGACCACGCCGTTTCCTGAAGGGCTGAGGGTGGCGCCAACGCAGCGACATCACCATAAGGAAGGCGATTATCAACCTTTCATTCAGCAATCAGAGGGGACTGCTGGGAAAAACCAATGTTTGCAGATAATTCACTCCTCAGGAAGCTACTTCTTCGTCTCTTTTCCCTCATTCAAGCGCAGACAAAAGGCATGAATAACTCAGCTGCAGATAAAGACATCCTGTTCTCTGTGCAGCTGTCAGTTAGCGGCAGGTATCTTCATGGCCACGAGGCAGCAGGCCGTCACGGCGCTGTAACTAATATCCCAATCACCCGGAGCCACGGGCAAAAACGCTGCAGAATGGGTTTCCGTGCTGCAGCGCAGCGTTTCACCGAGAACCCATTTCCTCCAACCGACCTGACAGCCGACACGACAGCGAGCGCTTCTACTCTTTCAGAGCTCGGGAGCCAAGAGACCAGTCAGAACCGCTACAGAAACGGACCAAAAACTGAAGTTCCCTGAAAATCCCTGAGGTGGGTTCAAGTCATGGAAACAAGATACCGCAATAAAGCAATGTTCCACTTTTCCCAGTCACCCTGACCTCATCGTGGTGTGACCACTTAAACTGATGGTTTAGGTACATCTCTGCACCAGTGTTCCCATTACAGCAGTATTCCAGTTCTGCCGTGTGGCGTTCTCAGGATGTTCTTGAACATAACCCAGCATGTGTGGCGCCTAAACGTGGCTTTTTGAACACGCTTTTGTTCACACTGTTCTGTCGCTACGCGATACTAGCGCATGTACTCAGTTGGAAAAGGGCGTGGTGTAAAATGTCAAAGCAGTGCAAATCTGGTGAATCTGGTTTTTCTTTCACATCTCTATTCTGATAAAAGAAATGTCATACAATTCCTAACCCAAATAATAAAGGCCCTATCTTCTTCTTCCTCTTTCGGCTTCTCCCATCAGGGGTCGCCACAGCGAACAAGTCGCATGGTAAACTTGGCAATGTTTTTTTTACGCCGGATGCCCTTCCTGACGCAACCTTCTCAAACCGGGCTTGGAACCGGCACGGAGGTGGAGAAGGGAACAGGGAGCAGCCCGGAATCGAACCCTGGTTGCACGGACGGAAGGCGCCGCAAACCAGCACGAGCTAAACCGGTTCCCCCAAATAATAAAGGCCCTATAACATGCAGAATCAATTTAGTGTAATGTAATGTTCACTCCTCACTAGAAACGATCTAAAAGTGGTATTTGGATCCATTAACGCATTTCTGAGTATTCCTCTGAAAGCCTGCTCTCTGAGCACCAGCCCCTCCCAATCCAAAAAACCTATGAAGTGATATTTATGGCCCCACGTTGCAAACAAATCCTTCTAAGTCCTTCAAGGACTTTTTCTCTTGCTTTGAAAAAAATATAATTTTGCGTTTGCAACACAAATGTTTTCACATGCGTTGTGACTCATATCTCACCTTTTTCCCATCTTTGATTTTGCGTTCATAAGTTTCCGTTTAGCTTGACAAATCTGCCATCTAACAGCTGCTGATTGGTCCAGATTCCAACCAATCAGGTGCCTCTGTCTCGTATTGACATTGCTTGGAGGCAGACACGGACTTTGGACTTCGTATCGGTTCTGTTCCACCGGGATTCTGCATTTTTTAACCATTCTGGCCCGTTTCTGTCAGAGTAAAACCCAGAAGGAGCAGCAAAGCCACAAAAATAAAACTGAGTTTTGTTGAAAATGTCCACAGCAGAAAAAAAACGGCGGATCTCTGATTCCATCCAGCAATTTATTACGATTAAGACTTGTGTCTCTATCGATCTGTATTTGTATTGTTTTATTTTTATCAATAAATGTTTAAATATGAAGAGAAAATAGCATGTTGTAATGAGAATTTTGTACTTTTACTTTGGACAAAAATCACACCAGTTTTTAAGATTAAGATAAAAACCGAGCGGGTTCTTACATTGTGACATCACAAAGTGAAGAACCGCCCCTTCCAGGAAGTGTCTGCACTCCCAGCTCCGCCCCCAGGCTAACAGACACACCCACTCAGAGGACCTAGCGGTGATCGCCCGTCTTTTATATGAACAATATGCACATCCGTCTTTGCAAAAGTTCAGTTGTTTGTTTTCGTGGGCGAAACGCAGACACTGATGAGGCCGATGCTAGGATGACGTCATGAAATGGGCGGCACCCACAAGGAGCAAAAGGCGGAGCCTCAGAGATCAAGTAGTCTTACTTAAGGGTAGGAAAATGAGCTGCGAAAATAACTCTTAATTTATAAAAAATGTGTTCTTTAGGGTAACATATGATCATCTACATGGATATGGTTTACTATAAAAGGCTTTTCACTTCTGTGAATGAAAAAGAACGACACCTATCCATCACTACCAACGAAAAGTCCCCGATTGGTCAAAAATCACTTTCAGCACTCGTTCAATGTCCTCACATTTTCTACACAGAGCCTGAAAACCGACTTAAGAATCATAAAAACTTGCCTAAAACAACAGTTTTGAGCATGAAAACCCATAATGTGCATTTACATAAACTTATTTTTGGAAGAGGCTCCTTGAACGCCTCCATCAGAAAACATCGTCCCAGATTTCACCTCATTCTATCCATCATGGGATAAGGCTGGCATGTCCAAAGCCCGGCCTGTAGGCTAAATGCAGCGGCGTTTAGACTCGTGTCAAATGTTAAACTGTTTTTAAACCTGCGGTTACTCAAAAGCTCTATTATCTCCACTCATGTCTCTAAACTTAAGTGAAAGTCTGATGAAGTAAAATTAGCGGCAACTAGGGAGACGAAAAGGCCATTAATGAACCAAACATTTAAATAAAGTTATCCACAGTAAGGATATTTGTTTTTTTAAGGCAAATTCCCTCCTTTCTGCAGTTTCCTGAAGATCAAATTGACTCCTTCAGTGGAGAAATAAAAGTCAAACAGAACCCGGTTCAGTTTCGGGGAAGGAGTTAAGCTGCTGTGAAGAACTGCTGTGCGGGGATTGCTCTTGGAATATCGATCCACACATTGATCCCGCTCCAGCATTATAACACGCCACTGACACTGAAGCGCCGGTTTACAAGGTTGTGGATAACAGAACATTATGGAGACACAAGCTGGAGAAAACCCTACTTTCATCAAGTCTGACATTTAAGCAAAAGTCGCTGAAGCGTGGTCAAAAAAAAGCTCCAATTCGGGTTCTGATTAGACGGAAGGAAGGCGGCGCAACGCTGGAGCGAATTAGTATTGGCGACCACGCTCCTGAAGGACGGCACGTGTTGACAAATCAATCCCGCTGTTTGCTCAGCCTCCATGTTCCTCGCCGCATCATATCGCCGCGGTGAGATCGCCTGAGACAAGATGCTGATGCAAGGACAGTTCTCTGTTAGCGGCTGCCTCTCTGACTTTAGCCAAAGTCGTCCTTTAATCAACTTTCAACGCGTCGACGTGAAGGTTGCAGCTACGCGTTCTGCGGCGGTGCAGATAAACCCGCCCCCATCAACATTCCTGTCAGTGGCTGCAGGTCAGGCTGATGCCAAACCTGTGGCCTTCTTCCAAGCCTGCGTACAGCTGCTGCCACGTCAATTTCAGCTGAAGACGTCCTCAGAGAGCGCCGCTCCAGCAGCAGGACGGGCGCCTTTTAATTACATGAAAAGGACAAAGGAGCGGCGCTCAATCACTTCAGCGTTCTATTATCTGTGGAGAATGGGGCGGCGGGGGACGACATGTACATCTAACATGAAATCGTGTCCTTTTTTATGCATTCCTGCATGTTAATCAAACACCCAGAGGATGCATCTGTCAGTCCAGCCTCGGCCTCCGTCTTCCCTCCTAGGACAATAAAGTTTTTAAACTCCTTTATTGCCATTAATTTAGAGCGAGTTGTCACTTTTAATTTAATCAAACAATTGAATATCTTGAGACAGGGTCACATAATGACTATGAGAAAAAGGAAAAAACCATTAGCCCTCCCCGTGTTTATATGTGAGGGGAGTAACACGCGTTTGAAGTGTGATGAACATGTTATCCACTGAAAATAATGGATGTGGTCTTTTCATGATCTTCACATGTTTATTCATGCTGTGGACTGTTTACACTGCAGTCCCGCCCCAACGTTATTAAACGGGGTCGGTGAGACTGAAACCACTTTTTGTGTCTTTCTTTCTTGGGTACCCACACATATTTTTTACTGTTATAGCAGTTTATTTCTGGGGGGGGAGTTTGGTTTGGATTAATGGGCCGAGGCCGATACGGACATGTCCGCTTTCTTTGGGCATCTTCACTGATTCTATGAGGGGGGGGGGAGACAATAGAGCAAAGGACACTTGGGATGTAATAAATGTAATTAATGTTTAGAAAAAGCTCTACAGGAGGTGTGTTTCTCCTGTTTCCGATTGTTATTTGATTCTGTTAAAACATTACGTGAAGAACCCAAAAGTCTTGATAACATTCAATAATTTAAATAAAGTAGTGTTTGTTACAAACTGATTTTTATAATACCGTTTCAAAAATGCCACAGCAGGACAGGTTTAGGGTTTATATTTTGGTTTATGTTCTTCTGTTCAATCAGACGAAAAGATAAACAAACAGGACATTAATGCGATTTTTGTGTGAAACCATAGAGGTCAGCTTTACATTAGAAGCTGGTGAAGGTCAAATGCGCGTTTGTGCATTCCAGCTGTGCTCCGTCAGGACCCGGAGCGCGCCGCGCCGCGACACGTGTGCCTCAAATTCATCTCCGCTCAGAAACAGCGGGCAGCATTCCCACCGCATGGGGGGAGGGGCGGAGAGCTCATCTCCTTTACTGCGGATCGATGTCTCCTCGCGTGTCGCCGCATGCCTCGCCGTGGGAAAAGGTCGCCGGCGGAGGCTCTTGTGTGAGCGGGCAGACAGATGGCGGCGCACTGCAGCCCTCGCCGCACACGCGTGTGAGCGTGCCGAGTGCTCCACCTGCTGTCGGAGCGCTGAAGGGGGACGCCGCAGACGGAGGGCCAGCGTGGTTGAGGAAGGCTCTGGGTTTCAAGGTGATCCTGCCTTCAGAAGGTTCATTAGCTCAGTCAGCTATCTGCAGCGGTGATGGTCCCGCCCACACACATGCGCCGCACAGAAACGACCGGCACCGCCGAGGATCCCAAACAGGTAATTATGACCAACGCAGATTTATCCTTTTATAATTACATTCAATTAAAGCGCCAGCAGCCTTCCTTTGTTAATGAGGACCGAACATCTGAGGTGAGGAATGATCCCATTAGTGCTGGAGGAGGAGGATGGAGCTAACGAGAAGCTCGAGGCACGGAGAACATTACCTTTGTTGAAGAACATGGACGCCATTTGGCCCATCTCGACCCGCTCCACGATGTCGAAATGATCGGCGTGACCGGACCTCTCTGCAGAGACATTACGGAAGACATCAGCAACAAAGACGGAGGAAGAGGAAAAAATCAGCTCACTCATGGTCCCAACGATACTTCCTGATGCCGCTGATTTCTGAAGATCAGGAAATTCCAGACAAACTTCAGCCACACCAGAAGTTTCATTTCCACCTAAAACAGCATCTTCCCTCCACGCCACCGACTCGGCCTTCAACACTAAATCCCAGCGAGCAACAGCTCACAGCAGTGAAGAACCAGGTCAGCACTGCAGATCTATTTATTAAGTGGGGGGTGAATTTCTCCTCTACGAGGTCAAAGTTCAAGTCTCCCCCCCATCTTCAGAGTTTCCCGTCACTGTGGACGTTCTCTGAAATTCAAAGCAAACTGAAAGAATCTTCTTGAAGATCTACAGAGTTTTCTGCATTTGGCTTGGAGCAGAACATTGACTAGAAAAGCCTGAAGGGAGCTGGGATTCTCTGCGACGCTCCGTCCACCACCACGGACAGATTATTGGAGCTAACAAGAGGACGCTTGGAGATCAAACGTAGACATACTGCCATGACGTCCACTGACAGACGATGCCCCGAGTCTGACAGGTTCTCCAGAAGAACCAGAGTAGAACCGGCTCAGCAGCGAGACCATCCTCGACCTCGAACCAGGCGTCTCAACCTTTAGAGAAACCAACGTCTGATCTTCTGCAAAAGGCGGAAACTGGAGGCTGAGAGCAGCTGCTGGACTGTGGCTGCACACTGAAGCACAGCCTCATCAAGAAGAGACGGACGCCAACGGAGCTACAGCGCCATCATCAGCCCGCTATCAACACCGTATCAGGCCGAGGAAATGAATCTTCAAAGGTTAGCGTGAGCCTCCACAGAACCACAACCGCTCTAGAACCAGCATGAGAACCGGAACTGAAGGAAACGGAAGACCAGATCACGTTCTACACAGAAGTGCCGTGAATGGAGAGGACGACTGCTGCAGACAAGGTCTCTACCACACGACCACAGTGGACAAACCGGCCGCCGTCTCCCATCAAAGCTCAGTACTTACGGACAGACAGAATGGGCTTGGTTTCTGGTTCTGACCGACTCAGGTCCAGGCCGTCGTCAGAGTCCTCAGAGGTGGAGTCATTGTAGTCGGTCTGCAGAAGAGGACAGAGGGGTGAAGCACTGATGGAGCCGCAGAAACAAACACTTGTTTTTAGCGTTTCAACCCCCCCCATGTCTGTTGATGATGTGACATTGTGTTTGCCGGTGTGGCCTCCTTGAATGATTGGGGGGGGGGGGGGGGTTATAAATGAATGGATGAAGCTCTCAACACCCCCCCACCCCATCGTCTGCAGATTCCTGCTGATCAAATGTAAAAAGCGAAGGGGGGGGGGCGGACTGGAGGAGCAGGTCAAAGATCTGAAGGATGGCGTTTGATGACGCGATCACTGAACGTTTGCAGTGGGCGGGGCTAGAAGATTAAAGAAATATCTTCTCATCGTCACCCAATCAGTGACATCCCATAATATGAACCTTTTCCGGCTTCTTATTGTGTTTTTACTTTTTAACATTCTGGTTTATGGAAATTACTTTTATTTTACGAAAACTTCACTTTTTTTTTAATGACGTTTTGGTTTCTGGAATTTTGATTAGATTTTGAAAATGTCATGTTTTTGTTTTCTTTTGCTTTTTTGATTGTCGTTGTGAAAGTTTAATGTTTTTTGTTTTGTTTTTTTGCATGGACTGATTTGTCGATTTGCACTTCAGGGCCACCGTACTTTTCTGATCCAAACCATCGACGGGTCGATCCGTGACGTCAGAGACGCTGCCATCAGTCACAGAAACGACCCTTCTCACACCGATGAAGACTCTGGATGAAGATGTTGAGCGTGATAAAGGTTTGTGACTAAAAGCCGAAGCTCCAGGAAAGCAGCATGAAGCTCCGTTAACGGCTGGAGACGATCCGTGTTCCTCCTGTTTCTGACACTGAAGCTGGAAGAAATGGCTAAAAACCCAGACTCCTCTTCATGCTTCCTCACTGAGATCAGAGGCTAAACACGCTCTTATTTTGAAAAGATTCAAAGACCAGGTGATTCTTAAAAATGCTGGTTACCTGGAGGTCTGAGGAACCCCCCCCCTCAACCCCTCAATGTAGACTCAAGCAGGGAGACATAAAAGGCAGCAAATCCCTCCCGTTTCACTCCCCCCTTTGTTTTCCATTATCAGGAGGGACTCTGAAGGGGGGGGGGGTATTAAATCACGATTTCATCAACAGGAGCAGAACTCCTCCAGAGGGAGCCGGGGGCGTTAACCCCACCGACCTTTGCAGCGAGGGAGGGGCTGCGTCCATGTTGGAGGAACGAGAAGCATCTATAATCACCAAAAACCTCCAATAAAAATGAGAATTCAGAACCAGAAAGCTTCTCACTCAGGTGATTTTTTCTGACGTCCAACGATGGAAAAGGTGCATAAACGTCAGTGAGGCGGAAATCGGGTTTGACTCCCAGAGACGTAAATAAAAGTGACGCCAAAACAACATTTTTTTATAAACCGGTCAAACGGCTGCAATTTACAAAAATCGATGGATTTTAAAGACTAAAAATAAACAACTTAATACATCAGCTTGATAAAACTGGAATAATTGGAAAACAAAATCCATATTTGTGGAATCAAACTGTTCTAATAACAGATTTCTCAGTTTTGGTGTAAAATTATATCAATTTAGAGTAAACGAGCTTTCAAAGAGCAGCTTTTATGAGCGTCCAGCATTAAACCTTTGGGTTTAATGCGTTTCCGTCCAAACCGCCCCCCCCACGGCCTCACCTCTTCCTGCTCCCTCCTCTTCCAGCGTAGCTGAGCGTTCGCCGCCGCCATCGCCTCGATCACAAACGTGGTGGTCATGTAACTGCATGGGGGGGGGGCAGACGGGTTCAGACTCGATCATGACGTGAAGAGCAACACTCGGCCAACGGCGGCCAAAGACGAAGACCAAAAGCTTCCTGTTGGGACAGGATGAAGACTCACCTCATGAAGGCCAGGAAGCAGATGAGCGCCAAACTGACCGCCCAGCCAGCCGTGGCGAAGGCTTTGGGCATCGTCAGAGCGCCGGTGCCCACGATCAGGTTGAACATGTACACCAGCCCCACCTGCAGAGGAAGCAACGCGACTCTGAACATCGGCGCACACGTCAACGGCACACAAAAAGCCAGCAGCATACGGGCGCAACAGCAACAACAACAACAACAACACAACCAGCGGTGGACAGGAGAAAACTATTGGTCAGAAACATCTGGATCATCCCAACATGTTTTACACAAACATTCTGTTAAGACCGAGGAGGAACTTTCTGGAACAGTCAGACATGGCGGTGATAGTATGGTGGTATGGAGCTGGTTTACCGGAATAACTGATCAACAGAATCATGAATAACTTTGGTCCTGATGACATATTTATGGGGAAGAGATTAGGAGAGGTGGCAGCAGAGATGAGGAGGAATGGAGGAGAAGAGTTCTGGTTCCATTATTTTTTAAAGGGAGACATGCAGAGTTGGACAAACGACAGAGAAACAAAGATGAGTCACAATGAGGTAGAGGAAGCTAAACTATGAGGACATTTGAAAGAGCAGGTGACGGATAGACTGACAGATGAGCTTAGACAGGAATCTCTGTAGATCCCCATGTTTGCAGATGACATTGTGTTCTATAGAAAAAGGAATGGAGCAGAGCTGGAAGTTTGCTCTGGAAAGGAGAGGAATGAAGGTGAGCTGCAGAAAGACGGTGACGGTGAGATTACAGGGAGCAGATGGGAAGAAGGGGGAGGACTTTAAGCTGCCTCCACTTCAATTATTTAGCCGTGGTTCTTCACCGTATCGCCTTTCCTTCAGCTCCTCTAACAGGAGCTGGCAGGAGGAAGAATCACCTCCAAGCAAACGTGATTCTGCAGGAGGGCGTATCTTCAGCCCGCCGCATAAATGATTCAAAGCTTTGGCTTCCTGAGAGGACCGTGTGACCGGCGGGGCTGAGCGCGAGTCCGGCGCTTGCTGAGGTAAGCGCAGTCTGACGGGCGACGCGGGAAAGCTGACGAGTGCAGAAGGTGAAAAGAGGATGTGTCGCACTTCCTCCTGAAACTGGCTTTCGGTCAACCATTGACAGATCTGATGATCTGATCGCTCAATGCGGCGAACAACACAGCAGAGCTGCAGACTCAGTGAACTTCACGGCCTTTCGGACTTTGAAAGCACGCAAACAACAAACGTCTGTGATTGAGAGACAACAGCATGTGTGCGGATGGAAGAATGTGGAGCAGACGTGATGAAAAAGTGACCACAGGAGAGGAAGATACTCACAAACGGAGAGTACGGCTCTCCTCTGTCCGTGATGCCGCCGGCCATGTTTGGCGTTGGGGATCCTCAGCTGGAGGGAAAAGACAAACAAACTGAAGCATCCATCCGAGCTTTGTTCATACACATCATGATGTTCCTGCCGTGTGAGAGAAGGTTATTTTTAACAGGCCTTCCCGTCTCTGCTGAGGAAAACGGTCTAGTTTTGGATGCTGAAGCTGATGGAAGCCAGTCAGGTGACTGCTGACCTTCCTCTGTTGCCATGGAAACGTTCACCGAAAGTAAAAGTATAAAATAGGAAAGTTGATGCTGGTAGAAAAACTAAAATTCAGTTAAAAATCAAATTAAATCCCTGACATAAGACGCAACATTCCCCTTAACTTATTTTTTAAGACCTGAAATATGAATTTATATTAATGTTACTGTTAAATAAAGTGTTTATTACTGAAAGTGTTTATCATCTCTGTGAAAAAGGCTTTTTATACCCAAACCAGTGAACTTTGAAGGATGAATTTCGGTGGTGAAGGTCATCCTGGGGGTGTAAGTTAAGGATCGTGACCATCTGAGACTTTCTGCAGAGCATTTCACTTTTTTCTTCATGCAGAAACTTCCAACAGAAAGGACCCGGCGGGTCAAAAAGACCCTTCAACTCCAGACACCTTCGCATGTAACCACACTTAAACACAAACCTGTTCAAAACCTAAAAGATTAAACGGTGAAAGAAGAGGAAAGTCCCATAATTACTGACTTTTTGGGTCAAGTTTGTCATTTCCTGTGACATTTCAGCGCTTTTCTCCCTGAATCCCTGCAGATTTCTGGCTAAAAATCATTGGTTTTTTTTTTCCGTTCCTCTGACAACAACAGCGAACTGAAGGGTTCTTTTCTGGGGAACGGAGACGCGCGAGCAGCAGAGCACGCGCGCTCGACCCGCGGTGAACTCCAACGTAAACACGGCTCACCTTCTTCTCCTCCGCTGAAGTAGCTTCCGGGTCACGCCGAGCGACTACCGGAGGAGAAACGCTCCGCGGCGGGCAGCCAGCGCGGGTTTGCAGCGCTGTGGGGAAGTTAGAGGAGCGGGAAAGCACGGAGGGACGGAGAGACTAGCATGTTTGAGAGCTAGCGCGTCTGGCTCTGCCACTGCTGAGTCCAGGAAATCAGCTGACCTGCTCCACGTGACTTCCTCCCCGTTTCCACTCTCGTTTCCGGTTTGCCTTCAAATTAAAATAAGTATTTTTATTTGTTTTCAGTTGTTGGAAAGCTGCGCAGACCTTTACATGTAGCTTTAAAATATTAACAACAGCTGAATTTTAACAGAGTCACATTTCTCTCTATATAACGACATTATCTTGTATTATTTTGACAGGATATAGGAGTTCTTTTCAAATAAAAACCATACCCTGTTTCAATTAATGCAGCAGAATTATTCAAACTCAAAATCCAAGAAAGCCAAGTCTACTGTGATATTTTCTATAATGATTTTAGAACACCTCCAGCATTTTTCTTTTTTCTATTGAATATAAACAGTAAAACATTGGTGTAGAAAACAATTTTGTAATCTATACATTTAAATGCGTTTTCATGCTTTAAGAAGTTTGCTTCTGAATAGAAACTCAACAGTTCTGTGAAGCAGAAGATCAGAATATGTGCTTTAAACTTGTTCTGGTAATAAAATCCTGACAGTTGATTCAACATTTAACCGTCATTTTGCTTATTATTCTGGCATGTTGAAAATGTAGATATCGAAAACGGCCTCTAAACCACAAAATCAATATTTGCTTACATCTATGGCTTTTTCTTCAAAGCTGAAGAGCCACAATAGAGGGATAAAAGAGCCACATGGCTCTGGAGCTTCAGGTTGCAGACCTCTGGTACAGCATACGTGTGTATTTCTTTATCTTCTTTTACCTTTATTTTATTTTTCAATAATTTAATGACTAACTATCCAGAGTTTGATGTGGTTAGATATATTATTTTTTGTTTTTCTTTAGGTTTTTCATTTTGTTTTTACTGTTTGACATAGTCCAATTTGAATTCCAAACAAAATTTTATTTTAAAATTCTCTGTATAAAATAACTTTTAAACAATGCCATATATATTGAAAATCCAACTAGTGGTCTAAATAAAAATTGAAATTAGGAAATGACTCATTTCAGAGCAGAAGTGACCTTTTTCTGCCCTTGGGGGAGGAGGTCAGGGCTTTCTGCAGATCAAGAACCTCTGCTCAAGTGGAACAAAACATTGAAACACTGAAAGCTGCTCCTTTCGGCTGATTATTCACGTTCTGAATCCCGACTGCTTAGTTAGTTGATCGTGTCTCACATGCTCCTCTACCCGATTTAGATTACCGATGCTTGTGTACATTTCCAGGGGGGGTCCTTTGTTTCAGACCTTCCCCCTCTATTCATTTACTCTGACATGTTGACTTTCTGCTGCAGCTGCACGTCAACAATAGAATCCTGCAGCTGATTACTTGTTGTACTAATTGTTAAACACGAGGACAAAGACGCTGCTTTAGACTTTGACATCACAATTAAAGATATCCATCAATTTCTGCTGTACATCTCTGTGCTTCTGTGTAAAGAGCTCCTGTGTTTAAAAAGCTTTACCTACAGCGAGCTGACGGCAAACCGCCATGGCCGCTCTGCAGACTCTTGCTCTCCTCTCTGTCATTGGTAGGTAGTCATCAAACGTTTCTGTTTCCTCTGATCTGCCTTCTCCTTTGGTCCACCTCTCAGACTCTTCACGCTGCAGACCAGCATAAGGACCAGGATGGTTCACCGACATTGAATTTTTCCCCGTAGGCATTTCCGGCAGCCAGACTTCAGAATGCTCGTACTTCAATCTGATGAGCCACTTGAACCTGACCTCCTCAAACGAAGCTCTGCAGGTCACTCGACCTGTAAAAAGCTGGAACACCACCACCCTCGTCCAGCTGGACATGGTGCTGTTCGGGATTTTAGGGGTGGTAAGCATTTTAAAGGACTGCTGACACTTTTGTGGAAACAAAAAGGTCCATTTATTGTACAATAGTTTGGTTCTGCTTTGTAAAGCATGGATGGGTTTAGGTTTCTGGGATGACCCTTAAATGAAACAGGAAAGAAAAGTATGATGTACAAGAAAAGGAAGAGTTTATGTGAATCAAACATCATTTCTGAGAGAGAAGAATGTGACCAACATTACGCATTTGTTTAAGAACATGCATGTTTGCGTTTGTGAAATGTAAAGAAAACCTGTTTACCTCCCTGCTGCTGACTCTGCAGGATGAGAAGTCCCAAACGGTCGCACTTCAAGTCCTGATCCGAATGGTAAGGCTGCTGGCCGCTGGGCTCACGTTGTTCCTTCGCTTTGGCCGGAATCCCTGTGGCTGAAAAAAGGAAAACTGCTCTTTTTGCAGAGTTGGAGAAACGAATTACTGAGCTGGAATCCCTCTGAGTTCTGTGGAATTGACATTTTGAATATTCCAAGGTCGATGGTCTGGATCCCAGATATCGCCATCAAAGAGGAGTGAGTGCTTTTATTCAAAAATTCAAACATTTTTCATTTCAAAAACTATTTCCAAAATTGGAAAATGAGTCAAACACACTGAAAACCAATAAATGAGAGTTTAGGTCCATCTATCACCTCTTGGTCCTGTTTGGGGTCACGGGTTGCTGTTCAAGTGCTGTTCAGGCAAAGGTGGGGTTCACTCTGGCGGGCTGACCCCCCATCACACGGCAGAATTTAAGTTCAAAGTTGGAAAAACTAAAAACAAAAACACACATTTTTTAGATTCTGCTGTTTAATTACAACAATTTCAAGAAACAACAAAGATCTCGAGGATCAATGTCCTCTGATGGTGAAGACAGATATAGCGGAGCATCATCGGCATAGCGGAGGATCTGCCTCAAAATGTGTATCAAGCAGAAGTATCCCAACACAGAGCCTTGGGGTACGCCTTTAGACAAAATGTGAATTGAAGAAGATTCAGAATAAAAAATCTCTTCAAGAACTTTGGGCCGGCCAGCCAGAAGTTAGTGATCCCAGAGGTGGTTCTAAATTTTTCCACTTTGGCAGGTAGATGCCTCAACCGTTGTGGTTCAACCATTAGCTGTATCTGAGAACTGGAGAGAGGGAGTGTTACGCCATCCATAGAGAAGGCTTTACTTTCAGCTACGCCCAATGAAGTCAATTCAGGCACCATGTTTTCATAATACGGGCGGCGCCATGTTGGAGCCAGACGACTTCAGTGAGTAGTAATTCAACCAAGTCAAATGTTTAAATGTTGGACGTGGGGGCCAACAGGCTCCGCCTACTTTTATTGAGGTACCTGATTGGTCAGTTTATAACTTGAATAACTTGAACCACAGAAAAAACATAAACAAATAAAAATGATTAGTTTTAAGAGCAAGAATGTTTATTTTGACCATATAATGACTGAGTAACAGCTGTTTATTTCTCTGAAGAAAACAGGTACTTCCTGTTGAGTCCGTCCAGGTCTCATTTACAGTCATTGGTTGAAGAGAGATGTGTTTAGATCTATATCATGAAATCAGCATTCACAGTTCCTGACGGCTGTTTGTTGGTCTAGACAGTCAGGTCTTCTCTCCAAAGGACAACGTTTTCATCGTCTGTCTTCTTTAGTGCTTCTGACACTGGGAGTGTTCAGGAAGATCCTTTCCTCAAACTGGATCCCAGTGGATTACTGAGTGGGACCTCCCGGCAGCAGCTCACCTACACCTGCCAGCTGGACCTCTTCAGATTCCCCTTTGATCAGCAGAGCTGCAGCTTGGAGTTTTACTCCTTGAGCCACAACAGTAAGTTGGATCAGATGGGCCCCTCCACACACAATTCTCAGACATTCGATGATCCTTTACTGTCTGAACAGGCAGATCTCTAAAGCTGGCGACCACTGGAAACGGGACCGCTTTCACAATTGTATCTAAAAAGATCAAAACGACTGAGGGGGAGTGGACACTGGTGGAGCTGCAGGTTACAGAAGATGCAGCATCCACACTTCAGCGGGTGGGAAGCAGCCTTCAGTACACGGTAAGAGAGCATCAGGAGGCGGTCCGGGCCACCCGGTCCTCATCGGGCTCTCGGTGTCTGCAGGTGGTGCTGAAGAGGAGGCCCTTTCTCTACATCATCAACCTGATTTTGCCGCTGATGTTCCTGCTCTTCCTGGATTTGGCTTCCTTCTTCATCAGTGAGTCCAAGCTGAGCTTCAAAGTGACGGTGCTGCTGTCCGTCTTCGTCTTACTCCTCAACCTTCAGACCATTTTGCCGTCCACTGAAGAACACATGCCGATGCTGGGTAGGTGACGGCGGGGTGAGTTTGAGGGCGTCTGAGCTTCTGCTGACGGCCGCCGTCCTTTCCTTTTAGCCATCTACTGCGTTTCCGTCTTCACGCTGGTGTTCTTCGGTGTCCTGGAAGCCGTGCTGGTGAGCTTCCTGATAGAGATGGATGATTCTCTCCGTGAGGAGGCGAAAGGGGCTGTGAGAGCTGAAGTGGACAATCAGCCCAAAGCCCAACGTCCCACAGGTTGGAGTGGACTGTTCTGGCCATCTTTGACGTGAAGTTAGCGGCTGCAGCAGCAGCAGCACAACTTCACTGAGTTTTCTGTTTGCAGCAGAACCCACTGAAGAGACGGATGAAACAGAGGAGAACCAACCTGACGACCAGAACCTGCTGAAACTCATCTTGGACAAAGTCCAACTGACTCTGCTAGAAGTTCTGCGTGAAAGACAAGACAAAAGGAAGCCCGGCTGCTTCCGAAAGCTGGCCAAACTCATCGATGTCGTGTTCTTTGCCATTTATCTGACAACCATCATCATTTCTCTGATTGTCCTGTTTGTAATCTGGATAGGGAAATGACCTCTGACCTGGTCCTGATGCTGGTCCTCCAGCAGCTGAAGCTTCAGCTGATTCTCTGTCCTGCTGAAGACAGACTGACTTCATGAAAACCAACTGAAAGATGTTTGTCTGCAGCTTGGATGGAGCTGCTGAGCCCCAGAAGGGACGGAAAAAACAAATTCAAGAATCTGATCAAGAAGAAGCAGAAATAAAAACATTAACATTTGAAAACTTTACTCATTGAATAATGAAACACCAAGTTTAATGATATTATGAAACAAAACATGCAGATCCATCTCTGATTTAAATAAATCCACTTTGACCGGAGGAGGCCTTTGAAGTTGATCATCAGTGATCAAACCGTCGTGTCCGTCTTTGAGACTAAAGACAGATCAGATGTTAGCGTTGAAACCTTTTCTGGATCAAAAACTGTTTTCTCTGGAGAAGAAACCAGACAATTATGAATATTTATAGTTCGACCTCATTAAAAAGGGTCGATTATTTCATGGTGTTTTTCTGTTGTGTCTGTGTTTCCATCCATGCTGAAGTTCAGGATTTCATGTCAGTTTTCTCTCTGCTTTGGGGGTTTGCTGTCTTGATTGAACAACCAGAGATGTGAAATCTGGCAACTTTCACATTTCTGTACAATATAGGAAGAAAAACTGTTGTTCAAATGACCTCCACAAATTTCACACAGGTTGAGGTCGTGTCACAAACATTTTCCACGTATGAAAGGTGGGTCTTTCACGATGAACGCGTCATTTACGACATTCGTACGTGTTTCTTGCGTTCGTCAGATGCGCAGATGTCCGTCGAGGGTTTCAGCCAGCGGGTCTTTAACTAATCTAATTCGGTTTTGAGCTACTCTTGGTGGGGTTGGTGGGGGTGGGGGCGGTCCACTAGTCAGACGTGAATGTAGAAAAAGGAATACAAATAAGCCAGAGGAGGAACACATATGTCCGCACTCAGTGGCGGTTCTACACTAACTTACTCCCTGGGCGAGTAACCCCCCCAGCCCCCCCCCCCCCCCCCCCCCGCGCGCACACATACAAAATTTGACAACATCCTGTTGTGTTCCCTATCTTCTATTTAGCCATTTTACTCAAAAAATGCATGAATTTTCTAGACTCGTATTACAGGGGTGTCAAACTCAGTCACACAGGGGCCTAAGTTAAAAACACGCTTAAGGTTTTGGGCCGAAGAAGATAAACATTTACTGATCACACTAAAGCTAAACTTTTAAACCTTTTACACTGAACTTTTTGAACATAAATATGAATAAAAACAGGAACATTAATCCAGAATAACTCAAGTTAAACCTTAAATAACTTGTAACATTTTGTTCTGCATTTAAATATATTCTGTCAAAATTATACAAATGTGAACATGCTGCAGGACAAAACAAAGAAAGTCTGGAAATATTAATAAGAAATTACAAATCAAATAATTCCATTTTTTTGCTCTTTCATCATTTTTTAGAGCATTTTTTTTTAGAGCTGGACTCCTGCTTCATTTTTAGCAATAATTTCTTAATGTGTGACGTCCTGTGTGTGTCTTTGTGAAACATAACAGAGGGATTATATCTAAAAAATAAAACTTATTGTGATTAATATGTTTAGGTCTTATAAAACATTAAAGACTAAATCATAGAACTCATCAGTGGGATTACTCCAATAATATTTGGCATTTCCCTAAATTTGTGCAACACCAACAGCAGAAATCCTCCAAAAAAACTCAATCCTAAAAAAATGGTCTGCGCTCATCTCCCCTCCCCCTCCCCTTCCCTCTGACACACGCGGCTCCGTCTCTATGACGGGAGGCGCAGCTGCGGCCCAGAGTTGATTGTCAGATAGAAAAAGACTCCCAATCACCTGTTAGTGTGATTCAGCCAGCCACCGGAGAATTGCACCCCCCTCTCGAGTTTTTTGACTTATGTTCCAAAGACTACCGCAAAGAGGTGTGGCCGCAAGCGTCTTGTAGCAGAGGGCGGTGGTCACGTGCGCATCGGGTCTGCTGTGTCGGAGCAAAGAATTGTGGGAATTAATCTCCATTGCCTGCTTTTTTCGAAATTGGGTTGAGCACGGATGTTTGTTCTGCCTAATTCCTTTTCATGTGCCTGTTTTACGTTGTTTCACTCTGAGGTATTCTTTTTTTTTTCTTTTTTTTTTTTTGCACCATAAGTGTGAAGAGCAAATAGGAGGAAGACATTCTTAAGAGTCTGATGTGTCATAATTAAAGCATTAAGTGTCGGCTGCTGAAGCAATTTCAAATTAAAAGCTCCAAGTTTCCTCTTTGAATCCAGTATGTAGCACATTATGTGTAACGCCTCAGGCACGGCAAATTCCGCCCCCTATGACGTGCCGCCCTGGGCGACCGCCCACATCGCCCATACCAAAAACCGCCACTGTCCGCACTTTTTTACACTTTGACACTCAGCACTGAGCAGAAATCAAATGGTTTCAGCACCATGGTCAGCTCCCGTCGTGGTTCCTTAACAGTCTGATTCCTCTGATCTGCACCGGTTCTGGGTCCGCTGCTGGGCGCCAGGCGAGGCACCCCACCGGGGGAGATCCGTGAGAAAAGCCGGGACGGGCCGGGACCCCATGGATGGCTGGAAACTCATAAACCAAACTCACCTAAAGACCCGTCGGCCGAATCCTTCCACGGACATCTGCGCACATTGACGAGTGATGAATGCAAGAAACACAAATGAGTTGCGTCTGTCACGCATGTATCAAGAAAGACTGAAATTCTGGGATGATGCCAGGCTGACAAATCCTCTGAACTCCCCGATTACCTGAGGGGATGAAAATGGTTTGGGCCAACACTTGATGTGTGGCGCTCATATGTCTCATCGCTCAATATGAGTTCATGCCGTTGACTTCACGAGGGAGAAAAGAGGTGCAACAAGAAGTGGTTTCACTCTGAATTTATTTAAAAGAAAAAAGCTGAAAATTCATAAAGAAAAAGTTGAATTTCACACAGTTGTTTTTTCACATTTTATAACTATTTCTTTACATTTCATCTTGAATAAATAAAATCATATCTATGTAATAAACATTCATAAATAAAAACACATTTAATTCATGAAGAAATGTCCGCTGCTGATCTATCTGACACGGTTCTGTGTGTTGCGGTTCTGTCTGCAGCGGTTCTGTCCGCCCCTCTAAATGTATTTCTTCTATCTGAAAAAACAAAGACTTTTGTACTTAAATTCATGGACTCCAGATTTCTAAAATGTAAAATAGAATCAAAGATAGTTTATTGGAAAATATGCTTGAAGACCTGATCAACAGATCACTGTTTAGAATTCAAATAAATATCCTCATTTACTGTAAATTGTTTATATTACTCTGTTTCAGTTTGAGTAGCATGAATTTTTTTTCTTTGGGAGTTAACATCCTAAACACATCAACTTTTTTTTATTTTTGCCTATCTTTTAGATTATTTTGATTTAAACTTTTATTTTGTGTGATTCTCTCTCTTGTTTTTCGTATTCATTTGTGAAATTAACCTTTTGTCAGTTTTAACTGTTCATTCCTGTTTGTTTTTTTGATCGTTTCTGAGGTTTCTGCTTGTTTTTAGAATAAGGTTTAAACTTTTAATTGTCCCAAAAAAGACAGTTTATATTCCCAAAAGTATCAGCTCACACCTGAACTGAAGTGCTGTCCCTTTCTTAACCCGTAGAGTTCAATGAGGTCGTCCACCTTTTGCAGCTTTAACTCTTCTGGCATGGCTGTCTGCGAGGTGGAGGAGTGTTTATTGTCTCACTGAGACAGTTCCAGGCTGGAACTGACTGAGCTCCTGAGAGCGGCCCATTCTTTCACGTTTTGGAAAGTCTGCAGGCCTGAGTGACGATTTTACACACCTGTGGCCAAGCCGAGTGATTAGGACACCTGATTCTGATCATTTGGATGGGGGGCCAATACCTTTAGTGATATTACATGGGAGGGGTTCCTCCTCAGGGAGCAGCTTCAGCAATAGAGCTTTGATTTACTATTTCAACTTTAATATAGAAATGTTTCTGCATGTCTACATTTAGAATCAGAATCAGAAATACTTTATTGATCCCACACGTGGGAAATTTGTTTGTCACCATAGCAACTGACAGCAGAGGGAGAAAAAAAATTTATGAACAACTGATGTGGAAAAACGGCACAAACCAAAGGTTAACCATTCATCCAGATGATGCACAAGTATAATAAAAATGTGACCACAACTAAAAAATAAAGGAGAAAGAAGACACAGTCTATTGTCTTAGCCAGCCGCCTGAAGCGCCCTTCCTGTGCGTCTGGTTTGTCCCGACGTCCGGCTTCCCGCTGCGCTGCTCTGACTTCATCCAGGATCCCTTTCAGGAGGTCCTGCAGTCCGTCTGGAGGAAGGACGGTCTTCACCGCTTCAGCCTTTGTGTCCTCCTGAACTTCTGCAGGTTCTGGAGGGAACACAAAGAGAAAAGCTTTTCTTCAAGGGCTGATGTCCGAAACTCAGAGCTCACTGATCCTCAGGACCAAAAGAGGAGCAGGTGTCGCTCTGGAGCGGCAGGATCACTAAGAAGAACAAGACAAACAAAAAAAGAGACCCTGGTTGAACCTTCATGTCTGACGGCGTCCTGCTGAAGATCTCCAGAGCTTTGATCCTCCTTACAGCAGAAACCGTCGATTTTGGATAGATAGCCCACCAGCATGGCCTCCAGGACACTGAGCCACACCACGGTGAAGACAGAGACGCAGTACGAGGCTGGAACGGAGGTGCAGAGATGTCACAGGAGATGCTGAGACCACGTCCAGAGGGTGGGGAGGCACGTGGCAGCTCACCAATCATTGGTAATTTGTCTTCAGTTGAGGGCAGGATGTCGTTCAGGATCAGCAGCAGGACAGAGATGGACAGGAGGATGGTCACTTTGAAGCCCAGTTTCTCTCCACTGGACTCACTGATGAAGAATGAAGCCAGATCCAGAATGAGAAGATAGAAGAGCGGCAGGATCAGGTTGATCACGTAAAGCATGGGCTTCCTCTCCAGCCAGACCTGCAGGAGATCCGGTTAGACAGGACCTCCGGAGGATTCCAGCATTCTGCCGGGACTCGTCTGTACCGTGTATCTGAGTTTGCTGACGCTGATGTTCCCGTTGGATTGATCGTACAGGAAGACCTGCATGTTCTTCAGGTTCCACTCCCCCTGGGTGATCATGAACTCGTCCGACAGACTCGTGATGACGGAGCTGTTCCTGGCTGTGCCCAGTTTCAAGGAGCTGGCTGAGGAGACAGAGGAAAACTGTCCGACAAATGTCCATCAGCTTTCAGAACAAAACAACCCTGAGTCTGCATTTGTGTTACTGTCGAAGCTCGTGGAGGAGAAGGTGATGTTGCAGCGCTGCACGTCAAACGGGAACAGCAGGAGGTTCAGCTGGCAGGTGGAGGTCAGGCGCTGGCGTGTGGTCGTCACCGCCTCACCGCTGGACATGAGGATGAGCAGCGGATCTTCACGAATGCTCCCAGAGTCCGAGGTGCTGCAGAAGCAAAGGGAGGTGTGGGTTTTCTGCTCAACAAAGACTTTGTGCTGGTCAGGTTCCACCGGGCCAGAACCACACACCGCCCTGATGGTCGCAGCTGCATTGGATCCAGCACAGCAGAGAGGCTGGGGGGCTGGAACACCCGCAGGGTGGTGGCTCCAAGGACCAGCGTTGGTAGAGTAAGTCAGTAAATGTCATTTCTATAGCGCCTTTCACAGACAGAGGTCACAAGGTGCTTTACAGAGTAAAAAATGTATATATATATATTTTAATCTGTAAAGCACCTTATATATATATAAAACATAGAAAAACATAAAGGACAAGCATATACCACGTAAAACAGCTTTGCAAAAATGAAACGTTTTTAGTTGACTTTTAAAAGAGTTTATAGAGTCCAGAGAACGCAGGAACAACGGAGCTCATTCCAGAGTTTAGGAAGGTTCTGTCTGCTCTGGTCCAGAACCGTGTGGACGGACCATCAACAGCTTCTGATCCACAGATCTCAGTGCACCAGATGGTCTGTAGGGGGCGGTCAGATCACAAACACATGAACATAAGAGCTTTGAGGATCGGGGAGATGGGATCTGTTCTCTAGGTCCGGGTCAAGATCCTCACAGCAGAGTTCTGGATCAGCTGCAGACGAGACAGCTCCTTTTTATTCAGACAGGAAGCAGACTGTTACAGTCTAGCCATGTAGTAACAAAGGCATGAATAAGAAGTTCTAGATCTTCATATGACACCATTTTCAGAAACGGTTCTGGATCAGCTGATTGGAGTGCTGCTCCAGCCACAGATCTTTGTCAAAAATGAAACCCAAGTTTCTAAGGCTGGGTTTGATTGACAGCCTGGCCAAGAGAACCCAACGGCTGCTCAACCTCTGGTAAAGCATCATTGGGGCAATAACTAGTGTTTCTGTTTTCCCTGAGTTTAACTGCAGAGTTTTTACAGAGTTGTCGTTTTATCCGCATCAGGCAGCTCATCAGAGAGTCCAGTTTGTGTCTCAGAGGGCTTAAAGAGCAAAATAGCCGAATATCATCAGCAAAGAAATGGTAGGAGACATCGCTGAACTCCTGGATGATCTTTTCCAGGGGGTTCATGTATACAGAACAGGGCCCAGAACAGAGCCTTGAGGAACCCCACACAGTAAGTCTGCTGACTGAGACATTATGTGGTTGACACTGAACCTCCGACCAGATAAGTAAGAGGAAACCCAGTGGAGAACTGGCCCTGACAAACCAATCAGGTCGCTCAATCTTTGGATTGGGGGCCCCATATCATCACTAGGGGGTGCTAAAGGGACAGTAACTCTCACCGATGGGTTCAGCGCTGACTCTAAAGTAAGCTGGGTGGACGACCCTCAAAACAATCAAACCTCCCATCAGAAAGTCGCGCTCCTCTCAGACGTTAGACCATCACAGTGAAGATCTACTTCTGGTTGAACGTTGGATAAAAAAAACTCATTTCTAGATTACAAACCAAATCATCTCTGACTCCACAGCTGCCTGCGTTCTTCTACACATCATCCATGATGGATTTGATGGAAACATCAACACTTGGGTGGTTTGGAGGACCAGAAGGTTGCTTACTCCTCGTCAATGCCCACATCTGGGTTCCAGACTAAGGACTTTGGGATCGTCAGCTTGTCCATCCCACAAAAGTCGGAAGGATTCCAGGTCAGAAATTCGTTTTTCCAGTGCTGATCAAAGGAAAGAGGACAAAGATGAGATCATCAGTAAAGCACAGAGTCTGTAGATCCTCTGTTGGGAAGTCTTACTGTTTCTATCCAGATGTGGCTGGTGACCGTCTGACACTTCTCATCCTGCAGACAAACACAATTCATGGAGCTCACACACATCCCTCCTGCTGTAGAACATGGGAAATGTCCTCTTCACCTGCTAACAGGGTTTTCATTTTATGGAACAGATCTTTCTTTAAGTTTGAGGAGAAATGGGATTGAGTGGGAGCCAATCTTCACCACTTCTCGACTTGGTCCAGACTGACCTGTTGGCTAACACGTCGTAAAAGCTGTGGACTGAGCAGAAGGAGCCTTTCATGGAGCCACTCACCACATCCAGGATGCCGTACATCACCATGTCCAAGGAGACGGCTGTCGTGTGGTTCCAGCTTTGCACGGGTCTGATGATCTGCAGAACCTGACTGGGTGTTGTCAGGTTCAGATACTTCAGCAGACCATAATAAGAGCAGTCTGAGGGCTGACTGCCTGAAACACCAGCAGGAAACCAGTGTGACATCCAAAAACAGAGCAAAAGAATCCAATTTAAGGAGGCGTTCAGGGCCGTAACCGGGCCGCCGCGCGTCCGGAGGGCTGCCATGGCCGAGTGCTTCAGCTTCAGCTGAAAAGCCTTTTAAAGCATCCAGATGTTTGCAGACGTTCACCACACAAAGGCGCAAGATGGATGTGTTTGATTATGTGAACCAAAGAAGGTTCTTTGTGTTCCGAGGCCGATGACCCAACCATTTCTATTGTTGGAGCTGCAGCTGCAGCGAAAAGTCAACATCTCTGTGCGGGGAGAGCTCACATCACCTGGAGTCAGCAAAAGTCCTGCATGAGGTTCTGAAACACAAACGCAGAGATTAAGCTCTTATTGCAGAGCACTTTGTTCAGCCCTTAGTTTGTGTCACAGGCCTTTGTAAACACAGGTGGACCTGAAACATGCTGCCGAAGGACGCACACAGGTACACACACCTACAATGCACCTAAAAGCCAGACCTGAAACCAGCAACACAAGTGCTCCAGAAACACGGACCTAAAAAACACACGAACCTAAACCCACATGCACTAAAACACGTAGGGTTTAGTGCATGTGGGTTTAGGTTCATGGGTCAATCTAAAATGTCCCAAGGTGTGAATGTGACAGTGTGTGAGTGTGTGGTTGTGGTCACTCTACCCTGCAACAGACTGGCGTCCTGTCCAGGACGCCCCCTGGCTTTGCCTACAAGTGGCGGGGATAGGCTCCAGCAGCCCTGTGACCCCGAAAGGGGAATAAAACGGGAGAAGATGAATGAAAAAACTAAAACCTGTTCCAGAGACACGCCTAAAACAAGCAGCTGAGATGTTCCAAAAGCATGTTCCTGGTCTTGAAACGGGCTCCTAAAAAACTCCAGACACATTTCTGAAGGACACAATCGATGAAAACTGTGTTTTTAACATCTTCTTGCAGCATTTGTCTGATCATGGAGGACATTTTAAAAGAACATTAAGCTTAAAATTGCATTTCAGAGTATTTCTTTATTTGGTTTAATGCTATAAATCCTTCAATCAATCATTGTTTTCCTGTTTCTCTTTCTTTATTCTAGTATCTTCCACCATTCTTTGGTGTTTAACTCCTACAATTTTACAGCTATTTCAACCGTTCATCTATTCAAATGTTCATTTCTTTCAGCTTTTTCCAGCTGTGACTTCTGGTTCTTCAAATACTTTAACTTTTACAGGATTTCCAGGATTTTTGCCTCCATTGAAAAACATGGGGAATCCTCGGTGCAGAAGCTCGCTTGTTCGATACCCGGCTCTGGCATTTTTCACAAACATATCATTTTTGTTATTGTGCTGATTTCACTTCATTTCTAGCCAATTATTACCCTTAAAGTTTCATTTTCATTCAGAAATATACCATCAACCCCGAATTTTCTTCTGGAAAAGCAGCTCCTTCTAGTTCAGGTTGTTGTGGATCAGGAGCAGATGAGAAATGCAGTTTGAAAAAGCCTGACAGTGACGTAGAAGCTGCAGTGGGCGGGGCCACAAGCAAATGTCTGATGAAGTCCTGCCGCTCTGCAGAAACTATGTCCTATTTACGACAAAGGTTTTTAGATTTTGGCTAAAAACGGCGTCATCAGAATTCAAAGAGCATTTGGAACGCTTTGAAAAATATTACAACTTTAAACTCTATAAATATCAGGACCCTAAAGTCTGCCATTTGGGGTATTCGCCTGTAAATCCATCTTAAATTGGCTCCAGCTTGTTGAATTAGCCCGTATAGCGCCATCTCCTGGTAGACATGTTGAAGGCGGAGCCTGTTTTACGTGTTGAGATAAAAAAGGTTCAGTTTCAGGTCAAAAACAACAAAAGTCTTCTGCTGAAAGCAGAGCTGCTTTATTGGCTGCACTGGTGACATCATGAATTCACTCTTTATTGTTTAAATGCAAACATTTCATTTCAGCAGTTTAGTTTTCTGAAAGGATGTCATAGAATATGATGGATGTGACGTCCCAGAAGGCTTCCGGAGCCAACAGGCCGTCTTTCCACAGCTCAAACCTTCAAACCAGCGGTCTGAACGTCTACAGAGCGACGAGGAGCAGCGGCGGCTCCTGGAACCTCCCGGACGGAGGCGAGTCAGGGGTGGACGTCCTGGGGCAGCTGGAAGTCCTTGAAGGTGTAAAAGGAAATGTCCCCATAGTCCACGACGGCAAAGACGACGGGGACGTCTCCGCTCTGGAAGGCCAGCTGCTTGATGGTCCGCAGGTCTGGCACCGGCCCCTGGAAGCTGAGGAGCAGCGGGAGACCGTCACTTCTGAGCATCACCGGTTTGACCACGTTTAAGGCGGTTTGCAGCGACCGCGGCTGAGAATTTTAGGTTTTAAACTCAAATCCTGTCAACCTTTCTCTGAAATGAAAGACTCATCAATCAGAGATGAGCCGTTTGGCAGTAAGCAAGGGGGCGTGGATTCCTCTTAAAAGGTCAAAGCTGTTCTGGAGCAAGGCGACCCTGAGTCAACAGCGCTCACCTGCACACGCACATGCGCGCATACGGCCTCCCCGGGTTGCTCTTCTTGAAATCGGCCGCCGAGTCCGGCTGGTAGACGTTGAAGCTGATCCTCCACTGGTCAGAACCGTTTAACCTGAGCGGACGGCAGGAGGGAAATCTGTTTCTGCACAACAACGTCCACCCCCGTCAATAAACTGGCAGACATTGGTGTTTACAGTGACTCCCTGGCTGGTTTATTAACTATCTTTCAGACAGATCACAGCATCTAAAATCAGACCTTTTAATGTTACCTGTGGAGTGCCACAGGGGTCTGTTCCAGGGTCTACCCTGCTGTCATAAATCAATTATCTGCAGCAACACGAGGGTCATCCATCCGTCTTTACGCAGACGACACAATTCTTTATACATCAGGCCCAGAGGCAGTAGCAGCACCGTTTCAAGAGAGTTTTAACTCAGTCCAGGAATCTTTGTGCTCTTTGAGGCTCGTATTGAACTCAAACTAAAGTCATGTGGTTGGAAAGAAAAAGCTGTTGTCAGTCTTGGACATTTCTAAACATCACCACCTCAAACTTTTCTTGAACAGGTTCCTGAATACAAATATCTGGGCATCTGACTGGAAACCTGTCCTTCATTCTCACACCACAGAAGAATCAAAAGCCTAACCGTGTCTTTCTTCATCGCATGTGCACATCCATCACTTTGTTTGCTAGAAGACCTTGTTTTAAATGACCATCCTACTGATGCTCGACTGTGATGACATCATTTATAGATCAGCTCCTAAACCAGGGGTCTGCGACCTGCAGCTCTTTGAGCCCTCCATTGAGGCTCTCTGGTTAAAGAAAAATCAAATGTTTTTTGATTTTAAAAAGTAGCTGTTTAGCTAAAAAGTAAGCAAGTAGTGAAGTAAACTAACCCAAGCTCATAAACCACCAGTTAAAGGACGGTATGCATCCAGAAACGCAGCCATAAATCTCCATCCACCAATCCTGTGTTCATCAAAGTCGTACCAAAACACTGAAAGATTTTTGTGCTCAATATATTTGAGGCCAGTTAGCAAAATATGAATTTATACTCCCAGCATTATAAGATTTCAATTGTGCCTCATGGTTGGAAAAATACAGTAAAGGTCATTTGATGAGCTCCTTTTTATTTTTAGTTCATTACACTTTACATTTCTGGCTGAGATGCACCACAATAGAAGGATAAATGGATGTTTTTTTATTATTACTGCTGACATCACACTAGACTATGGAAGCATTTTTGTAGCATAATTAAAAATATAAGTCTGTACCAAAACGCTTTTTCTTTTTCTTCTTCAAAACCGCTCATTTCTGTCACTTAATTAAAAGGATTAAGAAAATGATTTTGAAATGAGATATTTCTAATTACTAAAGAACTTTTTGAAAATGAAACGTCAAACAGCATTTTCTTTATCATTAAGTGAAATCACATTATGGAGAATTCTCTTTCCGTCAATAAGCAGCAAACGACTGGAATGATGCACAGACTGAATCCTGGATGTTGGAACTAAAATGTCAGTTTTCCAGGATTCCTTTTGACTGAATAGTTTTCTTGATGTAAATTCTTGATGTGCTTTAATCTACCTTTGTATTTCTCTACTTTCCAGCTCGTTATTGTAATAACAATCTTAAATAAAGGTTTAAGGGGTTAATAAAGCTGAAAACTGAAAACCGTGACATTTTTGGAGCAGGGCGCCACAGCGACACGGTGAGGGGCGGAGTCAGTGAACATCTTTTATCTGCTGAATAACTTATCAATTTCTTAGAATGAATAATCAGGTGTTTGTGATTAGAGTCGGTGACAGAAACATACCTGGACGCGCCCTCCAGCAGGTGAGACGGTTGGAGGACTCGGAGTTTCTCCAGCAGCTCCGCTGCAGTGAGACGCCGGTCAACTTGGAAACATGTCACATGACCTCCCACAGCAGACCAGACTCACCTGTGGTGATGGGATGCGTTGGGTCATGTAAGGGCGTGACCTCGCCGCTCCACAGGTGAGCTGGTTGGCCCGGATGCCCCGCCCCTCGCCTCTCCAGGAGCTCCTGATACTCCGCCCAGTTTCTGCACCGCTGAACCTGAAAGAAAGTCGTACAGCGGCGTGAGCAGGTGGGCGTGGTCCTCTGCGCGTGTCGGTCAGGAGTCTGCGGCGCCGTGAAGTTGGCGTTCTCTGCAGAGAATAGCGTGACGCTCTCAAGCGTCTAACAGGAAGCATAAAGGTTCAGAGGTCAAAGAAAGGGCGTTGTGGGACTCGGACCAAAGCAGAAGGTCCAGGTGATGAGAACGCCATGCTTTCAGCAGAAAGGGGCGGAGACTAACCTCTCTGCTCCACTGCTGCATCCGCCTGCCTTGGACCTCCTCCCTCCTCTGCTCCTTCTCCGACACCTTAACCCTCCGCAGGTTGACCTTCTGCCTCCAGGAGGCTACGTCACAGACGCCCACGCTCAGGCCCCCAGGCAGCAGGGCGGGGTCTGGAGGGGCCACCAGCCCCTCCCCAGAACCCAGGTCCGGGAAAGCGAGGCCGCTGAAGTCCCAGCGTGAGGGGGCGGAGCTGTGAGTCCGTCTTTGACCTGTGCGCTCCTCAGACAGCCACCAAGCCTGGCCCCCGTCTTCGCCTCCACCTGCAGGGCTCCTGGGGTCTTTCTCCTCCGCAGGCGTGGGCTGGCGCCCGGAGCTGCACTGCCCCGCCTCCATCTTCTCCTGCTGTGCGAGGGCGCCGCTGCAGACGGCAGAGAAATGGCGTGAACCCCCTGCTGATCAGAGACTTTCCCCCCCTTCAGGCAGAGGTTCACCTGCAGGTCTGCGGCGGGCTGGAGCTCCGCCTCCTCTTCGGCGCCCGTCCTGCTCTGGCCCGGGACAGGGGGAGGTTCAGCTGTCGAGCGTACGGCGTCGGCTCGGAGCTGCGAGCACATGAACGAAAATGGAAACGAGCGTCCAGAAACGAGGAGGCGAGAAAAGAGACTTTCACCGCCGACCCCAGCAGACCGGAAGAATCCGCAGGCGGAGCCTCACTTCCACCTGCAGCTCCTCCTGAACGTCCAGCCGCAGCTCAGGTGTTCTTACCCGGGATCAAACCTGTGCACCACGTAGCCGAGCCTCTTCAGGTGTCCAAAGACCTGTGGGCAGACGGGACAGCGCTTAGATGGACCTGCAGACCACCGGTGGGTGGAGCAGGGTGGAGCGGGTCACCGAGGAGCACCTGAAACTGCTGCAGGGTCACCGTGTCTGCAGACAGGAACGCCTCGTACCCGTCCTGGATGGAGATGGGCAGGTCCTCGTGGAAGATCTGCACGCTCCCCTGCTCACACACAGAGAGCGGTTCAGGCGCCCGTTCCCTCACCTGTGCACCTGAGCCGGCGGCTTCCACTCACACACTCCATCAGGTACAGAGCCTCTTCTGGGAGGAGGTACTGCTTTCCGTCCGCGGAGAAGCCCGCCGTCTGCCAGAACTTTCCCTGCAAAGACGAGACAGGAGCGGCTGGCAGAGCGCGGGAGGAAGGCCGCACAAGGGCTTCGGAGCGAGAGCACTCACGGCAGGAGACTGCAGCTCCACCAGCCGCCGGCACGGCAACCACACGCCTTTCACCAGGTTTCCTCTGCAGACAGACAAGAGGAGGGACGCTGAACCAAAGCCAGCACCACAGTTCCTGATGCTAAAACTCTCCCAGTTTCAAGGATAAATGTGGAAAACCGACATTGGAGGCGAATCTTCGCCACAGATTTTCTGCTGGGGAGGCGCTGGAGCTCTGACCATCGGTGCCGCTGAGGCAGAACAGGCCTGATCTCCAGTTTGGTTTTATTTATTTTTGTTTTTAGCTTCCAGTAGAACTTTGGTGGTTAAAGTTTATCTCCATTCTCTGTAAAACACCCGCAGCTGCAACTTTATTTCTACATGTAAGAACCCATAACTGACAAAGTTGGGGGTTAAAGGTTAAAGCTAAAGATTCAGACGCCAACTTCAACCTCTGACCCTTAAGGAGTGACGGCAAAAAGAAAATAAAGTTCACTAAAACTGATGCTTTCTAAAAATAACAATCAACAAGCTGGACGCAGCTTTATTATCAGCATCCCGGTAACATTAGAGAGCGGATGGCTGAATATTCTGCATTATTATTAAAAGTATGTAGTTGTAGATTTAGATAAGTTAATTCTTCTCTATGAGTTCTGGTAAATCGCCTGTCCGTCCTGGGGGAGGATCCCTCCTTCATGTGGGCACCCCTGAGGTTTCTTCGTTTTTTCTGGAATCCGTTTTTTTGGGAGTTTTTCCTCACCGCGAAGGGGGGTCTAAGGGCAGGGATGCCAGTATAGCTTAGTCAGTTTGTTAGTTCATTTTAGTATTTTCCTATTGAACTCTTTGCATTCGTGATCCTTTTGAGTTCATGTTTTACTTCGAAGCCCATCGAGACGACTGTTGTAGTTATTTTGGGCTATACAAATAAAATTGAATTGAATTGAATTATTATTATGGTCCCAATGATTCCATGTTAGGGATGAAGACTCCATATTTTTGTCTGTTAAATGCAGCTTTTATTTTGAAGTTATAGGCTCTTCTTCTGTTTCCTCTCTGGATCTTCTCTGCGTAAAGAAACTTTCCAGGTATGTTTGCTTTCATGTTAGTTTTGCTGGTTTCAACTCAGAGCAGCCGCTTTCAGAAAGTATGACATGTGACCGAGTTTTCCAAAGTGAAGCTTCCTTTGGGCCGTGTTTTTTTTCTGTGTGGCCCAGTCACTGTCTCACGGGCCGGTACCGGGGGGGCTGCAGTGGGAACAGACGCCTTCGATGCGTTTGAAGGTGGCGTGCACTCACAGGCGCTCCACCCTCTCCTCTGAGACCAGGCTCCAGTGTTCGTCCAGACTCTGCTGCAGCCGCTGCCTCTGCTCCTCAGACTCGTCCGGGAAGAAGTCCTTCTGTCCTCGGACCGGGATCTTCCGACTGCGGGATCGGGCCGCAAACAGCTCCGAGGGACTGGAAAGGGCGAGAGACGAGTCCAAGATTCAAGTTCAGCTAGAAATCTTCGGTCCGACCTCTTGAAACGTTTTGAATTCTGGGTTAAAACCACGACTGAAACAGATTCAGCCTCTAGTGCTGCATGTCGTGTCAAAAGGTCAGAACTAAACCCACGCCACGGCGAGGCCTCATTTCAGCGCCGCGGGCCTCGCCGCCTGAGGACGGGAGGGTTTCATCCTCTGTGGAGGTTTTTAACAAACACCTTAAGACTCATCTTTTTAGTGAAGCTATAGTTTTTACTCGTCCACATGTTATAAGTCTTATTAACAATTTATTTGATTTATTTTGATTGTACTGCTGGGACGTGTATGCGTTCATTTATGTATTATTGTTATTAGTTGTAGTATTATTTTTAATATGTTTACTATTTTAACATCTATTTTTTTATATATTTGATTAGACTGAAGACAAAGAACAAGAAACATTTATATTTTATTCTACAATAGAATAGAATGTAACTTAATTGTACATAAATTGGTGATTTTTATCTTTAAAACAAACTTGAAAACTCAGAAAGAACTCCTGTCAATTTCACAGTTATGAATAACGTAAAACGTAGTTAAAACTAGTTTATAAATTTGAAACAATAATAATTTAAAGAAACAGTGTAAACCAGCTGAAATAAGGCAAATGCCTAAAACTCTTGATGAAAGGATTGGTTTTTATCTAAGTGTTAATCTTTTCACAAACAGTCATAGATTAAACCAAAGTTATTTTAGTGTGGAGAAGCGCAGCAATTAAAGGAAAATAAACATATATAAAAACAAAAACGGAGACGCTTGCTTTGACTTCTGCTAACCTGAGAACTTCGTTGTAGAAATCCTCGCGCGCGGCCATCTTTCTGTCCGCCATCCTGCTTCCGGCCGCAGCCGCACTCCTCCCCAGGGTCTTAGTGCCTCGTGTTTGATAAACATCCAGTACCTAAAGATAACCAGCAGAGGGCGACAAAACTAAAAAAAAGACAATTAAAAAAACACATGAATTCTTTATTTTCTACGACGGAGTATTAGGGCCACAAAAAAAAAAAAAAGTTAAATTATGAGATTTTAAGTCGTAAATTTAGGAGATTAAAAACTCGTAAATTTACGACTTTTTATCTCATAAATTTACGAGAAAAAAGTCGTAGATTAAGGAAAAAACACCGAAGTTGTCCGTTTATCGGAACGTAACTTGAAGATTAAGTATGTGGAGCCTTTTGTGAAGCTTCATTTCCGTATTATTATAGGTTTAAAACAAAGAGATTCTGAACCTTTTGGCGACTCAAAATCAGATTATTGTCAATGTAGCCGTCTTTCCGGGGTTCAGTGTCAGTAAAGCGGAGTTTCATATGTAAAATAAGGAGCTCAGAGACACGTTTGGGTGCAGATGATCGCTGCAGCTTTTATTCTCCTTTTCATTCACATATTCTGAAGTTCATCTGTCTGATTACATCATGAAGCTGTCATCCGAACACCAATGCGGAAGTAAACAGTGTTACATACGCCTCCTCCTGCAGATGAAATGTCCTGTTTCAGCATAAAACAATAAAGAGGAATGAAAATTGTCTTCTATATTAGCTTTAGAACATTGAAAATGCCAAAAAAAGTGCTCCTCCTTTTGTGTGACGGAAGCGTCACACAGACATAGAGATCTTGTCTTTGGTGGAGGAAGAAAGGATTCAAGCGGACAACTGCGGGGACACCCGATGGCTTCATCGGGCTGCAGAGATCCTGCAAACCAACCATCAATAAATAAAACTTTAATGAATCGTAAATCAAACAAATAAGCTTCCAGACATTTGGAACGTTATCAATAAACATTCAGCTCACCTGTTCAACAAAGTTTAGTCGGTCTGCTTTGCTGCTGCACGCGTTCACCTGCTGCTATGCATATTCACTTCCACTGTAATCTCCTAAAATTACGAGTTTTTTTCTCATAAATTTACGACTTTTTATCGCCTAAATTTACGAGATAAAAACTCGTAAATTTACGACTTTTTATCTCCTAAATTTACGAGATAAAAACTCGTAAATTTACTTCTTTCTTTTTTTTGGTGGCTTTTTTTTTTTTTTTTTGGTGGCACTAATACTCCGTCGTAATTTTCCCCTATAAGCCAATACCTTGTTTTAAAAACGTTGGATAATTTGATTATATTTTACTTAATTGAAAATACCTACTATAATTTCTAATACATTTATTTAATAAGCAATTGACGATATTGTATTGATAAGTACTGTAGAGGTGACTGTGCAAAAAGAGATAATTAGTTTATTTACGGTTTAAAAAAAGTTGCTGATACTGCATTTATAATAGATACTGTCATTTTAAAAGGTCCCATCGGAAGGCAGCAGACCTGATTCCATCCCAGATGTCCTAACGGCCTCTTTACTGACAAAGACCAGAGCTCTCAAAGTAAATTCAAGTTTCAATAGCAACACCTGCATGGTAGTAAAGTTCTGACATCTGCACACTCATACAGCCTTCTCTCCAACACAGATTTTACATTTAAAGACTTCACTGGTGCTATTTGGGCTACAGTCAGTGGCTGTAATGCACAAACATTTGGTCAACATGGCAGGTTAATATTAATCTAGACAATGAGGACCTTTACTGCAACCTTCTACAAATAACATTTTTTCAGAATCTCCTGATTTTCTAAAGGGATGTGTGGAAAAACCTGTTGTTTACCAGCTGGCCGCATCACTTTAGATAGATTACATTACTTCTTGCTGACTCAACAGTCTTCCTTTGTATTATTAATAAATGCTTCTTGATTGTGTTTCTTTTCCTGCTGTCACTCGTATTCTGTACTTTACGTTTTTGTGTTGCTGGAGTTTGTTGCTGTTGCGTCTGGCGCTCTCTCTCTCTCTCGAAACCCCGCCGCCGCGCGCGCGCGCCCCCGCTCGGCGAAAACATTATCCCGACCACGCGCGTGCTCGGCGCGAGTCATAGGCGCGAGAAGGTATGTATTGACAAATCACGTGAAGGTTGGAGAGAAAAAAGACATAAACTGAGACAAACAGCTGCTCCCAGGAAGGATCCGCACTGAGACTCTCGGGCTCAGAGCCGTTTCATTTTGAGACCGAGACTAATTCGTTGGTTCCCGCCACCGTAAGAATTTGATCCCGTCCCGGTCCCGTGATTAATGGCAGTTTAAACGTTTAAACATTCAGAAAAAAAACATCCAGGTCGCCTAAAATAGACCTCTTTTCCGTAGACGTCAACAGGCACGGACGGGGTTCGAACCCGCGATCTTCGGTTTACGAGACCGACGCCTTACCACTTGGCCACCGCGCCTGCCATGAAAACGAGCAGAAATTTCCATAATTGTAGCGGATACAGATGATAACTGGCTGGATGTCAGTTCATATGTGTCATGATCATTTTGTTTGTACGAACTATTTTTTAAACTAGTAGATAAACAAAGTTAAAACTTAATAGATTCGTTTGTCAAACATCTTAGTTAAAATCTCCAACTTTTTAACGCCTAGTTTGATTTATGTTTGTTATTATTATCTTTATTTGGCAACGTAAGGAAATATATTTTTGTGTATTTTTTAAAGATTCGACACGATGACGCAGCGGAAACCCGGAAGTGATGAATCCCGGCCGCTTGTCTTACTGATTCTCACCGGAACATAAACTGCAACCATTTAAAAAAAATGTGATGACAGTCGCACGAGCGTACGGGCACGCGCGAGATTCTGAAGGCTTTATTTGGTCCTTATGCTTTTAACGCTTCTTTGGGTGTAAGTACTTTCGTTGTTACGGAAAGAAAGCCACAGCTGATGCTAGCTAGCAAACATGCTAGCTTGCTATTGGAAATAATGTTTGGTTCTGGAAAATCAGATCTTTGTGACGGAGTCCTTGAGAGCATTTATCGTTGACTGTTGTTTAAATAAAAACAATTATTTACGGTTAACTGCGTAACATTGAACAAGTTTAAAAATCGGAACATGGCGTGCCGTGGGGGCAAAACACTTATCCTTTTTTTTTCAAAATAACTTTATTTATAAAATCAAAAATGGAAGCACGGACAGAAACGAACTTCTTGTTAATTTGACAACAAGCATCAATGATTAAAAATAATACCCACCTAATGCTACTTTAAATCAAGTGTGTTACTCTGGGTGGGCCTGTTTGTTTCTTTGAGTTAGGAGACCCACAGTAATTTAAGATGCAGAGATTGAAAATATCCAACTCCTTATATGAGCATAAACTTAATAAACTCATTAGGAAGGAGTGTTGGTGATCATTTTTACGGAATGACCAGGACAGAGTTATGTATTTTATTAAAGTCCCATCTGTTCATATCTTTATCTACCAGTGGTCTATTATAATTATGCCTCTTTCACTAGCACATAGTTTCTGCAGAGTGGCAGGAGTTCATGAGAAATACACCTCTGAGTTGTGGACGGAACTGTTGGTGTGGAGCAATCCTGCCCCCACCTTCTCTTCATATTGAGAGCTCTCTGTTTACATGCTCTGCCTCTATATAGCCCCCTCACACCCCCAACCCAACTTTAGCGGTGCAACAAACTAATCCAGATTCCAGCTCAGACGAGGAAAACAAAGACGTTCATGGATCTATTGGTCTGCAGGCGGATGATCAGAATGGAGCAAAGCAGGAAGCTTGTGGCCCCACCCTGCTTTTATTTTATACCAAAAAACCTTTTTTAAACTGCACTTTCTTGTCTGCTCCTGATTCACAACTTTTTGAATAAAGAAATGCTCAGAAATGCATATTTAATTGTAAATTTCTAAATATATGTCCTTCATCATCAGAAAAATGCCACAAAAAACATTTTCTTTGGAGTAGGTCTCTGAAGAGTCTCATTTTGTTTCCACTCACATTTTTCAACAGGAGACAAGTGACTTAAACATACTTAAATTTGCAAACACAGGCTATTTACTTTAAGTGTTCTAGAAAACAATCAATGCTAGATCAAAGTTTTATGTTGACCGGCCTGAATGTGGAGCCTGAGCCATAGATGCTGATTGAATATCCATCATGTTATCACCTGAGTTTATAGATGTGAGGTTGAACAGTGCAGGACAACACACTGATCCTTTTCTGTATTCCAGGAACTCAGACCAGAGAATGAGGTCATTAAGTTTTTGGATCACAGTTTTGAAAACCAACAGGTCTGTTTTCTGTCTTTCCTGCAGGCCGTAGGGGAGGGGGGGGGGGGTCTGTGCCCCCCGCTCTGCCTCACCATGCCGCTGGTGGTGGATGCCGTGTGGGCGCTGTGGAGCATTGGGGCTGGGGTCTACGACTACTTCCACACCAGCGCCATGGAGGAGAGGATACACACTCTGGAGAACGTCCTCTCCATCCATCAGTTTGTGATCGCAGGCCTGTCGGCGGGCCTCATCCTGCTCATGACCTACATCCTCTGGAGAAAACACTGAAGGTGCACAGCCTGGTGTCAGTCCGAACTAGGGACGGCTCACCCTGCAGGATCTGAGGAGCCGACAGTTCCTGAGACCAGAGGCTTTGTTAACACTGACAGGAAATCGCCTGGTCCAAGTGCTGGACCCTCTGAAGGCCATCAACCCCGAACCACAGCAGCTTCTCAGAGCAGCCATGCACTTTAGAGCGGTTGCTCTGAAACATCTGTCTGGTGTGTTATCACATGAAGCGATGATAGGAAAACATTTACAAACGCATCTCTGATTGATGGCTTTTTTTTACGTAATAATGCATATTTCTACCATATTGATAAACCGGTTCTCACAACCTTATAAGAAAAGGTTAATTATGTTAGATGGTTTTTATTTTCATCCAAAACTCTGACACAAAAAACCCTGTAACTCCCAAATCCTTCATATTTGGGCTCCAAATGACGTCTGTAGAAACCAAAATGAATTCCTTCAGTGGTGTGTTGTGGTCCGGTGACGTTCATGTCGTCTGCAGACGACATTTGTTCATTGCACATCTAAGTGAAGTGCTGAAACGGCACAAACAAAGCTGCTTCGTAGCTGTGCAGCTGTTATCTGGGCCTCATCTCAGAGTTCAGGTTTGCCATGTTGTATGAGATGCTGAGATAAGGTGATGGCAACACGTTAATCCTAATAGTGTGGCTGCTTCTGTGTGGGTTATCCAACCTGAACTAACAAGCAGAAAACGCTTGAAGCACTAAAAGCAGGTCATGTTGTGACTCATTCATCTACTCGTGTTCACATATTTATTGTTCGGTTTTGAAAAGGCCCGTGTTGTTTAATGTGTCCTGATGTCTGTGTGACGTGTTCAACCCTCCAGAATCTGGAGAAACTGTCGTTTCTTTGTTTGCTGACGATCATGTCTGAAGTGTGGCTTCTATTAAAGGGAAAATGACTAAACACAATTCACTGAACATTGTTTTAAATGTGCAAATTTGCATTCAACATGCACAAGTTTAGGATTGTAACTACAGAAGAGATTATCAGAAAAGTATTTATGTAAAACATGTCAACACTAATCTGAAAAGAGTGGCTTTGAAATGCAGGGATGGTTTTAATCGCTCATCTTTGTGCATCAATGCAAATGAATTAGTTCTCACTTCAGTTTTATTATATTTCAAGTTCATCTGCAAAAACAATTGCGGAATCAGCTGTTAGTGCTGGAAACTAGCAGTTAATCAACAGGAAGTCCAAAAAAGTTATTTTTTATGCAAAAAAAATTAAGTAATAAGTGCTTTAAATAATTTATTATTTAAAATAAAATCAAGCTGCAGGAAACCGGGTTTTATTTTTCAAATCCAATTCTTCTGAAGGGAAAACCATGCATTTTCTGTTTTAAACAAAACATTGTTAATTCCTTTTTTTTTTTTTTAATTTTGCTAAACAAATAAACATGGCAGAATATGGCTTAACATTCAATACAATTAGCAATGTCTGTCTGTCTGTATCAAAGTAGCTTCCGCTGCAGTGGGCAGTAAAACCCAGCCACCCCTCCTTCCCCTGCTGTTTCTAATTTATACTTAAGCCAATCATCGTTGAGATCTCACAGATGGTGCGTGGTGATTGGTCAAAGCTTTTCGAAGGCGGAATCTTTCAATAACAGCCATCGTGCCAGCCGCTGTGTGCATTTATGAAGCTAAAGCTAAAGAAGCGGAACTTGGACATCTACGTCCTTCAAAATAAAATATGCATCAGTAAAATTAAGAACGTTTAAACGTCCTTATGTAATGTATTCAGCTTTGTTCAGAACGTAACGTCATTTACTAATATTCTAGATAGCATCCAAGTCGTACACAATTTAAATTCACAGATTATTTTAAAATCCACCAGTTGATTACCTTTATTGTGAAACTTGAACTAGATTTTGCCTGCTAGGTTTGTGTTGTCAGTCGCGACTCTTACCTTCGCTTGCGCTGGGTAAGAAAAATGTCGATTTGAATGAATAATTTCCCCACTTACTGCTTGTCGTTTAACGATAAATACTTTGACGCGTGGTCGCCGCATTTAAGTGAGATTTTATTTCGACCACGCTAGCTTGCGGCTAAGGAAGTTAGCCGTCAGCTAAAGCTAGCTCGACGCGTCCGCTTGCCGGAGGCTCTTCTCTGGTTTCGCGCATTTCGAGTTTGTTCACAGAATCCTCAACTGTGAAACCGGCTCAACTAAACTCACCCGTCGGGCTGCAGCTTCAGCCCGGGCGGCCATCGGAGGCGCTAACGGCCCGGTTCCGGCTGTGAGATGGGGGAGTGAGCCGAGCGAGGCAGCCGGGTTTTCCAGCAACAAGCTGCTGCCCTTTTGTTTTGACAAAGGAAGGGCTGCTCGATTTCTGTCGTTTGCTTCACTTTCGCCCTGCTTTGGGGGTTGCGGGTCCGCTTCCCGCTGTGCCGCGCGCAGATGGCTCCACACAAGCAGCAGAGCTCGGCGGGGGGCCACCCGGGGGGGCTCGCCGCTGGAGGAAAAGCCAACGGGTTCTGCCAGCAGTCCTCCGCCGTGACGGCTGCTGCCAGGAAGCCCAGCATGCAGCTGCTTCAAGCCGACCACGAGCTGTTCCTGCAGGCCTTCGAGAGTGAGTCCGCCGCAGTCAGAGCCGGAAGCAGCAGATGTGGACACTTTAAAGCCGCTCTGCTGCGGAGACCTGTCACACACACGCAGGCACGCACGCGGATCATGACTGTCCCGCGTGTCCACGTGGGACTGCAACACAACTTTACATCATGTCTAACGTTCTTAAACAAACACCCACAGCTCCAGAATGAGAGCATTATCTGATGATTATTGAGCACTAACTGTCTTCCAGCTTTGCTTTAGTGATCATGTTTGTTTTTCAGAGCCAACGCAGATCTATAGGTTCCTCCGCACCAGGAACCTGATTGCTGTGAGTTTCCCTTTTGCTCTCAGTGATTTTGACCCTAAATGTTTTCATGGGACGGTAACACGCCTCCTTGCTTCACATTTCAGCCCATATTCTTGCACAGGACGCTCACATACATGTCCCACAGGAACTCCCGGAGCAGCACCTGCAGGTAGGGGCCCACCTGCTGACGCTTTGGTCTTCCACACAGACCTTTGACTTTCTGTCAGCTGTGCTGCAATTTTTTTTCTTCAGCCCAGAGTGTGAATGAAGAAGCAGACGACATGGCGGCGGCTGTAGGTGGAGGCCAGCTCGACTGGTTACAGCTGAGATCGCAGAAGCGTTTTTCAGTTGAGCTGCTTTGCATACAGGCGCCGCACAAAAGTGTAGAAATGCTGCTGATGCACGTGGGATGCATGAATGCTCTGCCTGGGGGGGGGGCTTAGCTGCAGGTTAGGCTGCATTCTGTTTTGAAGAAGGCCGGCCAACTGTCTTACGTGTCTGAACAGAAACGCAGAAGTGGATTTCTCAGCAACACGGGGCTTTGAGTTTCAGCAAAATGTGAGAAAATTCTGAATTGTAGGTTTGTTATTGAGACACTTATGAGACTTGAGGGGATTTTTTTCATCTCTGCTTTGAACGCCATGACTTCTGATACTCGTCTTAGTTTCATTTGGTGCTGCAGCCGTGCACGCCTCAGTCACATGGCTGTTTGGGGGAGGAAGGAGATCCTAAGACAAAAAAAAAAAGGATTTGATGTTTCAGATCAAAGCCAGTATTCACTCAGAGACATCAGCTAAGTCTGTGTTCTCCTCAGAGAGCCGAGGCTCCTGCTGCTTTTGCTTTAGGCTGCAAGTAAATCTCCTTCAGTCACAGGAAGTGATGCTTCTCTGAAGCTTTCTGGAGTCCTGCTGCTGCTTCCAGGGACTGTAGCTTGTTCGGTTCTGCATCCCTGTCCCACATTCAGCTGCAGAACTACAACGTGATGCCTTTCATTCTGCCTCATGCACACCTGCAGAAACGCTTATTTAAGAGTCTGGACCGCCAGAATCCTCTGTTAAGGAAGCAGCACCAGCAGCTGCAGCCCAGCAGGCGCCACCGCAGATGTTCACCTCCCCATTAGTCGGTGAAAGACCTGCTCCTGATTCTGCCGGTGTTCTGAGCAGCTGTCACGTTCAAGAGAAACACGATTCCTGCTGAACTTTTAGGAATAAATGTGCTGCTTTCATCTCTGCAGGAAGAGTTCCAGAGTCGACAATCTGCTTTTCAGCGTGGAAAAGATGAGAGGAGAGCAGGAGCTTCAGAGGTGAGGGTTACATGTCTGTGTGCTGAGGTTTCTAGCAGAGCCGTTTGGGTGTCAGGACCTCCTTGAAGGACGTGTGCTTTCTCTTTTCTTCCAGCCTGACCTCTAACCTGCAGCTCACCTTCACTGGCTTCTTTCACAAAGCTGGTAGGTTTGGAACTGCAGACTTCCTCTCCAGACGCTTTCCGTCTTCTCTGACTTCAGCGTCGTCCCTTTGTTTGTTCAGGAAAACCGTCTCAGGACAGCGAGAACGAGCAGAACTCGGTGTCTCTGGAGGTTCTGCTCGTCAAAGTTTGCCACAAGAAGAGGAAGGTCTGTGTGTGTGCGTGTTTGTGTACTTGTTTGTGTGTGTGTGTGTCTCACAGTTTTCTCCTAGTTTTTTTTTCCAGCTTCCAGATGTGACGTTGCTCTCTTGTCCTGCAGGACGTCACCTGTCCAGTGAAGCAGGTTCCCACAGGGAAAAAGCAGGTTCCCCTCAATCCGGACAGCGGCGCCGCCGTTCAGGTCAAACTGGGTTCCCTCCCCGCCCTGCTGGTTCCCTGCTGTGAGTTCGAGCCCAGCAACTCCCACCTGGTCAAGTCGTACTCCCTGCTCTTCAGAGTGTCCATGCCGGGGTGTCCGACCAACGGAGACAATCACCACGGCCGCGGTGAGCACGGCACAGGATGACCACACAGGACAACCGCAGGACACGGGACGACCGCAGGACACGGGGCGACCGCAGGACACGGGGCGACCGCAGGACACGGGGCGACCGCAGGACACGGGGCGACCGCAGGACACGGGGCGACCGCAGGACACGGGGCGACCGCAGGACACGGGGCGACCGCAGGACACGGGGCGACCGCAGGACACGGGGCGACCGCAGGACACGGGGCGACCGCAGGACACGGGGCGACCGCACGACACGGGGCGACCGCACGACACAGGACGATGACACGACCCTGCGACAAGTCACAGGACGGCCGCACTGATCTTTAACTGTTTACTCCTGCCTCCATGTTTCTGGGAATCAACAGTCGATGTTTAGCTTCATGTGTTAACTCTCTACTGTCAGTTTAAATAAAGTTTTGTATCAGGTGTTGGAGACACAGACAACTGGATCTTCAGCATCCAACACAACCAGATAAAAGTAATCAACCAGTAGCCTAAACTCAGTAAAACAGTGACTGCAGGGAATGGCTGGGTCAGTAGTGACTCACAGCAGAGAAGGTCACCTTTAAAGAGGAAGCTTAGAAGAGATGTCAGACTGAAGTAGACGTGCACGGTGAGCGTGATGCTAGCAGGATGCGCACAATGGAGATGGGTTTAGGTGCAGGAGATAACAAATCAGTAGAAGATGCATCTACCAGGTTTGAAGATATTCAGTGAAACCGAATGTTTTCGAAACAAACAGCAGAAAAATGTCATCTGTAGTTCCAAAGAGTTTTCCCTTCATCTTAGTTTTCATTTTTGAATAAGGAGGGGGGCGTTCCGTGCAAACATTGGTGAATCAAATCTGCCAACAGATGCATCCAGATGCCAGCGTGAGGTTTGTGAGCGGCGTGGGATGGATGTGGATTGTTCAGAACAAGTTTCTTCTCCTGATTTGGTTTTCGTCTCAGATTTAGCTGAATGTCTTCAGGATTTCTTCAAACGCTGTAACATTTCTGTTTTGACTCCCGCTTTGTGACGGGTGCATGACGATGACGGCATGTGTTTCAGACTTCTCAGAGGATGCGGTCGGCAGGAAGAGGAGGAGCTCCTCTCTGAGGGAGGAGGCAGAAACCACCTTTGTGGCTCAGATGACGGTTTTTGATAAGAACAGGTGAGCGGCGGCGGCGGCGCTGACAGAGGAGGAGCCTCTGTGTTCAGAGGAAGTGAGGAGACGCTGTGTCTGTGCAGGCGGCTGCAGCTGCTGGACGGGGAGTACGAGGTCTCCATGCAGGAGATGGAGGAGTGTCCCGTCGGCAGGAAGAGGGCCACATGGGAGACCATCCTGGACGGGAAGGTGGGAACAGATTTACATCCTCAGAGCTGTTGATGCTCCTTCTGTTCAGTTTCCTAAGAAACCCCAAAAAGTATAAAACATTTCAAATGTTTTTTTTCTGGGAAACTAAATAAAAGTACCCAGCTGGGTTAAAAAGAAGTTTTCGTATTACAGAGTCTTTCTGTTTTCAGCGTTTGCCGCCGTTTGAGAGTTTCTCTCAGGGCCCCACGCTGCAGTTCCACCTGCGCTGGACCAGCGACGCCGCGGGTCGCTCCACTGCGCCTGTGGCCAAGCCTCTGGCCACCCGCAACTCCGACACCAACCAAGACAGCCGGCCCAGCACGCTGAGAGCAGCGCACGCGCCCGGTGAGCCTGGCTTTCAGCCCCGCCTCCTGTGGTTACACAGAGCATAGCTCCACCCACTTTTTTAGACCTCCTGCTACCTTCACAGGACTGCAGAAGGAAATGGAAGCAGAACTCCAACTGCAGCCATGTTTGTTCTTGTGATTGTTCATTTTAGTTTAAACAAGTCATGTCAGGTGACGTCAGACGCCTCACCGTGAAGCTGCAGTTATCTCTCTCGCCAACACGTGACATTTTCTGTCAAAAATCCATTTTAGACTCACGTTCATGCGTCGCTACACATGTTTTTATGACCGTATTTGGGCTTAACAAACTATTATAACATACGACATTGAAAGTAAAATCAGGGACTGTTAGCGACGTATGGATGGCGGCCCTTTTTTTTGTTTTAACTTTATTTGTATTAGTTTTTGTTACATGAAAACAAAAAACAAAGGTCAATTCTATGTGTTTCTTGTTTCCATTTGTTGTAAAGTGTTTCAGTGTGATGGTGCCTCCTGCAGTCTCAGTCTGTATCTTATAGTTTCTGTTGAATAGAAGTGGTTCTTCGTTAAAGTCCATTGCTCCTTTGATCGATTTAGTGCTCCAGTTCCTGGTTAATGATTTTTTAGCGGCTAGTGACAGAACTTTAAGTATTTGTCACTTTGGTGGACAGAGTTTCCAGAGATCATGTCCAAAAAAAACAGTTCTGGTTCCAGAGGAATTGGATATCCCACCCAGCATCACACATAAATCCATGAGACTGGTCCACATTCACACCAACAGCTCTGACTTGTTTTTAGGATGGCGTCCCTTTTCAATCCACAGAAGGGCCAACTGTTGGTGGCGCCCGCTGTGCAGCACCCAAAGTGACCCGTCTCATTTGAAAAGTGTTTCCATTGCAGTTTTGGGAAATATGTCAATTACGATCCTCCTCAAAAACCCTCGTCTAAGTGCAAACACGTTTTTTTTTCTTGATAAATGCAAATTGTCGTGTTTCCATGAGGTGAATTTATCGCAGTTGCATCATTTCTTACTGAGTGGAATCGCGGCTAACGGAAAGCAGACGACGGATCACGGATCTGCTTCTGTTGGAAGTTTTTTGGAGTTCCAGCCGCCGGACCGCTCTGCCTTTAAGGTGTCCTTTAGCTCCTTCAGCGCCGTTTTGGACTCGGTCCTGACTGTCCTCCTGTCTGCAGCCGTCAAAGAGTCGCCGAGCGCCGACGTGCACGCCAAGAGGGAGCAGGTCTCCGCTGAGCCCCGGCAGAAGCTGAGGATCTTTTACCAGGTCAGTTTTTGACCCGCCTCGCAGCCGCTCCCCGGCAGAACCCGTCTGACCCGGCCGCCTGTCCCGAGCAGTTCCAGTACAACAACAACACGCGGCAGCAGACCGAGGCCCGAGACGACCTGCACTGCCCCTGGTGCACGCTCAACTGCAGGAAGCTCTACAGCCTGCTCAAACACCTCAAGCTGTCGCACTCGCGCTTCGTCTTCAACTACGTGGTGAGACGCCAGCTTCTTCACGGAATGGTTGCGTTTCTTTCTCTGTGGTTTACGTTCATGCAGCCTTTAGCGTGTTTCCCATCATTCCTCAGGTTTTGTTTCGGCTTCTGCCGTTTCAGGACTTTAGAAATGAAAACTGGAATTTCCTGCTTTACTTTGAGCAAAGCTTGTGTGCTGATGAAAGCTGTCCCTCCCCCTTTAAATTGGTGTGTGTGTGTGACGCTGCAGCCCCACCCTAAAGGAGCCAAGGTGGAGGTCTCCATCAACGAGTGCTACGACGGCTCCTACGCCGGAAACCCCCAGGACGTCCACAACCAGCCGGGCTTCGCCTTCAGCAGGAACGGCCCCGTCAAGAGGACCCCCGTCACCCACGTCCTGGTCTGCAGGTACCACAGAGCCCCTCCCTCCCCGCTCCTCACCCCTCCGGTCAGGACTCACTGCCCCCCTCCCCTCCAGGCCTAAACGGGTGAAGCCGAGCCTGTCTGAGTTCCTGGAGTCGGAGGACGGCGACCGGGAGCAGCACCAGAGGACGTACATCAGCGGACACAACCGGCTGTACTTCCACAGCGACAGCTGCGTGCCGCTGCGGCCGCAGGAGATGGACGAGGACAGCGAGGACGAGCGGGACCCCGACTGGCTCAAGGAGAAGACGATGAAGGTGAGAGGGGGGTTGGCGGGGAGGGGGCCCAGGACGCGCAGCAGCTTTCTGATGAGCCAGGAAGGCCTTGCCTCGGAGGAAGTGGCGCCCAGCTGTTTCTCTGCTTCCTGCGGAGATGAGACGATTGAGAAGAGATTTGCTGTCAATCTTCATCGCCCAGAGAAACTTTCCTGAACCGATCAGACAAAAAGCTTCATTGTTCTGAAGAAGCTCTTGTTCTTCTTTCCTCTCTACTTTTCTTTCTGTTGACTTTACTCTAACACTTCCAGATTGGCGTGACGAACTCCACGCCACAATCACTGAAGTCTGCGTGGACGTTTCTGCTGCTGGTCTGTTGGCGTCGCTTTTACCCCCGAGCTCCACCGCTCACCTCTGATTCAAGAGGGAAAAAAGTGTTAGAGAGTTTACAGAAGGCCTGACGATTTTAAACAGGGGCGGAAATCTGAGAACATTTGGGGGAAAAAGCCGGTTTCGTGGTGAAGCGGTACTGAGAGCGGAGAAACGGCTCACTGCGGTGGGGTTCTGGGGTACTCGAGGAGGTTCTGTTTCCGCCCTCCTTCCATGTTTATTGATCCACCCACCGCCGTTAAAGGATGTTTGATCCAACGAAAAACATCCATTTCTTTAAAAATAAAAGGGACGACCTTCAGAAACAAAGACGCTCATCTAGAGCGACTGCAGTCTGAAAACTCAAACCCAACCAGAAAAAGGGGGAAATGCTGAGGAAGAGGAGGAATTCATTGCAGAATTTAGAATTTCCTCCTTAAAAATGAAAAAAGCAGATGAACCTTCTGCTTCCCTTTATCTCATCTTTAAGTTCTGGATGTTTAGGTTGAACCCGGTTAATGATCGAGCTGCTCCAGACTGCGGTTCTGTTTGTTCCTTTTGCGTTGTTTGGACTTGCTCCGCCTCTGGTTCTGGAAACGAGCCAAACGGCGGATCCGATCTGACTCCTCCTCTCTCCTGCAGCAAATCGAGGAGTTCACGGACGTCAACGAGGGCGAGAAGGAGATCATGAAGCTGTGGAACCTGCACGTCATGAAGCACGGGTGCGTGGAGCTCAAGCGCCGCAGCGCGTCTGCGGGTGAACACGCTGACTCTTCTTCCTGTCCCGCAGCTTCATCGCCGACAACCAGATGAACAAGGCCTGCCTGCTGTTCGCCGAGCAGCACGCCGCCCTGGTGGTGGAGCGCGGCCTCGGCCGCAACTTCCTGCTGCACCTCATCAGCATGCACGACTTCAACCTGATCGGCACGGCCACCATCGACCAGGCCGTGGCCAAGCTCCGCCTCCTGCAGAGCCAGGCCGCCCGGGCACACACGGGCGAGGATGACGAGGAGGAGGAAGAGGAGGACTGGGAGACGGCTGTGGAGTCCCAGCCCGAGCTGGATCCCGATCCCGACCTTCTGGGCTTCAATACCTGCAGCGATGAAGCCATCAACGGATGCTCGGAGCAGGAGGAGGAGGAGGAGGAGGAGGAGGAGGAGGAGGAGGGAGGAAGAGGAGCAGAGACGGAGAGAAAGCAGAAACTCTTTGGTTCGGTTCTGAAGTGAGTCTTGGATCACAGAACCTCAAAACCAGTGAAAGAGAAATCGCTCACTGGCAGGTGTGTTTGAGTCTTTCCGGAATCCCGACGCCTGGAATGTCGGGAACGCGGTGCTGGTCTTCATCATCGTGGTCTTCGTCACCCTGGTCTTCATCCGTGGACTCTGTGCCATCAACGACCTCTGCTATCTTACGGTCACCGAATCCAACTGTAAAAAGGGGGCGGGACTTGTACATATTTCGGGGGGTGGAGGTTTGGGTGGTGCTGCAAACATGGGTGCTCCTCTGCTCGGGCTTCACCCCAGGATGCTGCTGCGTCTGAAGTCTTCCTCGCCGAAGCACAGACGGGTGAGCCTCGGCCAGGCTCCGCCCCTCATCCAGGTGCCTCATCTAGCATCTTCAGATCCACAAACTTTCAGTCTGAGGGATCGGAGTCCCGGTTCTACCGAAACCAAGAGACTTCAGGTTCGGTTGTTTTTCTTTGAGACGTGAAAACTTTGAATATTGGAAAAAAGTTTTGTGGTAGAAAAATCCTTTGGGCAGAAAGTGCCTTTCACCTCCAGAAAACACCAGCAACACTCCAACCGGATCACAGATGGAGCTCGCCACACTTCTCTACCTTCAGGATATTTGCTACTTTTGTCCAACGTTTTTGGTTTGGTGCTGATCTTTGACATCTCCACACCTGAGATCCGTATGTCAGAACTCCAGAGCGTCGCCGGGCTCAGCGGGGCTTCGTAGTGCTCCGCTGAGCCGCAGCTTTGTTCCTCAGACACACTTGAAGGGACCTACTTGGTCCCAGAAGCTCTCTGAAACCTGACTGGAAGGTGGGTCCTTAAACACAACACTGACACGGTAAACTGGACTGAACTGGGTTTAAGGTGCTGGTTGCAGTCTAACCTGGAAGTTGCTTGAATGTGAGTCAGTAGGATGCTGCACTGCTCCACGGTTCTCCTCCTTTGGGTCAGCCTGCAGTGGATCTGAGGAGCAGCAGATCTTCATCATCATCATCATTCAGAAACGACCCTGAAACCAAATGGGAGAGATTTGTAGATGTTCTGAGTCTCGTTGTCTGTTCTCTCCAGTTTAAGATGGAAGAATTTGGAGTTTGGTGCTGCATGTGGGGGGCGGCGACGGGCCGCTCTCACACAACCTCGTCTTCTATTGTTTTGCACGCAAAGGGAGGAGCCATGGCAGGAGGGCGGGGCTTCAGCAGAGATTCAAAACCAGAGGAACTGTGTTGGTCGTCATGTCAGGTTTCCGTTAAAAGCCAATGTCACATTTTCTGGGCATTTTCTTTCCAGTCCAGAACCTCTCGGTGCTTTGTGGGTCCAAGTTTTTTCCATTCATTTCTTAGAAAATATGTAATTTAAAATGTTTGGTGTGATTAAAAGTATTTTTTTCTGATTCCAAATGCTGATTCTTAAACTCTCCCCATAGTTTGTGCCTAAAAAACAAATCGTGATGCGTTTGCTGTACCTCTGACGGTGGGATTTTGGACTGAGGGACTGAAACTTCCATAAAGCTGCCTGGTTTACACAACTCGTCACGTCGGTGTGTTGTTTTTTATGAAGGCAGTTTAACTGCTGGGGCAGCTCTGATTTTCAGTTGCTGTTAAAAAAAAAACAGTTTCAGTGAGGAAAGGGTTCATATTACTTTGGTCTGTGTTTGTCGTCTCTGGAGCTGAAGCTCTGTCCACATTTAACCTTTAAACAAGTTTTTCCCTTTTTTTCCTCATTAAAGTTGATCCAAATTATTTTCAGCTCCGAAATGTATATAAAAAATGCATTAACCCTTGTGTGGTGTTCATATTGTTGTTACTCAGCCAGTGTTCGTGGGTCTGGTGGACCCGTTGCATGTTGTGGTTTTTAATGCCTCACAATCAAACACTTTGATGTTAAAATACTCGACAGATGTTTACCTCATCCAATTACAATCAGTATATTTGGTTAATATTTGCCCTTTACCTTTGTTAGATCACATTCATAACTCATTATTTAAAACGTGATAAAGAAAATCAATTAAAATCAAGTTATGAGTGGAAACAAATTTTGAAGTGAAGCAATGGTTTTCAAAACTACTGACTTTTATTTATTTGAACACAGAAACTGAACCCATTCAGGTGCACAACACAAGCTGAACACATAGAGTAAACCTATTAGTCTAGACACACACAGACACATCAGCCCCATTGAACACATGGCCTTCTAGCCACTAGCCTGTACAACACATGGTCCTGGCTGCTGACGGCCTGGTCCTGTGGCTGGGTGCTGATGGCTTCGTTTTGGAACTGGCTGATGCTCAATCTAAATAGTAAATGGTAAATGGCGTATACTTATATAGCGCCTTTCTTCCTACAAGGACAAAGCCCTTTACAGTCACACACACATTCACACACACATTCAGACACTGGTGGCGGCTCCGCTGCCAAACACAGGCGCCCGCCTACCACCAGAGGCAAGGTGGGGATCAGTGTCTTGCCCAAGGACACTTCGACTCATGGGCGTGCAAGGCGGGAATTGAACCTGCAATCTTACGATCATGGGCCAACCACCCGACCGCTGCTCCACGGCCGCCCCAATCTAATCATCTTCTTCAGAGTCACTGTCAGACTCTGAATTTTCAGAAATGTGATCCTCTAATTCTGAAACCTCTTCTGAATCGTCTCCCTCTACATCATCATCAAAAACGTCTCTCTCTTCTAAAATCAATTCCATCTGCGCAGAAAGTCTTTTGGCCATTTTGATCAGTTGTGATAAGAAACCACACTGGCAAAGCTATATTTAACGTGTCCCGCCTCCAATTTGTAGCAGATAAAGAGCGAGATATTAAAGATTCACGCAAGAAAGTCAAATGTCAAATGTGCGGGAGAACGAGAGCAAACAGAGTTGATTTTTGAATTATTCTAACAATGTTGCAACCTTGCGCGGGAACCGCAGGTGCAGAAACAGAACTCACATTTACAGTGAAACTTCTCTCTCTGCCTCTCTCTCTCTCTCTTTCTCAGTGGTCACACACACACACACACACACACAGCAGGCCCAGACAGGTGGAGGACAGAGTGTAGGTACATAAAACATCAATTTCCACACTTCTATTAGCCCCGGGTCCAGTGGACCCGAACATCTTATATGTAATAGAAATGTGTTGGGGGGGGTATACGGTGTGTGGTCATTAAAAATGTATTCTGATATATGTTCTTCACAGAAAATGAGCCAAGGCCAGTGAGTCTGAGTTTGAAAAATTTATTAATTGTATCATTTTTCTTTTGATAAAAAATGAAAACGGGTCCCACAGACCCGAACACCACATAAGGGTTAACAACCGAAAAGCCAAGATTTTGTGTCATCTAGTGGACCTAAACGGAACTGCACTCGAAGCTGCGCAGGCGCTCAAAGGTTTCCGGTTTTCAAAATAAAACGTCTGAATACACGAGCGTATATAACTTTTTTTGGGGGGGGTGGTGCCTATAGATGGACATTAGTTCAACAAAATCCCTCATTGATGGTAAACTCGTGCTTTATTCTATTCTAGCTGAAGATGCTTTTGGGAATTCTATTTTGTTAAAAATCTTAAAATAATTACAAAATTACTTTGAAGCCAGATGCGCGAACACGTATGAACACAGAAGTTCAGAAGGGAATTCATGTTTCAGGAGAATTTTGGAAAATAATTCAGTGAATGTAAAAACAATAAAAATAAAAACCCTGCAAAGAATCACAGATCAGAAAAACTTTATTGAACAACATGTTGGTGACAGTAACACTCATCAGTGTGCTGGCTGAATCCCCAGCTCTGGAGCGGTCCGGTCTCCTGGATCCAGAACATTTGTACCATCAGAGGAACCGGTTTCAGTCTGTCCTGCTCAGAGGTGAGGTTGGAGGACAGCAGATGTTCGGGGGGCTCAGGTCGCCACTCAGATGCTCTTCATCACCCTTTCAATGAGAGCGGACCTTACATGACACATGACCCTTTAGACACTTTTTCAGGACTCGGGGGGTCAAATACTTTCATTAAAAATGGAAAAAGCACGTTTATTTCAACTGTGGAGGATGATGGGGGGGGTCAAGAAAATCACTTCACTGACTGATTCCTTTTCTGCTTCTCCCAGCTGATCCGTGACGTTCAGGATTGTCGCTGCAGAACCTCAGATTGGATCCGTTTGATGAAGTTCTTCAGATCCGACCCTAAAGGACTAAGTTCTCTCCAGACGCAGCAGGACTACAGACACTGACGTACAAAGGAGAGGAAAGGTATTTCTCTGCAGCACAAACTTTATGGGTCGGAGTAAAAAAAAAGGTTGAACTTCACCGCTGTGCACCAGTGGTTCGCCCAGCTGCAGGCTGGAGCTGAAGTTCCACACAGGAAATGAGAGGAAGCCGTTCATCTGATCGTAACAAACCTGGATTAATGTTCAAGAGGAAAATCAACGTTTCTTTTGAAGAGGAAATGTTTTCTTGGACCCTTTAGGCTGCATATCATTCAGGTGTTTGTGTCTTTCTTTGAGGTAAAGTGATTTGTAGATTCTGCTGAGTCCAGCTTCCTCGTCGGAGAACGGCTGAGGTCGGACTCCTCCCTCCCAGAACGGGGCTCATCAGAACTCATCCGGATCTTCACAGTTTCATCTCGGGGCTGTTTGTGGCTCAGGAGGTCCGGAGCAGCAGAACCTGCCGCTGTACGCAGAGGAGGTCGGCTTTCTTCGGAACCAAAGGTCGGGCGACCTCACAAGAACAAATCCAGGCGGGGAACACAGATGATCCGCGGAAACGGAGGGTCCACTAAAACACCAGAACCTTCCATCCGGAGTGGACGAAGGAGCAGCCGAAGAAGAAGCAGTCCGTGGGCTGGTCCACCAGCCAGTCGAAGACCACCTCGCGGTTCCCCGAGCCGATGGTGACCCTCAGCTTGAAGTTGCCCCCGTCGCTCAGGTTGTTGTTGCTGAGGGGGAGCAGGGACACCACCTCCATGTCGAAGGTGACGGCGGAGCCCACGGTGATGGCGGGCAGCTGGTTGGTCATCTCTTTGCCGTTCACAAAAACCGCCCCTGAAAGGACAACAGAAAGTTGGACTGAAGGAGAGGGGGGGGTCACTGTGCCCTCAACTGGTCGTCATGACAACCGCTCCTTCCACATCACATGTCAGGTAAAAGAGAGAGAGCAGGGGAACTGCTTCCGACAGAAATGACGGTGAAGGTCCCGAGCAGAACCTCTCAGAACCTTCCAGTCCGGTTCCCCCGTCTTCCTCATCCTTTGATGAAGACGCTAACGGTCCAGCTGAAGCTCCTCACCGTTGGTGGAGATGCAGACGGCCCCCTCCCTCTGGAACGACTCCTCCTCCTTACTGTCGATGGACACGCCCACACTGTCCCGCCCGTCCACCTGGCCCGCCGTCATGATCCTGCAAACAGACCAGAGCTGCAGGTGCGGTCCAGCCAAAGCACGCGGACGCGCGGCGGGCGTACCTGAAGGAGAGTGTCTGTCCGCAGTAGTAGGTGGGGGCGCTGGAGTAGAGGACGGGGCAGCGGCTGTGGGCGGAGTCGTTGCGCAGAGCGATGTTCTTCCTGCTGCTCAGGATGTAACCGTCTGTCCCTGAACGCCACTCTGGGGAAGCAGCGGAGGGTTAAGCACCTCTGTGAGCTCCCGCGGGGGCGGGGCGGCGTCCACGTACCGTGCGGCGCCAGCGTGGTGTAGCCGGTCTGCGGGATGCTCCAGGGGCTCCACTCGGTACGGCCCTCCCCGCGGGCGCAGACCCGGAACAGGTAGTCCGTGTGGGGGTCCAGCTGGAGCACCAGGAACTCAGAGTCCCGACCGCTGAAGGCCTCCTCGTATTGGCCCCCGCCCCCGCCTGAGCGCCGGTACTGCAGCCGGAACTCCGCCGCTGCGAAGTCCTCGTCCACCTGAGAACCCCAAACCACAGGTTCCTGACCGTGAAGCCCCCCGTGCCTCCTCTCCAGACCCCCACAGCTGTTCGGTTACCTTACACCAGCGCACCAGGATGCCGCCCGGCCTCTCCTGCAGCTCCTCGATCTGGACAGGGGGGTGGGAGGAGACGGCGCCGTGGCGGGTCACCCGCTCCTTCAGGAGGTTCAGCAGGGAGTCGTCCAGCTGGGCGGAAACACACGGCACGTCCACCAGCGCCGGGACCTCGGGCAGGCTGCAGGACACACAGACAGGTTTAGGGAAACGGCGAGCCCCCCCTCCGCCCGTGGCGGCCTGACGGCGCCCCCACCTGTCCAGCTGGATGTGCATGGCCTTCTTGGTGAAGCTGCCCAGCTTGTCCTCTTTCTCGTCCAGGCCGGTGCGCAGAGCCGCCTCCCCTGCGGAGGTCACAGCACGTTTGTTTGAACCCGCAGCAAAGTGGGCGGGGCCGCAGCCGTTATGAACCCCCACCTTCTCGGAGCAGCTCGTCGGCCTGGCCCACGCCGTGCTCGATGAGGCTCTGGCAGTCGTCCAGGGGCTTGATGCTGTCCGCCTCGATGGCGTTCACCTCATCCAGCAGGGCGCCGAGCCGCTCCGCCAGCAGCCGCGTCGCCGCCGCCTGCAGCTCAGCGAAGTGCCTCCGGAGGGCGTCCCGGGCCTGACCCGAGCTGCCCCGCACCTGCAGCCCACGGGGAAGCACACCACATCAGATCAAACACACACCAATGGCTGAAAACGTTGCAGTTTGCTCTAAAATGTTTCCTGCTGGAACGAGGAGAAACTAAACTTCTCAGGTCCATGAAGACGGGGGGGGGTGGGCGGAGCCTAAAACCAGACCAGAGAGGCTTTTTTCAGTCCTGGTTTTAACACCCCAACATGGCGGAGCTGCTCACGTCAAGCAGGAAGACTTCTGCTTCTCCCCCCCAGCAGAGAGCATGTTTCAGTTCCTCCGTCACCCTCTGAGAGCGGGGAGGAAGTGGAGGTGACTGACAGCCGCAGTCGTCTCAGAGCGACGGCGGATCCCGTCCAGGAATAAAATACGCGGGAGGAGAGGGTCCGAGCCCGGCCGGGATGTTTTGGGAGCATGGAGCAGATGCTGCAGAGATAGCATTGTCTGCTCCTCCAACACACGTCTGCTCCATCCTGGCAGAGCGCCGCACTTCCTGGATCTCCCATCGGGGGAGGGGGAGGGGGAGTGGACCGGGAGGGCAGCGTGCACAACCTGTTTTCTGATTTTTCAAAAGTTTGGTCCCGACGGTCATCAGGAGAAAAAGATGATCCATAACAATAATAAAGTTGAATAAGGAAGTAGCAGGAAGCAGTTCTGACGGTCCAATCAGAAGCTGAGGATGGAGGAGGTGAAGTTCTCACAGAAGAAGCAGAGGCTCCACCCACACGGGCGCCGGCTGTCACCCACGTTATCATCGCCTTCCTCTGGTCTATTTTTAAAGCTTCGTATCAGCTGACAGTGAAGAGCGCCACCAGGAAGCAGGAAGTGACGTCATGTGTCGTCATCCTCTGACACGGTTTCGTGACGGACGGCTGGTTCCTGGACGTGGGATTCAGGCCCGGCTCTTCATCAGAACCAGAACTGGAGGAGCTGCTCTGGATGAGGCAGCACCTCCTCCTCCTCCTCCTTTGGGACATCTGCAGGAGGCGTTTCCATGACCTCAGCTCTCGGTTCTGATCCGCCTGCCTGTCGGTTCGCTGTCGCTCCAGACAAACAGGAAATAGCCCCAATGTTTACTGGGAGCAGCTGGAAACGGAGGCGGGGGGGGGCAGATGGGACGGGCAGAGAGGACACAGGCCCCCGTGGGGGGGCGGAGTACCTGTTTGCGGGCCTGGTTCAGGCCATGCAGGCGCTGCTGGAGCTCGCTGCGGTAGTTCTGGGCCGCTTCGATGCTCTCCTTGGCCTCCTGCAGCAGCAGGTCCACCTCCATCGACATCCTCCCCCCTCCTGAAGCACAGAAGGAGGTTCACTGAGCGGAGCGGGGGGAGGAGGTCCCCCGCCTGCAGATCCATGAAGATTCAAAAATGGTTCCATTTGATTCACACGTGTGTCTGAATTCCCACCCTAACTACTAAAAAAACTATGGAGGCCCTAAATTCTAAAAGCAGTTCAGACGCCACGCTCACTACTTTTGTTTTTTTAAACGGCGGATGTGACGTCATGGATTTCACAAAGTTAAAATCTGATTAATACGAGCGTTTTGTGACGATTATTCATGAGTCCACTGTCTTCTGAAGACAAAAACCTTGGTTTATTTAAAAAATACATTTAAATCAAAAATTTTGGCAAAAGATGTTCAGCAGCAATGCATTGTGGTCTATATTCACCAATCTGGTGAGCATCCATGTACACTGGCTTCTCGCAGAGACTTCTGGGAAATTTCTAGGGCTCTGGATTTTGGACAACAAAATGACAAACGCTCTATATAGCTCACTATATAGTTATATATAGTACACTATACAGTGTACTATATAGTGTGAATAGGGAAGGAATTCAGACACAACTTCTATTTATCAAAACCATGAATTGAACTTTTGGGGTTTTTATTTTTTACAGTCTATGTCAGGAGGAAAAAACAGAAATCTGAAAACTTCATGGAACCAAGAGACGTTTTTGACGTTTGCTGGAAGGTTTTTGGGAACCTGCAGGGTCCAGGCGTTCGCTCCACAACAAAACGACTGTCAGGCCTGGGATTTGAACCCCCGGCTGAACCTCGGGCTGCTCAAGAATCACGGATGGAGGACATTTTGTGTCGTGTGACGATGGATTTATCAGTTAAAGGTTTGCTCTTCAAGTGGGTGAACGTCTTAAGTCGTCTTGAGTTTTCTAACCAGAGATGAAGCTTGAGGAGGAAAAGTTACACGTTTGAGGGTTTGAGCCGTGCAGCAGCATGAAAACCGCTTCCTGGTGCAACAGCCGCTCTGCCACATCCTCCTGTAACAGCAGAAAACCGCTCCAGCACAGACCCACTGGCCCGAACCCCGCCCCCCCCAGGACAGAGTCCGGTTCGGGGGGTAAGGAGGGCTGGGTTTGGTTCAGCTGCTGCTGAACGTTGGAGGCACCAGAACCGTAAAAGGCCAATTGAACCGTTCCTCATCCTGAAAGCGAACAAACCGCAGGAAACACGCCTCGGGCTCCTCGTCGCACGCCAGCCTGAACGTGTCGGAGAGCAACGTCTCCGCAGGCAGAAGCTGTGCAGAAACGTCAGCCGTGGTTTCTGCTTTGACGTCTGCAGAACCGCCTGGAGGTTCTGAGAACCAGACCGTTCTGCTCCTGAGGCTCTGATCAAAGCTCCTTTTCTGAAACACACAGAGTGCGGTCGGACGCACTTTCGCCATAGCTAAACAGGAAGTGGCTGACAGGCCTCAGCCGTCCGCCGCACACAGCAGCGCACGCGCTCACTCCAGAACCACACAGTCCAAACCAGAGCGGATGGAGCAGAACCCGCCCCGGACCGTGTGAACGGAGCCGTCTGCAGCCTCTTCCTGCAGGAAGGAGTCTGGCTGAGATAGAGCCAGAAGATCTGCAGGTTCTGACCCGACAGAAGCCCAGAGGAGGTTCTGAAGCTCAGTTTACCAACAAGAAACATGAAAATTAAAGACGTAAATGAAACACAAACATCTTCTGAAGGTTTCTGCAGGATCAGAAGACCTGAAAATGAGGAACAGCAGAACCTGAGGACGTCGGCAGAACTCAGGTTCTGATGGATCATGACTGAGGAGAAGCCTCCAGGCGTCTGCAGGGCCTTTAGCACAGAAACTGACCGATCTGCAGGAAGCGTGTTTGTGTGCAGGAGCTCCAGCATCCTCAGGAGGAGCACAGCACCTCCTCCTGCAGCCCACTCACCTGTGTCTGACCTCTGACCTCTGCTCAGGTCAGATGGCACCGTCTTCACCCCTGAAGCCCCGTCATCCCTCTGGGGTCAGACGTGCGTCCAACCCTGCAGAGGTTCTGAGTCACAGACAGAGAGACAGAGAGAGACGTCCTCGCGCGCAGCGGATGTGTCCGCGCGGGCACCACTTCCGCAAAGAGCCGTTTTTGGCAGCGCGCACGCGCGCACACACACACACTGCCAGCCTCCGTCCTCGTCGATGATCAATAACTTTTATCAGAACGTAAAACTCTGATCGATCCGGTTCCTGGATGGATCAGACCGTTCAGCTCGACTGGAACCGAACTTTGTTCCAAAAACGGTCGTTTTAGTTCGAGACTCCGCGGGAGGAGCCTAACGGAACACAGAACCGGCGGAGTGCGGGTATTTTCATTCGGGGAAATGTTCGGGAAAGTTCGGCGCAAAGGATTTTATCTCTACGCGATCCGGAACCGCCAACAGAGCAGCTAATAGACGGAAATCTGCGGAGAAACAGACGAAAAATCAGGGTTTCGTAGGCAAACCAGGAGCGGACTTCAACACCCGGATGTTAGACTAGCTATCAACCAACAAAGTTCTGGATGGGTTCTGGTTTCAGCAGACTTCTGTCGACAGTTCCTCTCTCAGGCTGCGGCAGGGCTAGCTTGATGCGGTCCAAAAAAGACAATGAAACTCGGATCAGAGCTGCAAAACTTTCCCATCAGCCCCCGCAGCCGAGGTCAAACCAATAGAAAAACGTCCAGAAAGTTAGAAAGAAACTTACTTTAGTGCTTTCTGGGAGCCATCCCGTCCTTAAGGTGAGGATTCAGCTCCAACCCGCCGCCGCCCGACAAATGCCGAAGTTCTGCAAGTCCAAACATGACACTTCCGAGGCTTTAAGGGCAACAGCCAATCAGAGAAAAGATCACTCCGAGTGACACCAGGATACAGCCAATCGGAGTAGAGTACAGCCCTTTTTGCCCGCCCCCTTTCAGACAGCCTTAAACTCTTTCGGAGCTGAGTGGAGTTTTACCGGGTTGACATTCTTTTTCATCTTCCAATCCGTTATTCATTTTGGGGTCACGGGGCTGCCGGAACCCATCTGGGTCACTTGTGGGCGAAGGGGGGGGGGGGGGCATCCTGGACAGGTCTCCAGTGTGTCGCAGGGTCACCAACCCACACCCACGCACACTCATTCACACCTAGGGACAATTTATGTTGACCAATTAATTTAAAAAGTAGAAATTTAAGAAGTGAAGTATAATGAAACACATGCAAATGGGTAAAGTTTCTGATACTACTATTTTAACATTATAGTATAGTTCAGAGTTAAACATTTTATGTGATGTTAGTCTTCCTTAAGGTTTTGTTGATGCCTCTTGGCAGACCTTTGAAAAAGAGATGTCATCTCAGATAAAAACATGTTTCCTTTTAAGGAAATTAACTTTATGCTTCATAAATATTGTGAAATGATTAGAAGATCTGCGCGGCTGAAGCTATCCGGCTGTACTGTGAAGGTCTCACCTGTCACCTGTTTTCTGAAGGCCTGTCTACGTACAATCTGCGTTTTCCACCTCTGACGTGTCTGTCTTTTGTCATACATGCGTGATAATCGTAATTCATGGGTGTCTCTTGCCTTCGTCAGTCGCAGATGTCCGTCGAGGGTTTCTTTAGGTTTGGAGCTGTTCAACTGTTTTGAGAATTACGCCGCCGGTTCGTGCGTATTTACGCAGTTCATCCTCACCAGACGCGCATGACATGTGGCTTTCCACGACCGTCCCACGCGTGTCCACCTGCCAGGCGGGGGGGTCAGGTCTTTGGCGTGGCGGAATCCCGCGGATTCCGGGGCCCCCGGCATGACCCACAGTTGGGGAGGTCCGCCAGAAGGGGCCGGCGCGCGCCCCCCAAAGAGGACACAAACACGGAGAAACCGAAAGGCAGGTGACCTGAAAACAAGCCGACACTTCTGTGAAGACAGAAGAAGACAGCTGTGGATGATGAACGTGAACCTGGAGTGACTGAACACCACTGAACACCCGAGGAATCCTCACAGCAACAGCGATAACATTAAGATAATCAGCATTCTGCAAAAGCTTATAATATTACCATCTGAATTCAACTTGCAGCGCATCAAACCAGTGTTTTATTGCTTTAATGTCTTCCACGATAAAGTGAACAAACTCATGTTGACAATAACTTGTTTACATTAAAAATGATATCCCTTTTACCTATACAGGTATCATAGCTGAGTAGTTATTTATTAGTACTTTATTAAAAAAAAACTTTTGTTTTCTTTTTTTAGATCCCCTTCCTTCTCCATCTTTTCCCTATTTCTAACATCCTACTTTCCTCTCTTCATTCTGGTACAACATTGAAAGGTGTGCAAGCATAAATAAAGTTTAGCCTCAAACAAAAGGGGTTTACACAAAAATACACTTATGTGTCAGAAGATTCATAACCTCCTATAAAATCTGAAGCCTTCAGCTCTGATCTGTTTGTTCCGCTGTTGGACAAGTTAAAAAAGAGAAGAAAAAAAAAAGAAAGAAAAACTGTGATGGCAGTTTTTACTAAAAACACAATGGGGTCATGAGAGCAGCCATGTCGTTGCTTTAGAGACTCTAAAATAAGAGAAAATAAATATGTAATATATATAAATAATTCATATATTTATAAAACACCGATTTTATTCCATTTGAACGAAAACAAACGTGAAGAAAGCATCTGATTCTTATAAATGAGACATTTCAAATGAACAGCATCGTCCTCTGGCGGTTTGTTCCGTAATTGCAGCTATTCTCTTTTAATTTTAATTAAAACATTTATTAAAAATAATAAATTCCCTGAATCTAGACTCTTTTTCTCCAATAACAACCAGACTGTATTAATTAGTGAGGGAAAAGGTTCACTGTCCCGTCCACGAAAGCCCTGTTTTCTGTTTCCTGACTTGACTGTTTTTAAACTGACTTTCATTGTAGAAGCCCGTGATCAGAGCGCGCATGAGCAGTGGACGCGAACACCTGAAACTAAGACCTGCCGCTATCAGTGGCGCACGGATGTTGCCCCTCTGATCTGACCGACGCAATCCCCGGATTAGCTCTTAACCCGACGGATTTGTCGCACAGACGCACCTGATTCACTCGTCAGAGCTGACACGCTGCTCATTCATCATTGATCATCTTCAGGGAGGTTTTTCTGGAAAATGATCGTTTTTTGAAGGAAGTAATCAATAGTTGTGCTCGTGGAGAACTGCATTACGCGCACCTTTGGATGCGTTTTGTCCAGCTGAGCGCATCGAAGCCATGGGGATTTTACGCAGAATTCCAACATCCTGGCGTGTTTGGAGAAATGTTTCCCGGAATTCAATTTTTTCACCAATTCCCCGAGGTCCAATCATGAGTGACATTCAGGCTTCCGGTGGAGACCTCGCCTTTAATCCCTCGCTGATCACGGCGCTCAGATGGATTGCGTCCTGTCCGTCAGCCGGGTCACATCAGGGACTCGTCGGCTGAATTTCACCGCCATGCTGAGCTAGAATCATTTGGGCATCGTAAGCGACCTCCTCCGTCTGTGCCAACATGAGAAGAGCTGTGCTCAAAGAAGCCGCCAAGAGGTTCCCCTGGCTGGCCAACGTCACCTTGTACGGCTGCCTGTTCGCCGGCGGGGACCTCGCCCACCAGCTCATCGCTCAGAGGGAGCACATAGACTGGAAACATACGCGTAACGTCGCCATAGTAGCGATCAGTTTCCAGGGGAACTTTAATTATTTCTGGCTGCGCGCGCTAGAGAGACGCTTTCCCGGGAAGTCCGCAGGGATGGTTTTCCGCAAACTTCTGCTGGACCAAAGCTTTGCATCGCCTTTGGCCACCAGTGTCTTCTACACAGGTGAGAAGGTTTACGCACATTCGCCTTAATAAACCCGGAGAAAGTTCGAGACACTGAGCAAGAGCGCACAGTCTCTGCTGCTGCAGGAGGAGTGTTCCAGAAAAGTGTTCATCTGAAGATTTTAAAATGTAAAGAAACCAAAGAGGCCCCTCTGTCGAGGTTCCTCCTCACTCCAACGTCATGGAGACTAAGATAATAACTTAGATGATAATTCTCCATCTTGTGCGTAAAAGCGCACGGCGCCTGCCTGTCCCTAATCTGCCCGACTGTTCTCTGTCCTTCAGGGGTGAGCTTTTTGGAGGGGAAGGAGGACATGTTTGAGGACTGGAGGGAGAAGTTCTTCAACACCTGGCGGGTAAGAGAGGGATAAAAAATGAGAGTCACCTTCTCTTCCCTCGCGGCCGCTGCAGCTCTCTCAGATTAACCTACTTTGCGCCGCGCGCCGCTTCTGCACGGTGGACGCACCGACGGAGGTTCATCAGGACTGGAACCGGGGATAAAGTCCTGAAACATCAGCTGATCAACCAGGCGGACTGTGGATTCATCCTGTTCAAATATTTCATATTTAAATCAATTTTATTTTTACATGCTTTCAAAATGTTTGGAGGAAATTTCAATCAGACGTTTCGGGAAAAAATGTAAATTTTCTACCAACTGTGTTTGCATTTAGCAGACTAGTTTGTGAATGATTGACTGAATATCAGACATTAAACTCTGACATAAGCATTCATCTGCACAGCCCTAATCCGTAATTTTAATCCCCTTTCTGCTCTAAACCTCAGAAGCCCCAACATGGTTCTCCCGAAAATGCAATTCAAAAAGCAAAAATAATGTGCTTCCACCTTTGCATCCTCCACCCTCATGTCCTCCTCCTCTACATCCACGAACCTCCTCTTTGGTCCTCCTCTTTCCTGGTATCTCCAAACTCAGCATCCTTTCACTGATCCTCCTCTCAACGTGTCCAAACGTCTCCATCTGCTTCTCCACAACATCTGGACATCTGCTCCTCTGATGGATTCAGGACTGATCCATCCTGATCACTCCCAAAGAGAGAAAAAAACACAAACCAAAGCTAAATGCATCATGACCAGACAAACGTTGTGGTGCGGCCAACAGGGACAGACAGTCTGAACATGTTGGTTTATGATGAGGAGGAGTACTGATGAAGGTTTGATAGCTTCAAAGCTAAAGATCAAACTGGGGAATTCTATTAATATCCATAGAAGTTTGGGACGCATGATGTAAATAGGAAAAAAGGAGAAACACTTAGGTAAAAGACTGTTGTTCAATGCTGACCCAGGGTTTCCTGAGGCTGTGCTGAGACAAATATATATAGGGGGTCAGGTGCTGAGACAAAAACAAAGAACTCTGAGACTCTTATTGTAGAAATGATTGCAGCTTTTTCAGCCTGTTTCCATCTGACAAACACACAGACCCTTCTGTTCATTAAAACCTGCTGTCTTCTCCTTTCAGACTGGACTCATGTACTGGCCCTTCATGCAGGTAACACTGCTTCTATCTGCATCCACTCACTGTCCTGCAGTAGACGTCCTGTTTGAGATGAAATGAGGGTCAGAAGGTCAGGAAGCCCAGCTTCAACGTTAGCTTGGAGCTGCAGATTCAAACATCTGTCAGATCTTTTCTCAGAAGATAAGCCTCCCTGAATTTCAAGAAAAAGATGATGCTCCACAGCAGAGGAAATGTTAATGTACCTAATGGAGCCGAATTCTATCAGCCTAATTAGAAACCACAGAAGAAGTTTTGGGGAAAATGACTAGACATATTATTGAGATTGCTTTTATCGTAGATTCCTGATGTTTGACATGATTTCCAGAGCTCTTTGGAGCCTGCAGAGAGCGCTCAAGTTCTTTCTTTCTTGTTGTTCTTCTCAGTTCCTGAACTTCGCCCTGATGCCGCTCCACCTGCGGACGGCCTTCATGGGCTGCTGCGCCTTCCTCTGGGCCGCCTTCCTGTGCTTCTCCAGGCAGAACGGCGACGGCACCGCCACCGTGGCGCTGGCCTTCATCATGGACCCCAGGAAAACTCTGGAGGAGATGCGGGAGGCTCGGCTGGCTCGGAAGAGGAAGCAGATCCAGAGGGAGAACTGATGGGAGGAAGAGGAGGAAGACGCGGCTTCTGCTGCTCCTTCGGCTCTTGAGAAGAAGGAAGCGAACCAGCATCTCTGAGCTGAAAGACTAAAGACTCGGTGAAGGCTTTCTCTGTCTGTCACACGCACAAAACCGAGCCCAGATCCCGACATGAGCAGGAAAACCTCTCAGGTGAGTGACTCAGTAACTTGACTAAAGACAGAAGTCAGCTGAACGAATCTAAAAAGCTGTGAGAAAGATCTCGAAAAAGAAAACGTCCTTTTGACCGTCAGCCGGTCTGAGAAGCCTGAAATGACGAAAAAGGGTTTGAATGACGCAGAAAACGAATAATTTTTGTTTTTTTCCATGGAATTGGTGTTCAGTCGGTTCCTCCTACAGTTTCTGCAGAACTCTGACAGGATTTTGGAAGGTTGATGATGAAGCGTTTGAACATTAGGTCCAGCTCTGCCTGGAGGTCCCAGAGCTCAGCTTCTCCTGCTACGTCTTTAATCAAGACATTTAAATAGATAAAAAACAGAGTCCACGCGTCTGATGAAAGGACAGGCGTGCAAAGATGGAACATGAAATTAGAAACCTGAGCGGGCTCTGACTGTCGTCTGCTGCAGGTCAAAAACCCGAAATGACAGAGGACGCACTGAGGGCTCTCAGCTTTCCCAAAAGGCTCGGAGGCTCTAGAGGCTCAGTAATCCGTGTTACACCCGCCGTGCCTTTTCTCAGCCAGAAGGATTCTGCAGAACAGGTTTCTGGTTTGTGTGAAGCTCAGTTTGGACCTGAGACTGAAAGAACTTTCTCCTGAAGAGGATCTGAGGATGGAAAAGCTGTGGAGGTCTCACATCATAAGGTTGAGATTTCTCTGAAAAAAATCTCTTTCTTTTATCGTACAAACTTGCTACGTATGTTTATCTCATTTCTGACGGGACGCAGTGACAGATGACCACGTCATTTAGCTCTGCACCTCATCATCATCATCATGAAGTGTTTTTTGTTAGAAATGAGAGAAAACTCCCAGATGAGACTGAAGGAAGCAGCAGGGAGCTGCAGTCACACAGGTGGAAGCGCTGAGTTTTGGTTCCTGTGGTTGATAAACCTCCATCAGTGTCATTGTAGTGAACTACCTCACCTCCCCCCGCTGTCCCACACGGATCAGGGACCTCTCAGAGCTCCTCCTCTGTCATCGCCCTGCTTCCTGAAAGGGTCGTTTCCCAGAACATCCTAATCCCGTCCTCCTACTTGAACCCGAGACCTTACGGTTGCGTAACTCATTTCTCACCTGAGACCTGCGCTGCTCTGTGGGCCTTTGGGCAGCAGACAGGTCGGTGCTTCGGGACTCTGCAGAGCAGCAGGAGGCCTTTGGGCGTGAGAGGATAAACGTTAGCTGGACATCGGTCCAGCAGAGCGGTCTTGCAGCTCTGTCCCGCTCCGCTCCGTGAAGTGGATTATGACACGGCCACGCTAGAATGGGATTTAAAGAGGAAACTGTGTCACGGTAAGCTACAGAGGTGCTGAACCTGATCCACCTGCAGAGTGGGAGTAATGATAAACGGAGTAGGGGAACGCGTGTGGAAAACCCAGCTGATCACCGTTAGTTACCGGCTCCGATTTCCAACTGTCCAACCGGAAGATGATGACAAACAAAAAACTGGAGGAAACATTGAAGTTTTTTTTTTTTTACGTGAAATCACACAAATGTCTTTAAAGTTCGGTCGAAGAGGTTAAAACACTGAGAGGTGGGACGTGACGGTTCAGGCAGGGAACTTCAGAAGACTTTTGTGTTTCGTGTTGGAGTCTGAAAGTTCGCAGAGCTCTTTGTTAATTTTACTGATCAAAGATTTCCAGGACTGATGAAGACTCTGGATGAAGCTGCTCAAATCTCAAAACCTTTTTCATTGGTGGATCTAAAGAAAAACAAAAGATCCAGGATGGAGCCGCAGGATCTGCTTTTACTTTGTAACTGACTGAGAAGTTATGAAAAGTGTTGGTTTGTTTCAGAGGCTTTGAAGTTTTTATTCTTGACAAAATAAAGAGCCATCTGATATTTCTTTCCTCTTTCCGATGATCCTTTCTCCTTCATGAAATCATTCTTGAAGGTATTTTCTGTCTGTCAGATCTCTGAACGGATTCTATTTATGACTGTCAAAATAAAAGAATTTACTGTCATAAATCTTCTGTCCATTTTCTAAACCGGATGCTGGAGCCTATCCGATGCTGGACAGTTCTCCAGACCGTCACAAAAAGTAACACAACAGCACATACTTAAGGTGCACACACACCGGCTGTGTACACTTTCACTGAAAAGTCGATATGGAAACTTGCGTAGACCAGAATCTTTTGCGTCCAGAACTCTCATGATAGCGTGTTGCTTCATGTTTTTAAGTCTGATAAAGGCTCTACATACAAACAGCCGTTCATTGCTGCACCTGCCTTCGCAGCAGGTTTGTACTTGTGTGTTACACATGTGTGTTACACTTGTGTGTTACACCTGTGCATTACACCTGTGCATTACACATGTGCGTTACACATGTGCGTTACACATGTGTGTTAGACCATTCGTTACACTTCTGCGTTACACCTGTGTGTTACACCTATGCGTTACAAATGTGCGTTACACATGTGTGTTACACCTGTGTGTTACAACCGTGCATTACACTTTTGTGTTACACCTGTGTGTTACATGCGTTGCACCTGTGTGTTACACGTGTGTGTTACACCTGTGCGTTTCACCTGTGCGTTACACATGTGCGTTATACCTATGCGTTACACCTGTGAGTTACACCTGTGAGTTACACTTGTGCGTTACACCTGTGTGTTACACCTGTGCGTTTCAGTTGTGTTTACACCTGTGCATTACACCTATGTGTTACACTTGTGCGTTACACCTGTGTGTTACACATGTGCGTTACAACTGTGTGTTACACATGTGCATTACACCTGCGTGTTACACCTGTGTGTTACAACTGTGCATTACACTTATGTGTTACACCTGTGCGTTACACCTATGCATTACACCTGTGTGTTACACATGTGTGTTACACCTGTGCGTTACACCTGTGCCTTACACATGTGCGTTATACCTGTGCGTTACACCTATGCGTTACACCTGTGCGTTACACATGTGCATTACACCTGTGCGTTACACCTGTGCGTTACACCTGTGCGCTACAACTGTGATGACGCAAGTCTGTCACGCAAAGAACAGGACCATGACGCTGTGAATGAATGTCAGCCATTTTCTAAAGAGATGTTCAGGCCACATCAGGATCCCTGAGTTTGCTGATGACAGAACCCTTCAAGCAGGTTTTGCAGTGAAGGTCACAGCCTGCAATCTGCCGTCAGCAGACAAAACTGGATATGAAGCAAAGGCAGAGTGGATTGGTGTGCATGTGGGTGGGGGTGTTCGTGTGCCAACTGTCCGTTTGGATTAACCGGGATCAGATGCTCCACTGTAATCCCCTGAAAAGGACAGAGCTGAACCCGTTTCCTCTCTGACCCACCAGCAGGAAGCCAACGTGTCCAATCAGAGGCAAGGATGCTGTCAGGATGTCCTCCGTCAGAAAACATCCAAGACTATATGTTTCCAACATATTATTTTACCCAAGCTCAATTTAATGCAGAGACAAGTTATTTAGTTAACTTTCGTATAATTATGGCTAATTTTTTCATTCATAGGTGTAAATATGTAAACAAAAAAACTGTATTTTATGTTTTTCAGAAAAAAAAGGATTCTGTATGTAAATAGTATTAAATCCTACACTAACAGTGGAAACATGGTCACTTTTGAAACTTTAACAGATTCCTTTACCTTTATTATTTTTGTTTTATTTTTATTTTCTTAATCTGTTCTTTTTGTTGCTATTATTGTGGCTTTTTGATATTTTTGTTAATTTTCCTGGCAGATAAGAACATTTTGTGTTTTGTACATAGTGTGGACTGTCAGTATTTGGTATTTTGTATGGCAACATTTGTTAAGAAAGTTTACAAAGAAAAAAATCAACGTCCATCAGAAAACCTATGAGGAGCAGCAGGAGGACACAGTCTGAGGAGAACTCTGCCACAACTCTGATGAACAGTGGTTGGTTCATTTGCTCCAGGATGTGGTTCTTCTTTTCTCCTCATTTTTCTCGCCGTTTCTCAGACTTCCTTTTGTACCTTTTTTCATTTTTATTTTTGTGAAAAGTATAATGTTCTATGATGGGGCTTTTGTGGACCCAGAGAGGAGGAGAGTAAATGAAAAGAGAAATAAACTTTTTATTTTTTTCTGAATTGGCACATCAGAATATATATTTGAAAAGATTTACAAATTCAAGAAATATTTCTATTGAATAGATTACTTTTAATAATGAAAATGTATTTAAGCTTCATACAAACTAATTTATAGGTAATAATAAAATTACTGATGGGAATTTATTATGATTTTACTTTTTGATTTACTGTTTCCGTGGTATTTAGTTTCATCAGTTAATTGTGTGTTATTCACAAATATTCATTAACACGCTGCGCGCACATGACGTTCCTCTCCGTATGGATGAGATGTGCAGATTTCCCACGCCACGGGAAGGCAACACCAGTCTGCTGCGATCCGTCAAGAAGTCTAGACCTCGGCGGCTCAATGAACGCCCCCCCCCCCCGCCCCCCAAACTCATCGTCCATCTCTGATTGGACGAAACTCTTTGAGCCACCCATGTCGCTGTGATTGACAGGTTTTTCGACAAATAGCGGTAAGGAGCGAAGACAACATCTGATTGGTGATTGGTTGGAGGGTGTGAACAATACTAATGGCGACGCGCATTGTTCGACGTCTTCACGAAACAGAGAGAAACTTTTCCGACTCCAGGCAAGTTTTCTTCCGTTTATTTAGGTTTAAGTTCACCGGCGGAAACATTGCGATTGGGGTGAATTTGACAGCGGGCTATGGTTCGGTACTTTTGTTTTGGATGTTGCGTTAGAAAGAGTCGGTTTATGCGGGACCGGGGGCAGCGATGTTCCGCTCAGCCGCCGGGATTTAAACGGTTAACGCCGAACTCCGTTAGCCGATCAAGCTAGCAGCAACTTTTTTGTGTCAGAAACGGTTGAAAAGATTTCCCCCGGTGGTTCGGTTCGGTTAACAGAAACTTTACGAACAGCTGAGTTGAAAGAAACTTCGCTTCACTTCAGTTTTTTTTAGGACCCGAACTTTTTTCTTTTCTTTCGCAGACACATCATATTTACATTTTTGCTCAAACTTTTCATTCCTGTTTGTTTGACATCAGTGAGTTTTTGTATTTGGTGTTTCTCACGCTGTCAGAATCAATTTAATGGTTCTGATCTGTTGTGTTTTTTATTATTAATATTTATTTATTTATTTATTTTGGGTTCGCAGGGTTTAGCGGTGATCCGGCTCAGTCCGAGCTGGAGATGGGAGACCCGCAGTTCGAGTCCCCGGAGGAGGAGCTCCGGTTCTGGAAGGAGCAGGCCGCCAGACACCAGCAGACGTGGGTCCATTTCTGCATTCTGGTTCTGTCAGAATCATTTCTGGTCGTCCCTTCACCTGGATGCTGATGTCCAGAGGTGTGGTGATGGACAGACGGATGAGGTCCAGATGAGGAGCCTCTGTGGAGAGGATGGGTTAGGATGTCAGTGGGGGTGGGAGCAGGTGGAGGAACATGGAGAAAGGTGGAGAAGTGAAGGTCAGACAGAGTTTCTGTGAGAAAATGAGAGGAACTCCAGAGGGCCGGTGAGGCTACAGGGAGCAGAGGCGGAGAAGACGGTTTCAGAAGACGTGGAGGTTCTGTTTGGGACCAGGAATGGATCCATCAGAGGAACAGGTCATGGTGGAGGTTCTGGAGATCAATGCAGGGAAGCAGGTGGAGACGTTTGGACACGTTGAGAGGAGGCGCAGTGAAAGGATGCTGAGGAAAGAGGAGAGGGATGGATGGAGGGGGATAGTCGGCTGTAGCGCCCCCTAAAGGAGACGGAAGTCAGGAATGGGGTCTTGGTTACATCATCAGGACCATCAACCTTTGGGTTTGGGTTCATTACGTGTCTCACATCATGTCGACACTCAAAAGTCACAGATTGGTTCTGGCTTTGAGGTCGGAAACCTTCCTCTTTGTCGATAAGAGCAGAACTACTGTCACTTTTCCATTTTTCTTTGGTTCAAACATGTTTTCTGATCAAACTCCAGATGGAAAATGAACCCTGAAGAAATGAGGCGTCTCCTTGGAAACATTTAGAAGACATGAAGCTGCTTCTGTCATGTTTGCTGCTGCAGAATTGAAGGTTTTGGTCTGAAGCTTTAAATGGATTCGATGTTTCTGCTTTTCCATGAGACGTTTCTCTGATCTGGACTTTGATGGTTCTTATCTTCAGTCCAGAACGGCGTCATCGCTCAGGGCTGTTTCCACAGTGAGAGTCGCAGTTTTATTTTAGTTGAATGTGTTTTTCTTCATCTTTGGTTTGCTCTCTGTGCTGTTCAGACATTTCATTTTCTTTTATGTTCCGGTTTGATACGACTCTCACGGTTGTGTTTGGACTTTTGAAAGTGGCTCATTTCTGCTCCAGCAAAGAACTTTCTGCATGAACTTCCAGCTGATTCTTCAGAACTAGAGAAAACCCTGAAAAGATTCAGTTGAGCCATTTGGTCTCCACCTTCCCCGCTTCCCCCAAACCTCCATCTGTTTTCCTGACCACAGACTTCCTCCTGTTTGTCACTGATCCCGACTTTTGTGAACTAACCGGATCCTCCGACTGTTCTGCAGCGCGGAGGAGGCTCGGGAGGAGCTGCAGGAGTTTCAGCAGATGAGTCGGGACTACGAGGCGGAGCTGGAGACGGAGCTGAAGCAGTGCGAGGCCCGAAACCGCGAGCTGCTCGCCACCAACAACCGCCTTCGCACGGAGCTGGAAAACTACAAGGTTTGTTGTAGCTGCAGCTGCTGCAGCCGCTCACGGCGGCGTCAGGCGGCGGCTGCAGGTCTGCGAGCCTCCATGGCGTTTCGCTGTCAGATCTTCGTTTTGTAATTTGCATTTCAGTCGCTGAAGCGGCGGTTTAAACGGGGATTTTTCCATGTGCGTCAGCTGATAAAAGTGGAGTTTCACGGCTGCAACAAACGCTCCGAACAGAGGAGCCTTTCAGGAGGAGAGGAGCAGCTGACGACTCCCTCTGTGTCTGGAGGAGACGGCAGCTCCTCCCTCCCAGCGCCGCTCCGCTTGTTGTTGGTTCCTGCTTTGTTTGGACAGAAGAGCAGAAACACAGAAGAGCTGCATGTATGCGTGCACGCTCTCCACACAAACACAGTGAGTGTGCTCGCTCACTGTGTTTGTGTGGAGAGCGTGCACGCTCATCCACTCGTGTTCAGCTCTCCCTTTCAGGTCATTGTGCAGGACAATGAGGACGTCGGCTCCACGCCCTTTGTTGGCTCCAACTGGTTTGAACGGCTCCGTTTGGAGTCTGTGACGTCCACATCTTCTTGATGAAGAGCAGGCAGAAGGACACAGGGTTTCCTCTGAAGCTGCGTCACAGACGTGAGGAAGGCTTCGACCTTCTAACCTAAAGCAGAAACCCTCCCACAGGACCAGATTCGGACGCAGCTCCAGCTGTTGGTGGTAGATTTCCACTTCCTGTTTTCCTCTACAACACACAGACTCATCAGACAAAGCACCGAAGATGGAAATTCCCAGTTTGTGCTCACCTGAAGAACAGGTGTGATGGAATGATCTTCATCCAGCAGCGTTCTGACGAAGAACCTTCACAGCAGAACTCAGCTGGGGGTTTCTGCCGTCCTCTTTCAAAGCTTTTGTAGTCCTTTGTCGTTCATTTGTAGTTTGTGGGAAATGCGGTTCTGAGTCATGAAGCTCCAGCCTCACAGAGAACAGCTGTGAATAAAAATGGATGCTTGTTGCTTCTACGAGTCCAGACAGAAGAACAGCAGATCTTATCTCTTATCTGGTGGATTTTTGTGAACTGCCAGGAGTCTTTGTGCAGATCTTTGGAATTTCCTGAAACAGGACGTTTACAGCTCAGGAGGTTTCAGCTGCTCCTGCCGAGTCATACTTCAGCTCACTTCAGCTCCTGTCGGCTCTCCTGCACAGGTCCATTCTCCAGCCTTCATCTCTCTTTTCTTCACCTCTCAGGAAAAGTATGAGACGCAGCACTCTGAGGCCTGCCGGCAGATCTCCGGCCTGGAGGGGGACCTGGCTGAGACGTCGGCCGTCAGAGATCAGCTGCAGAAGTACATCCGAGAGCTGGAACAGGCCAACGACGACCTGGAGCGGACCAAGAGGTCCTGGTGGTTTCATCTGAGATGAAAACCCATTACAGAACGAGGTTTGGGATACGTGTGAGCGGATTTTAGAAACGTCTTTGTCTGTCCGTCTCCCAGGGCGACCATCATGTCTCTGGAGGACTTTGAGCAGAGGATGAACCAGGTCATCGAGAGGAACGCCTTCCTGGAGAGCGAGCTGGACGAGAAGGAGAACCTCCTGGAGTCCGTTCAGAGGCTGAAGGATGAGGCCAGAGGTGCAGATCTTTAGGAAACAGTGCTTGTTCTGTCTAAAAAGACACAGGAAAAGCTTCTCAGCTGACTGTCAGACAGCCGGGCTGCTCTCTGGCGCCTCCTGCTGGTGGGCGTTCCTCCAGACTAACCAGCGTTTGTGTGTCAGACCTGAGGCAGGAGCTGGCCGTGCAGCAGAAGCAGCAGGTTCAGGACAGGAAGCCGTCGCTCAGCTGCTCCGTCAAAGACCCTTTGACCCCCTCGACCTCCACCGGGCTGCCCACCCCGCCTATGACCCCCCCAGACAGAAGAGCAGAGGATAAAACCGCCTTCTCCAAGTCAGCTCCATCCTCCACCGTCACGCCGCCCAGACCCACCGCCTCCTCAGAGGACTTTTCCACGACGGCGCCCTGCACCAGCAGAGGTCTGTTCCCTTCTGTCCAGAACAGATGTGACCTTTCTGTGTTATCTGCTGGTTCCTGAACCGACGCTGATTTCTGGCTCTTTGTGTTGGTCTGCCAGGTGAGAGCCTTTCAGCCACGCCCCTCACCATGTCGGCCAGGATCTCGGCTCTGAACATCGTGGGTGAACTGCTGAGGAAAGTCGGGGTGAGAATGTCCTGGGACGTCTGATCCTTGTGATCTCAGCTCTGCTCACAGCCTCCTCAGGCGTTAGAGGAATCCAACCGCTTCCTTGTGTGTCGCTCAGAGTCTGGAGTCCAAGCTGACGTCGTGTCGGGAATACGTGCAGGAGCAGACAGCCCCCCGCAGGAACCCCCCCGGAGGAGTGGGAGCGCCGGCTGGACAGGGCGGCTCCCCCGACAGCCACCCCGCCAACGGGCTCTACAACCGGAGGTGAGGAGCGTCTGCCGCCGCACAGCCCCCCCCTAAAACACGCCTGACCCCCCACCTCTCTGCTTCAGTCTAGTGAAGAGGCTGGACTTCGGCGCCGGATCCAAGCTGCTCCTGTGAGAACATCCCGCCGCCCCATCCGTCCAGAGGTGGCGCTCCACGTGTGGGAGCCCCGCCTCTACAAGGAGCAGCCGAGATGGGATGAGCCTGTTGCCACGGAAACCCCAGATGTTTGAGTTTGGCCCACTTATGAACACAGCTTCTGTTTAGCACTTAGTTTGAACGTTGTGCCCTCTTCCTCCTCCTCCTCCTCACGTCCTTCAGCATGAAGACAACAGAAGAATTTTTATCGTCTCAAAAGTTTAGAGGTAGAGTGGGGGGGGGGGGGGGGGGGGTCTCATTTCTGCAGGTTTGATGCCGGACTATAAGACATATGAAGGATAATGTGAACTGTAGGAGGTTGCAGACGTTTACTGGGAGGAAGAACATTAGTTTGATCGCACTAAGAACAGAAAACACAAACCTTGAGTCACTTTTCTGGGAGCTCCGGACGCCGTGATGCTTCATTTCAGACGCTTTAGTGTCTCTTTCTAGAGGATGTTTTTCTGGATAAAATCCTCCTTATCTGTAAATGTGCAGAACCTCACTACAGTTTTGGTGCAAACCCTTTTCTTTTTTAGCTAAAGCAAAGTGAACGTTTGTGTTTTTCTGGAGGCCACTTTAGTGAAGTCAGCTGATGTGGATCCATGCGCTGCTGGTTACATCAACGGAAAGATGAAATGAATGTCGTTTTATAGATTTGTACAGATAATTCCGTCCACTGACTGCAGAAGAACTGGATCTCATAGTTTTTGCACATATTGTGGTAACGTTTTATTTAGTTTTCGTGGAGCAGAAAGGGGTAAACCTTAACGTTTAGAGGAAAAGTGTGTTTATTTATTTTTGTTGGGAGTTAAAAACGGACTCTTTTAAGGATCTGCTGCCCCCTAGTGGCCGTCCAGGCTTTCACATGCTGCCTTCAGGTGAATGAAAACCTCTGAGGACGGATTCAGTTGTGTGTTCTGTTGTGTAACTCAGCGAGTCAAACTGCCGTCCTGTTGAAAGTCTGAACCTGCTGTTTAGTTACTGAACATTTTTATTTAAACCTGAACATTTAAGCCTCTGGTTAAACTGTATTTGCTCCAACAACTCAGATTCATGTGACTGTGATGCCACATTTTCTTGTTCGTCCTCTAAGAAATATTTGACTGTTTTTTATTACATGTGAATCTGTGACTCCGCCCCTTTAAAGGTCACTATAGCAACTGCACATCCTCCAGGTCTTTGGGTGGACCGGATTTTCTTCCAAAGATGCAGATCAGAAAGATTTGATTTGATTCTGTGGGAAACACACTTCTGCCTTGGTTTGATTTACATTGATGACAAATGTGCAGCAAAAGTCCAAAAGGAAACCCGGACCTCCGCCTGAGGCAGAGACGAAGACCCGGATCCTCGGTGCCTTTGGGTCCTCCTTTAAACTGGCCGGAGGATCAGGTGACCTCCTGAAAGCTTCACCCCAGAAGAGGATGGGGAGGATGTTTCTGCAGGAACTCTTGAGCGTCGGACGTTCCTCCACAGACGCAGGATGGAGTTTGGTTTAGACTGGGGGGGTGTTTCCATGCTTTCACCTGGAGCTCTGTTTCGTTTTTACTTAGATGGGAAAGGTCACCTGAAGTGCTACAGATGTTTCCCGTCCTTTTTCACCTGCAGTGCTGCTCTGATGCTCCTCAAAGAGCAATAAAGCTGAGAAAAAGCTCCACCGACTGCTGTTGTTCATCAGAAGACGCTGCAGACACAAAGCTGTGGGGTCATGAGGTCACTTTATTCACATCTCATTTGGATCTGAGGAGTAAAATGAGTGGGCTTTTATTTTGAAGGACATCATTAAAACAGGAAGTACATTTTTAATTAATCTTATCCTTTAACTTACTGAACTTAATAAATAAAACAAAATTAAGTGTTTTTTTCATAAATTTGTCAAACTAACACATTTTTTCATTTTTAAACTTTTGATTCCATCTAAACAAATTTAACTTCAAAGGATTTTCACTGCCGTGATGTTTCTGGGGAAAGGCTGATGGACATCACTCATCAGTGGCGGGGGGGAACTCCTCCTCCTCCCCCGTGTAGTTGGGAGGAGACGGGGAGTTAAGCTCCTCCTCCATCGAGTTCTCCTTCAACCGGCAGGTGGTGCTGCCACCCCCCCCAAAGTTCCTGATGCTGCCACCGCCGCCGACCCGTTGGCCGCTGGTCAGCACTTCCCCACCTCCACGCCTGGGGGGACACCCGCCACATCAGGAGCAACAGAAAGAAAAGGAGGAAGAGCATTGTGAGGAGGTGCGGGGCAGGAGCAGGTTTCCAAAAAGGAGGAGCGTACAGGGACAGCAGGTGTAATCAGAGTGATGAAGAACTGACAGGTCTGAGGAAGACGAAGCTCAGAGGTGTCTGCAGACAGGAGGAAGAGGAGCAGGCAGAAGCAGGAGGAAGGAGTTTAAGGTCACAGTGGATCTCGGTTGTCTCTGATTTATCAGATATTTGTTGCAGAAGATCTCATTCTAAAAGCCGTCAGTCATCCTCACCATCATGCCTCCACCTCCGTGCTTTACAGTTCTGCCTCTACAGACCCCACAGTTTAAGTTGGGGCTCCAGATTACCTCAGTTTGCTCCTGAGTGAGGACACCTCCCTGCTGAGAGCGTCGTTGGCCTCCAGCGCCTCGTCCAGCTCCCTCTGCAGTTTCCTGCGTGCAGCCGCCACTCGCTGCGCCTCCTCCTCTGCCTCCTCCAGCTGATGTTTCAGCTGCTTCATGCGGGCGCTGCTCTTCTCCATCTGCGAGGAAAATGTGAGAAGGAATCTGTGCTGCATCATCCAGAGAAGCGTCCGGCCCATCGAGGGTTACCTGGTCTTTGTAGTCCTGGGCCTGCTTCCTCTCGTCCTCCATTTGGGCGGTCAGATCCTTCAGCTTCTTCTCCTTCTGGCGCAGATTCTTGGCGCTGGCTTGCCGCTCTCTGCAGGTGGAACACTGGAGTCTGTTAGTGGTCTTCTCCAGAGCTGGACTCTGCTGCCATCTGCTGATGTTCACCTGCTCTCCACCTCCAGCTGCTCCTCCGCCTCCCTCAGTTTGGCCTCCAGAGCAGCGACGGAGGACTTGAGCTTGGAGCGGGCCTGACTCTCCACGTCCTGAAGTTTGGCCTTCAGGTCCCGGGTTTGTTTCTCCAGCTGCAGCCTGGACCCCTCCCTGTTCTGAGAGGACGCTCTTTCTGCCGTCAGCTCTGCTCCCAGCTGATCCACCTGCACCACCACAAACCATCAATGAGGATGCGAATCCATGGGAACCCCTCAAAGCTCTTAGGGTCAGGTCTGCAGATTTGGACGGAGGCGTCTCTCTTTGCAGTTCCTCTCATTTCAAACATCCTAAAGGAGGAAGAGGAAATGGAAAAGGTCTTCCTCTGAAAGCGTGAGAACTGACCAGCTGCTGGCTCTTCCTCAGCCGCTCATTCAGGGTCTCCACGTTGGCCTGCTCCTCCTCCAGCTCCTCCTCCAGCTGACTGATTTTGGCCTCCAGGCGACGTTTTTCGTCTGACAGCAGAGACCTGGATGGGGAGGTTAGGAGTTACAGAACCACCAGGGAAGAGGTCCTGTCGCAGTTTGGACCCAAAACGTGAGATCTTCTGGGTTGTCTTATCTCTAATCTTCACTAAATTGTAGTTTATTCTGTCCCACAGCAGCAGCCGTCCTGGACCGAAGGATCAGATCATTTTCACTATTCTCCTCTCTGACTGCGCCTCTGGATCCTGATGAGCATGAAAGCCGTTTTAGTTCAAGTACTTCCAAACAATTACGTTAAATCCAAATGAAGACCCATCATGGACGGTGTGACCGGTCACTGATCTGTGTTGGCGGTGGGGTGTTGGAGACCTTCCTTCTTTAAGTCATTCTTAAAGGGGTCATGTGACCAGATTCTCATTATACAGTGGCAGATGCCCCTGCCCCTGATACCCCCACCCACACACACTGATATAACCCCACCAACTTTAACCTAAAGACATCCAATCCTTTCATAAAGCTCTGCATCTCCACGGTGATCAATCACCTCCCCGAGGAACCCCCGGCCACTTCCTCAGACAGCTCGTCTCTCTCCGTCTCCGCCTGCTTTCGAGCTCTCTCAGCTGCAGCCAGCATCTGGACGGAGGGCAGAAGGAGGACATCAGTGGAGTCCGGAGGAACTGAACCCGGAGGTGACGGAACTCACTTCCTGCATCTGCAGGATTTCTGCCTCCAGATTCTTGCATCTGCGCTCCGCCTCCCTGGCGGAGGCCAGGATCTCCTTGTGAGCTGCGCGACCTTCCTCCAGCTCCCTGTGCAGCTCTTTCAGCTGCCCCTGCAAGCACACCAAAGAATCACTCTAATATGTCCGAATTTAGGATGCAAAGAAGCTGCTGAGTTCCTTCACTTGCAGATGCTCTGACCTGGTTTTTGCGGAGCTGCTTGAGGGCCTCATCACGCCCCCTGCTGGCGGCCTCCAGCTGCTCCTCCGTGTTCTTCACCTCTCCCTCCAGCTTCTTCCTCGCTGCAGATGCCAGAGTTCGCTGCTTCCTCTCCTCCTCCAGCTCCGCCTCCAGTTCCCGCACCTCAAAAAGGTCACCAGGAGCCATGTTTGTGTGTTGTCCTCTGCCCTCAGATGTTTGCACGACAACCATGGAAGCAGGAGGTTTCACCTGTTTGAGCAGCTGCCTCCTCTTCTCCTCGCCCTGCTCCTCGCGGGCCTGCAGTTCACGCTCGTGCTGCGCCCTCAAAGCCTGACTGTTGACCTCCAGGCGCAGCTTGGCGTCTTCGGCCACCTGCAGCTCGTCCTCCAGCTCCTCCATCTGAGTCTTCATCTCCTCCACGAAGGCTTCCAGGCCTCGCTTTGCCCTCTCCAGGTCATGGACCTGACAAACATCAGACAAAATGCCCAACTTTAGATGAAAGTGCAGATCTTCTCCTCCATTTCTCTGAAGCTGAGGCTTACGCTTTTTCCCACGTCGTCTTTGGAGCTGATCAGATCTTCCATCTCAACCCGGAGGGCCTTCACTGTCCTCTCTGCCTCCTGAAGAGCCTCCTGTTTGTCCTCCAGCATCTTCATCAAAGCCAGCACCTTTGTCTCCTTCTCCCTCAGCTCTGCCTCCGCTCGATCCCGCTCCTCTGCAGACTTGGCTGACACGGCTCGCTCCTCTGCCAGCATCTGTGAGCACCAAACAGATGGAGCTCTGATTCTTAGTCTGCTGAGCAGTCGTCCCTGCACTCTGGATCCTCCTCCAAACCTGGTCGAACTTCTTCTGCTTCTTCTCCAGGTTGGAGACGAGCTGCCGCTGGGAGTCCAGGTCCATCAGGACGTCCTCCAGCTCCTGCTGCAGCCGGCCGCGGCTCTTCTCCAGCTTGTCGTAGGCTGCGGCCTTCTCCTCGTAGTCGCCGCTGGCCGCCTCCAGCTCACGCTGGAGCCGCTTCTTGCCCTCCTCCAGGAGCTCCACGGCCGCCGACAGCTCTTCCAGCCTCTTTTTGAGGTCGGACAGCTGACAGATGAGGGAGCAACCACTTTGTTAATATGGTGTTTTGACGTGAGCAGCATCCTAAAAAGATTTGGCGCGAGTTTTCTTTTTCCTGTGGTCAAGTTCACATCAGCATCTTAATGTTAGGGAAAAATGTTCCCAGGTTAGGATTTCTGAAGCTAAGGAGCTCAGACGAGCAGTTTCTCCGCTGATGAGATGAGATGTCCCCCGTAATCCAGCTGCCCGCATGACTGACCTGCACACTGAGGCTGGAGGCCTGCCTCTCCACTGCCTGTTTGGCCTCCATCTCCTCCTCCAGCTGCTCCATCAGGCAGCCCTTGTCCTCCTCCAGCTGCCGGAGGCGTCCAGACAGATTCAGCTTCTGACGCGTCTCCTCTGACAGCAGCTCCTGCAGCAGAAGCCCCTCGGGAAGTTGGTACTTGAGGCATGAAGGCCATGAGCTGTGGAGAGCTCTGGTCTTTGTGGGGCTTTCACCTGAGCATCCTGAAGCTGGGAGCTGATGCTGGAGGCCTCTTTGCTCAGCTTGATGTTCCTGCCCTCTGCCTCGTTCAGCAGACCCGTCACGCTGTCCAGCTCCACCTGGCATTGAGAAACAGATGCTCCTTACATCCATGTTTGGGTGATCAACGCGTGTCGTACAGATTCAAAAGCTAATAATGGAAGCTGCTGCATCAGCAGACTGCTGTCCAGAGGAGGTCTGAGAGGAGGGACTTAATGGTCATGAAGGTCCAGACTCACAGTCATCTTTGAGACCCGCTCTGACAGTTCGTTCCTCTGGCGCTCGCTCTCGCTGAAGCGCAGCTGCAGGTCATTGAGCTGAGCCTCCACCTTCTTCTTCTTCTGCTCCACATCCTGCTTGGTGCTGCTGAGGGCGCGGAGGTCAGCGCTCAGATCTGCCGCCTCCTTCTCCAGAGCCTGCTTGGCTTTCTCCAGAGCAGCTCTGACCTGGAAACAACCATGAGAGTGATCCTGTGATCTGGGATGAGCGGCCAGCGCTGTCCTCCAGCGAGCAGACCTTCTTGGCCTGCTCCAGATGCTCCCTGAGCTCCTCCACGGCCTGGCCGTGCTTCTGCCTGAGCTCCTGGATTTGAGTCTCATGGCTCCGCCCCTCGTCCTCCATGGCTTTCTTCAACATGGCCATCTCCTGCTCACGCTTCACCCTGCCAACACCACATGACCAAGCACCAGGGAGAAGTTCAGAGGAAGAAAGCCGTGAAGGCTCCTGCAGGAGGATCTTCTGAGTGAACGGATGTGGGAAAACTGGGTTCACAGACCGGAGCTCCTGCTGAGCTGCAGTGGTGTCCAGGCTGTCCTCCAACTCAGAACGCAGACTGTTGAGCTCCTCCCCGAGGTCTCTGCGGGCTGCCTCAGCTTTCCCTCTCGCCACCTTCTCCGCCTCCAGGTCCTCCTGCAGCTCTGCGAGCAACGCCTCCAAATCCCGCACCCGCTTCAGCGCCGCCCCCCGCTGTCTGCTCTCCTCATCCAGACTGTGAAAACGAAGATCACCGATGACTATCTGTCCGTCAGAAGACGGTTCTGGTCCTGGACCCAGGAAAGCTCCAGGAGATGAGACGATGTTTCTGACCTGGACCGTTTCTACGCATCAATTCTCCATCTGCGTCTCCTCTCACCAAGCCTGTGTGGTCTGAAGCTCTTCCTCCTTAGCCGCCAGCTGAGCGCGGAGCTCGGCTAGTTGCGCCTGAAGGTCGGCTTGTTGCTCCTGCAGGTCAACCAGCTCCGCCTCCACCTTTCTCTTCGCCTTCTCCACATCCTGACGAGTCTTCTCCTCCTTCTTCAGACGCACTGAAGTGACAGGAGAGCGAAGAACCAAAAGCACAGCTGGAATTCTTTTGTCAGAACTTCAAATGTTTCTCTGACACAAAACTTTGTTTGTTTTCTGCAGTTTTTTTCTAAAACGTCCCAAACTGAAGGAGGTGACTGCCTGCTGACTGACCCTCCAGCTCAGAGATCATGGACTCGTGTTTGCTCTTCAGCTTGCTCAGGTTTTTGGACTTCTCCTCCTCCTCAGCCAGGTTGGAGCTCATGTCGGCCAGCCTCTCCTCCAGAAGCTTTCGTTCCTGCAGACAGGAGCGTTCATGAAGGTTCTCCAGGATTCGCAGGCGGATCCTGACTTTTGATTCTACCTTCTGGAGTTTGTTGTTCTGATCCTCTGAGAGCAGGAGGTTCTCCTCCAGCTTCTTCACCCTCCCCTCCACAGCAGCTTTCTCCAGCTGCAGCTTCTGCCGGGCATCCTCCTCCTGGACGATGTGGGCTTCCATCAGCTGCAGAGACACTCAAAATGTACCCAAAATGCAATGCTTTTTGTCTCATCTATGGATGGGAGCTAAGCCATCAAAGTCCCTCTGACTTGTAACTCCTGCTCCATTTCCTTCTTCTCTTGCTGAAGGGAGATGCTGCGCTCCTCCTCCTCCTCCAGCCGGGCCTCCATCTCGTGCAACACCTCCTCCAGCTCCTGCTTCTTGGCCTCCAGACGAACCCTCATGTCTTCGGCCTCTGCGTATAGCTCCGCCTCCGCCTGGAGCTTTGCCTCCAGCATCGCCTGCTCCTCCACCAGCTGCAAAAAGGAGTTCCTGTCACTCCTCACATCTGTCCCAATCGATGAACCACAAAAATCAGCGTCACCTGAGAGTGTTTCTGGGTTATGTCCTTCAGATCGGCTTCAGCTTTGGCAGCTGCTTCTCTGACTGCTTTTAGCTCCTCCTCCTTTTGCCCCATTTCCTCCTCCTGCCGGGTCACCTGCAGCAGCGGCTTCACCTGAAACACAGGTGAGTCACACGGGAGCACCTTCTTAGATCTTTAATCCAGACGTTTGACTGGAGGAAACCTTGGTGAAGAGCCTCCACCACTGCCAGTTCCTGAGTCTGAGGTAACAGGCGCAGTTCCTCTGGATGACCTTCATGGCGGTCAGCTGCTGCTGACGTTTGCTGAACGCCCTGCAGAAGGAGTTTTCTCAGAAGGAGGCGGCAGCAGGCAGGACGTTTCTCCACGCCAAACCTCTCTTACTTTCTACCCAGGAAGCCTAACGCTCGCGCCTGGAAGGCGATGATGACCACGGTGAGCTTGAGGTCCCGCTCCTCCTCCAGCTGGGCCAGAACACCTGTCCTGAAGAACATCTTGCTCTGTCCGATTCGGTACAGATTGGGGTCCAGATCCAGGTGCTTCACCTGAAACAAGAGAGGAGGTTTGAGGTTCAGTCCGCACAGCGGACACGTGCGCTCCGTGCAGCTCACCATCAGGCCGCACGCCTGTTTCCCATCCATGAAGCCTTTGGGGATGGAGCCTGCAGCCAGGATCTCATACCTGCAAACATCACAGCAGCTGTCCTGAAAAGCAACAACAAAGACCGCCGACCACCAGAACGGCGATGGGCTTCAGGCTCGAACCCGAGGACCCGAGTGGAGCCGCTCGATGACGCAACAGAAATGGAATCCTCTGGAGAAGATTGCTTGAACATCACCTCCGAATAAAAAACTGACATTCCAGGTTTTACAGAAAACACAGTAATGGACGCTGCCCCACCTCTGCCTGAACTCCTGGAACACGATGCGATTCGGGAATCCCTGTCTGCAGATCCGAATGCCCTCCAGAACCCCGTTGCACCTCAGCTGCTCCAGAACCAGGTGGGCGTCCATCTTTCCTGCCTGCAGGGTGGCAGCAGGAAGCTCATGAGCGGACCGGGAGACGGTTTGCAGGACATTCCCCAGAGGCCACCTCCTACCCTCTTTTCGTGGTTGGGAATGATGCAGCGGACGAAGTTGGGCTGGGTGTTGTGCAGAGTCGCCATCAGTTTGCCCAGAGACTCCTTGTAGAGCTGGCCCACCGTGCGAAACATGCCCTTCTTGGATTTGGTGGACGTGGGAACGGAACTCTGGGACATTTTGTTGATGGTGTCCAATCCCACGACTCGATCCACTGACAGGAAACGCGAAGACTTTAGTGGGTGAAGCTGCAGAGGACAGAGGTGTGTGTGGAACAGCAGCACTGACCGTCCTTCCAGAGGTCCTGGATGAAGCCGCTGGAGGAGTTGTTGAGCAGAGCCGTCACGTTGTCGTTCAGAGGGTCCATGTTCTTGGTCAGCCAATCCGCTGCGTTGTAGTCCACCTTGAGGGAGGCTACGGTTTGTGACGGTTCCAGACTCACACAGGTTGAGTTTCCTCACCAATCCTCACCTTTCCTGCGTAGTGCAGCACCGTGAACATCAGCTTGTCCTTGTGCTGTTTGGGTTTGGAGAACTTGGCGTGAGCGCTGTGGGTGTTCATCAGCTTCTCCACGAACGTCGTGTCTGTCGCTTTGGGGAACCAGCACTCCTCGTCCAGCAGAGCCAGGATGCCGGGGGGGTTGTTCTGCAGGATGTGGAAGCACAGACACGCTCAGACGGGGGGGAACTTTGGTTCCTGTGGGGCTCAGGTTGCAGGGACAGGTGAGTGTTCACATTAGCCCCTCCTTCCAAGACTTTGAGACGTTCTTTAGCTCCGCCTCCAAATCAGCAGCTCATGGTTCTAAAGACTGGTTCTGAAGAGCCCCCCCCCAGCACAACCCTTTGCCAAACCAGGTGTCAGAACACTGTTTTTACAAAAGGTTTTCTAAAAGGAGGAGAGTCCGATGTTCTCTGGTTCTGTGGTCCTTAAGGGGCTTTAAGCCTAAGAACCGCAGATGATGGTCCATCTGTGGAGGTCAGAACAGGTTTGGAAGGAGGAGAACAGAACTTTTCAGAACCAACACACACGGCGCCGTGTCTTTGTCTACTGGGAAAAGTAGGAAGGGTTCTTCAACGGAGACGAACCAGAACCAAATTAGAACCCGTTCATTTTGATTGAAAAGGACAGCTGACAGGAAAGACATTTCTCTTCTCCTAAAAACTTTACAGAGTGATTTATTGAAGTGTTGAATCTTTCACGCCTTTCTTTTTAAACGGCTATTCCTCATCCAACTTTGCTTTAGTTAAAAGAATGAAAATATGAATGCATTTGCGTGTCGCTGGTTGTGTGTTTGTGTCTGCGGCGGTGCTGACCGGCCTCTCGATGAGCTCGATGCAGGGCTGCAGGTCAAGGCCAAAGTCGATGAAGTTCCACTCAATGCCCTCCCTCTTGTACTCCTCCTGCTCCATGATGAACATGGTGTGGTTGAAGAGCTGCTGCAGACGCTCGTTGGTGTAGTTAATGCAAAGCTGCTCGAATGAATTGTCCTGCAAACGACAATGTAGGAGAAAAAAGTCTGAAATCTGAAGCATTTAAATGTTTGGGTTTGTTTTTTCCCTGAGTTTACCTCAAAAATCTCAAAGCCTGCGATGTCCAGGATGCCCAGGAAGGACGAGGACTGCCTCTTACTCTTGTCCAGCGTCTTGTTGACTCTGGCCAGGATCCAGCGAAACAGGCGCTCGTACATGGCTTTAGCCAGGGCTTCCACGGCGAAATCCGCCTGAAGGTGAAGGAAGAACTCATGAGAACCTGACCTGGAGGAGCCCCAGGCACCGATGGACGGCAGTTCTGCAGTATACCTGCTGCTTCGTCTGAGCCTTCTGCACCACCTCCCTCCCCACCTTTATCTTTGGGGTGAGGATGGCGCGGCTGAAGTCGGTCACGTTGATGCCCTGCAGGTGGCACACCTTCTGGGCCGCTGTGGTTGGGGGCGGGGTGCAGGGGGAGCCGTCAGGAAGGTCTGGGTTAAGAATAGTCTCATCAATTTGAGGCTTACCAGTGTTGTCGGGCATGGTGGCCTGCTCGTTGTTCCTCTCCTTCTCAAACCTGATGTTTCCCAGCTGGAGCACCGTGGAGACCACCTTCAGCATTCCTGCAGGGGCGAGGAAGAGCAGAACTAACGGTCAGCTCAGAACAAACCAGCTGGAGCCCACAGAGGGTTACCAGAACCTAATCTCTCCTCCTGGGTGAAGCCCATGATCTCCATGGCCTCCAAGGTCTCCTCAAAGAGCTCGTCGTCCTGCAGACCGGGGATTTCCACGTGACCCCCCATCAGGAAGGAGTAGCTGTTGAAGTCCTCCAGCAGCAGCTCGTCTGCAGACACAGTTACCATGGTTACACAGACTGCAGCTTCACGATGTTCAGACGCCAAAGCATCTCTGAGCACCAAGAACTTCTCACATCACCAATGCTTATTAGAAATTCACCTATGAGTTGTGGGAGGGACTATTGGCGCATGTTAGCCCGCCTCCACTTCCTGTCACCCATCTGTTTACACTCCCCCCCCACACACTGTCTTACTGCCCCTCACACCCCCAACCTGACAGTAGCGGTGCAGCAACAATGGTAAAAGTAAATGGTAGCTAGTGTGATTTGGTGGAACATATTTTAAAAACTTTTAGACCATAAATGGTTCATTATTCCCTGCAGAGTAACCCCCCCCCCCCCCCCCCCCCAAATTCCAAACTTGGGGCTGCCTTTCTGAAGAAAAAATCATTTCAACAGCTGTTCATCTGACTTGAACATTCTTTTATGAACACAATATTGTCAAAAATCAATCAAACAAAACGATCTAGAGGGAGGTTAATGATCTTCTCGACCACCAAGAAAAGCAGAAAAGAAAGTGTTTTATTCCCTAAACCTCTGTGGGAGGGGCTCACCCCTCATCTTGCCCTTGGCTCCAGACACCATGTAGTAGAAGATGTGAAAGGCTCTCTCCGTGTTGGCCTGCCGGATGCAGCGAGACTTTTCCAGCAGATCTGATTGGTTCAGGAATAAACTGGGATCATTTTTTCCACAGAAGTCAAAACTAAACATTTGGCTTCCAGAAAAAGGATACAGGTGTCAATAAACGCCCCAACAAGACAGCCGGACACGTCAAAGTTGAGTTTGATGAACTTCCCCTGCAGATGACAGCAGCCGGTTTTCACCCACCGGAAACTCAAAGGTTCCCGCTTTCATCTGTCTGTGCTTACGAAGCGTGAGGAGTTGTCGTTCTTGATGGTCTTTGCGTTTCCAAAAGCCTCCAGGATGGGATTTGCCTGCAGCAGCTGTTTTTCCAGCTCCCCCTGCGGCCCAAAAACAAATGTTTACCCATAAAAGAGGGAGAACACGGACATGCAGTGCTGCACAAAGAGAAGATTTTGAACACTCACATAAGCCAGAGACCCGGCCTGCTGCTGCAGGAAGAGAACAGTCTGGTTAGAAACCGTCTCAGGACATAATTAGCTCTCAGAGTTCATGTCAGCTGGATTGGAAGCAGCGTCCAGAGAAAAGGAGGGAGCACGCCATTCATGCAGCTCACAGAAGATAAAAATCGTCTGTTGTCCTTGATGGAAAATTGGCTTATTGATTATAAAGATTCACCAAGTCCTGACGACTGTTTTTGATTTTCAGGAACGCCTAAAAAGCTCAGAGGCTGACGGGAAGAGAAAAGGCGACCGACACAACACAAAAAAACGCCACCAACTCCACAAACATCCTGAAGAACAAAACTCCTCCCAGTTTGATCTTTTCAACCGTCTTCTGGGAGATGCTACAGGTCCAAACCGGCCAGAACAAAAACTGTCACTGTCGTGAACTCTCATCCTTCACTGAGATCCTTCTGATTCTTGAATATTTTTATCTGCTTTTTTATTCTATTCATTGTCTTATGTCTCCACTTTTAACACAGGAGAACTCACTGCATCAAATTTGGCTCTCTTTTTTTTATTTTTATGATTTTATTTCTAATTTCTTGGCTGCTGTTAATTGCTGCTTCCCAATGCGAAAAAGTAAATAAATAAACTTTAAACCCTTAAAGAAAATAGTTTGATTCTCCAGAGTCAAGGGAACTGTTTTTAAATGCCATTCTTTGTCCAGGCATTCTATTCTATTCTATTCTATTCTATTCTATTCTATTCTATTCTATTCTATTCTATTCTATTCTATTCTATTCTATTCTATTCTATTCAGAAGGAAGTATAAATGATTCTACATTACATATAAGCTTCATTTTTTTAAATTAACTGTCAAAAACGAGGAGCTTTTGTTTGGGTTTTTGCAGGTCAGCAGTGAAACCAGAAGCCCCAGTGGCGTCAGCAGAAACACTCGCCATGAACCCGGCCTCACCTTGACCACGGCTGCAGCCACTGAATCCTGTTACGGCAGAATTTATGCCTTAAGGTTGGATCAGAACGTCACGACCGCAATGTTTCTGTGCAAACGTGGGCACTTACGGGGTTGATGTCCTTCTTTGGTTTGTGTGAGGAAGCGATGACAGCCAGGTACTGAATGACCTTCTTGGTGTTTTCGGTCTTCCCGGCACCAGACTCGCCTCTACAGGAGGAGCAGAACCGGGTCTCCTGATCAGATTTACTTTGCCTTAAAAACGGACACCTTTGCAAGTTTGCATCTGTCTTTCCTCCTCCAAAGGAATATTCTGGAGGTTTAGTCAATTTGATCAACACTAAACATGGAAGCATTTAGGGCACTTCTGTCTCCACTCTCAGAATTCTGATGGAAAACGGTGTGGACTCACGTGCACAGAATGGACTGATCCTCTCGATCTGTGGGGAGACACAGGAGAGCAGAACCTGAGCTGAAGCCCATCAGAACAAACGTCAGCGCTGAGGGAACACCAGCCTTAAACCAAGTAGCTCAGGGAACAATTTCTCTCACAGAGACGTCTGAAAACAGCAGGAGGTTCTGCTCAGATGGGCTCCATTCATGGCTGAGCACCGGACCCTTCAGAGTCAAACTGAGCAGAGGATTGTGGGTAATGCTTTAGTAGCTGTAATGACAGCTATTTATGTTATTTTGTCGTTCTAAAGTATTTCAATGTTGTGAGTACTGTGGACCAAGGGATCAATAACCCTGAAGATTGAAGGCTACAGATCAAAATGTTTTATAATTATGGGATGTAGACTATAAAGTCATGTGGCAAGAACCTGGGTGATAAATGGCAGCTCTGTCCTCCAGAAACAACCGAACGTTTCCTCTGGGCTGCAGCAGAGATGCTCACAAGTATATGTATATGACGATAAAAGTTTTTGAAGAAAAATCCTCAAATCTGCTTCAAATTCAGTTACAAGAAAATAAGAAATAATGAAGACTTGTGTCAGAACAGTCATGGAGCACGTTACCCTGCAGCATGTTCCTGTAGGCGTTGTCCGTGATGGAGTAGATGTGCGGCGGCACCTCATGCCGCTTCTTGCCCTTGTACATTTCGATGATCTTTTCAGAGTAGATGGGCAGCATCTTGTAGGGGTTGACCACCACGCAGAATAAACCAGAGTATGTCTGAGGAGGACAGAGCGCAGAAAAGCGTAAGAAAACTTTCATTCAGAAGTCAAAGATGTGTTCTCTTCTTTTTTCCTACTAAGAACAGTGAGATGGTAGGGAATTAGGTCCAATCTAAAAGCCTGAAAGGAGGTTCCTTACGTAGATCAGGCTGGAGAAATATCGTTCTCGTAGGTTCTGAAGGACTGAGGCTTCATTGAGGAAGGTGAGAGCAGCCATGTCTTCCACTTTACTGAACTTGGGAGGGTTCATTTTCTGGATGTCGTCTTTGCTCACCGTCACCTTCTGACCGTTGGAGAGTTCCACCAGCACCTGCAGAAGAAACCCGGGCTGCATGAATCCATCCTGACCTGCTGGAGGATCAATGTCAATATCCCGCCCCCTCACCAAATGTGAAGGGGCGGGGCTCTGGGAATTGAAGTTTTTGTTGGATTTAGATAAAACCTGACTGGACTATGTTTTTTTCTCTACTAATCAAGAGGACATAAAATAGATAGATAGATAGATAGACAACTTTAGTTATCCATTTGGGAGGTTCCCGCATGGAAATTGACATCTCCATCGCATACAGCACTGGTTGACATACATATAGGAAAAAGGAAAAAGCAGCACAGTGACTAGAAAAATTAGAAAGATTAGAACAGTAGGAAACAATTGAACAAAATAGTATTTTGTGTTGCTTTTTGAAGAAAAACAATTATGATATGAGTTTTCCAGGAATCTTAGGTGAAAAAGTGCCACATCTGGGGCGTGGTCAGTACCTGCTCGCCCTTCTCCTCCCTGATACTGGCGGCCTCAAACCCCTCCCTCTCTGACGGCACCCACACCATCTTCTTGGCCGCCCAGTCGGCTTGTGCCACCCCACTGCTGTGGAAATCGTTTCCCAGGAAGAGGTACTTGCTGTCGTCGGCAGAAAGATCCGCCATGTTGGAAGTGTTGGTAGTTGGATTGGTGTGAGGGATGGAGGGGGCGGAGCTAATGTCAGGGTCTGCAGAGGGGCTCAATGTAACCTCTGAGCACGATGCGACTCCAAGCCTGAAGGCATCACACAGACATTCAGACAACAGAGATGAACGATAGACTTATCAAAACATCACAAGACCTAAGATGGTCAGAATAAAGCTTCTAGGTGCTGAAACTGGACTGGAATTAATTCAAAAACGATGAAAAACAAGTGCTGCTGAAGAACCAAAGAGATTCTGAAGTGTCCCTGGTGTGGAAGGTGCTCAATCAAACCAGTGACAGACTATGGGGGCCCTCTCAACAAACTGACACCTGGTCAGCCTCACATGGAGGTCTGGGGGCATCTTTTACCTGGAAAAGTGGGGTAATGGTTCCTTATCGAGAAAGTAGATCAGGACGTTTTGAACCACTTCATGGTCAAACCGCTGAATCTCTTTAGTGGTTCAGGTTCATTCCTGGATGAGGAATGATGGAGCAGATCTTTACCTGCTGCCACAGGTTCTTAGGAACAAACACCTTCACAGTTTGTGGATTTTGGATAAACTTTGGTCAATTCCCCAAGAATTCCCATTCAGTCCCTGAACCAAACTCCAGTCTTGTGATTCTTCCTCTCTCATGGTTCCTGGGTTCCCATGCTTGAGATTATCATCAAGATTAACTGTGGCCTCAGTGGCAGCTGTGAGTTTGGGCGAGCACAGAAGGATGGCGACCTGTAAGTTTGGGAAACACCATCCTAACAAAGAGATTCAGCTCTCATTACCACTAGAAGAGGAGCTTGTTCTGGCGGGTCTTGGGCTCCTCTCAGGTTGCCCTTTGTCACTGATTCTGTTTACAACTTTGATGGAGATCATGTTCTAGAGTGAACAGCAACAGAGGACCTCTGATTTGAAGGCATCGGGATTCTTGCTTCTATGCAGATGATGTGGTTCTGTTGGAGCCTTGACCATCTCCAGGGGAAATAGAAATAAGTTCTCTCTCTGGCTTGGGTTTAAATCCATGGCCAAAATTAAGAAGTTTACAGGCCTCCAATTATCAAATGATTATAGTTTTTGATGACTGCTTCTCTTGCTGGAGATGTTTGGAAAGAGTTACGATGCCCAGACAAACCCTTTGGTCAGACTCGAGGTTCTCTGGAAAGATTTGAACTCCAGTCTGACCTCTGCTTCCTTTCTTAGATGTTTGGTTAGTCTCTGATGAGAACGTAACCACGGCAACACAAAGACAGTCATTTCCTTCATTAAAATAATTAGGAAAACAAAGTATATCAAAGAAAACCATAAAAAAATCTTTCTCTTTTCCTTTTTTTTACAAAATAAAGGCCCTATCTGGTAATACTAACAAACAAAAGCAGGGTTTGAATGGAAAGAACAAAATGTTGAATTTCCAAAGAAGGTCAAATCTGATTTCTCTAAAAAACAAATGTTGGAAGTTTCATCGGATCCTCGAAGCTTTGAATGTTTTCCCTTTGATGAGGTCAAATTTGCCTCCATAAAACAAACAAAGCTGCTTTGCATCTGTACGCCGCTCCGTTCATTTACATAAAGTTTTACCAAAGTGCTCCGAAGAATCCTGCTGATAACAGTATCCCCACGTTTCCCTGCTTGCTATGAAAATACTCACAGACTCATCTTGGACTGCTGCCGGGACGTCCCATTGGACAGACGGCAATAAAACATGAAAATCAGCACACAGATAACTCCTATCATCAGACAGGACAGCTGCCATGCTGGAATGCCCATGTTTGGCTAACCCTCCTCAGCTGGCGGGTTGGGAACCCAAAGCCGAGTCTGTGAGGTCCAACGGCACCTCATCGCCTTATAAGGTGCAGCAGCTCAGGTGTTCAACCAAGCTTACCGTCTGCACCAAAACGGTGAATGGTCATGTCCTTGTGTGGCTTCCTGAGCATCGCTAACATTCAGCACAGCAGACTGAGGGTTTGAACTGCAGCTTTGGTCCTCAAGTTACCACCAAAACACATCAATGTTAAAGTAAAGAACAAAACAAGTTTAGCTTCTTAAAAGTAAAACATTTTGACACAAACGGCGTTCTAACTGAGAGATCAGGGAACTGGAGATGAATCTGCTTGAATTCAACACAGAAATGTAGACTGACCTGTCAATCAAAAACATCTATACTTACTGTTCGGTTTAAGATGATGCTGAAATCCAGGATGTTGAAAATATTATGTCAGGTGGATGACAGGAGGGTGAAGGTGATGCTGGGCGCCCCCCTCCACGCTATTTAAACCAGACGCCACCCCCCTTCTGCACAAAGTTTGCATTTCATCTCCATCCAGCCAATAACAGGAGGCGGAACCCGGCTGCTTGCAAATGAAGAGCCTCAGCTTTTCCCTAACGAAAAGACCGTTTGTTACGCAGAGACTGGCAGGGCTTCAGGTGCTTTCCTTTGGCCCCTGCAGCGGTTAATCACCCAAGGACACAAGGCGGGAAATGAACCTGCGATCTTCAGATCAGCAGTAAACCGCTCCACAAACAACAGAAACGCCTAGAAACCTAGATGTAAATATTTCAGATTCTAAATATTAAAAACAAATGTGTACTAATCTAAAGTTGAGGTATCGTGGTTTTATTCCAGTTCATACAGAAGCTCATTCAGTTATAGAAAAAAACAAATGAAAAGCACAGAGATAGAGAAGGGATAGCCATTTTTTGATTTGAAATGGTGTATTTCAAGCAATCAAAGCAAAGAATAATACACAAAACATCAGAACAGAAAACCTCAGTTGTCAAGGAAATCCAAAAATGTGCTTTTGCTGATTCTTAATTGAATCGGTTAGTTCAAAAAGGGCCCAAGACCACAATTTTTCAAAATAGAGATATTAAATGTTCTATGGTCTTCAAGGGAAAAGCTGTCTGATTATGTGCAAACAAGTCCCAGGTCTGTTGTAATGTATTGACTATGCTTGACCTGGAAAAACAAACCTCTTGGACTTGGGCCCCTTTTGAACTAACCCATTCAATTTAATAACATGGACCTGTTCGTCACCACCAAGTGATCAAAAGAATAAAACGGTTGCTATGGAGATAAAAACCAACAGGAAAAAGAAAACGTCATTTTTAAAAAAGTGTTGTTTATCGTGAATGTGTCACGTGCAGCTCTTAAGAGGGGGTTGGGGGGGCATTAAGGCATTAATTACATTTAACATTTAGGGTCCATCCATGTATACAGGCCTTTCAGTGATTTGTGTCCTTGTCTTATCTTAGAGGTCTGACAGCGTTTTTCTTTTTGTCCTTTCCAGCTTTCCGTATTTGCGTTTCCATAGTGACATTAAACTTTCCCGTTTTTTGGTCATTTTTTTAATCTCTGAAAGGTGAAATGTCTCTTCGGGGAGAACTGGAGGGACAGGAGGAGGAGGTCACCGTGTTCGCCGGCTCCTCTGCGCGGGACGTGTCCCACGCCAGGCGGCTCTGGAGCTCCGTGTCCCTCCCGCCGCCGCTGGAGCTCCGCCCGGCGGCGGCGGCCCACGTCCGCCAGAGGCTGCCCGTGTTCCGCCCGCGGAGCAGCGGCCCCGCAGAGAGGCCGCAGAGCCGGAGGAGGCAGGAGGAGAGGCGGCGGTGCGAGGAGGAGGTGGCCGTCCGGAGGAGCCAGATCCCGGATCTGCTGAGGAGGCAGAGGGAGCTGCAGCTCTGCAGGGAGAGAAGGTCCACGAGAGGAGGCGCTGACTCTATGGAGGAGGAGGAGGAGGAGGAAGAGGAGGAGAAGGAGCTGGTCAGACAGCTTCAGCAGAGATGAAAACAACTTTATGTTCATTTTCATCTATGTAGCTGCAAACAGAAATGTTGTCCTAAGATGTTCTGAACTACAATAAAACAAAATTCCAACCAGATTCAGTAAAAATGTCACATAAAAACAGCAAACTGTCATTGAAATGGTCCGAAATGTCGGAGACTTCATCTCAGAAACAAATCAACCCAGAATGCAAATGTTTTTTCTGCTGATGTTCACTGATGTTTTTGTGATGAAGCCGTCCTATCAAACACAGGAGCTGCTTCAACAGCTGCTGCCGGCCTCCATGACATCACTCTGCAGGACACTTTGTCCTGACAAGGATGCAAACCATCATTTACTGCTCGCTGCCAACATCTCGCTTTGAGATCTAGATGAGGCTTTTATTGAAGTGTCTGAGCATCGTCGCACACTGGGGAGTCGTGTGTGGGATAAGAGGAGGCGGCCTGCTGACAGGAACGCATGGAGCCTTCAAACCCTCGCCGTGTGTCTGCTCAGCCTCTCAAGGCACAGCCAAACATTCAGGCGTGTCCACTAAATCGAAAAGGAAACACAAGTGTGGGCATGAAGCTGACGGGGTTGCCATGGTGATGAGAACTTGCCATCAGGTGTCTGTACAAACCTCATGTCATGGTCTCACGTTGATGCACTTTTAACCCCTGTGACCCTGAATGTGGCACGTGCACAGCTTTCAGAGTGCACGTGGGTGAGGGGGGGGGCGGGCACAGGTCACTGTTGCTGAGAGCTCACGTTCAGATTCTCACAGACTTTGGAGACGGTGATGGAGGCCCGCTCACCTGAAGCACACCTGAGCCTGGTGGAAACCTGGGGCTCACTCCTCGGACTTCTGCCGGTTACCTGGATCAGGTGTTTGACGCTCCTGCAGGCGTGATGCTGTAAACAGCGACCCGGTGAAGATCTGGTTGAGTTTACTGCTTTCAGTCTGTGAGTTTTTAGGTTTGGGTTCATCAGATCTTGTCCAGCTTCTGGTCCTGGTCGTTCCTCGGTCAGGATCTCTGCAGCTCTGAGGTTCTCCTTGTCAGAGTTATGTAATTATCATTTGCTTACACGCTATATCTATCAGTTCTATCTTTCAGTAAGAAAACAATGACGTGAAAAGTGCTGACTCTACAAGATCTGATGTTCCTGTACTGCTTGATGACCCACTTTCATGTTATCAACCACCAGACTGGATCCACTGAAGGCAGAACTCCTTTGTTCACGCTGTGACAGACTGATTCTCCTTCTGCAGAAGTCTAGCAAAAACTCTCATCTCCTGTGTGGTTCTTCTCTTTTTGAGGAGAAAGTCAGAACCCTGACACTCCTGATCTCAGCTGCAGCTACTGGACCTCAGGTCATTGAAGTTTCTGCTACGATGCTCTGCACATCACGGTGTCTTCTCCTGCGTTTGGGTCCTCCAACCGTCTCAGAGGACATCAAAGAGGGAGATGAACAGATTCAGCCACATGCAGGTATCAGAACGGTTAGGTGAGACACCAGAAATCTTCCTTTTTAAAGTGAGTCACACTAAAATAAAAGGATAATTATTCCAACATGAAATAAAGTTCATTTCCAGAGTGGAGTTTTAGAACCATCAGCTTCTTTTCAGCAGAAGAATGGAGCCATAAGACAAAAACATAACAGATTTGGAATTTAAATGGGACCATTTCTGAATGGTTTGGATGCAGAGGCGGAAAAACTCACTAATGAGACTCAGATGACCGTCTGATCAACACAACATCTGTTCCGTGCAGCAGAAATGTGCAACACATTCAAAAGTCTCTGGTGGTTTGTCCTAATTGTCACAAACGGAAAAACGTTTTCAGGGTTGATCCGATTGATCTGTTTGAGATCCTTTCATCGCTCCTCCTGATCCGAATATAGAATGAACATCTGCAGCAAAAACTCCCACTGGAGGTCAGAAGAACAGTTTAAAACACTTTTCTTCTCGTGGGTTGTTGCACATACACGGCAAAAATCCCATTTCCTTGCTTGCCTTTCTTTTTTTGCAGCCCATTTACCCCGAGATTCAGCTGAATCAGATGTTTCTGTTTCTCGTGGTCTTTTATTTTAACGATTGAAGCAGGAAAGTGTTTCTTAATGACACAACACCTCCAAAGAGCCGCCTCTGCACCCTGCAGGCTCCAGGCTGGGTCGGTGGGTTGATGCTCGGTTCAGTGACGTCAACAAATGATTATCTGTCATCTCTTTTTTTTCTCTTTTAGACGACATCAGTCATGTTTTCTGCAGACGGCAGAATACTGATGAAGATCTCTTTGTGTGTGTGATCCCCTGCTGGGGGGGCATGAAACATCCTTGGTAGAAAATGCCAACACAAACGATCAAAAAGATAGATCTTTGGTTTCCATGGATACACCAACAAACACTGATCCAAGTTTAATTGAATCTCCTATAAAGTTAAGGACATTTTTTTTTTTGAGGAAAACTCGCCATTTGGGACATTAATGATCAATTTTACTGTCAAAATACCCTCAATTACACTTCATAGTAGCCTATAGGCCACATCTATAAGGGCTCCATCTGATTGGTCAAATGCATAAAGGGATTTATTTGATTGGTTAAATACTTCAAGCTACCATAAGATTGTTTTAGCACATTTAAGGTTGCCATTTATCTTTTGCGATATGCATTTTGCACAGCTTTATACCGTGATAACGATACATTTGCGATATACTGTGGCGGGCAAACGACCAGCAGATCGGTTCAGCCTCTAACTGACTGTGGAGGAGGCAGAGATGTTCCAACATGTTCTCCTCCCTGGGATTGAACACAAATGATAAATGGTTTGAAAAGTTCAATGAAGTTGGTGTTATGGATGTGTGTGTGGGGAGGGGCAGATTAATGAATGAGGGGGTGACGTAGGAGGATCAGACTTCCTTCACTTTGATTGGATAGCGTGGAAATGCTCCTCCCCCTTCCATCTGCTTCGGTTTGGTTCCACACGTGTTCTCAGGGGAGAACCCGTCATGGAACCGCCTGGAGAATCCCGCAGTTCCAACAGCTGCTCGTTTGGTGGCGCTATCGCGAGAACACGCCCCTCCAAGTGTGACGAACGGATGCCTTTTAGTCGTCCCTGCGTCAGCTGCAGCTACAGCAAAAGAGCTCACACCGCCCCCTAGTGCTGGTCTGAAGAGAGTTCTGGAAACAACACACTAGTGTGAATGTGGGTGTGCAGTTTGTCGTAAACAAACCGAGCTTTTAAACTCACTCCATCCGCGTTAAATGAATATTCAGAACATCAGCAGAGTTCAGGAGAACCTTCCTGCTAGTTTTGTGAAAAACATCGTTTTCTCTGATGGTTCCGTTCATCACCTCTAAGGAGGCCTGCTGCCTTCAAGGTATGAATGTTTAAATGACTAAATGGCTGAACTCCCCCAGAGCAAAAAGTAAAAAAAATCTGAAGGATCGCATCCGTCAGTCTGTGGGAATCCCAGAAAAATGTAGTTCAGCTCATGAGAAGGGAGAGCATCAACCAGCAGGGGGGGGGGGCTCAGTGGAAATAAATAGTTTCACTTCCAACACCCCCTCCTGAGTGATAAACGCCTCCTCTTTCTGCTCCAAACCCTGAAGGCTGTGCTGGTGCCAGTCAGAGCTCGGCGATGCATTCCCACCTCAGCGTCTTGTTTAAAGCTGCGCCGCTGATGAAGCAGAAGGTCACAGAGTCTCTGTGTGTTTGCACTGACGGAAAAACACAACTTAAGATGAAGCATCGCCATCATCAAGCTCCATTAGAGCCACAGCGGCGCACAAATGTGCATGCGATGCGCTCTCAGGGACTCGCCGCTCTTGGTTTAGTGCAGCGACAGACTCCTGTCATCATTCATGTGCTGCAGAGCTGCACCGTTGACCCCGCTGTGACGAGAAATCCCAGTTTTTACTGAAACGCCTCCGACTAATCACACCATCAGTGACCTGCAGTCATTACGCCTCCTGACCTTTACTGAGAGTCTGTCGTGAACTCGGGAAGCACTTGTTTCAGCTGGAAAGGTGACGGTTAAAAGCCCCCCCCTTCCCTCTAGCATGGAGAATTAAACTTCCCACAACAGCGGTGGAGGAGTGATGATGAGGCAAAACATATTTATCCGTGTAGAGCATGCAGTGTGCAAAGACACAGTGCTTAACATGAAAAGAAACATTAAAAGTGTGATCAGTGAATTAAAATGTATAGAAAGTGAAAAGTATTTAAAGTAATCCTGAAGTACATGTTTGAAAACAGCTGAGAACAGGTGGGGCTTTAACCTGGATTTAAATCAACTGTTCCAGCTGATCTCAGGCTTTCTGGACATCTGTTCCACTCATTTGGAGGTTGCCTGCCGCATTCTAAAGGTCCATTTGGACTCTAGAGCCACGTCATGGCGTCTCCTCGATCGTCTGGAGTGTCCCATGATGGACGGGCGTCACCCGTTGGGTGTGAGTGACCAACGGGCATCGCGACTTTGGGCGGAGTCTGGGAATGCGTGCTGGGTTCTGACAGCTACCCCTGGCTGCAGTGTGCAGAACGAGGCGGAGCTCAACGTGGGCGGGGCTCAACATTGAGCCCCGCCCACGTTGAGCTCCGCCTCGTTCTGCTCTTACAGTCAGTGGCGGTTCTACACTGACTTACTCCCTGGGCGAGTAACCCCACAGCCCCCCCCCCCCCCCCCCCCCCCCCGCACACCTACAAAATTTGACAACATCCTGTTGTGTTCCCTATCTTCTATTTAGCTATTTTACACAAAAAATGCATGAATTTTCTAGACTCGTATTACAGGGGTGTCAAACTCAGTCACACAGGGGCCTAAGTTAAAAACACGCTTAAGGTTTTGGGCCGAAGAAGATAAACATTTACTGAACACACTAAAGCTAAACTTTTAAACCTTTTAAACTGAACTTTTTGAACATAAATATGAATAAAAACAGGAACACAAGTTAAACCTTAAATAATATTTTGCTCCCCATAGAAATATATTCTGTCAAAATTATACAAATATGAACATGCTGCAGAACAAAACAAAGAAAGCCTGGAAATATTAATAAGAAATTACAAATCAAATAATTCCATTTTTTTTGCTCTTTTATCATTTTTTAGAGAAATTTTTTTAGAGCTTGACTCCTGCTTCATTTTTAGCAATAATTTCTTAATGTGTGACGTCCTGTGTGTGTCTTTGTGAAACATATCAGAGGGATTAGATCTAAAAATAAAACTTATTGTGATTAATATGTTTAGGTCTTATAAAACATTAAAGACTAAATCATAGAACTCATCAGTGGGATTACTCCAAAAATATTTGGCATTTCCCTAAATTTGTGCAACACCAACAGCAGAAATCCACCAAAAAAACTCAATCCATAAAAAATGGTCTGATCTCATCCCCCTCCCCCTCCCCTTCCCTCTGACACACGCGGCTCCGTCTCTATGACGGGAGGCGCAGCTGCGGCCCAGAGTTCATTGTCAGATAGAAAAAGACTCCCAATCACCTGTTAGTCTGATTCAGCCAGCCACCGGCGAGTTGCGCCCCCCTCTCGAGTTTTTTGACTTATGTTCCAAAGACTACCGCAAAGAGGTGTGGCCGCAAGCGTCTTGTAGCAGAGGGCGGTGGTCACGTGCGCATCGGGTCTGCTGTGTCGGAGCAAAGAATTGTGGGAATTAATCTCCATTGCCTGCTTTTTTCGAAATTGGGTTGAGCACGGATGTTTGTTCTGCCTAATTCCTTTTCATGTGCCTGTTTTACGTTGTTTCACTCTGAGGTATTCTTTTTTTTTTCTTTTTTTTTTTTTGCACCATAAGGTGTGAAGAGCAAATAGGAGGAAGACATTCTTAAGAGTCTGATGTGTCATAATTAAAGCATTAAGTGTCGGCTGCTGAAGCAATTTCAAATTAAAAGCTGCAAGCTTCCTCTTTGAATATCGTAGCACAATATGAGTAACGCACGCATCGGGCACGGCAAATGCCGCCCCCTATGAAGTGCCGCCCTGGGCGACCGCCCACATCGCCCATATCTAAAACCGCCACTGCTTACAGTGTTCGTGAGTCTGTTTTAGTGCAGGTGTTTGCATGCATTAAAATGTGTACATTTTGCCAGTTTCGGTTTTCCTGCGTGAATGTGTTTTTGGTGGCTTCACTCTGCAGCAATTTGGGGAACCCATACTGCCACAATCTCCTCTCCTGATTGGCTCAGAGTACCAGAGCGGGTCACCAGAGCTGCTGCAACGCCTCATGCTGCTGTTGAACAAGTCAACAATATTTTAGTGAAATGTGAGGCGCTGAGTGTGGGAACGACCTGAACGGAAAGAAGACAACAACCAGGAAGGGGTGTACATAGATAAATATATAATTCAATACATTCATGGTTTACATCAGTTCACAGAAGACTTCAGGTTCATCACAAACCTCCTGATTTACAACTGGAAGGCAGAAAGTTTCTCAACTGGAGTTTGGATCAGCGTTGACTCCAAAAGCCTAATTTTCTGCCGTCAGTCAGTTTAATCCCTGCAGTCTACAACCTGCTTATGTAACCCAGACCGTCTTCAAGCTGCTGCACCAGCATCATCATCCTCGAGACCACCAGGAGGCAGCTGCTGGCTCTGCGGCTGTCCCGCAATGTTTAGGAATTTTCCTGAGAAGCTTTGAAACCTTCTCAGAATTCCAGCTACCGTCGGGTTTTCTGTTTTCTTTCTGTTAGGCTCGCCCCAGCAGTTCTGTAAATGCTGGACGGTCATTACGCCAGTCCCTTCCACATCTGGGCTCCTGCAGAGGTTGGAACCTCAGCAGACACTGGATTCTCTCTGGGCTTCACACAAACATCCTTCTGGTTTACACACACCGGCACACTTCACGTTTTACAAAGACTTGATGACTGGTTTTTCTACACATTAAATGTTTGCTAGCTTAGAGCTTTCTGCCCGGCATCTAGATCATTTCTGCCTTTAAGAGGTTATTTTATGTTTCTGCATTAATTACTGTTTCCACTAATTAAGCATTCATCAGGTAATTTTCTTGTTCTATGACTTCAGCCCTTCAAACTTCCCAGAGTCCTCAGGGTCAGTACATTATGTTCCCTGTTGTTCCTCTCATTAGGAAAACTGTGATAAAAAACAAATGTGATGGGAAAATAAAATATGAACCCACCGATAAAACAGAGTAGGGACCATAGAAACCAAGCATGAGCAGATGAGTTCACAAACATCCTCCAGAATCTGAAACCGGCTCCTGTCGCATCACCAGGCCGGCGCCCAGAGGTCAGCAGGTCAGATGAGCTTCTCCACAGAAAAAGGAGAGGTTCACGCAGCTCAGGTCAGCAGAGACGGTGATCCCAGGATCCCTGCTGAGGACCACAGACCACCAGCTAACCTCGAGTCAGAGACCCGCGGCGCCCCCACAGGTCTGCGGCATGACCCTGAAAGTGTTTGTGACCTGCCTGGTTCACCTCCAACCACAGCTGCTAATTGACCTTTGACCCAGAACAAAAATGTTTCCTTCAAAATGAATTTAAGTGTTCAGAGTGGATTGGCAGTTTCAGTTTTGGGGGGTAAATCTGTCATCAGATGAGTTCAAACCAGAGCTTTCACTTCCTCCCGACCGGTTTCACTCTTCATGTTTCAGATTTCCACCGGAAGGACAAAAAAATGAGATAAAAACCAAACCAAACAGAAAATGTATGTCAGTAAAAAAAGATGCTTTTTATTCAATGGTTTTCCTTTTTTTATGAAAATATTCCTTATTTTTTTTCTTTTCCTTCATTTTGCATTTTCTTCACAGCTGCTTCTATCCTGACACCCCCCCCCCGCTGCAGCTTCTCATGTTTCAGTCTCGGTTTTGTTCCTTTTTGTGGATTTCTGGCCCCTTTGTCTCCAGCGTTGGGATCCGGAACAACCCCTCGTCTCTGCAGGACCGGCTCTCATGGGCATCTTGGCACTTTTCCGGTTTGGACTCTGACGTTTACAGCCTCAGATCTGGCGTTCCGTCCAACCGTCAGTGCGTCTCTGAAAAAGGAGTTTGTGGGTTTTGTTTGACTCTCCTGGAACATCTTCCTCATCGGTCGCTTTTGTATGATGGGGTCCAAAGGTTTTTTTTTTGTCAGAACTGGAATGTTTGTATCTTTTATAAATGAAGTGAGTGATGCTCTACATGTGTCTTGTTGGCAGTGGGCGGGGCCTGCTCAGACTCCCTGATATCAGAGCAGACCTTTTGGGGGAGGAGTCAGATTCTGGGTCTTTTGTTTTCACGTTGGAGGTAAATATGTGTTTTCATCTAAACACAGAAACATCTGTTGGTCTTTCTGGATTTGAACAGATTTCACAAATCAAGCTGTGCGTCCACTGCTTTGTCAGTTTGAGATGAAGTGCAGATGTAAAGGATCTAGATGTAGACACACACCTCCTTCTCTCAGCACTGTTCTTCCCCCAGACAGTCTGTGTTCTCCCCCAGGTCCACGGACCCCGGAGCTGGCCTCATCTTTCCCCGTCCCGTTCCCAGTCCGGGACCACCAACAATGAGGCCCGCTCTGGCGGCGCTCTGGCCGGGGTAGACCTCCACGGTGCTGGAGATGGACTGGAGGGAGCGGTCCTGGAAGTAGTGGTAGGCCTCCTGGTCCAGGTAGCTGTGCTCCTCGCGGAGGCCCTGCTCGAACAGCTTACGCTTGTGCCGGAACTCGATGACCGTCTTGGTGTAGGAGTTGAGGGTGGTGACGGAGGCCGCCATGCAGCAGGTGAAGGAACCCCAGGCCATGCTGGACGGGAAAAGACAAAGATGGAGAGGACTTTTCTATTAAACCGCCTGACCGACGGATGCAGAGACTCTGGAGCCACACAGTCTCTTCCTTGTTATGGTACATGCAAACATTTCTTGTCTTTGAAAAACAAAGAACACAATGCAAAGACAGGAGAAACGAAAACTGACAAAGAACAAAAATCTGCATTTTCTGTTGAGTCGGTTGGGAGGATGGAGTTTGTTTCTATCGGCTTCAGCCTGTGGGGTTTTAGTTTCATCGCCTCCGGTGATGTTTCCTCCTTCAGTGACGGTTTCAGCTCAGACAGCAGCTGCACCAACGAGCAACAAGGTCTTCTCTGGATAATTACCTGAGTTATGGACCTGTCAATCACTGCAGACCTGAACCCGCCCGTTCACAGTCATGTGACTGGATGAAGTGTTTCCATCCCGCTGCAGAGCTGCAGCAGAGACTCTGCAAACGCTCAGGTTCTGCAGATTTGTTCTGTTTTTGGCCATTTGTGTGCTGTATGGTGGAGGGGGTCGATTATTCTTTCAACTTTCTCTGCATGAAACTCCGAATGCAACAAACTACGTTTGTGTCATGAAAAACAGAGAAAAAAAACAGTCAAATGCCAAAAATCTGTCAAATGGAAACTGACTTTCCCGTATTTCCTGCAACGATTGCCCCCCCCCCCCCCCCCCCCCCCGTCACAAATGATTACACTTTGTTTTGAAACACGTCTGCTGTATGAACCTTCTGACCAAGATTCTTCTCTGTGCTAACCCAAACGGAGCACAGGGGGCAGTATTGCAGCGGGGGAATCATAAATGCGTCTGCTGTGCTGCTGTGGAGAAGAAACACCACGAATGTGTGAATTTAACGAGATACACAAATAGTCTGAGTGGGATTTGAATGATTGCTATCTAGAGCGGCTGACCCCTGGGAGCATAGTGTGTGTGTGCGTGTGTGTGCGTGTGTGTGTGTGTGTGTGTGCGTGTGTGTGCGTGTGTGTGTGTGTGTGAGTGTGTGCGTGAGACTGACCAGAACGACCAGCCGTAGTCCCAGCTGTGAGGCCTCCAGTCCTCGGGCCCCAAACTGACGGTGATCTGAAACACCTGAGTGTACATCATGTGAGCCACCATACCTAAAAGACCTGCAGCACATACACACACACAAACACACACACACCCACACACACACACACACACACACACTGATTATCTATGAGGTCCAAGCGCCACAGTGAAACCACCACTGTTCTGCAGGATCACGTCTGCATAGGAATGAAGCGTTTTCAGTTGTCTGTGTTCTCTGGCCCTCCCAGAACCCAGCCTGGACCCCCCCACCCCCAGACAATTACAGAAGCAAACAGCGGTAAATCGGTTCTGCTCCGAGCTGCAGCTCATAAATCATAACATGTATAATTAGCCCAATTAGTCATCACACAGAATCAATTGAGTTCATGCACCAGACGTCCCATCAAGTAGAACCAGGGAAATAATCAACCATGAAAAACAGGAGCTGCAGCGCCAGTCATGTGACATCAGGCTGACGCTCACACACCTCACAGACCAGCATTCTGTAAAGATGCCGTCTAAATGTGGCCTCGCTTAACCGACCTGATGAGGTTCTACGTCTCTGCACCTTAAAGATCTCCGACTTTGTTGGATCATTTCAGAGAAGTGCGGCGTCATATGGATGTGATCACTAAACGTGGCGTTAAGCCATGGACCGCCCCTCAAACTAAAGTGTGGCACGCTGCCACCTGCAACGTGAAGCTACAGAGAAAACACTGAAGTCACCCGTGTGTTTGCCGATCGTGTTTACAATGATGCTGGAATCTAGTTTTCATTCAAAATGTACCATGAAGGTTTGAAAATGTTATTTCCTTTAGAACATTTGGTTTAAAACACACAACAGGAATTATGACACATGCCAGCTGGAGAAAATCCAGCTGGAGGTTTGCCTGTGTTCATGGATTTTTATTTGTGTTTGTTTTGTTTTTGGATTAACTCATTTCTATTTTTGTTTGCACACTTTTGATCTTTGTTTATAAAACATAAAAAAAACTTATCATCTCAATCTTTTGGGATTTTTCGCAGTAAACAATGAAAACATTTTCCAATCTGTATTGAGTTTTTGCACAGTTTTAGGGTCCTTATGTAATTTTTGTGTAATATAATAAAAAAATATGTGTAATAAAAAGTAGCTGGGCTTGGGCATTAAAGCATTGGCACCATGACTGTTTTGGAGTTCAAATATTAGAGCAAAGTGCAGCAGTGAAAATGCTGAAAAAGGCCCGGACCACCAAAGGACCACCATCGTTCCTGCCACACCTTCATCACGTATGATCAAAGAATCCCAACAGCCGATGGAAAGAAGAAGACGTGTCAGAGAAGAAACACTGGTTTTCTTCAAGTGCTAAAGGTGGCTTCAGCTCTTCAAATAATCACCTTTCCAGAAGCTTGAAAGCCAACATCAGTGTCCTTTCTGTTCACTTACCAGACAGTACGGTGAAGACGGCGGCGAAGGCGTTGAGTTTGAGGCCGTCGATGACGTTGCTGGAGTGGAAAAGCTCGACGCACATGAGGCTGAAGCCGACCACCAGCAGAAGGATGTAGAGAACCTCCGACACCACCGACAGCCACAGCACACCTGCAAACAGCAAGCAGGCCGTTTCCTGTGGCTCTCACATAAATAAGGTGGAAACGTGAAGCTGAAGCTCAAAGCTGGAGCTTCTGCTGCACGTCAGCATGTTGACTTTTTTCTAAAGAACACGCTCCTCCAAGGGGTGGTCATCAAAGTAACGCTTTGTCTCACAAAGACCGAACATCAGCAAAAATCCTGAACCCCAGAGCAGATCCCTGAGGAATCCCCGTCTCTGATGTCATTGAAATGTCACCAGCCTTTAGCTGACATATCCAGGAGCCTCCTTACATCATTCAGACCAGAAGATTCCATCCTTTCTGACCCAAAACTTTCTTCCAAATGAAATGTTTCAAAGGAAAAGGTTTTTCTAACAGGAAGAAGTGAACGAGCAGGGATTCAGCGTCTGCTTTCTCACTAAGGATGAGGATCATTTCCCTTCAGGGAGGACTTATTCTACAACAATCAACCAATGGAATGAGCTAAAGTCAAAATCATCAAAGGTTTAAACTCAAAGATTCGGTCTTTGCTCTCAGCATCAAATATCTTTCAAATCTGTGAGGGTTTTTCGTTCCAGTTCAGTCGTCCTGTTCTTGATTATAAGCTCCTGCTCTCAATCTCAGTCGGCTTCTTTCCTTTATGCGACGATACAACAAACTCGGTTTGTGCTTCCTGCCTTCCACATCCCTGACATGCAGACAAAACCAACAGAAACCTGCAGTTTTCTAGACTCAGACTGATGGCAGATGTTTCATCAGCATCTGGACCTGGATCACTCAAAGCTCAGATGAAAGCCTGACCGATCCTCAGAGGATCACGGCGCTCCTCTGCAGGCAGGACGTGGCGGCGAGCAGGTGAGAGATCTGCCTCTGATGGGGCCGCAGGAGCAGGGGTGGCGTTTGATGTCTCCACCAGCTCCGTTCTGCAGAGACGATGTCCTATCAGAGGCTTGTATCCCCACGCGGCGCTCTCTGCCCTCTGGTAACGCGCACATCTCCTCACGTCTGAGCAGAGTTAGCCGGCCTCCTGCAGATGTGGCCGAGAGCCACAGGCTGGGTTTGCAGGCTGCAGGATCTCCCATCTGACACTGATGGCTGCTGATTTTATGGCTCTTCAGGCGCATTTTTTTTTTTTAATAGTAAGGGTAATGGCAACATTTAAGGCTTTTAAAAAGCATCAGAGACAGCTCCAGGCACATTTCAGAAAGCTTTGTTCTGCTGGGACTGAGATCTTCCCCATAATGAAGGAAAAAAGTCCCTCCATCAGTCATCAGCAGCCATCATTAGCATCCGTCTTCCTGCTTGCAGGATGGAGGCGCGTTCTTCCCTCCAGCTCGGAGCGCTTTGCTGCTTCGCTTTGACGGCTTTTCAGACAGAACATCCCAGGAAGATTAGGGAACGTTTTTCAGGCAGAAAATGTCTGTTTCATGGATTTGAAACGCTCCAGAAGTATTAAAAATCTTTCAGAAAAACAGTCAAATCAATGGCTTTTCTGAAATGAATTCACAGACGGCAGAAGATCGTCTTTGTGGACCCTCAGCCTGATCACATCTGAGCTCTTCATTTCTGAATGGAAGAGTCTTTAAAGATCTGGGGCCTCATTTATAAACGTTGCGTACGCACAAAAGAAGGCGTACGCCACTCTCTACGCAATAGTTGAGATTTATAAAAAGCAAACTTGACGGGAAAATGTGCGGTCCTTCACGCTCTGACCCAGGCGTACGCACAAAAACGGGTGAAATGAGAAACGGCGGCGCCGTCGGCAGATGGAAGAAACACGGGAAAGTGAAAATGACAAAACTGCCTCTCAGAAATAACATGAAGACTTCACAAAGCAAGTCTGACAATTAACAGCTACACCAACACCCGTTTGATCGATCAGCAGTGAAACAAACAAAAAAATATCAAACGAAAATTACAACAGAAATTCAAATGAACACTTATTTGCAGAAAGAAAAGTGAAATATGTTCTGCAATATTGGCATGTTGTGCAATTCATCCTCATAAATAATATAGTTAACAGAACGAAATAATGTACAAAACTGATATTCTCGTCAGTGTGTCCGTCTGGCGGAGCAGATATAGGTGCGGGCGTGTGGACGGACGGACAGATGTACTAATTGTCCACTGGGGAAATTTGTCTTCATATTAAAACATTTCTTCATAAGCTATGGAATTATGGTATTCATGCATGTATTCATGCCTTTAGTTAGTTTTATTTTTGATAAAACAATGTATGGCGTATGTCTCAGCCATTCAGAAAGCAACAAGAAATTACATTTGCTGATCAATTTCCCATTTCCACGTGGATTATTACCAACATCTGTAGCTTGTCAGATGTAATTAAATGGAGGGAAATAAAATGCCCCATCACAATGTGTAATGACGCACAATGGCTGATCTTGCGCTCTTAGAAGATGTGGCAAATGGAAGAATTCAGAGTGAACGCATCTTTAGACAGCAAGAAGACTTGCTGGCAAACGAGGACGACTGGCTTATGAGCCGGTTCCGACTTCCTCCAGCCGTCCTGTTGGACCTCTGCGGGCTTTTGGGCCCGGCGTTACAGAGGAGCACTCGCAGGAACCACGCGTGTCACCCGGTGCATCTGGCGCTCCGGTCCCCCCGGCGCAAGCATCTAGCGCTCCTTCTGTCCCAGTGAATAAGAAACAGCTTAGAAGAACCTTAACTGACCGTTCTGTGTCTGAGTTTAAACACACAGTTCAGCCAGTACTTAGTGATATTCTGAGAAAATACTCTGAGACCAGCTCCCATAGTATCAGTCCTAGTATAAATGACCACTTTGTTAATGATGCCTTACAAGCCCTCAGGAGTACACTCCATGTTGTTGCCCCCTTGAAACCTAAGTTCGTCAGACAAAACCGAGTAGCACCGTGGTTTAACGCTGAAACTCGTTCTCTTAAACGAGAAACCCGTAAGTTGGAAAGAGAATGGTGCCGCTCCGGTTCAGAGCAGTCTCTGGATATCTGGAAACATAGCCTATTAAATTATAAAAAAGCTCTGCGTAGAGCTAGAAGCCAGTACTATTCAACCTTAATATCAGAGAATGGAATTAATCCAAGATTTCTTTTTAGCACTATTGCTAAATTAACTCGCAGTCAGAGCTCAGTAGAACCACATGTTCCTGTTTCTCTCAGCTCTGATGATTTTCTTACATTTTTCGATAGTAAAATCTCAAATATTAGACATAAGTTGAATCAAGTTATTCCTACTATCAGCCCAGAACAGGCTGAAGTGGTAGAAGTGGAGGCATCCATAGAAACCTCTGTAACATTAGACTGCTTCACTGCTGTGGATCAAGTGGAAATAACATCAATTATTACGTCCTCCAAATCCTTAACGTGTCTGTTAGACCCAATTCCCACTAGACTTTTTAAAGAAACTTTTCCCCTAATTAATGATCCCATATTAACAATGATAAATGCCTCTCTGGAAACGGGTTACGTGCCACAGTCTTTTAAATATGCAGTTGTTAAACCTCTTCTGAAAAAGCCCAGTTTGGATCCTAGCATCTTGGCCAACTATAGACCGATATCAAACCTCCCCTTTATTTCTAAAATCCTAGAAAGAGTTGTAGTTAAGCAGCTTTACTGCCACCTACAGGACAACAGCCACTTTGAAGACTTTCAGTCGGGGTTTAGACCTCACCACAGTACGGAAACTGCACTAGTTAGAGTCTCTAATGACTTGTTATTGGCCTCAGAAAAGGGACTACTTTCTATTCTGGTCCTGTTGGACCTCAGTGCAGCCTTTGACACTATCGACCACGGTATTTTACTCCATAGATTAGAGCAGGACATAGGGATCAGAGGATCTGCTCTCCAGTGGTTTAAATCCTATTTATCTGATAGGTACCAGTTTGTTAATGTAAATGGCCATTCCTCTCAGTGCACTCGAGTCAACTATGGAGTCCCACAGGGCTCAGTCTTGGGACCGATCCTGTTTACGCTTTATATGCTACCCCTAGGAAACATAATCAGGAAACACAGCATTAATTTTCATTGTTATGCTGACGATACACAGTTGTATTTATCCATGAAGCCTGACCAGAATGACCAGATAGAGAAACTGAACGCCTGCATCAGTGACATCAAGACCTGGATGACAATTAATTACCTCCTCTTGAACCCAGAAAAAACTGAGGTCATTATACTTGGTCCTAAAAACCTCAGAGATGCTCTGTCTGCTCAGATAGTCTCCCTGGATGACATAAGTATAGCCCCCAATTCCACAGTTAGAAACCTTGGGGTTTTACTTGACCAGGATTTATCATTTAAGGCTCACATATCTCAGGCGTGTAGAACTGCCTTTTTTCACCTGCGGAATATTGCTAAGATCAGAAATATACTTTCTAAGAGTGATGCTGAAAAACTCATCCATGCATTTGTTACGTCGAGGCTGGATTACTGTAACTCCTTGTTAGCAGCGTGTCCTAAGAGTTCCTTAAGAAGTCTCCAGCTTGTTCAGAACGCAGCTGCTAGATTGTTAGCTGGAACCAGCAGAAGAGGTCACATCACTCCTGTGTTAGTTTCACTCCATTGGCTCCCAGTTGATTCCAGAATCAAGTTCAAGATCCTCCTGTTAACCTATAAGGCCTTACATGGAATGGCCCCGTCCTATATTAAGGACCTCATAGTCCCTTACCAACCAATCAGAACACTTCACTCACTAACAGCAGGACTGCTTGTGGTTCCTAGAATTAGTAAAAGTACGGTTGGAGGTAGAGCGTTTAGCCACCAAGTCCCTGTCTTATGGAATAAACTCCCAGCTCATGTAAGAGAGGCCGACTCAGTTTCTACATTCAAAGCTAGACTGAAAACATTCCTCTTTGGACAGGCTTATTGTCAGACTAGTTAGTATTCAGAGATTATTTAACTTAATGTTAATTTGTTTAAATTAAACTTAATAATAACTATTTCTTTTAAAAGGCTGCTAGAAGTTGAAGCTGGGGTAACTATGGTGCACTGGGGTTCTGTCCTCTTTCCTTTTTTACTTCTACCCTTCCTCTCCTCTATTCTTGATCATAATTTATCATTTAGTTCTCCATGCCTCTGTTTGGTGCAGTGCGATTCATGTATTGTCCCTCTTTTCCTCTCCCCTCCTGGGGAGTGGGAGTGCTTCCAGACTCCAGTTGGCTCATCCGTGCTCCAGTTCCTGACCGTCTACCTCGTCTTTGCTCCTGCTCCTACACCTGGCTGTGGATCCTGCCTCTGGCTCATCTCTGGCTCGTCTCTGCTCTGTACCTGACCGAGTACCTCGTCTCTGCTCCTGCTCCTACACCTGGCTGTGGTTCCTGTCTCCGGCTTGACTCGCGCCTTTGACTGTCCCCACAACCACGGCTGGATGAAGCTCGTCTGCTGGACTTTTATATATGTAGTTGTAGATTTAGATAAGTTAATTCTTCTCTAAGAGTTCTGGTAAATCGCCTGTCCGTCCTGGGGGAGGATCCCTCCTTCATGTGGACACCCCTGAGGTTTCTTCGTTTTTTCCGGAATCCGTTTTTTTTGGGAGTTTTTCCTTACCGCGAAGGGGGGTCTAAGGGCAGGGATGCCAGTATAGTTTAGTCAGTTTGTTAGTTCATTTTAGTATTTTCCTATTGAACTCTTTGTATTCGTGATCCTTTTGATTTCATGTTTTACTTCGAAGCCCATCGAGACGACTGTTGTTGTGATTTTGGGCTATACAATTAAAATGGAATTGAATTGAATTGAAATCGATTGAACCTGACCACTACGTATAAAATGTTTTCTGCCTCTTCCTGCTGATCTGCATCCTGAGGGTAAATAATCCTCCAAATCAAAGGTTTTCTGTGGTTTTATATCATATCCTGACTGGAACTAAAAGATCTAAATCTGTAGCATTTCCTTTGTTTTTGGAAAGCCGCCCCCCCTGCCCACGGGACAACGGGCTGACATATTGCATCCCTGTGTGCGAGGCAAGGTCGCCCTCTTCCATCCATCACCTGCTCCGCCCCTGAGCCGGACTCCTCTTCCTACAGATGGCAGCTGAAGCCACCAGAGAACTTTTTTTTTTATCAACAGACGCCATGAAACGTCGGCGCAGAGGCCACACACATAAATGAACCTCCTCTGTCTTCCACTTAGTGAAAAGCTCCTCACAAAGTTCCTCCATTCAGCGCTGGAACCGTTTTCTACATGCAGATGGGATGTAAGTGTTGTGTTTTCATGTTTTGGTTGGTAAAAACATCAAGGAAAACACAGAGTTCTGGTTTCATCTCATGAAGCCTGGATGAGAACATGAGGTGTCATCTCATTTTCTCTGAGCTGCAGGCTCCAATAACCCCCATAAATCAAAAATGACAGCGCGCCAGAAAAAAAAACATGCTGGCTTCAGATCAATTAGTCCGCCTCATTTTCTCTCAGGAGGCTGGAAACATTTTCAGCCTCATTTCAGGGAATTCCTACAGATTTCTAAAGGGATCAAAGCACATTTATTCATATTTGCACTAATGTAAAAAAACAAACTGTTGTTCTGAACTGAACATGTTAAAATGAGAACTTTTGTCTTTCAACAGCTCCCTGTAGGGGGCGCCACAGCCGATCACCCACCTCCATCTAACCTAGAGATTATTGTTGTGTGTGAAACATTGTTTCTCTATTTTAAATAAAAATCTGTAAAAACTTTCAGGGTGTGAAACAACAGCCCAACTTCCAGATTGAAGCACTTTAGAGAAACGATCAGCATTAACCAGCCAGGAGGTTTAGTACACGACATGGACCAACCTTAGAACAGAGGTAAACACACAGGAAGTCAGCTCCAAAACCGTATTTCCTGTGAGGTTAAACTTCAAGTCTTTAACCTGTTCTGGATGTTGTTGTTTTTTTAAACTTCTTTTTAGTTTTTGTTGGAGGAAGATATAACAAAGTGTGAGTTTGATTGACTGCTTCTCCAATGATCAGAAAGTTTGGTAAGTTCATGTCCGGCTGAGATGACGGCAACCATCAAAAAGTGGCTTCAATATCTGCTGATGCCAGGTCAGCAGGTCATGTGACCAAATGTCTTCTGCTGTCTGATCATAAGAAAAACGTGTTCTAGTTTAGTCTGGTCAGGGAACCTGAGGGCTGAAGGTTTCCACACTGATACATACGTCATCTCTGCAGCCTTTTCAGCTCCTGCTGGTGCTGTTTTTTCTTTCTTGTCATCCTTTTTTACCCCCCCCTCCCCCCTTTGTTGATGTTTTGGGTAAAAGCCCAGCGCTGGTCCTTCTCCGGTTCCGGGTCACTTTCACTGCGACCTCCACAGTAGTTTGAGTCCATCCATTAGTCGGCCCTCCAACCCGGAGCTGCACGCCGGTCATGTGACCGGCTCTCTTTGGGCTTTCAATCCTCTTCTCTCCTCATCATAAACTCTCCCCCGCTGCAGACCCGTAAACTGTGCCGGCTCACTTAAGGAGGGAAACAATCTGTGCAATTCTTCACGTGAACGCCGCTCCAGCGGCTGGAAGACGTGGCCCCGGAGTGAACCTTCGCTCTCAGGCGTTAAAAAACCCCAACTTTATGTGAACTCAATCAAAAAATCTCATTTCCCTCTCTGCGGGCTCACTCATCCGAGAGGTCCTGACAAACACTCGGATGTGTGTTTGGGTTTGGCGGGGAACAGGTGGGGAGCGGCGACGGGGCCTAACGACCGTCATTACTCACCTCTCTCTGAGGCCGGGGCCAGATCAATGAAGCTCCGACACTTCTCACCTGAGAGGGGAGTGGGGGGGGGGGGGGAGAAACAAAGGTAAGAGGGTGAGTTTAAAGGAGGGGGGCAGAGGAGAACAAGGAAAGAGAAAAAAACTAATGAAAAACGGAGGAAAAAAGGCGGAACAAGAGAATCAAAGTTTAACTTTACTGGAAAACACAAAAAATGTTAACAGATTTTTTGGGTTGAGACGGCGCCCCTCATGGAGGCACGGCATTGGTTTGTTTGGAGGATGTCCACCAGTAAACATGGGGAGGTGCTATCATGTGGCGCTTCTGATAATGGAAGTGTAACTAGTACGTCTCTGATTGGTTAAATATGGAAGGTGCAATAAAATGCTCCAAACTAAAGACTGATGTGCATTTGGCGCACAAACACACGACACAATAACACACACAAAAACTGCTTGGCTTAAGTGTCACCCAAGAAAACCACTGATCCAAGCAGACCACTTAACCCCTTTAAAAATCCCGGACGAGCCCCCATTCTGCTGCTGAGTCCTGCATAAACGTGCTTAAAAGGTCCTGGTTTGCTTTGCAGACACAAAACTCAGTTCTTCATTAAACTTTGCTTCACCGTCGCCTGCTCAACTATTCTGGACTCTCCTGTGGTCAACGAGTCCTCAACAAGTCTCTCATCTTTGTGCTTGAAGCGTCTCGTCACGCACGAGAGAGCGTCCAGCCGGCAGAGAACTCACACCCCCACACAGCTCAGAATCCAAACAGTCTGCCTTCATCTAATCAGATGCACAGCGCAGAGATTTAATGGCGGTTTCCTGCGGTGGAGCCATCAAACGCTCCGGTCTGGAGCAGAAAAGCCTCCTTCCTCTTGGCTTCATTATGTTTCTTCGGCGCAGAGAGTTCAGGAGCTCGTGGGAGCTGCAGGGTCACAGATCAGCAGCGGCAACATGAGCCATAACTCAGCCCGCGCCATGTCATCGACAACGAGCGGCTCCATCAGTAACCAATGAGCCGCCCTCACACCGGCAGAGCTCCCGAACCAAACCTGCTAATGAAGCTTTGTCTGAGGAATGCAGAGAACGTGGTTCACTCCACACTGAAAGGATCGAAACCACAAAACATCAGTGGAGATGTTTGTCTTTGCACAGAAGACACAAACTTTACTCTGAGAAGCAACAGAAATAATATTACTGAAGCAGTCAGGACGCGCTTTAGACTCAGAGAAGACACACCCACCTCATTTACATATTTGAACTAAAATGACCAAAGCTATTTCACTGAGTGTGAGAAAACAAAGGTTTATGATTCAGCAATAAATAGGAATATTAAAAGTAGGATGTGTCCTTTTTTCGTTATTTATGTTCTCCTTTTCTGTCCTCCATACATGAAGGGGGCGCCACGACGGTTTACATCCAAACGAACACAGCTGAGACTCAGCAGCAACATTTTCACAGAGAAAACATTTTATTTTCACTAACGTTTAGAATGTCTTCATTCGGTTTTAAAACCGTTTAGAAATGTGAGTTTTTGTGCATCAAACAAACCAAAAAAAAGGCAGATTTTCTATGACAGTTCGTCAAACAAAGGTGAACGGCTCTGATTAGGACATGAATTAAAAATGTAATTAGAGCATCTGTGACCTGATGACACGACCGACATCATCATCATCCTATAACCTCTCTGACATCCACAGCACCATGCTCTGGAACATACACCCCCCAAAAGTCTGACGACGAATAGAAACAATCCCTTTCCCGTCTGCCAGGTTTCCTTCTGCTTTGTCTCCCAGCTTCATCTTTTAGTTCCTTCAAAGATTTTTCTGTGTTTAACAGAAATCCCCTGCAGCTCGGCAGCCTGTTTAATCAGGGATCCGATGTCGTTTGGAGGTTAATTGCGGCTCTGATGAGCGTGAATGTTCTCGTCAAACTGCATTTGACCCACTTCTGCAGATCAGACCTGAAATATGAGATCTCAGAGATCCTTCACGTCACCTAAGCCTTCATAACAGATTCAACGTTCACAGCTGTTGCTGATATTATATCTACAGTTTTTTAATACAGGGAGGCAACAATGAGGTAGAAAGATCACAACACTGTAAAAATGGAAGAACGACTTTCAAAGCAGGAAAGCATGTCAAAAGTGACGAGATCTAAAACAAATCCTTTAAAATCCTCAAAACTGAACACAAGTCAAGTCTGTGTGATGATTTTAATGCTGTGTTCAAGTCTGCGTGTTAATTTCAGCGCTGATTTCAAGTCTGCGTGTTGATTTTAGTGCTGTGTTCAAGTCTGCGTGTTGATTTTAGTGCTGTGTTCAAGTCTGCGTGTTGATTTCAGTGCTGTGTTCAAGTCTGTGTGTTCATGTCAGTGCTGTGTTCAAGACTGCCTGTTGATTTCAGGGCTGTGTTCATGGCTTTCTGTTGATTTCAGCGCTGTGTTCAAGTCTGTGTGTTCATGTCAGTGCTGTGTTCAAGTGTGAAGTCTAATGTTACTATTGACTCCGAATAGACTAGCAGATCCACATAACCATTCACTATTGTGAGAGGAAATCACTCAGATCTTGTCTGACGTTCTCCTTTATTAGCTGACATTATTCATTTACAAGTGGAAAGTCAAATCCTTGTTTTTCTGCTCTGCTTGTCAGATTGTAGCACCGCAGTGAGCCGACATCTCCAACTAACCAATATGGCGTCCAACTTTGCATAAGCAACCAGCTAGCGTAGCGACTCTAGCCTACGTTACTCATTGATTTCAGTGCTGTGTTCAAGTCTGTGTGTTGATTTCAGTGCTGTGTTCAAGTCTGCGTGTTGATTTTAGTGCTGTGTTCAAGTCTGCGTGTTGATTTTAGTGCTGTGTTCAAGTCTGTGTGTTGATTTCAGTGCTGTGTTCAAGACTGCCTGTTGATTTCAGGGCTGTGTTCATGGCTTTCTGTTGATTTCAGCGCTGTGTTCAAGTCTGCGTGTTCATGTCAGTGCTGTGTTCAAGTGTGAAGTCTAATGTTACTATTGACTCCGAATAGACTAGCAGATCCACATAACCATTCACTATTGTGAGAGGAAATCACTCAGATCTTGTCTGACGTTCTCCTTTATTAGCTGACATTATTCATTTACTAGTGGAAAGTCAAATTCTTGTTTTTCTGCTCTGCTTGTCAGATTGTAGCACCGCAGTGAGCCGACATCTCCAACTAACCAATATGGCGTCCAACTTTGTATACGCAACCAGCTAGCGTAGCGACTCTAGCCTACGTTACTCATTGATTTCAGTGCTGTGTTCAAGTCTGTGTGTTGATTTCAGTGCTGTGTTCAAGTCTGCGTGTTGATTTTAGTGCTGTGTTCAAGTCTGCGTGTTGATTTTAGTGCTGTGTTCAAGTCTGTGTGTTGATTTCAGTGCTGTGTTCAAGACTGCCTGTTGATTTCAGGGCTGTGTTCATGGCTTTCTGTTGATTTCAGCGCTGTGTTCAAGTCTGCGTGTTCATGTCAGTGCTGTGTTCAAGTGTGAAGTCTAATGTTACTATTGACTCCGAATAGACTAGCAGATCCACATAACCATTCACTATTGTGAGAGGAAATCACTCAGATCTTGTCTGACGTTCTCCTTTATTAGCTGACATTATTCATTTACTAGTGGAAAGTCAAATTCTTGTTTTTCTGCTCTGCTTGTCAGATTGTAGCACCGCAGTGAGCCGACATCTCCAACTAACCAATATGGCGTCCAACTTTGCATACGCAACCAGCTAGCGTAGCGACTCTAGCCTACGTTACTCATTGATTTCAGTGCTGTGTTCAAGTCTGCATGTAGATTTCAGCACTGTGTTCTTCTGCTTGTTGCTCGTGGGATTGGCAGCATCAAAGCTGCACAGAACCATCAGAACAAGAACTGAACCAGAACCACATTGATTCAAAAACACAGAGAGTGGAGGTTTGTGGGTCCAGAACAGCACTGACCTGATGAACCGGGTTTGGGTCAGGGGCTAAAGCGGCTGCCGGCTCTTCCGGCTCTTTCTTTAACGGCCCGATGCGGCTGCAGGACTGGGTTCTGCTGCCTTTGGTGCCTCGTTTTACTGAAGAATTCTTCCAGGTTTTTTCTAAAGTTCTGTATCTTAAAGCGACTGAAGCAGACGTGGACGGACTTTAGGAGGTTAAGCAAAGTTTACTAGTTTACAGAAAAACCAGCTGATCATTCCAATGAACTGAAGTCTTTTCTTGGATTAAGAAATCCTCTTCTTATTACGACACCGTCAGAATCACTGCCAAACGGCTGATGTAATGAAGCGGGTCACACAGGTCTGCCTCTATCAGGGGGGTGGAGAGGATGAGACGGACCTGATGGAGCATCAGAAGCTGCAGAAAGCTGAGACTGACGGTTGCAAACGATTCAGATTTTCCCCTAAAAATACAAAAATGTTCAAACTGTTGGAGGATTAAAAGCTGCACAAATTCTCCACTAAATAACCAGAACGTTCTGATCCACTGATTTACATTTAAAATACTCTGGAAGCTCAACATGTATGCTGATGATGCTCTGATTCCGATCTATTCAAGTCTTAACGTTTTTAGTGTTGGGGGGGGGGGGGGGGTCCTCTGGTCCAGACCTCGGTTCACTTCACTGTGTTCAGATTAGGAACGAAGGAATCGCAGCAAATGAACTGGACTCTGAACTCCATCCGGACTCAGCAGAACATTTAGTGGTACTTCTGATTGAGTCAGACCAGCGTTTCTTTGTTATTGTTTTTGGTCATTTATACAGGATAACAGTATTTTTTCAGTTGCTGTAGTCCAACTTTAACCAAAAGTACATCTCCCACCAAATCTGGAAAATCAACCACCAAATTTCAAAGATTTTCTTCAGAGTTTTTTGGGAAGGAAATAAAATTGAAGAAGCTTTTGGAGAAATCCAACATAAACACAAAGTTTCCACCAGTTCCACACTGACACAGTTTTCAGGGAGTCAAGCTCAAAAATAGCAGAGCTTGGATTTTTGAAAGACTTTTTCTCAGAGCTGTGGTGCTTTTTGGGCAAATTTAATTAAAAAAAACCTGCTAAAGTGTCAGTAAAAGTTACAAACAGAAAAAGTCCAAAACAACATGCTTATACGTTAATTGAAGACTCTAATTTGTACCTTTGTGTGCATGTGTGTCTGTGATTGTGTGGTCCTGCAACAGACTTGTGACCTGATCAGGGTGTACCCCGCTTTCGCCCAATAGTAGCTGGGACAGACCCGGGCAACACCCTTTCGGGGTTAATAGGTTGGACGGCTGGATGGACTTCCACCCTGAAACCACTGAATGTTGGACTGAACCAAAGTTTGAAAGCAAACCTTCATGAAGCTGCACTTTTACTGGCTGTTTCTGGACAATGAAGACGTTGACACCAAAGAGGCCCCAGGGAAGGTTTGAAATCTTAGGATTTCTCATGAGAATAAGCCCAATAAAACAGATTTTTATGATATAAAGTTCTTTTTGTTTCAGTTTCCAAACTAATGGCTTGTCGCGCTCTAGCAGCGCTCGTCCAGTAGGTGGCAGCACTAACAGAAGCTCAATATGAGTTGAGTCTGCGTCTTGACAGCTAAAACGATGCACACACTGTTGGTTTTCTCCCAGATGATAAAAGATAATCACAAATTAAAGATTTTAAGGGTCATTTATGTTAAGATATTAACAATAAAAACTGCTTTGAATCTTTTCTTTCGTTTAATGAAAGAAAAAAAGGACGTTTATCTGTGGAGGTTTCCTGACTCCTCGTTTAGTTTGAACTCAGATTCCACTTTCCAAACCAAAAGAGGGTCCGGTTGTGTTCCCAAAAGGGCTGGCCTCCTCTGGACATTAAATACATTTATACATCAAATACGTTTTTCCAGTGCCTTCTGTGCGCTTTTACGCACAGACCTCTTGCGCGCGTAAAAGCGAGCCAATGCTCTGATTCACAGAAAGTTCTGCCGCTCACTGATGCCGAACTCTTTCGAACCTTAGACACGCCTCAGAAACGCGCGCGGCAGAGGCTGCGTTCTTGGGGAGGCGTTTGGAGCAACTTCCTGCGCATTCTCTGATCTCGGTCCGGGCCGTGGTTTGGTTTCGCGGACGCGCGCACGCACCTGCCTCGTTGATGTTCTCCTCACAGGAGTACCAGATGCCGGTATGGAAGCGGCGGAACAGGAAGCGGTCGTCCCCGGTCTCCCAGCTGTAGTGCACTTTGCTTGGATCCGTCTCGTTCACGCCGTAGTCGATGCAGTTGTGGCGCCGCTGCTTGCTGCAGTTGGGCTTGGGCACGCGCTGGGTCCCCTCGCACCAGTGGGTGGTGATGAAGGCGGTGGTGGAGAAGAGGAGCGCGAGCAGGTTGAGGGACACCGACATCAGCGCGCGGCATTTCCGCGTGGTCTTCATGATGTCCTGGAGGCGAAGCCGCGGAACTTCGTCCGTTCATCCGAGCGGGGGCCTCAGGGTGGAGAGGGGGTGCATGGCACGGAGAGGACGCACGGCGGAGTTACGCGCGCCTCCTTCCAGCTGGTCTCTGGGCTCAGTTGGGAGGTGGGGATGGGGGGTGAGGGGGCTCGTGCCACAAACAAAAATGATCAGATGCACTCTAAATCTGCGTCACATTCAGACCCCACACCCCCGGACTCAGAGGCGGTCCTTTCTACCGAGAGCAGGACGCTCGGAGTGTGTTTGTGTGGTGGGGGTACCAGGAGTCCCCCTCCCCCACCCCCTCTCCCGTGCGTCATCACTCGCCATAGTCCACCCTCCAACCTTCATCCACCCTCCTCTTCTTTTTTTTTTATCCGGTCCAGGAAAAAACGCGCCGCATCCGAAAGTCCTTCGTTCCGCGTCTTCAGACAACAAATTCCTCACCAGTTTGATTCAAAAACTGTTTTTATTTATAGATCATTTTGGCTACAAAAATACGATTTTAGGACGTTTATTTTGTTAAAAATCCATTCTAGTGGAGTATAACTGCCACATTCACGTTAAATTCCACCCATCCTGAACCCGTTTTGTCCCTTTCGGCGTCACGGGGTTGCTGGAGCCTATCCCCGCCACCGTTGGGCGATGACAGGGGACGTCCTGGACAGGTCGCCAGTCTGTCGCAGGGCAACAATCACACACCCATGCACACACACATTCACACCTGGGACAATAGATCAACCAAACCTATGATGTATATTTTTAGACGGTGGGAGGAAGCCGGAGAAAACCAACGCACGCACAGGGCCAACATGCAAACTCCACACAAAAAAGTCCCATAAGCTCAAATTGCCTTTCTGAGTATTTCTTTGCCCAAATCGATGTGAACCAGGAGCGGACGGAAAAATGCAGTTTGAAAAAGTTCTTATTTGACGTCGAAAATACTCTGGGCGTGCCACAGGCTCCCTGCTACAAGCTGTCAGCAACCGCAAAGGGGCGGGGTTGCTTCATGACAACAGTCCCGCCCACAATTCAGAGGTAACTCGCCAAAAACGGCGTCATCATCATTAAAATTCCACTGGGAACGCTTAGAAAATCCAGTTCAGCCAATAAATGAAATTAAGAGGAAAAATTAAACATATTCTGAGGTTCTGTTGATTTTCTAAATGTATTTTTTTCCTAATTTTCAGAGCATTTTGTGTTTCTGTAAATTTGAAAGTATTACAGTAGATTGTCAGTGAAGGATGTTAGAGCCAGCCGTTCTTCACCGATCAGCCGGGGGGAATAAAAATCAGAAGTGGCGAGGTGGAGCTGCGCTCTGCATGAATCCATCACCTGATGATCCGACCCTTAGAATCAATACAGCCTCCGTGCACGTGCATGTGCATGTGTGTGATCCAGACGGATGAAACGGTTCACATGCCAGGATATGCCGTCGGATTCATCAGCTGTCAAAGGTTTCACCTGTTAATCATTGATTATTAACAAACAAACAAAACGTCTTTACTTAGACATCAACTTAAGCTTCACTCAATGTTTCTATGAAACCTACAAACCCTCAACAATGGATTCAGTTATTCGGCAGAGAAGTGTTTTTCATGGAGCTTAGTCCGGACAGAAACGGTCTTATTCTGACGTCTTCGTGGTCTGAAGGCTTTAGATGGAGCCTTGATCTGGTTCCTTCCTACTCCTGATGCATCCGTCATGCGTTCACACTGAACGGGATTCGCTCGTCAAATTCCCATCGACCACGGCGAATATGCTGCTGGCCGCCTGTTTGAAGATGTTGCTGTATGTGGGAGGAGCTTCTGCCAGATGTCTTTAGCCTGGATTCATACATCAATTTTCCTTTGAAGATTTTGTTTGTATTTTTTCAGACAAAAATGCATTTTTTAACATTTTTAAAGTGAGAATTGGATTTCAGGAAGGACAGTTCCACCTGTGTTAGTTTGAGCCGCAGGTTATGTGGAAACCACTTTAATTCTTTTCGGTCTTATCTGTTCACGTTCTGACTAAATAAACTGTGGGTGATTTTCTGCTGCGCAGAAATCCACCCTGCAGGTTTCTGTTGGCTCATAAAAGATAAGTCAGGTCAAGAGAATGTAGGAGACAAATTAAAAAAATACCATTGACAGATAAATGACAGTATCATCTGCATAGTGCAGAATTTGACTGCAGCTCTTAATTCAGCTGTGGAGATGTAGAACCTTCCTTCATAGGTCTGAACGGGCTCAAAGGCATCTGATTCGATGTTCATGTTCTTTACGTCTGCATGAGAATCTCCTCCATGTGTTCTTCCAGTCCTGTTGGTTTTTAACCCCCACGCTCATCAGAGGAGGACGCCACGTCTCTCTTAGAAGACATACAGAGACATTATATAATCTTTGCCCTCGCCTGCCACTCGGCTAATCCTCGTTCATCAGTGCAGCTAACACCACTCTGGCTCAGGTTCAAGACTAATCAAGGAGAGATGACTCCTTCATGCAGCATCTGTTTATTCTGAATTTGAATGAATTCAAATCAGTTTTGATGATCAAACTCATAAAAATGCTTCAAATGCAACAAAAAAAACAGATTTCAGTTTTGAGTTTGACAGACGGACGTGGAATCCAATAAAAACTGTCAAACACTTGATTAACAGAGATTTCTAAAAATGTTACCCATGATGCAATGCACAACCAGATTCAAAACTGTCAGCAGTCCTTCAAAAATATGTCAAAATTCATTCTAGCTAATGAAAAAAACATAAACTCAGATTTCTAAATGCAAAAACATTTCAAGTTGGATTTGACTTTGCAGCAAACGCCTTGTTTTTCTTTTCTTTTACTATCCTTTAATCATTTTGATTTTCAGGCTGCTTTTCATCTGAATCCAGTCCGGCTTTTATGGCTGACCACAAAAAACCCACAGCTGAGGGGGTGGAGCCACGTTCAGTTTATGGAAGTGTAATGATGCCAGCAGAGGTTAAATGTAAAGGAAAGTCACACAAATGACAGCTTCAATGTAAACCCATGAATGACTGGAGCTGAATCTGTGCCCAAATGAAAATTTCATCTTTTTTAGGCAGGAGTGCATGAATGAAAGTAGAATGAAAGCCTCTCAGAAATATTGTTTTGGAAGAATTTTAAGCACATCCAACACACAACAGCTCTGTCGCTGTGACCGTGCTGCAGGAAACTCAGGGCTAAATCAACAAAATCCAGAGTCACCTCCAGGTTCATATTAAGATAAGATAAAGATACTTTATTGATCCCAGCTTGGTAAATTGGGTTGTTGCAGCGTCAAGGTTAGGCTCAAAGATACAAACACACAAACAATAGACGACAACAGAGAACAGAACAATCAATCAGAAGAAACATCAGTGATAAACAGTTGGTTTGCATGACAGCTCTGGAGAAAAACAGACTTAAATGAGTTTATCTATTGCACATGGATGATGAGTTCTAGAGTCCAATGGAGTGAGGTAGGAATGGTTTCCTGTAGCGGTTGGTGTGACAGTGAAGCTGCCTTAGCCTCTTGGAGAAGAAGCTCCGCTGACCATCAAGAACAGGATGGAGAGGATGCTCCGGATATCCATGATGGATACGAGCTCATTTAAAGTCCTCCTCTCCATCACAGCTTCAAACGTGTCCATTTTACATCCGATTACGGTGCCAGCTCTTCTGATTAATTTGTTTAGTGTCCCTGGCAGATATGCTGCCCCCCCAGCAGACCACCGAGAAGAACAGAGTGCTGACCATAACAGACTGGTAGAACATCTCAAGCATCCTGCTGCACACGTTGAAGGACCTTCATGGCTTCAGCTGAGTCATCACTCCTCCAAGATGGAAGAAATCCTGTTTTTACTCTGCAGGAATTGGAATTTAAGGCTGGAGAAAATGGGATTAACATGTCTGAATTAAAGATGGTATCTGCTGGAACTGACAGGTTAGAGGGCAGCAGGCTCCGCCCCTTCCTGGAGCAGGTAACCCAAGAGCAGCCGTCAAGAATCAAATCCAGGCAGATCTCAGCTGCTTCACTTTTTCCAATTATAAACCTGGATTAGGGGGGTGGGGTTGGGGGGTCTTCACTGATAGATGACATTTATGTAAATTGGCTTCTAGCGTCTGGATGTGGGTGAAGGAGGAACATCGAGGTGGGGGGGCATCAGCAATCCTGTTGTGGTCATGTGACTTCTGAGCTACTCTTCATTAAACCCAAACGTCCCATCAAAGCTGATTTTTTTTTTCTTTACTTCAAAAAAAAACATTTTAATGTCACAGAGAAAAATATAATAATTGACTATAGTGCAGCTCGTATTGATGGTTCAGGGCTGCTTTCTTTATATTTGACCATATAAGTGCACGATGTCTAAATAACCTAAATAACCAGAAATTGACATCAAAGGAGTTTTGATATTTTTTTTATGTTGAGGAAAAAATGACAATGAGAAGGAAAACCTTATTACATAAAGGAAAAAAAATCCCCAAATACTGTTTTGATCTGAATATCAAATGTCTTCATCATTTCAAGCAAAATCTAAAAACCTGTGTTGTTTTCTAGGACATAGTTTCTGCAGAGCGGCAGGAGTTCACACCCCCAACCTAACATTAAAGGCATCCATCCGTCCAGTTCTGATCCAGATTCCAGCTCAGATGAGGAAAACAGAGACGTTCATGGATCTGTTGGTCTGCAGATGGATGATCAGAAAGGGGCGGAGCATGGAGCCTGTGGCCCCGCCCACTGCAAAGGTTCAGTGATTGATCCGTCAGCTCTTTGTTCAGGCTAAAAGTTCTTCTGCTTCCCCTCCTCTTCAAATCTCAGACGTCATTGTTCAGTCGATGATGTCACACAACGCCGACCTTTTCTGCTTTCTTACTTTCACTTTGATTACTGGAATTTACTTTTCTAACCAGAAACTATATTTTTAATGTTTTGTTTTTTGGAATTTTGTTTTGATTTTTTAAATGTAATGCTGTTTTTTATTTGGTCTCCTTTTTCATTTTTGTTTTTTGCATTGAGTGATTTGTTGATGTGATTTGCACTTCAGGGCCACCGTAGTTTCTGGACTGGAAATGTCTTCAGTCAAATCAAATTAGGTTTAACCAGAAAACAACTGAGAACAAACTCAGCTTCTGCAAAATTCCCAATCAGAATATAATCCCAGCAGTTCACAAACCCAAACAAACACCAATAATATAGAAGATTTCCCCACAGAAGAGGAAAAAAGCCACGTGAGAAGCAGAATCAGTGAGTTGGTGAAAAAGTCTCATCCCAGCGTTTCCCTCAGTGCAGAGCTTTGGCTGCACGCTGACCTGCAGCCTATTATCCCCTCGGCTGAGCCTCCTCTGCTTTCCCGGCTAATCTAATGGAGCTTTCCGTCTATCTGCTCCTGGCAGCCAATCGCTGCAGGTCTCCAGCAAAATGACTGTCATTCCGAACGCCACTCGCAGTATTTTCATTAAATCCTTATCAGGTTGTTTTCCCCCAAATTCTCCAAATTATAAAAACCCCTGTGGGGTGGGGGGTGGGGGGGTGGGGGTTGAGGGGGAGGCCTGTGGAACGACACCGCGGGTGCGAGTTGAAAAAGTTCTCTGAAAAATGAAGTAGTGGGTCCAGAGAAAACTCCCCACAAACAGACAGATGGCGTGGAGCCTTCAATCTATTTACAAAAGTTTAATCAGCTTATGAAGTTTCACACACAGATTGTAAAAGCTGCAAACATTTAATCATCTCTAATCACCCAGGAATGACTGAGCGTTTTTATGATCAGATTTCCCGTTAAAAGCTGCTCAAACCCACAAAACCTGAACCAGAGCCAAAACCTGGTCTGACGGACTCAAACCGTCAGATGGAAGTCAGGCATTCAGCAAAGTTTCCTGTTTTTCAAAGCAATCAATTATTAATCAATCAATCAGTTTGTTATTTGTATAGCACTTATGAAAGCAGAGGCATAAATGTATGTAAAGAAACAATAAAATAAATTGAACAATAAAAGAAAAACATAATAAATGTACAAGCTGGCCCACTAGATCTGCTCACTGGAGTTAAAAACCTGACTAAAAGATGAGTTTTAAAAAGTGTTTTCAAATTACTGACGGTTCTGGTAGAGCTCACAGAAAAGGGGACAATGTTCCAGAGTTCAGGAGCTGCAGCTGAAAAGGCTCCGCCTCCCCGAGTCACGAGTCGAGTCCTGAAAAGGTTTGCAGGTCTCAGGACTCGAGGTGGACGATGAACATGTGACAGCTCAGAAAGATACTGAGCTGCCAGACCCTTCAGACATTTGAAAACCAGAAGTAAAATCTTAAAAATGATTCTAAGACACAGGCAGCCAGTGAAGAGAGCGTAACATTGGAGTCATACTCTCACACCGTCACACTGAAATATGTAAATTAGAAGTTTAGTCTAATGTCCTCAACTGAACTTTAAATTAAAACTCTGGACTAAGATGGATTTTTTCCAATTAAGAGTTTATACTATATTTATGAGGCAATTTTCCGTACTTGTTAGACTACAGGCTTGTGTTAACATGGATAATATGAATAACGCCTGGCATGAAAGCGCCCTCTGACTCCGTTTTGGCCCCGCCCACTTTGGTATAAAAAGACAACAGGGATGTGAAAATACAGACTTTTCTAGAGTAATACTCACTTATCTGCCTATCTACACCCATTCCTTTATTTTTTGTCAGTCCTTAACCTGTCAGTCAGGTCCAGGTGATGGTCCGAGCTGCACATGCTCAGAACCGCACCCCTAAGGGACCCCCTTAGTGTAAAAAAAGACAAACCCGAAAGAAGCAGACGGGTGGAGAAAAATGTCCGTCGTCAGCTTTGAAGAACAAACCATGATGTGGATCTCGTTGGTCTCATCAGGAGCTGGACGCTCTGCGTCATCCAGACGGAGAGCACCTTAAAGGTCATGACCTTAACTCAAGAATCTGCTGGAGCCAAAAACCTCCGACTTGAGGCAGACGGTCTCTCAGAGAGAGTTTGTGGGGAAAGCAGAAGCTGTAAATCTGAGGTCCTCCTCAGAAGAGGCAGAGTGACAGACAGCAGGAGGGACGGCCCACTGTCCCTCAGGTCGGACTGTCAGCTTCCACGCAGACATAGAGCAATATTTGCTTTATAGCATTGATAACGTTGAAGCAAAATGCACAAATTCAAAGTCTCTGTAGGTTTGGTGAGGAATTCAAATAGACTCCTTCCTTTGGTTTGTCTCACAGCGGTTTTCCACTCCACGTCAGGTTTCTGTTCTCTGCTTCGTGTTCGTCAGAGATGAGCTTGACAAAATAATCTGAGAACTTCTGCCGAAAACACGCCTCTGTCCTGTATCTAAAGTCTGCTAAGTGTGTGTGTGTGTGGGGGGGGGGGGGGGGTGGGGGGTGGGGGCACTGCAGCTCAGGAGACCAGACAGAGTCCCTGGTCTGTGAGGTGGACCAGGATCCACTCTGTCAGTCAGAATCTGGTCCAGTTTGACCCCTAAAGGGTGAACCCAGGGTGAAGGGTGTAAAACAGGGACGGCGTCCTCCACCCTTATGTCGCTCTGGTACAGCGGCCTGCAACCTTTAACTGTGTAGGAGTCATTTGGACCAGCTTCTTACCGACCAAAACCCAGAAGACCCACTTCACCAATTAGATAAAGACACTTTTGTGCTCACTACGGCATTCATTTATTGCATCCAGCTTTTAAATGTTTATAAAAATACCACATGAGGGAGAAAGGAGCCACAGGTTGCAGACCCCTGGTCTAGTAGATGAACTGCAGCAGATCCAGAGCCGGTCTCTCCAGAGTCTCCATGAGGAGGGACGTGAAAGCCACCAGCTGTTCAGGTGTTAGAGAGCTAACCTCCCTTCATGCGTTTTGCAGAGCCGATGGCTCCTTTTGTTCTACACAGGAAGAGAAAACATTTCATGGTTTTTGCCTCTGGAGCTGTTTTCTAGCTGGTTGCGTTCCTGGACGTGATGTTGATCCAGATGTTCTTGTGCAGAAGCAGCTTCTTCACCTTTTGATTAATCACCTGTATGGAGATTCTCAGAACGGTCCGGGAAACATTTCCAATACCGCTTTTGTCATCATTTCAGACCACGTTGTCTCGGTGTTGGAGAATTCTGCTGATTGAAGGCCAAACGTGGAAGTGGCTCTGCGTCCTCCCATGAAGACTGTCAGAGGAGAATCCTTGTTCTTTGAAATTCACAGACTCTGTTCCACCCGGAGACTTCATCCAGCTCAGGCTCTAACCCCCCACCGGGGCCGCTGTATGAACCAAGGCCGTCCCTCTCTCCTGGACAGTCTGTCATGTGTCAGAGCCAGTCAGGCGTTGAGTTGGACCTTGTTATTCAGAAGCCGGCCCGTCTCGCCCATCTCACTCCCCCAGCGTTTGACTACCTGATTCCCAGGAGAGGAAACGTCCAATTTCCCTGATATTTTACTTTGTAATGAAAGTGTCAGGGAGGGAAGTGAAAAGAAGGAGATGCACCATAAATTCAGGGCTTTGGGGAGCGGCGTGGAGGATAACAGGTCTGTGCCGGTCCAACTGTCGGATGAGTCCATGTTTTATTCACAGCATCTGTTCTCTCTGCTTCAGATCTGCCAGGATGGGGCTTCACCTGCAGCTAAAAGATGACAGGCAGCTTTTTCATCTCAGCCTGCAGACTCTGCCTCACAGGAAACCTCAGGAATAGACCAAATTGGCTCCCTGATTGAAAGATTTTAACAGGATGGGGTTAAAGATCCGACGCAGGAAAAAGCTCCTCTAGTTTGAAACTGACGGTGACTCGTGGAAAATCAGAGAACTTCGATGCAGATCTGAGACTTTGACAGAATGAGAGGCGAGGACACATCTCTAGAAAGAAGATCAGTTCCGAAACACGAGAGGTTGTTCTCAACTGAGAATCAAACTGGTTCTGATGGTTAGAACCCCCTAGAAACACACAAAAACAACCCGTTCAGCAGTTCAGTCACTGCTGGATCTCCACATATTCGTCTCCAGTGGTTTTAGGAACCATAATCTTCTTGAGGCCTTTGAAGATTTGTGGTTCTGAATGCACCACCAGAGTTCTGCTGGGTTGGTTTCTCACAAACCACAAAGACTCGATGCGATGACGTCTGGTTTGCTGCTCCACTTCCTGTGGATCTACGGTGAGCGGTTGGTTCGGAGTGGAAAGAGAAAAACGGAACACCGGAACATCGGTTCCAAGACAAAAGAAGTGAGCGACCGACCGTGAGAGGATTTGTGATGAAGAGAGAACATTTAAAGCTTTCTGTTCTCCCATTTCTAATCAGACATTTAGATCATCTGATGGATGTTCAATGATGTTTAGAGGATCAGGTGACAGAACTTTCCCAAGAGTTTAAGAGGAAAACTGGGAATTTTTTCTGCTGGTTTTCTGTCTGACAGAAAACAGAAATGTTTCACTCACTGACATTAAACTCAGAAGTTTGAATAAATAAATAAAAAAGGTCCAGAGATGGTTATAAACAGGTGTGATTGATCCACCACACCTGTGTCCATGCGGCGAAAAAGCAAATATCTACAGAGAGACAGAACTGAAGCTTTTCTGCTCCGTGACTTTAGTGTCTCCACATTTAAACCCCTCCAAAGACTCATTAGTCAGTTTCAGTGAAAGACCCCCCCTCTTCTGGGAGCTGGGTTCCTGCAGCTGATTGGACGGGTTCGTCACAGGTCAGTTCTTCTTCTTTTATCTCCGTTTTTCTCTGAGTCAAACCCGGCCATCTGCTGCGATCTCAAACAAAGTGTGACACGAGTGGAAAAGACGAATGCTTGTTTGTGTGAGGGATCAATAACTGAGCCCCAGCTCACTCTGGCTTTTCCTGGTTTACAGCGTCGCCGTCGTCCCTCTCTGCTGCTTCCTCAAGAGGAGAACAAGATTGTTTGTGTCTGACAGAAAGCTGCTGTGATTTAGGAGCTAACACCCCCAGCAGTACGGAGGAGGAGCACTCAGAAGGAGGCAGGAGCCACATAAATGCACGGAGACGGAGGCTGGATTCAACCACACGACTCAGCGACTGTAAAAGCATCCTGACTACATCCGGTCATGTGTTCTAATGAAGAACCCAGCATGTCAAACATCCATGTTCTTGTCATGGATGCAGATGAGACCAACGGATCCTCCCCGCTTTAAGTTAAATGCAGAGACCACTGTCTGCTCTGCTTCACCCCCCCCCCCCCCCCACACACACACACACACTCATATCCAGACTGTGAAGCTCAGCCAATCACCCCCATTTAAAGTGAGACTGGAGTTTTCGTGTCGCAGAGACACTTCCACCACTAAAGAACCCGGAACTTTCTTGTTGCCGGGTCACTCTGGACCGCCTCAGGTTCTGAAGGCCGAGTCACGCAGCCAGGACTTACATGTTGAGCATTTTTCACGTGAATATTGGTGTTTTGTGAGACTTGCGTGATATACATGCGTTCCTCATTCGCTAATGTGCGCAGATGTCCGTTACGGGTTTTGGTCGACCAGTCTTTAGGTGAACTCGGTTTTTGGTCAGTTGAGAATTCAGCGGCCTCTCGTGGGGCGGTGTTTGGCGGGTTGTATGGCGCACGCGGATGCGAGTCTGAAGGCGCAGCGGCAGGCGGGCTGCCTCGGCACTACATTGAATTTCTTCCCTTTGACATTCAGAGCACCGAGCAGAAATCACGTCAGCACCATGGACAGCTCCACATGCTTTGTTTGAATTAAACGGTGAATCTCCCTGATCCGAACCACTTCTAAGTCAGAATCGTAGACTGGGACCCCCGGCGGGAGCCGCAGCTGAGGGGATCCGCGAGAAGGGCCCGGCGCCGCGCGTCCAGAGTTGCATCCACGCCCGCCGTCTCGGCCACCCTGGGCAACCCACTTTCCATGCAGCGACACCGCCCCTGCGATAGACCTATGAACTGGAACCGACAGAAAAGTCTGAACAGATCCAGGGCTGTTGGCTGAAAGTATCAACATACCTCTGCACACATTGACCAATGAGGAAAGCAAGAAACTCCTGGTGTCTGCTCATTAATGTTGTCTTTATAGACATGTTTGTTTGTGTTCACTACATCTGTTCTGTTATCATGTTGATGCTGCTCACATGACCGAGTCCATCTCTTCCTGGATTCACCCTCTGAGTGTCTAATGTTTCAGAACATGGATTTAGAAGCTATGGTGCCACATGTTCCTCACAGGTGAAGCGGTTCCTTTCCTCCTGCAGGACTCCAAACATCTACTCCGTCTTTCACACATGCATCATTCAGTCCGTCTCTCCGGAGATTCAGCAGCTCCAGCCGCCTGCAGCACCCTCCATCACCCCCCACCCCGCACCAGTGTGGAGGAATAAGTCACCCCCGGCCCACAGTCTCACCGGCCTGCCTATCGATTACCGAGCCGGCCCAGGAAAGATGGAATTCCTCCAGCCCAGACAGAGATGGATTAGGTGGATTTTGGAGGAACGTTCTGCAGAAACAAAGCGAAGGAATCATTTGAACGTCCGACCGAGATGCAGCAAAACTGCTTTGAAATGCCATCACAGAAACACGACAACAGCTGAGAGGAGAGAAAAACAGACGTTTAGAGTCCCGTCTGCAGACTCCCTTTCTGTTCTGAAGCCAAACAAAACCCAATCAGAAGATTTCAAACCATCCCAGTCTGGCTGGAGCTCAGTTGCAGTTTCCACCTCTAGGCCTGAACCTCAGGATGAAGAGCATCAATCTGCCACATTTCTGAACACGTGACCTTTTCCTCCTTGGTGCTGACCTTCAGTGAGTCAGTGGAATGCGTTGCGTAATTGTCCGCCTCCTTGCGTCAGCACAGATGTGAAAGGATCGTCCGGATGGAGGACTGACACCTGCGCTCACAGGTGTCATTCATATTCATGCTGGCCCCCTTCAGGTCTTTACCGCTTCCAGTTCACCTTGTTGAGAGGACACCTTGATATGTCACAGTGGCAAAATGAATGAAATCAGAGAGAGTGCCCCCCCCCCCCCCCCCCCCCCCCGCTCAGCGCCACATAAACACTGTAACCACTGCAGCTGCTTCTGTCTGCGGATCTGGACCTGAGAGCAGCAGCAGTCGGTTCTTCATTCATTCATCTTCACAGATCCACATGAGATCACTATGACAAAAGTACTTTGATCAAGAATACTTGAGTAGAAGTACAGGAAGTGTCCTGTAGAACGTGTACACGGGGTGTAGAAGTATAGTTACTGAATACTTCTTCAGACTAAAATAGATCATTTTCAGTTTTAGTGAATGCTCACTGGTCACTTCATCAGGCACACCTGTACAACTGCTCATTAAGGCAAATTCCTGATCAGCCAATCAGGTGGCAGCAACTCAATGCAAGTAGGCATGTAGACACGGTGCAGACGACCACACACAACACACACACACCATCCACACACACACACACACAGACACCATCCACACACACAAACCATCTACACACACACACACACCATCTACACACACACACACCATCTACACACACACACACACCATCTACACACACACACACCATCTACACACACACACACACCATCCACACACACACACCATCCACAAACACACACACCATCCACACACACACAAACACACACACACACACACAAACGTTTCCCCCTAAACACCTCTTTTTAAATTCTCTGCAGTTGTATCTTTTATGATGCAACTGATATGAAACTTGCCTCCCACCCCGTGACTTTCCAGAGCACATCCTCACTTCCCTTTAATGATTAATAACAACCACTTCCAGCTCACATTCATTGTCCTTTAAAGTGTTCACACTTTAGAGACGATGCGTCTGGTTTGATCCAGCTGGCAAAGCTGTGGCCTGAAACCTTCAGGGGTCTGCAGTCTGTGAGAAACCTTCATTCATCTTCTAACCGTTTATTCCCTGTCGGGGTCAGGGGGCTGCTGGAGCCTATCCCGCCACCTGCAGGTGAGGGCAGGGGACACCCTGGACAGGTCGCCAGTCTGTCGCAAGGCCACAATCACACGAACATGCACGCTCACATGCACACGCCATGTGACCGCAAAACCTTAAACTGTCCCAAACATTTGAGTGACCTCAGGATTGTAGGAAAATACATGAATTTGGAGACGTGAAGCGAACTCACATGATGGCATGAGGGACTTCCTGTGAAAGAGGAAATGGTTCTGAAGACATGAGCCTTCAAACGGGAACATTTATCACAGACATTTGACGTCAACTCATGAGATGTTTTTACTAGAAATCATGGACAACTTTGTCAGAACCGAACCTCCTTCTTGTCCTTTTTGCTGCTCCCTGTAGGGGGCGCCACAGAGTCATCCAGCTACTTTGATCTGCTACCATGAGCCATTCCTCTGATGGATTCCTAATCCCGTCCATCCTGGTCTCACCTCAATAACTGGTTCCAACCTGCTTGCACACACCTCTCCTCTTCTGGACCGTTGACCCAAAGAGCTTCGAGCCCCCTCCCATTTTTTTATTTTTTTTTAGGACTTACAGTTTTTTACGATTGCTTAATAAAAATCTCAACACAATTTACAAAATTCTACTCCAAGGTGCGAAACACCGCCACAGATTTGCACAACATTACACACAACGTCTGCATCGCTCTTTCTGCAAACACACAGAAATGTGTGAAAGTACACAAACATGTCGACACCTCAGACGCAGAGAAGAATTGTGAGGTTACAGCCTGGTCATTGCAAAGCCTCGGATGGCCAATGACCACACAATTGAACGATTGGATTCTCACATCCACAAGGTGTAGCTGGAAGCACACGTGTGCTCGTTTGAACACGCAGCACTCAGGTGTGCTGTAAAAGGCAGCAGGTGAGTTTACCTGAAGAAGAAGAGTGAGGATGACACTGATGACAGTTGTCAACATTCTCCCTTTATCTCAAACTAATCATGAAGAATGTTGTGTGTTTGTTGGTATTTTGTTTTGTCATTGAAATGATCCCTCACAGAAAAACATCTGGACAAATGTGTAACACGGACGGAAGGTTTTCTGTTCCATCAGATTCTCCATTTTTTAAACCATTGAATTTTAAACTGAATTTTTTAATTTGATTTAAAACACTGAAATGTTTCAGATAGAAAATAATGTTTCGGGGCATAAAATGTTGCTGTTTGAAATTCAAAGGTTTAAAAAGTTTAGAAAAACTTCCACACACACACCATTTCCGAAAAATCCTTTTTTTACAGTTGTGTTCTTCATTTATCACAGCAGTGTGAGACTGTCTGCAATAGTGTCTGATCATGGAGGACTGAGTTGGTTAGATGAAAACTAACGGCATTTTTACAAATGTGTGTAAATGTTTTTGTGTCGTTTTGCAGATAATCCAGGAATTCTGCAAACTGAGTGTTGTGTTTGGATAATTGTGATTATACTTTGAGAAATGGAACCCGGTTTTCGAAATTGTGTGTAAAGACTTGAAAAGAGCTGAAAAAAGTAGGCCAATATTTTCCAAACCCAGAAGCAGAAACATGGAAGCGTGACGGGACAACAAAGGAGAAGACAGCTGATCCAAACTGCTCTGATGCCTCCAAAGACGTCTGCGTGGACAGAGATGGAGCTGAGATCATTTCTGAGTTTATGACTGAAAATTCAGCAGCTTAGAGCTTCTAAAATGTAGTTTTCTGCCCTGCAAATGGATCATTCAAAGGGTTTTTGTTCTCTAGTGTCTGTCGACCCAATTTGTTCTATTTTATATACCAATTGACATCAATATTCAGTGTTTGCATAATCAGCTTGCTTTGGATTTTTCAGCTTATTAAGCACAAATAAAGTGATTCAAACATTTTAGCAATAATTGTATTAAAGTTTTTGAGTTTCCTTCAGCATCTTAAGTGAAAGACTTTCACATTCACACCTGAATTTTTACAGAAAACTCTATTATTTGGTTTTGAAGTCTTGAATTTTACTTGTGAAGTTCTTGGCTGTGTTCAGGAGCTCCGGATGGATTCAGTTCATCCGGCCGCTCCGTCCTTCCTGCAGGTGAAGGTCAGGTTCTCTCAGTGTGCCGTTATCCCCAATAATGAAACACCTCCTTAATTCTGGAGGTGGGAGAGAGCTCACACTTCCACTCCTCGAGGGGACAGTAATGAAGAGGAGAGCGTCTCCCGCTGAGAGGAGTTCCTGGCCTCCATCACGCTCATGTTTGCAGCCTGCAGAAGGAAGCAGCTGGTGGGACAGGTGGTGGAGCGTGACACCGGCCACCTGCCGCTCTCCAAGCATCCTTTTATGGATGAATTGAGTGAGGTTGTGTTTGTGTTGGACGGTCACATCAAAGCTCTCCCCTCTTTTTTTGGAAGCACTTGTTGGCTTTTATGTGCAGGAAGCCGCCGTTGTGCGTCTGCGGACTGCAGCTGCCCGTCAGAAAGCTCCTCATCAGCATCAGGGGTGCGGCGCCGCTCCGCAGCCACAGCTCGGCCTGGGCTGCTGCTGATGAAAGCCACGGATGATCCGCTTTCTGGAGAGTCCAGATGGAGGCTGGGAACACGCAGCGAACCCCACAGCTTCTGGTTATGAAGACCAGACTAGAACGCCGACCCATGCCAGCAAAAACAAAGACATCCCCAAATTAGAGTTTCTTTTCCAAAAAATGCTCTGAGATTTAAAAAAAAACAACAAAAAAAGTCCAGAACATGTCTCCCCGTGTGCACGGGGTTGTTCCTCAGCAAATGACTGCATTCACTTCCTTCTGGAGCAGAAAGTTCCATTCTGGAAAACATTTTTCCTAATTCTCTTAATACTTTTGCTCATCATTTAAAAACAGGTGTCTTCAAATGTGTTGGTTTTGAGCTAAAAAGCCTTGAAATGTTATCAAACCTTCACCAACTAACAAATATAAAGCGCCAAATGTTACTTTTGGACTGATCAAAGCCATAAAGTTTCCTGTTTGTCAGAGCTCTGAATCCATTCCATTTCAAAAATCAAACGTTTAAACTGAAAAACTTTCAATGAGAGACGAATTAAAGTTTTCTGCTGAAAAACGGAGAAAAATAAAAACAAGAGATGCTGCTGGAGGAGAGGAGCTGCTGCTGCGTGTGTCTGTGTTACCGATTACATGATTAGTTTATTGAAGTTTTTCAGTTTGTCTTCTGTCATAACCTTTGTTTCTTTACAGTCTTGTCATGTTTAAGTTTTGTTCTGAAAGTTTCAGTTCTGCTGATGAGCCCAGTTTCTTCCACTTTGGGTCCAACAGCATCAAAATTCCTGAGGTGAATAATTAAACCCTGTGGTCACATGATCCTCTGGTTTCCATCCAGTCTTTTCTGTAAACCCAACCTTTCCAAAAATAAGTAAACAGGTGGGACAAACCCAGCTGTCAGTTGGAACAAGGGAAGCTGAGGACCCAAAACAACCTGTCAATCAATAGACCACGCCCCTGTGAATGTTTGATGTCAAACATTAAGTTCAGAATAATTCCTACCCCTGAACTGTTTCATTCGACATAAACTCGAACCACAAATCAGAGCAGAAGACTTCCGAGTATTACTAGCCCCCTAGTGGTTATCTGGTGCATTACACCTGCCTCCAGCTAGTTTGCTTTTAAATGAATCCCAGGAATTTGAAATGTTGCCCTTAGTTTGTGCTCAGAGGTCCAGTGAGGCTGAAACTGAAAGCTTTTTGGGCTGAAAAGGCCACAAAAAACTCTTTTAATTAAAAAAAATGAATTTTTGGTCCATCTAAAAAACGGTCACCAGAGTGTTTCTTAAACAAGTTTCCCCCTTAACTGGATAAAAAGGGATTTGACTGATGTGAGCCGAGGATTTCTGCTGTTCCCCACTCTCCCAATTTGAGAGCAAAGACAGGTTCAGCTTGAATCTGACCATCAAACCGTCGGGCTGGAGGTTGTCTCTGATCCATCCGAGTTCTCTGACAAATGGAGAACACAGCTTTTTCATGCTAGAGATGCGCTGATGAGACTGAAAGTAGCTGCAGGATTTAACTCTATAAGACCGCAAGGTTTTTGAAGAAACCTCAGTTTCATTTCAAACAAAAAAATCCATCCTCAATTAATCAGGCTGTTGTTATTTTTATTCACAGTTCCTTAAAAAAACAACCAAACCTGCTGTGAATGAAGGTCCTCCTCCTCTTCCTCCTCCTCCTCCTCCTCCTCCTCCTCCTCCTCCTCCTCCTCCTCCTCCTCCTCCTCCTTCTCCTCCTCCTCCTCCTCCTCCTCCTCCTCCTCCTCCTCCTCCTCCTCCTCTGCTGGTCCTCTGACATGCAGAAAGGAGTTTGTTTATGTTCTCCTCTTTTGCATGATTGGATTTTTATTCCAGCTGCAGCATTATTTACTTTCCACCGTGTATCGCCGCAGAGGAGCGGGCGCCGCAGATGCGACCGTCCTAAATCAAAGAGGGTGAATCCCTGGCAGGTCAATTATAGGCTGACCTTGTGAGTTCACACTTCCACACAACGTGAATCACAACACAAAGTACGGCGAGAGAGACGCACTTATTTATGACGAAGCTGCATCGGTGTCAGCGCGCTTTATTGGCTTTTCTAATAGACTCTAATAAACTGAAATCCGTTTTGGTGTTGATTCTGGAAAAAAATGGCTGAGCTTCCATTAAATGTCCAACTTTAGATTTAGTTTTTTTTGTCGTCTCTCTGCAAAAAAAAACAGACTTTTCTGAGTCTCTTAAAATGTTTTCTTAATTAAAATGAGCAGTTCACCTTCAGGGGACTGAAAGGTTTTATTAACCCCCCCAGCTGTATTATTATTAAACAGATGAGGCCCTTCAGGACAGAGAGGAGGGGGTCAAAGGGAAGCTGCCTTCCTGTTAATCAAAGTACCTTGTTGTCCTTCTGTCACTGACACGTCGTCCTGATGGGAGGCGGCCCTCAAGCTGACACCCCGGAGCCCAATAAAACTCAGTGACACCCCCCCCACGTGACGCATGTGTGCGTCTGCTCATGTGGGCATCATCACGGAGCTCCAGCGCTCAGCTGAAGGCCGTGTCACGCTGCTGCTGCCTGCATTTGCACAGGGGAAAACTGGTCAGAAATGCATGAAAAGACGTGGAAAAGGGAGAAAAGTTTTGGGTCTTTATGTGAAATTTACACAGATGTTGAGTTAAAACACCTGCAACATCAGAGATGACATCATAAGGAAAGAAAGACAACAGACCAAAGGTACCTTCAGGAGGACAGCGAACGTTTGAGTTTTTTGGGTTTTCCCTCATTTACATTTACGCTGAGCTCTAAGGGGGGAAACAGATCAAATCACAGCTGCAGCGCTATCAGAAGTAGTGATTGAAACATGTCCATCTTCTCACAGTCTTCACACATAGTCTCTCGGAAAAGAAGAGTCTTCTCACGTCATAATTCCTAAAGAGTGGCCTTCGGTTCCTGTCCTGACACAGATAACACACAGTTCTCACGCTGGTGCAGGGAAGACGCTGACAAAGACGGTCTTCTCCCAAGAGTTTCACCTTTAGCTTCCTGTAAAACAAAACCTTATATAGCTAGGTAATGCATACAAGCAAATATGAGATAACTTATAATAATAATAATAATGGATTGGATTTATCTGCGCTTTTCAAGACACTCAAAGCGCTTACATTGTGTCCATTACTCATTCACTCCTCATTCATACTTGGTGATGGTAGCTATGGTTGTAGCCACAGCTGCCCTGGGGCAGACTGACAGAGGCGTGGCTGCCATTTCGCGCCTACGGCCCCTCTGACCATCACCAGGATCATTCATGCACATGCACACACCAGTGGAGCCACACTGGAGGCAAGGAGGGTGAAGTGTCTTGCCCAAGGACACAACGACATTTTATGGCTGGTGGGAGCGGGGATCGAACCGCCAACCCTTCGGTCATTGGACGACCCGCTCAACCACCTGAGCCACTGTCTTATGCATATTATTCCAACATATTTACGAAGGAACCGCGTTAAAACCACGGAGGAAGTACAAATAAACCACGCAAAGAACACTGAATTTCTTCACTTCAGAGCATTGAGCAGGAATCACGTGACATCAGGACCATGGACAGCTCCCTATGAAGGTAAAAATGTGTCTAAATGGACGAGCTTGTAGATTTGATGTGAGAACTTGTAAAATAGAACGTGAAAACTTGTGCAGCAAAAATCTGCATCTGTATGTAAAAATCTGCTGTGAACTGACAAATTCCCATTAGCATTTGTTCATTTAGAGCTACACCCTCCAATCAGTGATTCCAACTGCTCAAAGCTGCTGCTGCAAATCATAAGTGCGCTACACTGCGCTTGTGTCAAAACTGAGCTGTGTCCGAAAATGGAACTAGGGGGGAGGGTTAGAGAAGGGGGGAGTCAGCCAATCAGAGTGCAGGACTCAGAGGACTTGGTAAAGTTAGAAAGAGCTTCACAGATTCGGACTTCCTGCTTCAATGACTCTTCTGATAAACGTTCAAATGTGTCAGAGTATGTCAATCATTTTGTTTTAACACAGAGAGTGAACTACAAATGCATTTCTAAAGAAAAAAGTCAGTTTTTCAGCACTTCAATGAGAAGTGGAGCTGTACATGCAGACACTGCAGCAGCGAGGCGGCTGCCAAGGGACCGTCCACAAAGTGCAACCTCATCATTCTGTAAAATTAAATCTCTCAAAAATGAATAAATGTCTGCAGTTATATGAGCTGGTAATTTAGACTTATTGGTGCTACAATTATTATTTTGTGAGATATTCCATCTTTAATATATTTTATATAGTTTTTCACATTTTAAGAGATATGATTCATAATAAAGGTGCTCATTAATTCTAAAGATACTAAAGCTAATGTCACCAAACTTTCTGTACTGATAAATCATGACCCTTTTGTTTTACTACAACAAAGATTATAAGATAAGTATCTTTACTGAGCATTTTTGAGCAAATATGATCCATATAAAATTCTTAAAAATAAACAAAGGGAATTTATGTCACAATCACAGATTTGACTTTAACTCTAAATAAACACATGAAAATGGGAATTTGTCAGTTCACAGCAGAAGATTTTTACACACAGATGCAGATTTTTGGTGTGTCAGTTCTCTACAAGCTCGTCCATTTAGACACATTTTTACTTCATAGCTTCCGCCTCTGGCCCTCGTGTTGCTTTTAATGAAACCGTCAGATTTTCCTGATCCGCTCCAGTTTTAATTCAGCTGCCAGGCGCCGGCCGAGGTAGCTCGCTCAACTGCGTAAGATTAACGTAATAAGTACTGTAAAAATACGTAAAATAGGCATAAACTGCATAATTCTAAACCGGACAAAAATGTTTGAAAATGTTGATTCATTTTCTCATTATCTGTCACAGCTAGAAAGAATTTTTGGTTTCCCTGTTTTTGACATTTTTTTTACTTAAAATAAATAAATGGTTTTAGGTTCTCCATCTTAGTCAACGATTGTTTGAAGTTTGATTTACAGAAAGACAGAAGTTCCAGGGGTTTTACTTGACCAGGATTTATCATTTAAGGCTCACATATCTCAGGCATGTAGAACTGCCTTTTTTCACCTGTGGAATATTGCTAAGATCAGAAATATACTTTCTAAGAGTGATGCTGAAAAACTCATCCATGCATTTGTTACGTCGAGGCTGGATTACTGTAACTCCTTGTTAGCAGCGTGTCCTAAGAGTTCCTTAAGAAGTCTCCAGCTTGTTCAGAACGCAGCAGCTAGATTGTTAGCAGGAACTAGCAGAAGAGATCACATCACTCCTGTGTTAGTTTCACTTCACTGGATCCCAGTTGATTCCAGAATCAAGTTCAAGATCCTCCTGTTAACCTATAAGGCCTTACATGGAATGGCCCCGTCCTATATTAAGGACCTCATAGTCCCTTACCAACCAATCAGAACACTTCACTCACTAAATGCAGGACTGCTTGTGGTTCCTAGAATTAGTAAAAGTACGGTTGGAGGTAGAGCGTTTAGCCACCAAGCCCCTGTCTTATGGAATAAACTCCCAGCTCATGTAAGAGAGGCCGACTCAGTTTCTACATTCAAAGCTAGACTGAAAACATTCCTCTTTGGACAGGCTTATTGTCAGACTAGTTAGTATTCAGAGATTATTTAACTTAATGTTAATGTGTTTAAATTAAACTTAACAATAACAAGTAGTCTCCTTCTCTCCTCTATTCTTGATCATTATTCATCATTTAGTTCTCCTTCCCTCCGTTTGGTGCAGTCATTCATGAACTGTCCCTCTTTGTGCTTCCAGATTCCGTTGGCTCGTCTCTACAACTGCGACACAGAAGAAGCTTTCTTCTAGAAGCTTTTAGGTGCACAAAAGATCATTCTTGAACCTGTAATTCATAAGAAAACCTCTAATATTTTAATCATTTGGATGCAAATAATAAAAACTATAAACTCTTGTATTGGAACACAGACAGAGGAATCCAGGAAATACCTGCTCATTCCTATCAAAATAAAACGGATTCAAACAAATTTAATCAGAAAAAGAATATTTCAGGCTTTTCCCGTCTTCTCAACATTTCTAATATTTTCATTTTTGTTTTCTAAATTAAAGAGGAAGATCTCTGAAGTCTTCCTCACTGTGGATAAAAGTCTCCACTGGAAGAAACCACTCAAAAGGTTCCCTGTAACCGCTTGCTCAATGAAATCTGTGTTCATCACCGAGTTTTCTCAAGCAGCACAGATCTTGATAGGAACTCCTTCATTTGAATCTTCTTCAGCTCCTCCAGGAAGTTTGACATTTTCCTGAATGAGAACGAGGCTCAGCTCTTCATGACTGCATTCATGTTCACATCCTCCGGAGAAGATGTGAACGTGGAAAACCACCACCTTTGCAGTGTTTGTGTCTCCACAGACCTGCAGAGTAGGAAAAGAGCATCAACGATTCCCTCACTGCTCCTTAACCCAGAACTCTGCAACCTTTAACCCAAAAGAACAGCCAGAGCCGCAAAGTCCTACCTCCCCACTCAGAAAAATACTCTTCATCTGTGCTTTTGTTAAGTAATTTATTTAAAACATGTAGCTTTTAAGTATTAACAATAGTTACATCACAGTAGTATTTTACTTTTTGACTACTTTTACTTTTGACAGAGGCACATACGAGTTCCTTTCATAATAAAACGCAGCCACACTTCTATGGTTATGACTTTGATGCACCGTCATCTTTTCTCTCTTTTTACTGTCATATATTAATCATTAAAATGCTGGCAACAAAACGGTGAAAGTTTTGTCTTTTTTGACCAGTTTATTCTATAAAATTCAAAGGTCTAAAGTTTAAAACTGTAAATATCAGCAATCAATGTTGTTGAAGTGAGAAGAAGAGCAGAAGAATATATTTTACATTCTCTACCTGAAGATCTCTGGATGAAACTCCAGATTTCCGCCTAAATTCGTCATTTTTTAGCAGTTTTTGTGTTTTTTGTGTCATTCATCTTCAGTAGAGATTCATTTATGCCTGAAACCCCAGTTTGTCTAAATCCTCCGGACAGAAGAATTCCTCTAAAGTTATCAGAACGATGAAAACACATCTGAGGAAGAGGAGACCGAGCCGACGGTTGACTTCAAGAAACAAGTTTATTTGCAGCAGAAGCAGCACAGAGCAAATACATTTCAAATGCAAGCAGCTGGAGTTGATTTGCCTTCACGCTGTCGTTGTGGAAGAACATCATCACAGGGTTTCTCCAGTTTTTCTTTTGTTAAACAAAAGTACAGAAATGGGTTTTTCTCAAAAGATCAGTTCAGTAAAATGTGACTCAACGGGGAATTTCAGATTCACCACATTTGTTGGAGACTGTGAAGGAATTTGTTTTATTATTATCATTGCTTAAATGTATTTGGTTAAATGTATGTTTAAATGTTAACTCAGATTGACCTTTTTACCTCTTCTGAAAACAGTTGTGTGTTTGTTCATCTGCTTCTCATCTCCCACCCAGGATGAGGGGTTTACGACACACTGTCCTGAGCTGATAAGGGATACTGTTTGAAGTTAGAATCCAACCAAATGGGTCATTATACGACACCCCCTAATGAACTTTTCCTCATTGTCTTGAAAATGTTACCTCCTTCTTGTGTTCTTAATAAAAGCATCACGAGGAGAGGCAGACCTTGGAGAAGAGAAACGTGGTGGACCTTTTCCAACACATTTGCTCCTCTCCCTCGTGCATGAGAAACTTGATTCTTGTTGTGGTTTGTTGTTTATAATTGTGTTTTTCTTTAATGTCTAGATGCATTTATCTGACATTCTTTGGTCCATTCGAGCCGGATGACAACATATCTGCGTCCTTGGGGGAGGATCATGCCGATTGAAGTCTGTGCACAGCCCGTGAGACTAGGTCTCCGGAGGAAAGTCCGTCGTAGTGAATTCTACGCCGGCCAATCGACTGGTCTGATCCCTGGGTCCGGATTGACGTTATTCGTTAACCAGTCAGACCACAACGACAAGGCAAGTAAAGCGCTTTTTCAGGGGTTCAAGTCCCCGAAGTGGCCCAGAATTCTGAGGGACAGGTTCAAGTCCTGTTGCCTAAAACACGTGTGGGTTTGGAGTCCCGGAAAAGTCCAGAATTCTAAATAAAGGTGTAGGTTCGAGTCCTGCAGCCTAAAACGCGTAAGAGGGTTCAAGTCCCTAAAAGGCCTAGAATAACAACAAAAATAAAATAAAAAAAGTTTTTTTTGGTGTGAATGTGTGTGCATGTGTGAAAGGAGTGAACTTGTTCGAAGCAGTGAGCAGCTGGAAACCTTGCGGTGTTAACACAAGGCTGCTTGTTGGAGTAGAACAAGATTTCATCTCATTAGGCTTTAGGTGGAAAGAACCCAGAGTCTAAAACGGGTTTTGCTCCTGGGAGGACCCTAAACGTGTGACCGGATCAGACAATAGGTCTGACCTAGAAGCTTGTTGCACGGGGAGTGAAATTCGGTCCTGAGAGAAATTCTCTGTTGGTTCTGATCACACTCTGTGACTAACATAAATAAAAGAAAAAAGAAAAAAAATGGGGGAATTCAAATGGAAAGGTTGAATTAAAATGAGATTAAAAATATGTGTGAAGAGTTCATCCAGCTTCAACTACATTTTTGAGAAACTGGGATAAAAATTACAATTTTAAGGGGAATCTTGGAGTACACTAATGTACAGAATTAGTTCAACAGTTACCAATTCAAACCAGAATAAAACCTAAAAAAGAAACAAAAAAAATAGTGAAGAATTAATTTGTGCAAAACTGTGCTTAAATGAAGCAACGAAAAATAAAGAATGGCATTCAGAAAAGTAAAACTAGAGATAAATCGGATGTGAGACTCAGACCCCTGCAACAGCAGGCTGCAGCAGGCTGCAGACCGAGCAGGAGCAGGATGAAAGGGGGGAGAGCAGAAACCAGCTGATTTCTCACCTCCTCCCTACCAGGGGACAAATGCTCCTCTGTTGACGGGTTTTTACCCACCAGTGACTGATTTAAATAAACCAGAAAAAGAAAAAATAATGTTAGGAGGAAAAGGGAAAAAACTTGAATGGAGTAAAACTTTGGGGGTTGGTTTGGAAGAAGCTGGGAGTCATCTAAAGTTGCATAGACATTTCCAATCATTGAAGTGCCCAATCCCAGAGCTGGAGAAAATGGCCAGAGGCCTACACTTCTTGTGTTTAGGACCTGGACATTAGAGGATGTTAGGAAGGCAGTGAGGGGAGTTATCTCTCACGGGCAAATGATGGAAGTTCAGAGAGCTTATCATCTGAATGGCATTAAATGTCAGCAGGCATGTATGACTGCTATGAAAGCAGACTGGGCAAAAGTAAAGGGAAAAAGGAATCCTATGAATGATGACAATCCACCCAGACCTCTTCCGCATAACAGTCTAAGAGTCAATTCAAAGTCTTACACTTTTAGGACAAAGAATTAGAGAAGCCTTTCCAATGAGACCTGATTATGGAAAGATTAGTCAAACTAAACAAAAAGATGGAGAGGTAGTGTTTGATTTTAGAGTCAAATTTGAAGAAGTTTTAAAGCTAATAGTGGACTCAGAGATGATGATAATGATGAAAGTCCCTATAGGCAGCAGCTGAAACAAGCTTTACTGCAAGCTATGAGACCAGAGATTGCAGACTGGATAAGGAAGCATTACATTGATCTACCTACAGGAGCACTACAACAGTTTATGAATTTTGCTGTTCATGCAGAAAAAGTGATGGTGAATAAAAAGAAATTTAAGAATCAAAGTGAACATACATTTTGGCAGGAGGAAAGTAGTGATGTGTTTTTTGGAAGGAATGTGAACAGAGGAAGAAATTGTGGTCGTGGAAAAGGAAATTTTAAAGAAAATTTTAGAAGAAGGTCTAGAGGAAGTAGCAACAGAGGGTCAGAGCAGGTTGATGATGGATGTTGGATTTGTAGACAGGTCCTGAAAGGAAGAAATCAGATTGATTAGATGGTAAAAGAAATGACAAGATAAAAGATGAATCAGAACTAGAAATTCAACCAATTAGTGATGAATTTTTAGATCTCACTGAAGGAGAAATAGTTTTTGTTGATGGGTCAGCAAAGAAAGATGAAACAGGCAGAAACAAAGTGGGGTTTAGCTGTTGTAACTCAAGACAAGGTTCTGAAGGCAGGACCCCTGTGTGGAAATTCCTCAGCACAATCAGCAGAGTTGACAGCTTTAACTGAAGCATGCAAACTTTTTAAAGATAAGCCAGTTACAATCTATACTGATAGCCAATATGCGTTTGCTATAGTGCATTTTATTTTGTCAACAGTGGAAGAACTGAGGGTTTAAAACATCAACAGGAAAACCAGTAACGCATGTAGACTTACTGAAAGAATTATTGACTGCTGTAATGTTACCATCTAAAGTGGCAATATGTAAATGTGAGGGACACACACGAAGAACAGATCATAATTCTTAAGGAAATGCCTTTGCAGATGCAACAGAAAAGCAAGCTGCAACAAAAGATGTAGAAATATGCACGAATGAGGATGTGACTGCAGATGCAACCGCTGATGTTTTAACAGAAATGCCACCCAGTGCACCGAAACAAGAAAAAGATTTATGGTTGAAAAAGGAGCAAAGTTGAACAAGGTCTTTATATCAGCACAGAAGGTAAACCTATTTTACCAAAATCCATGTACAAATGGGCAGCAATTTTGAGTCATGGGCTTTGCCATGATTCAACAGGGGGGAGGATGAATTTATTAGAGAAGTATTATACAACTTATGGATTTATGCTCTATAAACTCTATAAAAAAATTTTTTGTTCTATAAAAAAATTTTTTAAACAATGTGTTACATGTATGCATCATAATCCCCAAGGCAATGTTAAATTTAAGAGAGGAAAATTTCCTGAACGAACTTTTCCTTTCCATACAATCCATATGGATTTTATTGAATTGAATTAAAGTAAAGGATTGAAATATTGTTTAGTGATTATTAATGCATTTTCCAAATGGGTTGAAATTTTTCCATGTGCAACACAAGACGCTATTACAGTAGCTAAAGGTATTTGTAAAAGAATAATCCCAACTTTTGGCATACCACAAGTGATAAGAAGTGATAATGGTACACATTTTGTAAATCAAGTGATAGACAAAATGGTTCAACATCTTTGCATTGATCTAAAGAGACATTGTAGTTATCACCCACAGAGTGCAGGATTAGTTGAGAGAACTAATGGCACTATCAAATCAAAGTTAAAGAAATGCATGGAAGAGACAAACAGACAGTGGCCTGACTGCATAGACTTAGTTCAGATAAGCATGCGTATCACACGCACAGCAGGTCAACCTTTAACGCCTTTTGAAATGTTGTATGGACGTTCTTATAGGTTACCAGACCTTGATCCTACACAGCAACATTCTCCAGATGATGATGCAAATTTAGTGGATTATTTGAGAAGAATGTTTACCACTAAAGATGTGCAAAGGACAAATCAAGTGCCAGATTCCTTCTTATCTCCACAGGACACTTCACCAGTGCAGGTTGGTGACTGGGTGTTTGTGAAGGCCATAAAAAGGAAGTGTTGGTCCAGCCCACGGCGGGAAGGCCCATTCCAAGTCCTGCTGACTACACCAACAGCTGTAAAGATTGCTGAAAGGACGTTTTGGATCCACCTGTCACACTGCAAGAAAAAGCATCTGGGTGAGGCTAATTCCAACTGCTAGGTGGGGAAGTCTGACTACAAAGGGAGGCAGCTGTATAGAAGCTGCTTGTCTCAACGTCAGCGAAGCCGAGACATCCACCTAGTCTTAGGGAAGAAAGCACACCAGATCTCTTTTGCACTACACGGATCCTACACTGTTAGAGGACTTGAGGAGGTGATGTGCTAGTAACCTCTCCCTCCCGAAGATAGGTACATATCCACCATGGCGTGTCCAACTGGGCTAAGAGACAGTTTATTTTGTTTACTGTTCCTGCTATTCCTGACAGGAGCCACCACAAGGATTTGGTTCTTTTGGAATCATTATCCACCTACAAGAAGAACCACCAACGAGGAAAGAAACATTTCTCGACGATGGCTGAGTATTGATGAACATGATGTTTTGAATAGTCCAAAAATGAACATAACTCACCTGTATATGACAAATTCTTGGTATAGGTATGTTATGTTACTGGCTAAGGAAAAGAATAGATCGGATTGCTATGTTTGTTCTGTAATTGAAGCTTCATCCCTACATCCTAATTTGCAGGCAAAGCAATTTTCTGAGTGGAAAAGCGACTGTGTTATTGAATATAGTACCAGAGGGTATATTAGTACTGGAGCCGTCACCACTTCAAATGGAACTCTTGTAAGACCGAGTTGTAAGAGTTTGTATCAGTTTAAAAAACTGAAATTGACAAAATCATTAGCTCCATATGTTAGTGTGGAACCAGGAACTGTGTTTCCACATTGCGTAACTAAAAATGGCACAGAGTTTTTAGGAACTTTGCCGACAAAGATGTGTCATGAACTTCTTGTTCCCTTCACAGTCCAGATAATCAATGACAGAGTTTCCCATGGTTATGCTGTTCCCTGCCCCAGAGGACGTTGTGTTGGATCTAATCCAGATTTAATTCCAGGTAACAATGGTACTTATGTGGTTCATCAAATGTTTTGGTTATGTGGGCAGGCCCTCTACCTCAGTCTGCCTAGAGACTGGAGTGGGATTTGTGCTTCTGTAAAGGTCACAGGTCACACTTTCATAGTTTCTGCAGTCCATGAGCCTCACCTGCGTCACAGACGTAACCTTATTGATGTCAAGCCACATGATTCCATTTGGGGATCAGATGTTCCTGGAGACCATAAACACTGGAATACTGGGGAAAAGGTAACTATGGCATTGTTTCCCTAGGTGGGAAATGCTAAAACGCTCTCAGAATTGAGACCATTGATTATAGATTAGGTTTATTTTTGAACGCTGAATTAAAGCATTTAAAGCCTATAATGAAGAAATGTCAAGCATGAGACTTATGGTTCCACAGAACAGATTGGTTTTGGACTTATTGGTTGCTCAGGAGGGAGGTGTTTGTAAAATGTTAAATGACACCTGTTGTACATTTATTCCTGACAACACCGATGAAGGTCACAGCATCACTGAAGCATTACATCAACTTGAAAAGGTTCAGCAGGCAATGCAGGATGACAGGAAACCCCAATCTTGGGATTTCTTCTCCTGGTTTGCTTTTGGTTCCTGGTGGCAACTTTTGTTAAAAATAGTGACACCTATTCTTATGGTACTGATCATATGTTGTGTGTTCACTATGTGCATTTTTCCTTGTATCCAATCTATGATTTCCAGAGCAGTGAATGGTTGAGTACAAAGTGTTCTTTTGAGTCAAGAATACAACTTGTTTTTAAAGGGAGAACAAGATGACTGTAATGATTTTGAAACTGAAATGACTTGAAAAAAAAAAAAAAGAACTTCTCATCTGAGTGTAAATTGAAAGTGTTATGAAAATTAAGATGTCACAGAAAACTGAAAAGAGATGTGATATTGGATGTGAGATTTTAATATTTATCAATGATAAAAAGGAGGGAGTATGTGAAGGAATTTGTTTTATTATTATCATTGCTTAAATGTATTTGGTTAAATGTATGTTTAAATGTTAACTCAGATTGACCTTTTTACCTCTTCTGAAAACAGTTGTGTGTTTGTTCATCTGCTTCTCATCTCCCACCCAGGATGAGGGGTTTACGACACACTGTCCTGAGCTGATAAGGGATACTGTTTGAAGTTAGAATCCAACCAAATGGGTCATTATACGACACCCCCTAATGAACTTTTCCTCATTGTCTTGAAAATGTTACCTCCTTCTTGTGTTCTTAATAAAAGCATCACGAGGAGAGGCAGACCTTGGAGAAGAGAAACGTGGTGGACCTTTTCCAACACATTTGCTCCTCTCCCTCGTGCATGAGAAACTTGATTCTTGTTGTGGTTTGTTGTTTATAATTGTGTTTTTCTTTAATGTCTAGATGCATTTATCTGACAGAGACGCACTCTGATGAGTTTTTTCTTGACATTTTGTTGATGATGGAGAACAAATGGAAGAATTATTAAGCTTAAAACTGCATTTCTGAATATTTCTTTCCTCAAATTGTTCTGAATCAGGCGCAGATGAAAAAAAAGGCAGTTTGAAAATGATCTTATTTGTGAAGCAGAACTACAGTCAGAGGGCCGTTAGCTCCAAGCTCCGCCCCTTTCTGACATCCACCTGCAGACCAACGGATCCGTGAACATCTGTTTTCCTGGTCTGAGCTGGAATCTGGATCAGAACTGGACGGATGGATAGCTACGACACTGCTGCCCTTTTTGTTGCACTGCTAATGTTGGGCTGGGGGTGTGGGGGGCTGTAAGCTTAGAGAGCATGTAAACAAAGGAATGATGGGAAGAAGGCGGGTTTCGAGCCAACATTCCCGCCCACAACTCAGAGGTAAATTTGAACTGCTGTCGCTCTGCAGAAACTATGTCAGATAACATAACACAGGGTTTGGATTTTGGCTATAAAATGGCGCCGTTACAACCTAAAGACCCGTGGGAACGCTTACAGCTGGAAAATCCTGGATCATTGCAAAACTTCTGGAGGGGTGGGCTTCAGAACAGAGACAGGATGACCTGTCAGGCAGGAAAGAGACAGAGCAGCGGATGCTCCTTAAGTGGGGGTGCTGGTTTTCTTCCTCATCACCCTCCTCCCAGGGAGCCTGGGGGCCGCTGCAGGACTGGCCGCAGCGCCCCCTGCAGGGCTCGGGTTGTTGGCACCACTGGCCTTGAGCTCGTCTATGAACGTCTCCATGGCGGCGAACTTCTCGGACAGATCGCCTAGGTGAGCCTTGAGGGCGTTGAACTCCTTGTAGAGGTCGTCCAAGGCCTCCGACAGTGGCTGGATCCTGAACCCAGAGGTCAGAGGTCAGGGGGGAGAGAAACCACACGAGGAAACAGACTGGTGGACAGCAGGTCTGCACCAAGAGAGAATTATTGACTTCATCTTCTCTGGAAGAACCTCTGCTGTCTAACAGGCCGGACAGACGGGTTCAGAGAGCAGCAGCGGACTCAAACCCTGGAGACTCTACAGCTTCAGGATTCAAGAAGATGACACTGAATATTCACCTCAAGAGGACTTATAAATGCCCGTTTCTGACAACAACACTATGTATTATGTCCAAAACTCTCAGTTCCTATTAAAGAAAATAAGCAGAATTATCCGGCATTTTCTATCAAACAATAGAATTTAACAGCAAAGGTTTAGCCGCAGAAACAGAAGAAAAACTTCTCCTCTGTTTGGTTGGAGCTCCAGCTGGAAAACATGAGCTCATTTCTATTTTTCTCTCTCTAATAGCAGGGTGGGATCCACACTCTGTTGGGCTGCAGGGCGTGCTCGACACCCGGACCCAGATTCCTGTGGTCACGGAGAGCACAGCCGCCTGGTTTCCCTCCCACAGAGAGGGCTGCTCGGTCCAAACGTAACATAGCTGCTTCCATTCAGGCACGTGAGCAGCAGCAGCAGCTTCTCATGTTTTCAGCCATAACAGAAGACTAAAGCATCCACACCTTTCTGTGTTTTGGAGCTCAACATTTTGCTAAACTGTTAAATGCTTTCATGGGACGAAGCCTGAAGGTCTGAGTTTGTGGAAAAGACTAATTCCTCTGGTTTCAGTTTTTCTCCCAGACGAAGCTCAGTGGAATGCTGCTGCTGCTGCAGGTTGCCTGCAACAGCAGCAGGTCACCTGCAGCGGCACCAGGTCACCCGCAGCGGCAGCAGGTCACCCGCAGCAGCAGCAGGTCACCCGCAGCAGCAGCAGGTCACTTGCAGCGGCAGCAGGTTGCCTGCAGCAGCAGCAGGTTACCTGCAGCAGGTTACCTGCAGCAGCAGCAGGTTACCTGCAGCAGCATCCACTTGGCTATAATTCACAGCCTCTGCTGCCCTTCCTAGACTTTGATCATGACCTCTGGGATCCTGAAGGTTCTGTCGTTGAGGACAAAGAGCAGCAGAAAAATGCTTTTACAAGGCAGCAGTGGATACAGTTTAATTCCAAACACATCCACTGACTTTAGTTTGGACTTTTTAAGGTTTAGAGGTTCATAAATAAACTCTGCCTGACTCTGGATTTGCGGCAGAGCTGCTGCCTCTTAAATCAGAGACTCGTGTGGAGCGTCTGTGTTTGTAGGAACGGCGTGCACGCGGTTCACCTGGCGTAGTCGGGCAGCAGCGACTGGTGGTCGTTCTCCAACAGACCTCTCATCTGTCTGAGAATATCGAACCTCCAGTCGTCCAGGACCTGCGTCAGGTTGGCCACGCCGCGAATGTTGACCTGTTCAGCTGCATGATCAGAACAAAGACAGATGGATTCATGTAGAGGTCGTATGTTTACGATCTTTTTTTATCTCGTGCGTTTGTCTTGGAAATGTTCCTGCAAGCGTTTGTACTCCGTAACGCTGCAGGTTCTTTGGATCTGCGTCAGATAGATCATACTTCTGTGAATGTATGCTAGCTGGTTTCTCTCTACCTTCTTCCCTGAGTAATCTGAGTACTCACATCCATCCCTGTAGTTCCATTCATCAGACACCTTTGGATTTAGCCGCCGCCTCTGGGCCACCACTGTTGCCATGGCGACAGCCAGTAACAGCACCAGCACGCTGAGTTTGAAGGCCATGGTGAGACTAGAACCTGCGGGGACACACAGCCGGGCTTTGGACCTTCATACGAGCGTGACCGACATACCAGAAGTACTGACATCTTCTGCTCTCCGTTTGGATTCGCAAAGAAAAGATGAGAGGAGAGCGCGTCTGCCAATGTCCTCAACCCTGAGTCTACGGCGAACCAAAGGGCCCAAATATACATAAACAGATTATAAATTGGAATTTTATCTTAATAATAAACCCAGAAAAAGAATCTTTTATTAATTATTTTTCTTCGTAGTTTTATTATTTGGTTTTTCATTTCCAAGGAAACTTTCCAGAATGTTTCCCAATTGACATCCAGGAAAAACTCAACACAAACCTGCTCTGGCTCCTCCCATCACACAATGTTGCCGTGGCAACAGTGCAAAACTTAGCAAAGTGGGCTGAAAATGTACTCTGAGTAAAAAGGCTGCTTGCAGCTTAAATGAAAGCGTCTTTTCCGTCTGGAATGTCTCCCTGCTGTCTGTCATGTCATGTTTGTGTTTTTTTTCTGTTCGTTTATGTCTCTAAAACTCAATCATTTCCTCTGAATATTCCTCTCAGCCCCTGTTTGATTTAAGAACTGTGGGCAGAAGCTGCTTGTTTCACGTTTCGTCTGGACTCTGTGCAGCAGTGGAACCGGAAAATCCAGCTTTGGAAGCCGTTCAGCTTCAGCTGCCAGCGGCGACACAAGCCTGAACGGATGGAGAACATGGAGCTCCAGAGGCAGGCTGAGCCCAAACAGCTCCGGGTTCGCCTACCAAAATAAACAGCAGACCGGCCTGAACACACATGTTCAGGAAGCCACCGAGGTAGGGGGGCTGAAGGAGAGTGAAGAGGAGGAGTCCTGTGTCTGCACCTTCATCAAGTTAGGATGAAACTCTAGACCTGTGAGCAAATTCACACTGACAAGTTTGTTCCAGATCTGATCCATATCTAACCCAGGTCTGATCCAGATTTGATCCTGATCTGATCCAGGTCTGATCCAGAACTGATCCAGAACTGATCCAGGGCTAATCCAGATCTGAGAGCACTCACTGAGGGTTTGACAATCAACTGTAACTTGTTGGAAATGGTCAAATCTGGAATTTGAACATCCCTGTGAGTTTATTGCAGCCTTTTCCATATAAATTAAGGAACAGCTGACAAAAAGGGAAAGTTCAGCACAAAAATCCAAACTTTTCCCACATTTTCTGCTCCGGGATCCCTCATGAACATCCAAAAACGCGGCCATCTGCACCTGGCCTCACTCTGGTGAAATGAGCAGAAACTGGAAGATGGAAGAATTCCACAAAGGGTCACATTTTCTCAGAAACCGCATTCAAATTCATGACTTTGCTCAAAAGGCTGTCATTCGGTTTCATCTCTAACAGGCTCTGATGAAGCTTTCATGCAGCGTGAAAACACGGCGGCAACAACGGAGCTTCATTTAGGTGGCAAACTTCTAACAAAGCAAAACCGCATGAGAGTAGAAACTACGTCCTGTGACACACTGCAGTGGTCAAAAGGCTGCTCTAGTTAAGGCAAACTTCTGATCTCCTACCCGTTCTTCTGCAGATCCTCTGCCGCACAGCTTCCCGCTCACTCCACCAGCCAAAGACAGGCGTGTAGGAGCTGCAGGGAGCTGGAAAAAGACGTAAAGAAGCACACACCCCTGCAGCACGCAAGCATGCATGCACGCACGTGAAAGAAATACACACAAAAATGCAACCTCAAGCTTCCAGACACATCCGTGTGAGGCCCAGTGGTCAGCAGAGGGGTGTGGGAGGGAGGCGGGGCTCTGTGTCCACATGTGTGTTTGTGTCTGGGCTCTACTTTCTCTGGAGGTTTGGGATGAAGTGACATTGTACATCCTTCCAATATGAGATCATTCTTTACTAGTCCATGCTTGTATTTGGCTGGATGGCGAGGAGACAGAGAACAGAAAAACGTGACAGCGGGATGGAAGACGGGAGAACAAAAAGCGAAAAACAACCCTGACAAAAAAAAGAGTTTAGCAGATGAAAGACTAGAAAAACAGACACTTTAGGACACGTATGTTTGAGCAAAGAGTACAGCAAAAAAGACATGCAGATGCCTGCTGAGTGAAAATATCACAGGCATCTTTACAGATACACAAAAATAAAGAGAATAAATTACTCTAGAGGATAAAGAACTGACAGTGACATAAAGACTTCTACATGACATGAATAAAAGCATCAACAGACTGTAAAGAAGAAAAGTCAGAGCAACACACACAAAAAACTATTTAACAAACAAAACATTACATAAAGAAATACATTCAACAATTTAAAAAAGAGAGATTATTTTAAATAAATAACTTCCTTTGTTATCCACAACCTTAGGGAAATCTTTCCTGGTCAGAAACAATGTGTTGGAGGTTTTTTTAATCGG